>NC_137338.1:65898167-67098167 GCF_965287045.1 Carcharhinus amblyrhynchos
ACCCCCCCCACCCCCCCCCAGCCCCACTCCCCACCCACCCCCCTCCCATAGCTCCTCGATCGCAAGGGATTGGTTTAAGGTTAGTGGGTCATTGTTGTTGTTTTTTTTTTAACTGGTCGGCGCAACATCGTGGGCCGAAGGGCCTGTTCTGCGCTGTAATGTTCTATGTTCTATGTTCTATGTTCACCCCCCTCATACTCACTCACCCCCCTCATACTCACTCACCCCCTCTTTCACACTCACTCACCCCCCTCATACTCACTCACCCCCTCTCTCACACTCACTCATCCCTCTCTCTCACTCACTCACCCCCTCATACTCACCCCCTCATACTCACTCACCCCCTCTCTCACACTCACTCATCCCCCTCTCTCACACTCACTCACCCCCCTCATACTCACTCACCCCCTCTCTCACACTCACTCACCCCCCTCATACTCACTCACCCCCTCTCTCTCACTCACTCATCCCTCTCTCTCACTCACTCACCCCCTCATACTCACTCACCCCCCCATACTCACTCACCCCCTCTCTCTCACTCACTCACCCCCCTCATACTCACTCACTCCCTCTCTCACACTCACTCATCCCCCTCTCTCACACTCACTCATCCCCCTCTCTCACACTCACTCATCCCCCTCTCTCACACTCACTCATCCCCCTCTCTCATGCTCACTCACCCCCCTCTATTGCACTCACTCACCACCCCCGCACTCACTATCCCCCATCTCGCACTCACTCACCCCCCCTCGCACTCACTCACCCCCCCTCGCACTCACTCACCCCCTCTCTCATACTCACTCCCCTCTCTCCAACTCACTCACCCTCTTCTCTCGCACTTACTTCCCTCCCTCTCTCGTCCTCACTCACCCCATTTCTCTCACACTCACCACCCCCTCTCTTTCTCTCTCTTGCACTGATACCACTCTTTCTCACTCTCTCTCACACACACACTCACCTCCCATGCTGTCTCTCTCCCTCGCACTCACCCCCCTCCCCACTGATCTCTCGATCTCACCTGTATTTCTCTTTCTCTTGCTTTCGCACTCACCCCCTCTCTCTCTCCCTCACGTTCACCATCTCTTTCTCTCTCTCTTTCTCTCATTCACCAACTGCTGCCCTCTTCCTCTCGCACTCAACACCCTTTCTCACTCACTCTCTCCAACTCAGCCCCTTCTCTCTCTCCCTTTCTCGCACTCACACCCCCTTTCTCTCGCACTCGTCTCTCTCTCTTTCTCTCATATTCACCGGTCTCTCTCTCTCACTCACTCACTCACCAACCCTCTCTCTCTCACTCTCTCTAGCTCTCTCTTGCACTCGCTCCCCTCTCTCAGTTCTCTCACTCTCTCTCTCTCTCTCACTCTCTCTCTCATCCACTCCCTCTCTCAGTTCTCTCACTCTCTCTCTCTCTCACTCTCTCTCTCATCCACTCCCTCTCTCAGTTCTCTCACTCTCTCTCTCTCTCACTCTCTCTCTCATCTACTCCCTCTCTCAGTTCTCTCACTCTCTCGCACTCATGCCCATGTTTTCTGTAGGTCTGAGCAATACCCCAGGAATAGTTGTTGTTGCAGATGCCTCTCCACGTCAGTTGCCACTCTCTCCACCGAGGAGACTACTTTGACAAGTAGGCCTTTGACAAGGTACTGCATGGTAGGTTGTTGCATAAGGTTAAATCTCATAGGATCCAGGGTGAGGTATCTAAATGGATACAAAATTGGCTTCTTGACAGAAGCCAGAGGGTAGTTGTAAAGTTTTAAAAACTGGAGGTCTGTGACCAGCAGTGTGCCTCAGGGATCAGTGCTGTGCACTTCCTTACACAAGTGTGATATACCCTCACCATTGTGCAGTACCCACAGACCTATGCCCACTGTGTTAGTATCTGCACTGGTCCCAAGATACAGTATCTCACAAATGCAAAAATGATGTCTTTCTGGCTGTTTAACAGATGATTCTGTAACTCCTGCAGATGGTGCACCTGTAGATGGAAGGCACAACACCAGTGCATTCAATCAGGACAGTCACTATATACATTGGGTGTCCTACTGAGATGGTGCCATCTGTATTAGAGCTTCAATGGGCATGCTAGCATTGACAGCTCACTTTCTGATTGGAGGAATCAGTGATGTTTCCCAGATCGATGGCACACACATCTCGAACTTGCCTCTTACCCTCTTCCCAGACCCCCAGCTCACAAAGACCAGAGAGTGAGCTAGCCTGTGCCACTCCAGCTTGAAAGCATCACTTACATGAACTGGATGACAGGCAGAATATGCTGTCTTCCTGGAACAGCTCCAGTGCTCCTCCAGTGAAAGGATGATTAGGAAAATTGACCATGCAGTTGAGAGCGAAGAGGATCGCTGTCAACTCCAGAATGAGTCGAGTTTGAAGTTAAGTCGCATGGGAACAGAGATGAGCTGGCAAAGTAGATACAAACTGGCTCAGTCATAGAAGACAGAGGGTAGCAGTGGAAGGATGTGTTTCTGAATAGAGAACTGTGACAAGCAAAGTTCCTCAGGGATCAGTGCTGGGACCTTTGCTGTTTGTAATATATATAAATGATTTGGAGGAAAATGTAATTGGTTTGATTAGTAAGTTTGCGGATGACCCAATGGTTGATGGATTTGCAGATCATGATGAAGACCATCAGAGGATATAGCAGGATATAGATCGGTTGGAGAGTTGGATGGAGAGATGGCAGATGGAGTTTAATCCAGACAAATGTGAGGTAATGCATTTTGGAAGGTCTAATACAGATAGGAAATATATAGTAAATGGCAGATAGGAAATATACAGTAAATAGCCTTAAGAGTTTCGATAGGTAGAGGGACCTGGGTGTTCAGGTACACAGGTCACTGAAAGTGCCAATGCAGATGGAGAAGATAGTCAAGGCGGCATACAACATGTTTGCCTTCATCAGCCGGGGCATTGCGTTTAAAAATTGCCAAGTTATGTTGTTGCTTTATAGAACCTTAGTTAGGCTGCACTTGAAATATAGTCTTCAATTCTGCTCACCACACTACCAGTAGGATGTGGGGGCTTTGGAGAGAGTACAGAGAAAAATTACCAGAACGTTGCCTGGTCTGGAGGGCATTAGCTGTGAGGAGAGATTGGCGAAACTTGGTTTGTTCTCACTGGGACGAAAAGGCTGAGGGCGAGCTGACAGAAGTCTACAAGATTATGAGTGGCATTGACAGAGCGGATAGTCAGAAGCTTTCTCCCAGGGTGGAAGAAACAATTACTAGGGGGTATAAGTTTCAGGTGCCTGGAACTCGCTGCCGGGAGAGGTAGTGGAAACAGATACAATAGTGACTTTAAAGGAGCGTCTTGACAAATACATGAATAAGATGGGAATGGAGGAATATAATCACAGAGTCATAGAGGTTTACAGCATGGAAACAGCCCCTTCAGCCCAGCTTGTCCATGCCACCCTTCTTTTTCTAAACCCCTAAGATAATCCCAATTGCCTGCATTTGGCCGATATCCCTCTATACCCATCTTACTCATGTAACTACCTAAATGCATTTTAAAAGACAAAGTTGTACCTGCCTCTACTACTACCTCTAGCAGCTTGTTCTAGACGCTCACCACCCTCTGTGTGAAGAAATGGCCCCTCTGGACACTTTTGTACCTCTTTCTCCTTACCTTCATAGAACCCTACAGTGCAGAAACAGGTCCTTTGGCCCATCGAGTCTGCACTGACCACAATCCCACCCAGGCCCTGTCCCCATATCCCTACACATTTTACCTGCTAATCCCTCTAACCTACACATCCCACTACACTAAGGGGCAATTTTAGCATGGCCAATCAACCTAACCCACACATCTTTGGACTGTGGGAGGAAACCCACACAGACACGAGGAGAATGTGCGAACTCCACACAGACAGTGACCCGAGCCGGGATTCGAACCCAGGTCCCTGGAGCTGTGAAGCAGCAGTGCTAATCACTGTGCTACCGTGCCGCCCCTTAAGCCTACGTCCTCTAGTTTTAGACTCCCCTACCTTTGGGAAAAGATATTGACTATCTAGCTGATCTGTGCCCGTCATTATTTTAAGACGTCTATCAGATCACCTCTCGGCCTCCTACGTTCCAGAGGAAAATCATCCCAGTCTATCCAGCCTCTCCTTATAACTTAAACCATCAAGCCCTGCCAGCATCCTAGTAAATCTTTTCTGCATCTTTCTAGTTTAATAATATCCTTTCTATAATAGGGTGACCAGAATTGCACACAGTATTCCAAGTCTTGTATAACTTCAACAAGACGTCCCAACTCCTGTATTCAGTGTTCTGACCGATGAAACCAAGCATGCCGAATGCCTTCTTCACCACTCTGTCCACTTGTGACTCCACTTTCAAGGAGTTATGAACATGTATCCCTAGATCTCTTTGTTCTGTAACTCTCCCCAGTGCCCTACCATTAACTGAGTAAGTACTGCCTTGGTTTAGTCTACCAAAATGCATCACCTCGCATTTGTCCAAATTAAACTCATTTGTCATTCTTCAGCTCACTGGCCCAATTGATCCAGATCCCGTTGCAATTGGAGATAATTTTCTTCACTGTCCACTATGCCAGCAATCTTGATGTCATCTGCAAACTTATTAACCATGCCTCTTATATTCTCATCCACATCATTAATATAAATGACAAATGACAGTGGACCCAGCACTGATCTCTGAGGCACACTGCTGGTCACAGGCTTCTAGTTTGAAAGAATCCTCTACAACCACTCTCTGGCTTCTGTCAAGAAGACAATTTTGTATCTACTTAGATACCTCACCCTGGATCCCGTGTGATTTAACTGTATGCAACAACCTACCATGCGGTACCTTTCAAAGGTCTTGCTAAAGTCCTTGTAGACAACATCAGCTGCACTGCTCTCATCTACCTTCTTGGTTACCCCTTCAAAAAACTCTATCAAATTTATGAGACATGATTTTCCACTCACAAAGCCATGCTGACTGTCCCGAATTAGTCCTTGTATCTCTAAGTGCCTGTTCCCTGAAGGGTAAGGGGTTTTAGTTCAGTCAAGCAGCATGGTCGGTGCAGGCTTGGAGGGCCGAAGGTCCTGTTCCTGTGCTGTAATTTTCTTTGTTTTTTTCTTTGTTTTTTGGTATCAATGGTTTGGTAAAATGGCAGAAAAACGGCAAATAGAATTCAATCTGGGGAAGTGTGAGAGAACACATTTGGGAGGATAAACAAAGAAAGGGAAAATTCAATAAACAGGCAGAAATTGACAGGGGTTAAGGAAGGAAGAAATATGTCCTTGAAAATGGCAGGACAGATGGACAAGGTGTTCAACCATAGAATCTCTCCAGTGCAGGAGGCGACCATTCGGCCCATCAAGTTTGCACTGACTCTTTGACAGAGCTTTTAACCAGGCCCATCTCGACCCTGTAATCCTCTGCGTTTAGCATGACTAATCGCCCTAACCTACACATTTTTGGACTAAGGGAGGAAACTGGAGCACCCAGAGGAAATCCATACAGATACGGAGAGAAGTTGCTATCTTCACACACACTGACTCAAGGTCAGAATTGAACCTGGGTCCCTGGTGTCATGAGGCAGCATTGCTAACTGCTGCGCCACCCTGCCATCAAAAAAGCATACAGAAAGCATTCCTATATTGGGCAAAGTACTAAAAACAAAAACAGGGATATAGTGCTAAGACTGTATAAAACGTTGGTTAGGCCACAGCTAGAGTATTGTGTACAGTTCTGGTCACCACAGGAACGACATAATTTTTGTAGAGAGAGAGAGCAGAGGAGATTTACAAGAACGTTGCCAGGGGACTTTGAGGAGAGATTGGATAGGCTGGGATTGTTTTCCTCCAAACTGAGGAGGCTAAGCAGTGACCTAATTGAGGTATTATGTGAGGTCTACATATAGGGTAGGCAACAAAGACCTGTTTCCCTGAACTGAGGGATCAGTTACCATGGCACAGATTGAAGATAATTGGTTGAAGAATTAGAGGAGACATGAGGAGAAACCTTTCACTAGAGGGTGGTGGGCATCTGGAATTCACTCAGTTGGTGGTTGGAGTACTTAACTCATTTAAAACGTTTCTGGATCTGCATCTGAAGTGTTAGAAGCTACAAAATTATTGGCCAGCTGCTCAAAAATAGGATTAAAATGAGCAGCTAGGCCTTTTTTCCCCCTGTTTTCTGGGCCAGTGCAGACACAATGGGCTGAATGACCTCTGCAGTATGATGTTTCTGTGGTTCTATCCTGACCAGTCTGGGGGAGTTGGTGAAGTTGGTGGGAATCTGCTTTCCAAACCAGCAACAAATGTATACACGCTTCGTAATTGTAGCAATGGCTGAGTGACTTGATCAGCAGTCCTTAAAGGGCCACTGCAGAAAAGCAACCAAAATCTATTTGTGAGGATTCATAAATGCTGAGGAGTTGATCGCGAGCTTGACTCCTGGTTCAGCAATTCTCTTCCACCATCCCAACATGCCTACCCCTTTCTACCAGGTCCAATCCCTCAGGTGGACCAGTGAGACTTTGTGGCCGAGATGTTACCCATAGCCATTGGCTGTAAATGCCTCAAACATTGTGTTTACTGTCTGACTTTAACTGGCTCCATTTTAAGTGGGTACAGTTCCGGCAACCTGTGCTTACATGTTAATAAGTGATATTTTCTTCTCTAGTATTTGCTGAGTTTAATGAACCTTCATGTCTGTTTACTGTTCTCTCTGCTGTTGTTGACTAATTGTTGAATTTGCAGAGTAATCAGGTCAGCAGTTCAGAGGTCAGCAGGTCAGGGCCTTCCTGAGAGCTCTGTTTTCCAATGTCACGCAGGTTCAGGTTGTAGATTGACAGCTCCAGGCTGAGCCCTGGAGGGGAGCAGTTGTCCTGCAGAGGGCCCCTCACGGTCAATTGGTAGGACCAGAAGAGTGAGAGAAAATAAGTAATGTGTTTTTAAAAAACTCAACATCTTTTTGTCCCCAGAAAACTAAATTTCAGATTACTTCTCATCTAATTTTCCACTGAATTATTGCATACAAAGGTTATTCAAACCTTTGTGAAAAAACTTCAGGTCTGACACTCAACAGAGTTGTTGTCTTGATGTCACACCTCAGGAAGAGACGGAAACAGGCTGCAGGAACTGTTCCGCTAGTCAGGGTCTAGGGACCCTGGATCCCGTGAGTTAAATCTCACGGGATCCAGGGTGAGGTATCTAAATGGTTACAAAATTGGCTTCTTGACAGAAGCCAGAGGGTGGTTGTGGAGAGTTGTTTTTCAAACTGGAGGCCTGTGACCAGTGGTGTGCCTCAGGGATCAGTGCTGGGCCTATTGTTATTTGTCATTTATATCAATGATTTGGATGAGAATATCAGGGGCATACTTAATAAGTTTGCAGGTGACACCAAGACTAGTGGCATGGTAGACAGTGAGGAAGGCTCTCTCCAATTGCAGCAGGATCTTGATCAATTGGGCTAGTGGGTTGATGAATGGAAGATGGATTTAGACAAAAGCGAGGTAATGTATTTTGGTAGATTGAACCAGGGCAGGATTTACTCAGTTAATGGTAGGGTGTTGGGGAGAGTTACAGAACAAAGAGATCTAGAGGTACAGGTTCATAGCTGCTTGAAAGTGGAGTCACAGATGAACAGAATGGTGAAGAAGGCATTCGGCATGCTTGGTTTCATTGGTTAGAACATTGAATACAGGAGTTGGGATGTCTTGTTGAAATTGTACAAGACATTGGTAAGGCCACACTTGGAATACTGTGCGCAATTCTGGTCACCCTATAATAGAAAGAATATTATTAAACTAGAAAGAGTGCAGAAAAGATTTACTAGGATGCTCCCGGGACTTGGTGGATTCAGTTATAAGGAGAGGCTGAATAGACTGGGACTTTTTTCTCTGGAGCGTAGGAGACTGAGGGGTAACCTTATAGAGGTCTATAAAATAATGAGAGGCATTAGTGAATATCTTTTCCCAGAGGTAGGGGAGTCTAAAACTAGAGGGCATAGGTTTAAGGTGAAAGGGAAGAGATACAATAGTGTCCAGAGGGGCAATTTTTTCACACAGAGGGTGGTGAGTGTCTGCAACAAGTTGCCAGAAGTAGCAGTAGAGGCAGGTACTTTCTTTCAAAAAGCAATTTTATCTTTCACAAAGCATTTAGATAGTTACATGGGTATGATGGGTATAGAGGGATATGGGCCAAATGTGGGCAACTGGGATTAGAATATAGAACATTACAGTGCAGTACAGGCCCATCGACACTCGATGTTGTGTCGACCTGTGAAACCAATCTAAAGCCCATCTAACCTACACTATTCCAATATCATCCATATGTTTATCTAATGACCATTTAAATGCCCTTAATGTTGGCGAGTCCATTACTATTGCAGGCAGGGCATTCCACGCCCCCACTACTCTCTGAGTAAAGAACCTACCTCTGACATCTGTCCTATACCCCTCAATTTAAAGTGATACCCTCTCATGCTAGCCATCTCCATCTGAGGAGAAAGGCTCTCTTTGTCCACCCTATCTAATCCTCTAATCATTTATATGTCATTTTAGGGATTTTATCTCAGGGATTTAAAAAAAAGGGCAGCATGGACAAATTGGGCCGAAGAGCCTGTTTCCATGCTGTAAACCTCTATGACTTTATGCCTCTATGACTCTAGTCACTCTCCATAGTAACACTTTTCATCTCAGCCAGTGAGGGTCTGAGGGAAATTTGTTCTGCATTCACTTGTTCTGATTACTGTCAACTAAACTAAACCTTCCCCACCCATTCTATTCTCACCCTCTCCTCTGCCCCCTCACTATCACCCCCACTTCACCCAGCTTGTTATTTTCCTCTACCTGCAATGTTTTGATGCTCTACATTTTCAATATATGTTTCATCTTTTCAATTGGCACGGTGGCACTGTGGTTGGGACTGCTGCCTCACAGCGCCAGGGACCCAGATTCAATTCCAGCCTCGGTCATTGTCTGTGTGGAGTTTGTATGTTCTCCTCATGTCTGCATGGGTTTCCTCTGCGTGCTCTGGTTTCCTCCTACAGTCCTAAATTGTGTGGGTTAGGTTAGTTAGCCATGCTAAGTTGACCCTAGTGTTGGGGGATTAGCGGGGTAAATATATGGGATTATGAGGATAGGCCTGGGTGGGATTGTGGTCAGTGCAGAGTCAATGGGCCTAAGGCAATCTACAATGATTCAATGAATCTAGTTCAACCCGATTATCCTTGAACTGGGAAGGATGGGCAGGATGAGTGCTGAGTCATTTACGTTTATTAGGCTTGACTCCTGAAAGCAAAGTCTATGACATGTCCTACAAGAATGCTTCCTGGCAGGCTGGTAAGATGGCGGAATATTGGAGCAGGGGGCCAAGGGGTGTGCTTTGTGAATCTAGCTGCCTTGGCTGTACCAGGTGTACACAAGTGAGGCAAGAGGGTGAGGGGCTGAGGTGGTGGGGAGATAAGGTGGTGAGGGGTGAGGTGGTAAGGAGTTGAATGGGTGAAGTGGTAGAGGGAGTAAAGGTTGAGGTCCTGAGGGGGTAAAGGTTTGAAGTTGATATTGGGTAAGGAGCTGAGGTGGTGAGGGGTTGATGTGGGGAAGAGGTGGGGGGTTGATGAGGAGAGGGGTGAGCTGGTGAAGGGCTGTGGTGCTGAGGGGCCTATTGAGGGGGTGGGGTTTTGAGGTGATGAGAGGCTGAGTGGGTGAGAGGGAAGGGATTGTATGGTTCAGAGGTGAAGGTTGAGTTGGTGAAGGGGTGAGGTGGCATGGGGATGAGGGATTTAGCTGGTGAAGGGGTGAGGGATTGATGCAGTGAGGGGGTTGAGGTGGTGAAGTGGTGAGGGATTGAGGTGATAAGGGGTCGTGGCTTGTGGTGATGAGTTGAGGTGCTGAGGAGTTGAGGTGATGAGAAGGGTGAGAGGCTGAGGGGGTGATGGATTAAGGTGGCGAGATGTTGAGATGATAAGTTGTTGATTTGGTGAGGGAGTAAGGGTTGAGATGCTGAGAGAGTGAGGCGTAGAGTTGTTGAGCTGGTGAGGTCATAGGAGCATAGGGTAATATGGCACAGAAACAGGCCCTTCGGCCCAACTGGTCCATGCCGACCATGGTAGCCTCCCAGCTAGTCCCAGTATCCCTCTAATCCTTTCCCGTCCATGTACTTATCCAAATGCATTTGAAATATTGCTATTATACCTTCCTCTAGCAATTCATTCCATATTCCATATTGGGGTATTGAGTTTAAAAATTGGCAAGTCATGTTACAGCTTTATAGAACTTTAGTTAGGCTAAATTGCCCTTTAGTGTCAGGGAGATTAGCAGGATTAAAGTAAATAACTGCAGGTGCTGGAATCTGAAACCACAAAAGAAAATGCTGGGAAATCTCAGCATGTCTGACAGCATTTGTAAGGAGAGAAAAGAGCTGATGTTTTGAGTCCAGTTGACCCCTTGTCAAAGCTTTGTTAAAGATTAGCAGGGCAAATATGCATGGGTTATGGGGATAGGACTTGGGTGGGATTGTTGTCGCTGCAGGCTCAATGGGCTGAAATGGCCTCCCTACCCTGTAGGGATTCTATGAGATCCTGCCTAATTCCCACAAAATTGGCCTTGCTCCAGTTTAGGACCTTAACCTGTGGACATGTTCTATCTTTATCCATAACTATTTTAAGACTAATAGTGTTGTGGTCACTGGACCCAAAGTGCTCTCCGATTGATACTTCAGTCACTTGTCCTATCTTGTTTCCTAAGAGGAGGACCAGTATTGCACTCTCCCGAGTAGGGCCCTCTACATATTCATTCAGGAAACTTTCTTGGATACATTTAATAAATTCCATCCCATTTAGGCCCTTTGCACTCTGGGTGGCCCAGTTAATACTTGGGAAATTAATATCTCCCACTAATTCTACCCTATTATACTTACAAATATCCACAATCTCAAGGGTTGAGATGGTGAGGGGGGTGAGTTTTGAGGTAGTAAAGAGTTGAGAGATTGAGGGGGTAAGATAGTGAGGTGGGGACTATACCCTGTGCTGTGTCCATCCTGTGACATATAAACTACTTCATTCTGGATGGCACAGTGGCACAGTGGTTAGCACTGCTGCCTCACGGTGCCAGGGACCCAGGTTAAATTCTGGCCTCGGTCGCTATTTGTGTAGCGATTGCATATTCTCCCCGCATCTGCGTGAGTTTCCTTCAGGTGCTCCAGTTTCTTCCCACACTCCAAAGACGTGAGGGTTAGGTTAATTGGCCATATTAAATTGACCCTAGTGCCAAGGGGATTAACAGTGTAAATACGGGAATAGGGCCTGGCTGGGATTGTGGTCGGCATAAATTCAATGGACCCAGTGACCTCCTTCTGTATCTAGGGATTCTGTTCTAGTGTCCATTGGGCTAAGGAAGAGTTAAAATCAAACAGTTTCTATAATGAATGGTTGGAGCACAACAGGAAGTTTTTTTTTAAAGTTCATTTATTAGCTACAAGTAAGCTTACATTAATACTGCATGATGTTACTGTGAAAATCCCCTAGTTGCCACACTCTGGCGCCCGTTCAGGTATACTGAGGGAGAATTTAGCATGACTGATACACCTAACCAGCATGTCTTTCCATGGAGGAAATGGAGTACCCAGAGGAAACCCATGCAGACACAGGGAGAACGTATAGACTCTGCACATACAGTGACCCAAGCTGGGAATTGAACCTGGGTCCCTGGCACTGCGAGCCATCAGTGCTAACCACTGTGCCACCATGCATAGTTTATGGTTTATGGACGAAAAGGGATTGGTTTAGGTTAGTGGGTCATTGTTTTGTAACTGGTCGGCGCAACATCGTGGGCCGAAGGGCCTGTTCTGCGCTGTAATGTTCTATGTTCTATGTTCTATGCTGCCCCAGGAGGATCAAACTGTGGGTCAGGAAACTCTGAAAGCATTTTCCATCTCTCCCACTCCTATCTTGTTGCTGTACCTTAGTCACTGAGCAATCCTCTTCATCTTTCATTGCTCCTTCCACTGAAGATTTGAAAACATCATTCATCCCCATAAAGCAACCCACATGATGGAGATTGTCCATGGCTGCTGCGCCGTAAACAACTGAGTGTGCCTATCACCATCGCAGCGGCAGTGGTATCAGGAAACCATGCAGGAAGTAGGACATCTGCCTCTAGGACAATTTGGAAAAATTTTCTTTTTTGATGGACATCCCCTAATGAAGCTCCTCTTATGATTGGAGCAGCCAGTACATTCTTGTGTGTGGGTGCAATGCAATGTGATCCATGCTGGTTGACATGGCCATACAAAGTGTTTAGATCTATGCACACACCCTTGTCAAGAAGCTCTCACTGCTGGGAATCAATCCTGAAGCATCTCAAAAGTTCAAGACATTGTTTCAGGCAGTATAAATCACCTTTAAAACAGTCCAGAACCTGATGGCTCATAGACCGATATCTAGTGTCGGAAGCTTTGGTGTAATCGATCCCAGAATTCTGACTACAGAGCCATGAACATTCATCCTAATATATGGAAATGATTCCCAAAGTGATGAAGGTGTCATTGATAATGCTATCAACTGGCACTTACGCAGCAAAAATATGCTTACACATGCTCAGCTTGGATTCCTCCATGACTGTCTAACTCCTGACCTCATTACAGCCTTGGGTTCAAACATGAACGAAAGACCTAAAGAGGTGAGGTGAGAGTGACTGCTCTTGACATCAAGGCAGCATTTGAATGTGTGTGGCATCAAGGAGCCTCAGCAAAACTGAAGTCAGTGAGAATCAGAAAAACTCTGTTGGTTGGATAACTGGAACAAAGGAAGTTCATTGCAGTTGTTGGGGATCAGTTTCAGGACCTCACTGCAGGAGTTCTTTAGGGTAATGTCCTAGACCTAAACATCTTCAGCTGTTTCACTAATAACCATCATAAAACATAGAACAGTACAGCAGAGAAACAGACCCTTTGGCCCATGATGTTGTGCCAAACATGATGCCAAATTAAACTAATCCTTTCTGCCTGGTCTTGGTCCATATCCTCCATTCCTTGCATATTCATGTAATTATCTAAAAGTACTTTAAACATCCCTATCGTTTTTACATCCACCCCTATCCCTGAAACACTTTTCAGACACCTACCACTCCCTTTGTAAAAAGATTTGCCACTCACATCTCCTTCTCATTATTAGACATTTCAACTCTGGGAAAAGGATTCATAGAATCATAGAACCCTACAGTGCAGAAAGAGGCCCTTCGGCCCATCGAGTCTGCACCGAACACAATCCCACCCAGTCCCTACCCCCATATCCCTATTATACCCACTAATCCCTCTAACCTACACATCCCTGGACTCGAAGGGGCAATTTCTTAGCATGGCCAATCAACCTAACCCGCACATCTTTAGATTCTGACTGTCAATCCTACCTATGCCTCTCATAATTTTATAAATTTCTATCAGGTCTCCCCTCAGCCTCCACTGCTCTAGAGAAAATAACCCTAGTTTGTTCAACCTCCTCTTATAGCTCATACCCTCTAATCCAGGCAACATCCTAGTAAACCTCTTCTGCAATCTCTCTAAATTCTCCACACCCTCCCTTGTAATGTTGTAACCAGAATTGAACACAATACCTTAATTGTAGCCTAACCTAAGTTTTATAAAGCTGCCATGTCAGGAAGGTATACAGTAAGTGGTAGAGCACTTAAAAATATTAGCATACAGAGGGATCTAGGCGTGCAGATCCAAAATTCCCTGAAGGTGGCAACTCAAGTGGTCAAGAATGCAGAAGGCATGCTGGCCTTCATTGGTTGGGGCACTGAGTAGAGGAACTGGTAAATGATGTTGCAGTTGTATAATATGTTGGTTAGGCTGCATTTGAAGTATTGTGTACAATTCTGGTTGCCACATTACCAGAAGGATAGTGATGCGTTGGAAAGGGTGCAAAAGGGTGCAAAGATTAATCAGGATGTTGCCTGGTTTGGAGGATGTGAACCATGAAAAAAGGTTGAACTAACTTGGATTGTTTTCATAGGAGTGTTGGAGCTTAAGGGCAGTCCTGATGGAGGTTTACAAGATTATGACAGGCTTGGATAGAGTGGATAGTCAGAGTCTTCTCACCAGGGTAGAAGAATCAATTAAGAACAAAGAACAAAGAAAATTACAGCACAGGAACAGGCTCTTCGGTTCTCCAAGTCTTCACCAACCATGCTGCCTGACTTAACTAAAACCTCTTACCCTTCTGGGGATGATATCCTTCTATTCCCATCCTATTCATGTACTTGTCAAGACGCCCCTTAAAAGTCACTACCGTATTTGCTTCCACAGCCTCCCCTGGCAATGAGTTCCAGGCACCCACTATTCTCTGTGTAAAAAATCTGCCTCGTACATCTCCTTTAAACCTTGCCCCTCGCACCTTAAACCTATGCCCTCTAGTAATTGACTCTTCCACCCTAGGAAAAAGCTTCTGACTATCCACTCTGTCCATGCGTCTCATAATCTTATAGACTTCTATCAGGTCTCCCCTCAACCTCCACCACTCCAGTGAGAACAAACCAAGTTTCTCCAACCTCTCCTCATAGCTAATGCCCTCCACACCAGGCAACATCCTGGTAAATCTTTTCCATACCCTCTCCAAAGCCTCCACATCCTTCTGGTAATATGGCGACCAGAATTGAACATTATATTCCAAGTGCGGCCTCACTAAGGTTCTATAAGGCGGCAACATGACTTGCCAATTTTTAAACTCAATACCCTGGCTGATGAAAGCAAGCATGCTAGATGCCTTTTTGACTACTTTCTCCATTTGCATTGCCATTTTCAGTGACCTGTGTACCTGTACACCCAGATCCCTTTCCCTATCAATACTCTTAAGAGTTCTGCCATTTACTGTACATTTCCTATCTGTATTGGACCTTCCAAAATGCATTACCTCACATTTGTCCTGATTAAACTCCATCTGCCATCTCTCTGCCCAAGTCTTCAACTGATCTATATCCTGCTGTATCCACTGGTGGTCCTCATCGCTATCTACAAATCCACCAACCTTTATGTTGTCTACAAACTTACTAATCAAATCAGTTACATTTTTCTCCAAATCATTTATATATATTACAAACAGCAAAGGTCCCAGCACTGATCCCTGAGGAACACCACTTGTCACAGCCCTCCATTCAGAAACGCACCCTTCCACTGCTACCCTCTGTCTTCTTGAACAGTAAAAGAATTAGGGGTTATGGGTTAAGGGTTGCTCCTAATTACTGGGGGGCATTGGTAGAAAGTAAGAGGGGGTAAGAGATGGAAGGGGCAGGCTTTCCCCAGACAGTGGTGAAGGCTGGGAACATGCTGCTAGAGGAGGTGGTGGAAGAAGATTCTATAACAATGTCCAAGAGACATCTGGATGGATACATGAATAGACACGGAATAGAGGGATATGGACCACGTCGAGGCAAGAAAATATTAGATTAGAAAGGCATCTGTGGGCTTGGTGGGCCAAAGGACCTGTTCCTGTGCTGTACTGTTCTTTGTGACATTCTGACTCTTGTACTCAAAGCTCTGATGAATAAAGGGCACCATAGACTTCTTTATCATCCCATCCACTTGTTCCATCATAAGGTAATAAGAACGTAAGAACTCGGAGCAGGATTAGGCCATCTGGCCCTCGAGCCTGCTCCGCCATTCAATAAGATCATGGCTGTTCTTTTTGTGGACTCAGCTCCACTTACCTGCCCGCTCACCATAACCCTTAATTCCTTTACTGTTCAAAAATGTATCTATCCTTGCCTTAAAAACATTCAATGAGGAAGCCTCAACTTCTTCATCTGGGCAGGGAATTCCACAGATTCACAACCCTTTGTGTGATGAAGTTCCTCCTCAACTCAGTCCTAAATCTGCTTCCCATTATTTTGAGGCTTCCAGTTCCCCAGTTCTAGTTCACACGCCAGTAGAAACAACTTCCCTGCTTCTATCTTATCTATTCCCTTCATAATCTTATATGTTTCTATAAGATCTCCCCTCATTCTTCTGAATTCCAGTGAGTATAGCCCCAGCCTACTCAGTCTCTCCTCATAAGCCAACCCTCTCAACTCTGGAATCAACCTAATTAATCCCCTCTGCACCCCCTCCAGTGCCAATATATCCTTTCTCAAGTAAGGAGACCAAAACTGCACACAATACTCCAGGTGTGGCCTTACCAGCACCTTATACAGCTGCAACATAACCTCACTGTTTTTAAACTCCATCCCTCTAGCAATAAATTACCTGCTGTACTTGCAAACCAAGACCTTGAGATTCCTGCACAAGGACACTCAGGTCCCTCTGCACGGCAGCATGCTGCAATTTTTTACCATTTAAATAATAGTCCATTTCGCTGTTATTCCTACCAAAATGGATGGTCACTGATGATTACATTGTGATCGCTACATTTCTCAACTCACATTCTGAAGAAATGTGTAGAAAGAGCTAAACAACATTCAGACTTGGGTGGATAAATGACAAGACAACATGTTGGAACCAGCCATATAAATACTGCGGCGACAAGAGCAAGTCAGTGGCTAGGAATCCTGTGTCAAAAACTCACCCTTGACTCCTCAAAGCCTGCCCATCATCTACAAAGCACTAATCAGGAGAGTGGATACTCCCCATTTGCTTGGATAAGTGCAGCTCCACCTATGCTCCTGAAGCTCAAAGAACAAATAAAAGTACAGCTCAAGAATAGGGCCTTTGGCCCTCCAAGCCTGCACCGATAATGATGCCTGCCTAAACTAAACCCTATGCACTTTTGGAGTCCGTACCCTTCCGTTTCCATCATAATCATGTATTTGTCCAGTTGCCCCTTAAATGCCGCTATTGTACCTGCTTCCACCACCTCCCCAGGCAGCGCGTTCCAGACATTCATCGCCCTCTGTGTAAAAAAACTTGTCTCGCACATCTCTAAATTTTTTCCCACACTCCTTAAACCTGTGTCCCCTGGCACTTGACTTTTTTATCCTAGGAAAGAGCGTCTGACTATCCAAACTGTCCAAGCCACTCATAACCTTGTAAACCTCTATCATGTCACCCCTCAACCTCCAGTGAGAACAAACTGAGTTTATCCAACCTCTCCTCATAGCTAATACCCTCCAGACTAGGCAACATGTTGGTAAACCTCTTCTGTACCCTCTCCAAAGCATCCGCATCCTTCTGGTCGTGTGGCAACCAGAATTGTACACAATATTTTAAACGAGGCCTAACTAAGGTTCTGTACAGCTGCAGCATGATCTGCCAATTTTTATACTCAATGCCCCGACCTATGAAGGCAAACATGCCGCATGCTTGACTCCCTAAGCCACCTGCGTTGCTACTTTCAGTGATCAGTGGACATATACGCCCAGATATCTCTGCCTGTCAATACTCCTAATGGTTTTACCATTTCCTGTATAATTTCTGCATGCATTGGACCTTCCAAAATCTATTATCTCACACTTGTCCAGATTAAACTCCATCTGTCATTTCTCTGCCCAAGTCTTCAACCTATATCTTGTTGTATCCTCTGACAATCTTCACTATCTACAACTCCACCAATTTTTGTGTCATCTGCAAACTTATAAATTAGACCAGCTAAATTTTCCTCCTAATTATTTACATATACGATGAACAACAAGGTCCCAGAACTGGTCCCTGTGGAAACCACTAGTCACAGTCTTCCATTCAGAAAAGTACCCCTCAACTGCTACCTTTTGTTTCGATGGCCATGCCAGTTCTGTATCCATCTTGCCAACTCTCCACTGATGCCACATGACTTTTCAACACCATCCAGGACAAAACAGCCTGTTTGATTATCAACACATCCATTTCTTTAAATTTTCATCTCTCAATGCACAGTGGCAGCCATGTGTACCATCCACAAGACGCACTGCAAGAACTCAGCAAGGTTCCTTAGCATCCTTAGCAAGCATCTTTCAAACCCATGACCTTTATAACCTGCATGGACAAGGAGAGACTCATGGGAACACTGCAACCTGAAATCGTATCTCCAATCCATCCTAAACTTCCTCCCTCACTAACTGTGCATGGACTACAGCAGTTCAAGAAGGCAGCTCACCATCAACTTCTCGAGGGCAAATAGGGATGGGCAATAAATGCTGGTCTAGCCATAAATGAATAAATAATAAGCTCACAGTCCGAACTGCAACAAGGATTTGTTGTGTTGTGAAATGGGAAACCTATTCCAGAAAACCAACCCCAGCCGCAAAACAGTCACATTCCAATTTCACACAGACAGTTATGGGGGGAGGGGAAGGATAGGCGGGGTAGTGTGTGTGTGTGTGTGTGTGTGTGTGTAAGGGGTTATGGAGGGCTGGGGGGGGTGGATGTGGAGGGAGTCTGGATGTGGGTGCAGGTTGGGGTTTGGAGAGTGGGTGGAAGCAAGGGGGATTGTGGAAGGTGCGTGCCAGTGGATGCAGAGGCAGAGGATGGGGGTGGAAAGTGGGAGGTGGTGGATGTCAGGAGAATGCGGAGGGTGGGTGAGGGTGATAGAAAAAGGGGTGCAGAGGCAGGAGTGGGGTGCCAGGGGCTGCGGGAGGAGGGTGCAGAGGGGGGGTGATAAGTTGGGTGGGTGGGAGAGGGCAGTGGAAAGTGGGTAAAAGGGCACTGTGGAGGGTGGGTGCAAAGGGGGTGTGGAGGGAGTGGGGGAGTGCAGAGGGTGGGTGCAAGGAGGAGAGTGGGTAGGGAGTGCGAGGAGGGTGCAGAGGGTGGGTAGGGGTGTGAGTGGAGTATGGTGGGTGGGTAGAGGTGCAGAGGTTGGGTCAGAGTGTGGAGGGTGGGTGTGGCAGGTGGGTGGGGTGCAAGGGGGGGCAATGGGGCTATGGAAGAGGTGTGCAAGCGAGGAGATGTTGGACTTGTGCACTGGACAGTTTTGTTCACAATCTCAGGAAACCGTGACTTCTGATTGCGACACACAGGATATTAGAGATGAGGCTCAACAGGAACCTGAGTGTTTTCTTTTTTCAAACTGGTTGTTGATCTTTGAACTTTTGTTTATTCAGCCTGTTCACCAAAATTCAGATGCAAGAGATTTAGCAGAATCAAACCATGGCGAGTCTTTTCTGGGTCATATATCTTTTCTTGTTTTATAATCCTACAGGAGCTGAAAATTCAGGTACCGTCTTTCTGTCAAATGCTTTGTGTTGAAAGATTCTCAAATTCAAAACTATGCTTACCAAAGGTGCAAAGATTCAAAGTTTGTTATCTTAATAAGGCGACGCGATCATCCCCTCAGTAAGTTGCAGTCAATTGACACGTAAGACAATAATTATTTTGATGACTGAATTAAATGAGATACAGCTGCCAAATACCCACTAACTGTTCTTTTAGTGTTTCATTCAGGCTGAGATTTCTGATTGAGGAAATCAGCCCACAGAACAAAACAGCTCAGTTTCATTCAATATCATAGTCGTAGCATTGGGTTCATTCCTGTTGCAATAATTGGTATTGGTTCATCATTTTACAAAGCTTTATTCTCCTAAATCCTGCCACATTTGCCCGTTAGTCACCCATTTAATTCAATTGCTCATTTATTTCTCTTCCCATCATATAAACAGCCCTCTCACACCTCCAGTCATGACTGTTTTTTCTCCCACTCCCTCCGCTTTCTCGTCAATCAGTAAATGAATCTGTGTTAAGCATCTGGGCACCAAATCCAATGTAGGATTTTGCTGAAAATTTACTGAAGAATCAATCAACCTCAAATGGGAGTCAGAAGTTCACATCACTGAATGTGATTTTCCCCAAATTGGCAGTTCATGGCTGGGTGATAGGCTCGCAGTCAAGGTCAGGAAGGCTGGGATGGAGGGTGGGAGAGGATAGGCGCATGCTTCAATTGGCCATAGATATGCCCATCATTCTGCAGGTCAGAGGCCCATGATTCCATAGGTCGGAGATAGGCCCATGATTCTATACGTCAGAGATAGGCCCATGATTCTATAGGTCATGGGTAGATAAAGTCATTAAGGTTTACAACATGGAAACAGGCCTTTCGGCCCAACTTGTCCATGCTGCCCTTTCTTTTTTAAACCCCTAAGCTAATCCCAATTGCCCGCATTTGGCCCATATCCCTCTATATCCATTGTCCCCATGTAACTATCTAAATGCTTTTTAAAAGACAATATTGTACCCGCCTCGACTGTTACATCTGGCAGCTTGTTCCAGATGCTCACCACCCCCTATGTGAAACAATTGCCCCTCTGGACACTTTTGTATCTCTCCCCTCTCACTTTAAATCTATGCTCTCTAGTTTTGGACTCCCGTACCTTTGGGATTCTATGATTCTATAGATCAGTGATAGGCTTATGATTATATAGGTCAGGGATGGGCTTGCAATTCTATCAGTCAGGGATAGGCCCATCATTCTATATGTCAGAGAAAGGCCCATAATTCTATAGGTCACTGATAGGCCCATGATTCTATATGTCAAGGATAGGCTCTTCATTTCGTAGGTCAGGGATGGGGTCATGATTCTATAGATCAGGGATAGGTCTTTAATCCATAGGTCACTAATAGGCCCATGATTCTATACGTCACTAATAGGCCCATGATTTTATAGGTCTCTAACAGACACATGATTCTATAGGCCAGTGTTAGGCCCATGATTCTATAGGTCAAGGATAGGCAGGTCATTTTATAAGTCAAGGATGTGCTAGTTATTCCATTGGCCAGGGATAGGCCCGTGATCATATAGGTCAGGGGTAGGCCCAGGGCTCTATCGGTCAAAGGTAAACCAAAGATTCCAAAGATCAGGGATAGGGCCGTGACTCTTTAGGTCATAGATGAGCCCATGATTCTATAGGCCAGGGATGTGCCCATGATCCTATAGGTCAGGGATAAGCATATAATTCTATAGGCCAGGGATAAACTCATGATTCTACAGGTTAGGGATAGGCCTATGCTTCTACTGGGCAGGGATAGGCCCATGATTCCATAGGTCACTGATAGGTCCATGATTCTATAGGCCAGTGTTAGGCCCATGATTCTGTAGGTCTCTGATAGGCTCATGATTCTATAGGTCAGGGATAGGCCCATGACTCTATAGGTCAGAGATAAGCCCATGAGTCAGCCAGGGTAGTTTTCAGATAGCTGCTAACCCTTTTGTTTATCATTGATTTCTTCCAATTTAGTGTTTCTGACCAATGAAAATGCTAACAGCATCCTAACACGCCAGAGACGTGCCAACAGCTTCTGGGAAGAACTGAAAGAAGGTGATGTGGAGAGAGAATGCATTGAAGAGACGTGTTCATATGAAGAAGTCAGAGAAATCTATGAAAATGATCAGGCAACTGTAAGTACAAAGCTTTGTTTTAGTTTTGATATGTTGCTCCATTTCTGAGCAATGTCACATTTTTCTATTGCATCCTTTGAACGGAACAAGATGAGAAATATTAACTGTCATAGATTGAGGGTGACTTGATGTGGCTTGAATCAGCAATAGGTTTTACTGCAAATAAATATATTATTCGAAATTTGCAAATCATACAAAATTGGGTGGGAGGGTGAGCTGTGAGGACAATGCGCAGATGCTTCAGCGTGATTTGGACAGGCTCTGAGTGGGCATATGCATGGTAAGTGCAGTATAATGTGGATAAAACTGGTGTCCTTATCTGAGGAAGGATATCCTTGCTACAGAGGGAGTACAGCAAAGGCTTACTGGGCTGATTCTTGCGATAGCAAATCTGTCATATGAGGAGAGACTTGGTTGGTTAGGAGTATATTCACTGGAGTTTAGTAGAGTGAGAGAGGATCTCATAGAAACTTTTAAAATTCTCACAGGGTTAGACAGGGTAGATTCAGAAAGAGTGTCCCCAGTGCTGGGGGAGTCCAGGACGAGAGATCATAGCTTGAGGATAAGGGGTTAACCTTTTAGAACTGAGGCGAGGAGAAATTTCTTCACCTAAAGGGTGATGAATTTATGGAATTCACTATCCATCAAATGTAGTTGAGGCCAAAACATTATCTGATTTCAAGAAAAAATTATATGTAGCTCTTGGACTAAAGGGATCAAGGGATATGGTGAGTGTGGGGGAGGGGGGGTAATCAGATTCTAATTTTGATGAATGGCCATGATCAAAATGAATGGTGGAGCAGGCATGAAAGGCTGAGTGGCCTACTCCTGCTTCTATTTTCTACGTTTCTATGAAGGATAATATAGAGTCATAGAGTCATAGAGGTTTACAGCATGGAACAAGGCCTTTCAGCCCAACTTGTCCATGCCACCCTTTTTTTTAAACTTTTCATTTGCTTTCTTAATTACCGGCTGCACCTACAAACCAACTCCTTGAGTTTCCTGCACAAAGTCACCAGGTCCCTCTGCATAGCAGCATGCTGCAATCTTTTACCATTTAAATAATAGTCCATTTTGCTGTTACTCCTACCAAAATGGATGACCTCACATTTACCAACATTGCACCCTACCTGCCAGACCCTTGCCCATTCACTTAGACTATCTATGTCCCTTTGCAGACTTTCAGTTTGCCACTCATCTTAGTGTCATCCGTGAATTTTGACACACTACACTTGATCCTGAAGTCCAAATCATCTATGTAAATCGTAATTGCGGTCCCCACACTGATCCCTGAGGCACACCACTAGTCACTGATTGCCAACCAGATCAGTGGGTATTTACCCCCACTCTTTGCTTTCTGTTAGTTAACCAATCCTCTATCCAAGCTGATAGTTATCCATAACACTGTACACCTTTATCTTATGCAGCAGTCTTTGGTGCGGCACCTTGTCAAATGCCTTCTGAAAATCTAGATACATCACACTCACAGGTTGTCCACTGCACATGTAAGATCAGATCACCCCTCAGCTTTCTACACTCCAGAGAATAAAATCCCAGTCTATCCAGCCTCTCCTTATAACTCAAATCATCAAGTCCCAGGAGCATCCTAGTAAATCTTTTCTGTACTCTTCCTAGTTTAATAATATCCTTTCTATAATAGAGTGATCAGAACTGTACACAGTATTCCAAGTGTGGCCTTGCCAATGTCTTGTACAACTTCACTAAGACGTCTCAATGTATTAAATGTTCTAACCAATGAAACCCAGCATGCTGAATGCCTTCTTCACCACCCTGTCCACTTGTGATTCCACTTTCAAGGAGCTATGAACATGATCCCTAGATCTCTTTGTTCTGTAACTCTCCCCAGCACCCTACCATTAACTGAGTAAGTCCTGCCCTTGGTTCAATCTTCCAAATGCATCACTGAAAATTTATCTAAATTAAACTCCGTCTGCCATTTTGCCAGCCTACTGGCCCAGTTGATCAAGATCCCGTTGCAATCCGAGATAACTTTCTTCACTGTCCACTATGCCTCCAATCTTGGTGTCATCTGCAAACTTACTAACCATGCCTTCTATATTCTCATCCAAATCAATATAAATGACAAATAACAGTGGATCCAGGGCTGATCCCTGAGGCACACCATTGGTCATAGCCCTCCAGTTTGAAAAACAACCCTCCAGGACCACCCTCTGTCTTCTGTCATCAAGATGTGGACATGTTAGCATTCCATCTCAACCCTATACAACAACCTACCATGTGGTACCTTGTCAAAGACCTTGTTACGCTCCATGTAGACAACATCAACTGCACTGCCCTCATCTACCTTCTTGATTATCCCTTCAAAAAACTCAATCAAATTTGTGACGCATGACTTTTCACTCACAAAGCCATTTTGGCTGTCTCTAATCAGTCACCAGAACTGCACATAGTACTCCAGCTGTGGCTTCACCAAGATTCTATACAACTCAAAAGTGACTTCCTTGTTTTTATAACCTATGCCTCAATCGGTAAAGGCATGTAACTCATATACCTTTTTCACCACCCTACTAACATGCCCTTCTGCCTTCAGAGATCTGTGGATAAACACGCCAAGGTCCCTTTGTTCTACAGAATTTCTTGTCAAATTACTCCTTCCAAAGTGTATCACCTCACACTTTTCAGGGTTAAATTCCGTCCGCCACTTCTCTGCCCATTTGACTATTTTGTCTATATATCATTGTAACCCAAGACACTCAGCCTCATTGTTAACCACCCGTCCAAATTTTGTGCCATCTGCAAACTTACTAATCCTACCCCCATATAGTCATCAATGTCATTTATATAAATGAAAAATAATAAGGGGCCCAACACAGATCGCTGTGGTACACCACTGGACACTGGCTTCCGGTCACGGAAGCAGCTTTCTGTCATCACCCTCTGTCTCCTATAACTGAGTCAATTTTGAACCCACTTTATCAAATTGTCCTGTGTCCCATTTGAATTTATCTTCTTTACAAGTCTCCCATGTAGGACTTTTCAAAGGCTTTGCTGAAATCCATGTAAACTACATCAACTGCACTTGTCTACACACCTGGCCACCTCCTCAAAAATTCAATCAAATTTGTTAGGCATGACCTCCTTCCGATGACACCATGCTGACTATCTCTGATTAAGCTCTGTCTCTCTAAGTGGAGATAGATGCTCTCCTTCAGAAATTTCTCCAATAGTTTCCCTACCACTGATGTGAGACTCACTGATCTTATTATTTCTAGAACGCCTCTTAAATAGTGGAACCATATTAGGTGTTCTCCAATTGTCTGGCACCTCCTCTGTGGCCAGAGAGGAATTAAAAATTTGGGTCAGAGCCCCTGCAATTCCTTCCTTGCCTCCCACAACAGCCTAGGGCAAATTCAGCTGGACCTGGAGATTTATCCACTTTTAAAGCTGCCAACACCTCCAATACCTCATCCTTCCCGATGTTAATTTGCTTAAGAAGTTCGCAGTCTGCCTGAATTCCATTCCATCGTCCTCATTCTCTTGAGTGAAGACTGACGTGAAGTATTCATTCAAAACTCTACCAAACTCCTTTGGCTCCATCCACAGGTTTCCCTATTGGTCCCTAATGGGCCTTACTCTTTCTCTGGTTATCCTCTTCCCATTGACATGCTTGTAGAATATTTTGGAATATCTCCATATAAAAAGGACAACAGGAAAAATCAGTGGAAAACACGACAAAGGTTTCATCAGTCCAGAGACTTCCGGGCTCTGGTAGAGCACTTCAGTAGACTCTTCCATATTTAAAAGGCCGGATGAAAAGGACAGATTCATTAATTCAGATTGAAGGGGTTCTTCAGCAGCTTCTACCTTTTCAGTCTCAATTGCTCCAGTTCCAGATTCTCCATTGAAATCCCAGTAACTAGACCTGGTATCCTTGAACTATCTGCTGAGGTCACCTGTAGATCTACTGGCTTATGTAGGCTTATGTAAAGATGAGACATGAAGGCTCAGTTAGGGCACTGGAGAGTTATAAATTAGCCAGGAAGGAGCTAAAGAGAGAGTTAAGAAGAGCTAGAAGAGGACATGAGAAGACTTTGACGGATAGGATCAAGGAAAATCCTAAAGCTTTCTACAGGTATGTCAAGAATACAAGATTGGTTAAGGCAAGATTAGGGCCAGTCAGAGACAGCAGTGGGAAGTTGTGCGTGGAGCCTAAAGAGATAGGAGAGGCACTGAATGAATATTTTTTGTCAGTAATCACGCAGGAAAAATTCAGTGTAGTCGAGGAGAATACTGCGATACCAGGTAGTAGACTAGATGGGATTGAGGTACATAAGGAGGAGGTGTTAGCAATTCTTGAGAGTATGAAAATAGATAAGCCCCTAGGCCGGATGGGATTTACCCTCGGATTCTCTGGGAGGCTAGCGAGGAGGTTGCAGAGCCTTTGGCTTTGATCTTCATGTCGTCATTGGCTACAGGTATAGAGCTGGAAGACTGGAGGATAGCAAATGTTGTCCCCTTGTTCAAGAAGGGGAGTAGAGACCAGCCTGGGAATTATAGACCAGTGAGCCTTACTTCTGTTGTGGGCAGTTTTGGAAAGAATTATAAGGGATAGGATTAATAATCATCTAGAGAGAAATAAATTGATTAGGGATAGTCAACAGGGTTTTGTGAAGGGTAGGTCGTGCCTCACAAACCATATCGAGTTTTCTGAAAAGGTGACCAAAGAGGTGGATAAGGGTAAGGTGGTTGACGTGATGTATATTGATTTTAGCAACGCGTTTGATAAGGTTCCCCATGGTAGGCTACTGCAGAAAATGCGGATGCATGGGATTGAGGGTGATTTAGCAGTTTGGATCAGGAATTGGTTAGCTGATAGAAGACAGAGGGTGATGGTTGATGGGAAATATTCAACCTGGAGTTCAGTTACAAGTGGTGTACCTCAAGGATCTGTTTTGGGGCCACTGTTGTTTGTCATTTTTATAAATGACCTAGATGAGGGTGTAGAAGGATGGATTAGTAAATTTGCTGACGACACCAAAGTTGGAGGAGTTGTAGACAGTGAGGATGGATGTTACAGTTTGCAAAGGGACATAGATAAGCTGCAGAGCTGGGCTGAGAGGTGGCAAATGGAGTTTAATACAGAAAAGTGTGAGGTGATTCACTTTGGTAAGAGTAACAGGAGTACAGAATATAGGGGCTAATGGAAGGACTCTTAGTAGTGTTGACGAGCAGGGAGATCTCGGGGTACATGTCCATAGCTCCCTGAAAGTTGGCACCCAGGTTGATAAGGTTGTTAAGAAGGTGTATGGTGTGTTAGCTTTTATCGGTAGAGGGATTGAATTTCGGAGCTGTGAGGTCATGTTACAACTTTACAAAACTCTGGTGCGGCCGCACTTGGAGTATTGCGTACAGTTCTGGTCGCTGCTTTATAAGAAAGATGTGGAGGCATTGGAAAGGGCGCAGAGGAGATTTATCAGGATGTTGCCTGGTATGGTGGGAAGGTCTTATGAGGAAAGGCTGAGGGACTTGAGGTTATTTTCATTAGAGAGAAGAAGGTTTCGAGGTGACCTAATTGAGGCATACAAGATGATCAAAGGATTGGATAGGGTGGACAGTGAGAGCCTTTTACCTCGGATGGTGATGGCTAACACAAGGGGACATAGCTTTAAATTAAGGGGTGGTAATTATAGGACGGATGTCAGAGGTAGGTTCTTTACTCAGAGGGTAGTAAGGTCGTGGAATGCCCTGCCTGCAGCAGTTGTGGACTCGCCAACTTTAAGGGCGTTCAGATGGTCAGTGGATAGGCATATGGATAACGTTGGAATAGTTTAGGTTAGAGGGCCATTAGATTGGTTCCACTGGTCGGCACAACATCGAGGGCCGAAGGGCCTGTACTGCACTGTAATGTTCTATGTTCTACTGTGTTCATCAGTGCTCTCCTGTTTAGGTGGTCCACATGTTTCTTGATGTGCAGCCTCAATGAAGTGCGAGACCAGTCCTGTTCTCTTCACTATCTCACCAGCCACTCTTGCCAGCCCTGCTGAGAAATTTCTAACCAAGACCGCATCCTTGACTTTAAACACATTGATTTTCCTTCCTGTATCATGATTTTCCTTCTGGGAAGTTTGCCTAGCCTCCATCCTCCCCACTAAATTTGGGAATATTGCGTCCAAATGTGATAACCCCTAACTGATCTCCCTGTGGGGCTTGTTGGATATGAGCTCCCTTGGTAACCAGCAATGCCTGCCCTCCTTGAACTCATTACCTAAGCCCTTTATAAGCAGACACCGGGAACAGAGCTGTTGTCCAAGCTGGGACTTGTGTGTATACAGCATTGAGCAGTGACTTAATTGTGTATTTAACAATAAATACCATTTCTTTCCAGTCAGGCTTCCTGAGTTATTACACCAATCTTGTTTGTAACTGACGTCCCATCGCTAACATGGCTGACATAACTCCTGTGGTCATATTTGGGTTGGTGTTATATGATAATAAGAAACTGCCAATGTGTAAAGGAAAAGGCTTGTTTACCTGTTTTTTTATTGAAAATTTAAATGTTTGTACCGCATTCTCCACCAGCTACCAACCTATTTGATGCTGGGTTGTAAGATGCTGACCACACATGGTGAATGTTATTGGATTTGAGAAATTTTTGGAATTCTTCCACCATGATTTGGCCTCTGGTATAGTACCAGATGATTGGAGGTTAGCAAATGTTGTCCCATTGTTTAAGAAGGGGAACAGAGACTTCCCCGGGAATTATAGACCGGTGAGTCTCACTTCTGTTGTGGGCAAGGTTTTGGAAAAAATTATTAGGGATAGGATTTATAGTTATTTGGAGAGTAATGAGTTGATTGGAGATAGTCAGCATGGTTTTGTGGCGGGTAGGTCGTGCCTTACTAACCTTATTGAGTTTTTTGAGAAAGTGACCAAAGAGGTGGATGGGGGTAAGGCAGTGGACGTGGTGTATATGGATTTTAGTAAGGCGTTTGATAAGGTTCACCATGGTAGGCTTCTGCACAAAATGCAGATGTATGGGATTGGGGGTGATCTAGGGAACTGGATTAGGAATTGGCTAGCGGATAGGAGACAGAGGGTAGTGGTTGACGGTAAATATTCATCATGGAGTTCGGTTACAAGTGGTGTGCCTCAGGGATCTGTGTTGGGGCCACTGCTGTTTGTGATTTTTATTAATGATCTGGATGAGGGTATAGTTGGGTGGATCAGTAAATTTGCTGATGACACCAAAGTCGGAGGTGTGGTAGATTGTGAGGAAGGGTGTCATAGTTTGCAGGAAGACTTAGACAGGTTGCAGAGCTGGGCCGAGAGGTGGCGGATGGAGTTTAATGCAGAGAAATGTGAGGTAATTCACTTTGGTAGGAATAACAGATGTGTTGAGTATAGGGCTAACGGGAAGACTTTGAATAGTGTGGAGGAGCAGAGGGATCTAGGTGTATGTGTACATAGATCCCTGAAAGTTGAGAATCAAGTAGATAAGGTTGTTAAGAAGGCATACAGTGTCTTGGCGTTTATTGGTAGGGGGATTGAATTTAGGAGTCGTAGCGTTATGTTGCAACTGTACACAACTCTGGTGCGGCCGCACTTGGAGTATTGTGTGCAGTTCTGGTCCCCACATTACAGGAAGGATGTGGAGGCTTTGGAGAGGGTGCAGAGGAGGTTTACCAGGATGTTGCCTGGTATGGAGGGGAGATCCTATGAGGAGAGGCTGAGGGATTTGGGGTTGTTTTCGCTGGAAAGAAGGCGGCTAAGAGGGGATCTTATTGAAACATATAAGATGATTAGAGGTTTAGATAGGGTGGATAGTGATAGCCTTTTTCCTCTGATGGAGAAATCTAGCACGAGGGGGCATGGCTTTAAACTAAGGGGGGGTAGTTATAGGACAGATGTCAGGGGTAGGTTCTTTACCCAGAGGGTGGTGAGGGATTGGAATGCCCTGCCTGCTGCAGTTGTAAATGCGCCTAGTTTGGGGGCGTTTAAGAGGTCTGTGGACAGGTTTATGGACGAAAAGGGATTGGTTTAGGTTAGTGGGTCATTGTTGTTGTTTTTTTTTAAACTGGTCGGCGCAACATCGTGGGCCGAAGGGCCTGTTCTGCGCTGTAATGTTCTATGTTCTATGTTCTATGAATAATGTGCCATTGACCAACAGAATCTCTCCTGGAATGTGAATAGCAAATATCTTCCTTAACTTGTCAATGGTGGCTGTGGCTGTCATGAATTTGACATCAACTGTACATCTAATCACTTGTAGAAACGTAGAAAAACTACAGCACAATACAGGCCCTTCAGCCCACAGAGATGTGCTGAATATGTCCCTACCTTAGAGATTACTAGGCTTCCCTATAATCCTCTACCTTACTAAGTTCCATGTACTCACCTAAAAGTCTCTTAAAAAACCCTATCGAATCTACCTCCACCACCGCCGCTGGCAGCCGGTTCCACACACCCACCACTCTCTGAGTGAAAAACTTACCCCTGACGTCTCCTCTGTACCTACTCCCCAGCACCTTAAACCTGTGTCCTCCTGTGGCAGCCATTTCAGCCCTGGGAAAAGGCCTCTGACTATCCACTTGATCAATACCTGTCAACATCTTATACATCTCTATCAGGCCATCCCTCATCCTTCGTCTCTCCAAGGAGAAAAGTCCGAGCTCCCTCAACCTATCCTCATAAGGCATGCTCCCCAATCCAGGCAACATCCTTGTAAATCTCCTCTGTACCCTTTCTATGGCTTCCACAACCTTCCTGTAATGAGGCGACCCACTTGTACGAGAAACATATGATGCATAAACGGCCCAGCAAAATTTATAGGTAGCTTCCCCCGAGGTCACCCTGGCCACTTCTATGAATGTAGATTTGCTAACGGTGGTAAAGCCTGTAGACGCTCCCAACCTGGGCATTCCAACCTTTCCATTTCCTTGTCAATGCCCAGCCACCACACAACTCCTGGCTAGGACCTTCATTCTATTTTGACCTGGATGAAAGAAATGCAATTCTTATAACAGAAGTTGTCTCCCTTGGGGTGAGACTATAACTGTTGCCCTTCCCCCACAGTAATATCCCATCTTCACAGGTTAGTTCTGACCTTCTGCTCGGGTAGGGTTTTAACAAATCTGACTTATCATACTGCCTGCCACCCTTGCGTGACCATCTCCTTTACTTTCAACAACCCCTTTCTGTTCACAATTTTGTGTGTTTAGCTGAGACTGGGAAGGTGTCTACCAAATGCAAAGTTTGTATAATCTCTTGAGGAATCAGCAGTGATAATACTGTTTGTGGCAAAGATAACTGGCTAAGTACATGTGATTTCTGTATTCCAGGGTCTTACTGCTAACAAAAGAGCTCATCTCTGTACCCTTGCACAGACAATTGGTGGCACTGGCTTATCTTCTCTGAATAGTCCTAACAGTCGCTTGTGAGGTTTAGATAGGGTGGATAGTGATAGCCTTTTTCCTCTGATGGAGAAATCTAGCACGAGGGGGCATGGCTTTAAATTAAGGGGGGGTAGTTATAGGACGGATGTCAGGGGTAGGTTCTTTACCCAGAGGGTGGTGAGGGATTGGAATGCCCTGCCTGCTGCAGTTGTAAATGCGCCTAGTTTGGGGGCGTTTAAGAGATCCGTGGATAAGTTTATGGACGAAAAGGGATTGGTTTAGGTTAGTGGGTCATTGTTTTGTAACTGGTCGGCGCAACATCGTGGGCCGAAGGGCCTGTTCTGCGCTGTAATGTTCTATGTTCTATGTTCTATGTGGTCTGAGACTATTGTAAAATGTCAGTCATAAATATACAAACAAAACCAAGGAGCAAAGAACAGTACAGCACAGAAACAGGCCCTTTGGCCACTCAGCCTGCGCCGACACATGACACCTTTCTAAATTAAAGACCTTCTGTCTCTATGTGGTCCATATCCCTCTATTTCCTGCCCATTTATGTATATGTCAAGATGCCTCTTAAGTAGAACATAGAACATAGAACATTACAGCGCAGTACAGGCCCTTCGGCCCTCGATGTTGCGCCGATCTGTGAAACCAATCTAAATCCCATCTAACCTACACTATTCCAATATCATCCATATGCTTATCCAATGACCCTTTAAATGCCCTTAATGTTGATGAGTCCACTAGTATTGCACGCCCTTACTACTCTCTGAGTAAAGAACCTACCTCTGACATCTATCCTATATCTATCACCCCTCAATTTAAAGCTATGTTCCCCTCATACTAGCCATCTCAATCTGAGGAAAAAGGTTCACACTGTCCACTCTATGTAATCCTCTGACCATCTTGTATGCCTCTATTAAGTCACCTCTTAACCTTCTTCTCTCTAACGAAAACTGCCTCAAGTCACTCAGCCTTCCTGGTAAATCTTTTCTGCACCCTTTCCAATGCTTCCACATCCTTCCTATAATGCAGCGACCAGAACTGTATGCAATACAACAAGTGCGGCCGCACCAGAGTTTTATACAGATGCAACATGACCTCATGGCTCCAAAACTCAACCCCTCTACCAATAAAAGCTAACACACTGTACACCTTTTTAACAACCCTATCAACCTGGGTGCCAACTTTCAGGGATCTATGCACGTGGGCACCGAGATCTCTCTGCTCATCTACACTACCAAGTATCTTACCATTAGCCCAGTACTCTGTACTCCTGTTACTCCTTCCAAAATGAATCACTTCACACTTTTCCGCATTAAACTCCATTTGCCACCTCTCAGTCCAACCGTGCAGCTTATCTATGGCCCTCTGTAACCCGTAACATTCTTCTGCACTGTCCAAAACTCCACTGACTTTAGTGTCATCCGCAAATTTTCTAACCCATCCTTCTACGCCGTCATCCAGGTCATTTATAAAAATGACAAATGGCAGTGGCCCCAAAACAGATCCTTGCGGTACACCACTGGTAACTGAACTCCAGGTTGAATATTTCCCATCAACCACCACCCTCTGTCTTCTTTCAGCTATGATGTGGGTATGCCGGCGTTGGACTGGCGTAAACACAGTAAAAAGTCTGACAACACCAGGTTTTAGTCCAAACGATTTATTTGATAATAGACTCACAAGCTTTTGAGGTTTCCCTCTTCGTCACCTGACATCTTCCCAGTGTCCCACTCACAAGAGCTCAGAGTCTCGATATTATTTTCAATATCATGTTTCATTGATTTTTGATTTATCTTTCCTCCACTAACACTGAAAATGGATGGTATACCTGCTCACTTTGATGGAGCTGCATAATCCTGTGGTACAATGATGCTGGTGTGACAGGACTAGTTTTTGTAAAATTACCGATTATTGGTGAATTTTTTGTTTCACTCTGTTTTCAATAACCTTACATAATCCTAAGTGTGCTGATATGGTCTCACCTTCTTGTTTCAGGATGAATACTGGAGTAAATATATAGGTAAGTGATCATTTTGTTATATTCCTTTTCGTTCTAGTTCCTCTGCATGAGTTACCACTTAGTTGGCTAGCCTGTTTAGGAATGATTGGCCATGAACACAGGAACTGGGATACATCATTCAGCCCATCAAACCTGTTCCACCATTCAATTAGATCGTGGCCACTTTCTTGCACTATCGCCATATCCCTTGATGTAAGTAGTCTCCAGAAATCCGTCTTCAAAAGGTTCACCATCCTCAAAGTGAAGAAATTCTTCCTCACAGAATAGAAAGAATAGAATAGAAACACTACAGTGCAGAAAGAGTCCATTTGGCCCATCGAGTCTGCACCGACCACAATCTCACCCAGGTTCTACCCCCATATCCTTACATATTTACCCGCTAATCCCTCTAACCTACACATCTTAGTACACCAGGGGCAATTTTACCATGGTCAATCAACCTATCCTGCACATCTTTGGACTGTGGGAGGAAACCGGAGCACCCGGAGGAAACCCACACAGACATGAGGAGAATGTGCAAACTCCACACAGGCAGTGACCCAAGCCGGGAATTGAACCCAGGTCCCTGAAGCTGTAAAGCAGCAGTGCTAACCATCTCAATCTTAAATGGGTCCTGAGTCTACACTCACCAGCCTGGGGAAACATCTGATCTACATCCCCCATTTCACACTCTGGAAGAAATTTGAAAGTTCCAATGAGATCATCATTCATTCATAGGATCATAGAATCCCGACAGTACAGAAGGCCATTTGGCCCATTGAGTCTGCACCAACTCTCCGACAGAGCATCCCACTCAGGCCCTATACTCACAACCCAATGTATTTTCCCCTCTAGTACAGCGAATTTATACAGCTTTGGATGCAAAGGGGCAATTTAGCATGGCCAATCCACCTAACCTGCACATCTTTGGACTGTGAGAGGAAACCAGAACACCTGCAGGAAAACTCAAGCAGACATGGCGAGAACGTGCAAACTTCACACAGTCACCTGAGGCTGGAATTGAATCCAGGTCCCTGATGCTGTGAGGCAACAGTGTTAATCACTGTGCTACTGTGCAATCCTCCACTGTGTAGTCATAGAACAATAGTAAAGTTACATAGAACATAGAACATAGAACATTACAGCGCAGAACAGGCCCTTCGGCCCACGATGTTGCGCCGACCAGTTACAAAACAATGACCCACTAGCCTATACCAATCCCTTTTCGTCCATAAACCTATCCACGGATCTCTTAAACACCCCCAAACTAGGCGCATTTACAACTGCAGCAGGCAGGGCATTCCAATCCCTCACCACCCTCTGGGTAAAGAACCTACCCCTGACATCCGTCCTATAACTACCCCCCCTTAATTTAAAGCCATGCCCCCTCGTGCTAGATTTCTCCATCAGAGGAAAAAGGCTATCACTATCCACCCTATCTAAACCTCTAATCATCTTATATGTTTCAATAAGATCCCCTCTTAGCTGCCTTCTTTCCAGCGAAAACAACCCCAAATCCCTCAGCCTCTCCTCATTGGATCTCCCCTCCATACCAGGCACCATCCTGGTAAACCTCCTCTGCACCCTCTCCAAAGCCTCCACATCCTTCCTGTAATGTGGGGACCAGAACTGCACATAGTACTCCAAGTGCGGCCGCACCAGAGTTGTGTACAGTTGCAACATAACGCTGCGACTCCTAAATTCAATCCCCCTACCAATAAACGCCAAGACACCGTATGCCTTCTTAACAACCTTATCTACTTGATTCCCAACTTTCAGGGATCTATGTACACATACACCAAGATCCCTCTGCTCATCCACACTATTCAAAGTCCTCCCGTTAGCACAGAAGGAAGTCATTCAGTCAATCTTGTCCATGCCCGCTCAAGGACACCCAGGTGCACTTTCTAATCCCACCTTCCTGCACCCGGCCCATAGCACTGTAGCTTACAGCACTTAAGGTGCAGATCCACCACCATCAACTCAGGTAATGAACTCCAAACACCCATAGCCCTCTGCATTAAAAAAAAGGTTTTCTTTGTGTTCCTTCTACACCTTCTGCCACTTGTCTTGAATTATGTCCCCTGGTTCTAGAATTTTTCATCAGGGGGAAACAATTTTATCCTGCCCACTCTATATCTTCCCCTCATAATTCTGCCCCCTCAGTCAAATCAGCCTTTTTTGTTCCAAATGTTGTGAAATTAGTATTTGTAAAATTATTTTTAAAATGCTAAGAGGTGTAAAATTATATGGTCTGTTAAAAAAGGTAATTGCTTTTGCAATGCTTAGAGAGTTAAAAGATGCGAGTGTATGCTATACACAGACTGAAACATTGAATCGCGAGGCGAGGCAGCAGTGCTGCCAAGACAACAGGTTGTTTTCAAAGTTTGCCCAATCAGTTTAAACGAGGCATTTGAATAGCAGAGGCCTATCAGATTTGAATTTCATATTTTGATAACCTGTAAACCAATCCTATTGTGGGGATTTTGGTATGTCATCGGGGGTATAAGGACCAGCTCCAACCTCCAGAGAGCCAGGCATCCACTACCTCTCCCAGCACCTTCTTCTGCCGCAGTTCATAGCTTGAGAGAGGGAGAGAGAGAGAGAGACAGCCAACAACTGTCACTATCAGTGTAACAGCCACATTTATGTCTTAAAAGAAAGCCTCATCTAAATCGTAAAGGTACCAACAAAAAATAGTGAAAACAGAAGATAAAAAACACAGAAAATGTCGGAAGATAAAACCTGGTTATATTTTGAGGGTGACCAGAAATTCTATTTGTTAACAAGTGGGAACTGTATTTATATATAAAGCATTCCATTAGAATAGTGTTTTGTTTGGGTTGTTAATATTTTAGTTAACCTGTCCACTACTAGTTTGATGAATAAAGTGTTACTTATTGCCCTTACAGAGAATATCTCAGGTAGTTATTTTGATTTAACCACTAAAAGTTACTGAAGTGCAGATTTTACACCTTGTCACACACTCTTTAACAGGTTATGAAAGGAGGTACTTCTCTTTAAGTGGTTGAGTGTTAGTTTTCAGAGAGGAGATCAACCTGCCCCTTCATACCATGAGGAAAATAACCCCAATATATCCAATCTCTCCTCATTTCTAGCTCTGGCAACATTCTTGTGAACCTCATCTACACTCTTTCCAAAGCAATTGCATCCTCCCTGTAATGTGGTGACCAAGAACTGCACACAACACCCCAGTTGTGACCTCACCAGTGTTCTATACAATTCCAACATTATATTCTTACTTTTATATTCTAAACCTCTGCCAATGAAGGCCAGCATTCCATATACCTTCTTCACAACTTTGACTACTTGAATTGCTACTTTTAGGGACTTGTGTGCCCTTCAAAATTCTAAAGATTACAGGTCCATTGTCCTCTATCTCTCCTCATTAAACAATGTTGTCCTCCTGGGAATTAATCTAGTGAACATCCATTAGACTCCCTCAATGACAAGTATATTCTTCCTACCAACATCTCATCATTTAAGAAATACTTTACCTTTCTGTTTTTTACCAAAGTGGATAACTTCACGTTTATTCACATTATATTCCATCTGCCCTGTTCTTATCCATTCACTTAGTCTGTCCATGCTTCCTTACATCCACCTCACAACTCACATTCCCACCTAGTTTTGTTTCATCACTAAATTTGGAATTATTAAATTTGGTCTCCACATCCACACCATTTGTACAGATTGTAATCAGCTATGGCTGCAGGTCTGATCCTCTTGAAACTCCACTAGTCATAGCCTGCTGTCCCGAGAATTACTCATTTATCCCTGTTCTCTGTTTTCTGCCAATTAACTAATTCTCAATCAATACCGATATATTCCCCCCAGTGCTCTAATTTTAATAACAAACCTCTTGAGTGAGACTTTATCAAATACCTTCTGAAAATCTAAATGCACATCTACTGATTCTCATTTATCTTCAAAATAATAATTCTATAGATATATAAAAATGAAAAGATTAACAAGAACAAACATAGATCCATTGCAAGTGGAGTCAGAAGAATTTACAACAGTCAATAAGGAAATTCAGAGAAACTAAACAAATACTTTAAGCGGGATTCACCATGCAACCCACCACATGTGGGACGTGGCCAGCAGTGGGATCTTCTTGTCTTGCCATTGTCAATGAGATTTCCCATTGAATGCACCTCTTGTTGCCTATAAACCCATGGCAAATGGTGCACCGTTGGCAAGACCAGAAGATCCCGTTGGTGTTAACAGCCTTTGTGTTTGTCTTCATGAGGGGCATCCTAAAAATTTCCCAGACTAGGGATTAGTTGAACAAGGAACTGCAAGATGTTAATATTAGTTTTCTTTTAAATAGTATGTAGACAGATTAATGGGATTGAAAGTATAGAATCATAGAATCCCTACAGTGTAGAAGGAAGCCATTTGGCCTTCAAGCCTGCACCAACTACAACCCCACCCAGACCCTATTCCTGTAACCCCACTTATTTACCCTGCTAATTCCCTGACGCTACAGTTAATTTAGCATGGATAATCAACCAAACCCAAACATCTTTTGACTGCGGGAGGAAACTGGAGTACCCGGACTCTGGGAGAATGTGCAAGCTCCACACTGACAGTGACCTGAGGCCAGAATTGAACTTGGATCCCTGGCGCTGTGAGGCAGCAGTACTAACCACTGTGCCACTGTGCACCCCCTCCCCACCCCAGATTATCGACATCTCAGATTGTTGAAAGTGGCAATTTTAGAGATAGTGAATGTATAAACATAGAACATAGAACATAGAACATTACAGCGCAGAACAGGCCCTTCGGCCCACGATGTTGCACCGACCAGTTACAAAACAATGACCCACTAACCTAAACCAAACCCTTCTCGTCCATAAACCTATCCACGGATCTCTTAAACGCCCCCAAACTAGGCGCATTTACAACTGCAGCAGGCAGGGCATTCCAATCCCTCACCACCCTCTGGGTAAAGAACCTACCCCTGACATCCGTCCTATAACTACCACCCCTTAATTTAAAGCCATGCCCCCTCGTGCTAGATTTCTCCATCAGAGGAAAAAGGCTATCACTGTCCACCCTATCTAAACCTCTAATCATCTTATATGTTTCAATAAGGTCCCCTCTTAGCCGCCTTCTTTCCAGCGAAAACAACCCCAAATCCCTCAGCCTCTCCTCATAGGACCTCCCCTCCATACCAGGCAACATCCTGGTAAACCTCCTCTGCACCCTCTCCAAAGCCTCCACATCCTTCCTGTAATGTGGGGACCAGAACTGCACACAGTACTCCAAGTGTGGCCGCACCAGAGTTGTGTACAGTTGCAACATGAAATGATTGCCTTTAGTGATTGCCTTTCAAAATTCTATAGATTCCGAAATGGTTCCTACAGATTGAAAAGTGACAAATGTAACCCCCCCCCCCCACCCCGCCCCCCCCCCCATTTTAAAAAAGGAGGAATAGAAAAAATGAGGAACATCAGTAGTAGGAAACATACTGGAATCTATGATAAAAGATGAGATAACTGCATTTAGCAAATAATGCTAACATTGGGCAAAGTCAATAAATGTTTAAAAACATGATGGTTTCTTTGTAACCACTTTGCTAATATTGACTCTGTGATTAATTCTCCTTTGAGTTTCTCATTTTATTTGATTTTTTTTGATTTATTCAAAAGTAGAAATTATCCTTAGACAATCAGTATTAGTCCTCTATTTTCACCATTGTTAGTCATTCTGACTACTGAATGTAATTTTAATGTAAGGAAGACAAAACCTCCATTTCTACAGCACATTTCACAATGCCCAAATCACTTTACAGTCAATTAAATATTTCTGATTTTTAGTCACTGGTATAATATAGGAAATCAAATGGCAGACATACTTAAGGAGCTGAATGGTTTACTCTTGCTCCTAATATGTATGTTGCTACGCCATTAGATGGAAGAGATGAGCTGGACTAGATGGCATTTGTCACCATAATTATTTTATGATTATTTTGTGGAATCATGTCTGCAGCCCTGTTTATTTTGTTGCTAATGGAAGTTTAACAGGTTTTGTGCGATGAAATTGCCAGGTTAGGAGTTTGTGATGTGCTCATAGTGAATCAGTAATTTGTTTTACACTACTCAGGGTTCTCGAGATTTTTTTTCCATTGACTTAAATCTTGCTTTTTTTTAATCAAACTACCTATTATCCCATTCAGCCTAGGCACTTTTATGAGTCATTTGAGGTGTTGAAATGTTGTAATAAAGTTGTGTTGAGAGTAGATATTGAGAATGTTTGTAGTAAGAAGCAGCAATCATCAGAGTCTTCATATTTTCCAATTGAGAAAACACAGGCACCATTATGAATCATTCAGTCTTTGTGCTCTGGTCTCTTAAATATTGTGTTTCATAGAGAAACATAAGGGTTCCAATGCTTCTCATTGATAGTGAAGCCCCATGTCGTTCAATCATTCCACTTTGCTGCTCAGAAGTCATTTTATCTTTCTATCCTATGAGATTGCTGATAAGACAGAATCTAATTACACCCTCTTTAAGAAATAATTATCTCGAAAAATACAATGCACTCAGGCAAAAGAAAGTCTTCTACTTCTCCTACAGAATGCAAAGGATCTTATGCAATATATCTGGATTGCAAGTATTATATTCTCCTCCCCAGATATGAATTTAGTATAACTGTGTCCATATGTTACAATGTGCAGAACATGTTAATGAAGGTTGAGGCAGTTACCAAAATCAGCGTTACCATTTGCACAGTGTTATAAACAACAATGGGATATTCTGTCAGACTGGTAATACTGCATGATGCTGTTAAAGTAAAAGCTGTATTCACAGGTTTCTTTAATGGTCATGGTGAAATTACCTGTAGGATGCACATAACTATCGTTGCTGCATTTATCAGATGATGGAGGTGATTCTCCAAAAGTGCTGAATTGGTGGGAAAACTGTTCTAGATCATGACTGTTTTGTCAGTGCAGCTTTACACTCGAATCTCCCCACTGTGTACACTGCAGAGGTCACAATCGGAAATCTCATTAAAAACCCAGTGGTGGGGGGGGGCGGGGGGGATGCTATTTGCGCCAGGCTCTGACAGTTCCGGAACATTTTGCGTGCGCAGTGGTCCTGATCTCTCGGTCTTCCCGTTTGCTGATCAACTTGATCGCTGGCTAGCCCGGGACCCTGCAGTGCTGCACCTTCAACCCCACCCTCACCCACCCCCACAGCCTGATCACAGCCCCCACAGTGATTCCCAGGCTGGACTCAATCCCCCTGCCCCAGAGCAGTGTTCAGCAGTGTAGGCCCCTCCCACCCTCCCCCAGGGTCAGGCACCCACCCCTCCCCAGGAGGCAAAACTCTCCAGCCCACCATGATCACTGGCCTCCCTCCACCACGCAGTGTGGCAGTGGGGCCCACCACCGATTGTCCCAGGCCCCACCCGCAGTAGGCCCTGCTCCTGGTTGTTGAAGGTGAAGACATTGTGGTCCAGGATGAAGCGTATGAGTTGTAAAATTGCATCTGGAAACTGGCGGTTGTTGGTGTTGACACTGAGGCAGTTGCAGCAATGCCATCGTGTGGGTGATGCTGGTGTAGAGTGCTGAGACATCCATTGTGACGAGGAGTGGGCATTCAGCCTCTGATCTTCGGGTTCTCCAAAGCAGCCTTCATGACACACGACAGCGCAGAGTCGCTGAGCAGAGACTGATAGCCACGCTCCGCACACAATGAGGATGGCCTCAACCGGGACCTTGGGTTCATGTCGCATTATCTGTAACCCTCACAACTTGCCTGGACTTGCAAAATCTCACTAACTGTCTGAGGCCATACACATCTCCTTAACCTGTGCTTAGTGCTATCTCCAGTCACAATGTCTAGACATTTAAGACTTGATTAGCTGTGAGGACTCCCATTCCAACATTATGCTGTAAATTGAGTTTATATCTTTATATGCTGTTTGTGAATAGAACTCCCACTTACCTGATGAAGGAGCGGCACTCTGAAAGCATTTGCTACCAAATAAACCTGTTGGACTTTAACCTGGTGTTGTGAGACTTCTTACTGTGAACTATATAGAGTCACAGGTATCTACAGCACAGAACAGGCGTCTTCTGCCCATCGCAGCGTCATGTTGCAACTGTACACAACTCTGGTGCGGCCGCACTGGAGTACTGTGTGCAGTTCTGGTCCCACATTATAGGAAGGATGTGGAGGCTTTGGAGAGGGTGCAGAGGAGGTTTACCAGGATGTTGCCTGGTATGGAGGGGAGGTCCTATGAGGAGAGGCTGAGGGATTTGGGGTTGTTTTCGCTGGAAAGAAGGCGGCTAAGAGGGGATCTTATTGAAACATATAAGATGATTAGAGGTTTAGATAGGGTGGACAGTGATAGCCTTTTTCCTCTGATGGAGAAATCTAGCACGAGGGGGCATGGCTTTAAATTAAGGGGTGGTAGTTATAGGACGGATGTCAGGGGTAGGTTCTTTACCCAGAGGGTGGTGAGGGATTGGAATGCCCTGCCTGCTGCGGTTGTAAATGCGCCTAGTTTGGGGGCATTTAAGAGATCCGTGGATAGGTTTATGGACGAAAAGGGATTGGTTTAGGTTAGTGGGTCATTGTTTTTTAACTGGTCGGCGCAACATCGTGGGCCGAAGGGCCTGTTCTGCGCTGTAATGTTCTATGTTCTATGTTCTATGAATCTCTGCCAGTCAAAGGCAAACTATTCAACTATTCTACTGCCATTTTCAGCACTTGGCCCCTAGCCTTGTCTGCCTTTGCATCACAAGTACTTATCTAAATACTTGTTTAATGTTCTGAGGCTGTATGCCTCCACCATCCTTTCAGGAGTGAATTCCAAACTCCCAATTTCTTCTGGGTGAAAATATTTTCCTTGGTGAGGCTATGCCTGGAGAGGATTGTGCGCAGTTTTTAGTCTCCTCACCTAAGGAAAGGTATATTCTCCAGAGAGAGTGTGAAAAAAGGTTTGCCAAATTAATTCCAGGGATGGAGGAATCGTCCAATGAGGAAAGATTAAATAGACTGGGTTTAGAAGAATAAGAGTTGATCTTATTTAAATATAGACAGTTCTTAGAGGACTCTGCAGAGATGTTGCAGCAAGAAGCAGGAAGGATGTTTCCCCTTGTTGGGGTGTCTAGAACCAGTATACAGTCTCAGAATAAGAGGCAGGTTGTTCAGGACTGTGAGAGGAATCATAGAGTTGTAGAGCATGGAAACTGGCCCTTCATGCCCACGGAGCCCTCTTTTTTTAAAACCCCTAAAGCTAATCACAATTGCCCACATTTGGCCCATATTGCTCTTACCCATGTAATTGTTTAAATGCTTTTTAAAAAGAGGAAATTGCGGGTCGCCTAGTCGAGATGTTTGAATCGTTGATAGTCACAGGTGAGGTGCCTGAAGATTGGACAGTGACAAATATTGTGCCTTTATTTACAAAGGGGTGCAGGAGGAAGCCTGGGAACTGCAGGCCAGCGAGCCTCACATCCGTGATGGGTAAGTTGTTGGAAAGTATTTTGAGGAACAGTATCTACAGACATTTAGAGATTAGGAATGATTAGGGACAGTCAGCATGGCTTTGTGAGTGGAAAATCATGTGTCACAAATTTGATCGAGTTTTTTGAAGGGGTAACCAAGAAAATAGATGAGGGCAGTGCAGTTGATGTTGCCTACATAGACAAGGCCTTTGACAAGGCCTTGGTTGTTGCATGAAGTTAAATCTCATGGGATCCAGAGTGAGGTATCTAAATGGATACAAAATTGGCTTTTTGACGGAAGACAGAGGGTGGTTGTGGAGAGTTGTTTTTCAAACTGGAGGCCTGTGACCAATGGTTTGCCTCAGGGATCAGTGCTGGGTCCACGGTCATTTGTCATTTATATTAATGATTGGGAAAAGAATATAGGAGGCATGGTTAGTAAGTTTGCAGATGACACCAAGATTGGTGGCATAGTGGACAGTGAAGAAAGTTATCTCCAATTGCAATGGGATCTTGATCAATTTGGCCAGTGAGCTGACGAATGGCAGATGGAGTTTAATTTAGACAAATGTGAGGTGATGCATTTTTGTAGATTGAACCAGGGCAGGACTTACTCAGTTAATGGTAGGGCATTGGGGAGAGTTACAGAACAAAGAGATCTAGGAATACATGTTCATAGCTCCTTGAAAGTGAAGTCACAAGTAGACAGAGTGGTGAAGGAGGCATTTGGCATGTTTGGTTTCATCGGTCAGAATGTTGAATACAGGAGTTGGGACATCTTGTTGAAGTTGTACAAGATATTGATAAGGCCACACTTGGAATACTGTGTGCAGTTCTGGCCACACGATTATAGAGAGGATATTATGAAACTAGAAAGAGTGCAGAAAAGATTTATTAGGATGCTATCAGGACTTGATGGATTGAGTTATAAGAAGAGGCTAGATAGACTGGATCATTTTTATCTGGAGCGTAGAAGGCTGAGTGGTGATCTTACAGAGGTCTATAAAATAATGAGAGGCACAATTCAGCTAGACAGTCAATATCTTTTCCCAAAGATAGGGGAGTCTAAAACTAGAGGGCATAGATTTAAGGTGAGAGGGGAGAGATACAGAAGTGTTCAGGGGGGGCACTTTTTTCACACAGAGGCTGGTATCTGGAACAAGCTGCCAGAGGTAGTAGTAGAGGCAGGTACAATTTTGTCTTTTAAAAAGCATTTAGATAGTTACATGGGTATGATGAGTATAGAGGGATATGGGCCAAATGCGGACAACTGGGATTAGCTTAGGGGTTCTAAACAAAAAGGTGGCATGGACATCTTGGGCCAAAGGACCTGTTTCCATGCTGTAAACGTCTATGACTCTATGAAAAGACAAAATTGTATCCGCCTCTATGACTACCTCTGGCAGCTTGTTCGAGACACTCACCACCCTCTGAATGAAAAAATTGCCCTCTGGACACTTTTGCATCTCTTCCCTCTCACCATAAATCTACGCCCTCTAGTTTTAGACTCCCCTACCTTGGGAAAAGATATTGACTATCCAACTTGTCAATGTCCCTCATTATTTAATAGACCTCTATAAGATCACCCCTCAGCCTCCTACGCTCCAGAGAAAAATGCCCTGGTCTATCCTGCCTCCTCTTGCTCCAATTTCTTATGTTCTCATATCTATGCTACAGGGAAAGGGTAAGATTCCCCAGCCTCCCAGCTGTGTGTTTCCCATCAGTGGGACATGGCATGTTGTTTGCTAGTGGTGGAATTCCCATTGATGTTACTCCACACCGTGGGCGGGAGTATGCAGCTAGCTGGAGAATTCTGGCCAACATCTTCACAAAACTCCAGGAGGTTTGTCAAACATGATTTCCCTTACATGAAGCCATGTTGATTCTGCCCAATCGTATCATTATTTTCCAAATGTTCAGTTATCACATCCTTTATAATAAAAAAGAAACATATACAGTGCAGAAAGAGGCCATTCAGCCCAACAAGTCTGCACCACCAGGCCCTATCCCTACATATTTACCTGCTAATCCCTTTAATTTAGGCACCGTGGGGACCCTAAGGGGCAATTTAGCATGGCCAATTACCCTAACCTGCACATCTTTGGAATGTGGGAGAAAGCCAGATCACCTGAAAGAAACCCATGCAGACACAGGAAGAATGTGCAAACTCCACACAGACAGTGACCCAAGCCTGGAATTGAACCCAGGTCCTTAGAGCTGTGAAGCAGCAGTGCTAACCATTGTGCTACCGTGCCGCCCCCAAATACTGGGGAAACTCTGCAGGTCTGACATCAGCTGTGGAGAGAGTAACAGAATTAATGGGGTGATTCTCCCATAAGTGCTGAATTGGGAAGAAAACGACGTTTTTTCAGTTCAACTTCAGACCTGAATTCCCACACTGTGTGCAGTGCAAAAGTCACAATTGTGAATCTCATTAAAAACCTAAAACCCTTACGAGGAGCTTATTCACACCAGAGTCTGACAGCTCCAGTACTCTGCGCATGTGCAGTGGCCCCGATCTGTCAGTTTCCCCAAACACTGGCCAACCCGGGATCCTCACAGTGCTCCTCCTCTGACCAAGCTGCACAAGTATTCCTGGGCCAGTCCCAGCCACCCTGCCCCTCCCCTGCCAGTGTCCAACTACTCCCCCCCCACCCCTCCCCACCCCGATAGTGGAAATCCACCCCCCCCTCACCCAGGTAGACCAACCCATTGACCGGACCCCCCACCCACAACCAGCAGACCACCTCCCCCAGCCTGTCCCAATTGCTGGTCTCCTGCCCGCCCCAACCATCCCCAACGCACAGTGGCAGAGGGACAGCCCACACCTACTGTACAGGAGTACAGAGTATAGGGGCTAATGGAAGGACTCAGTAGTGTTGACGAGCAGAGAGATCTCAGTGTACATGTGCATAGCTCCCTGAAAGTTGGCATCCAGTTGGATAAGGTTGTTAAGAAGGCGTACGGTGTGTTAGCTTTTATTGGTAGAGGGATTGAGTTTCGGAGCCATGAGGTCATGTTGCAACTGTACTAAACTCTGGTGTGGCCACACTTGGAGTATTGCGTACAGTTCTGGTCGCCGCATTATAGGAAGGATGTGGAGGCGTTGGAAAGGGTGCAGTGGAGGTTTACCAGGATGTTGCCTGGTATGGTGGGAAGGTCTTATGAGGAAAGACTGAGGGACTTGAGGTTATTTTCATTGGAGAGAAGAAGGTTACGAGGTGACCTGATTGAGGCATACAAGATGATCAAAGGATTGGATAGGGTGGACAGTGAGAGCCTTTGACCTCGGATGGTGATGGCTAACACAAGGGGATATAGCTTTAAATTAAGGGGTGGTAATTATAGGATGGATGTCAGAGGTAGGTTCTTTACTCAGAGGGTAGTAAGGTCGTGGAATGCCCTGCCTGCAGCAGTTGTGGACTCGCCAACTTTAAGGGCGTTCAAATGGTCAGTGGATAGGCATATGGATAACATTGGAATAGTTGAGGTTAGAGGGTCATTAGATTGGTTCCACTGATCGGCGCAACATCGAGGGCCGAAGGGCCTGTACTGCGCTGTAATGTTCTATGACTATGTTCTACTAGACCCTGCCCACAATAGGCCCCGCTGCTCAACAACACCCACAATAGGCCCCATGCCCCGCTCCATTGCCTCTTTGGGCAATGCCACCTTGGCCCCACCCCCTTGACACTGCCGAATGCCCGGTATCCCCTTGGGCAGTGCCAGGGGGCACAGGCTGGCACTGTCAGAATGCCCATGCCCAGGGGCACCACCACACCACTCCCCCCCCCCAGCCCCCCCACCCCGACCGCCACCAAACACTCTGGGGGGGGCCCCAATTGCCCACTGCTTCACTCTGGCAGTGTGTCCTGCTAGTTCCCCACAAATGGGGAGCTACCCTAAATGCTGCCTGTGTTAAATATTCCTGATGGGGTGGGAGATGCTATCGGGCCTGGAGAATTTCATACTGGGTCCGATAATGAGATTTAAAATACATTAAAAAAAAGGTTTAAATGACTCATCTCTCTTCCTGCCGGTTTCCAATGCGGGCCGATTGCACCTGTTCTCTGGCTCTGGGAAGACGTGGATGCATTCTCAATGTATGCAATCCCAAAGTGCCAAAAAACGTGCTCGCTGGGATGGGAGAATCGCCCCAATGTCTCTTGTCCGTGTGACTCTTCTTCTGAAGAAGAGTTCCAGCACCTCCAGTATTTTGCTTTTATCGCATCCTTTATAATACAGTTTACTATTCTTCCTACTATTGCCACTAAACTCAAGGTCTGTAGTTCTCCATTTTCTCTCTTCTTAAACAGTGGGTAATATTTGCTACTTTCCAGTCTGTAGGAACCTTTCCAGAATCTATAGAATTTTGAAAGATAACCAACACATTCTTTATCTCTATATACACCTCTTCAAAACTCAGGGATGTAGCTCAGCTGCTTGAGGAATATTCAATTTAATTATATTTTTGAGCACTAGCTCTTCATTAGTGCTATTTTCTTTCAATTCCTCATTCTCACAAGCTCACCGCCATTCTGGGCGGTTTTCTGTATCTTCCTCCATGAAGACAGACACAGCATAATTGTTTAGTTGCTCCACCATTTCTCTATTCACTGTATCAATTCTCTGATCTCTGCCTGTATTGGACCCACATTTGGCCTTGCTAATCTTTTCTTTTTCACATCCTTAAAGAAGCTGTTACAGTTTGCCTTTATATTACCTGTTAGTTTGCGTTCATATTCTTTCTTTCTTCATCAGTTTCTTTGCCCTCCTTTTCTGGATTCTAAATTGTTCCTAATTCTCAGGCTTAACTTTCTTTTCTCATGTCCTTATAAGTCAATTCCTTTGATTTAATGCAACAGTTAATTTCTTTTGTTATGTTGTCTCAGCTTTTCTACTGGTTTTGGGGAATATTTATTTGTTGTAGACCACGTCATATTTCTTTAAAAACCAGCAATTTCCTCTCTACCTCAATTATTTTTATGTATTTTCCCAAAACACTCCTACCCTCAGGGAATGTGAGCATTACTGGGGTGAATTTCACAAATGCTTTTCAGATGAATGTTATATTGTTCTCTCTCACAGATGGGGATCAGTGTGAATCTAGTCCTTGCAGGCATGGTGGCTCCTGTCGCGATGGTGTTGAGCGGTATGAGTGCATCTGCCAACAGGGCTACAGAGGCATCAACTGTGAAGTTGGTAAGCTCCATGAGAGTGAACTGTTCATAACCAATCATTGAAAGTGGATTTATTTGCATAAGGTAGATGTTAAGGTTCGGAGGTGGAGATGAGGAGAGAGCGGTGAGAGTGGGGTGGAATTTTACAGCCTCACTTATCTCAAAACAGTAAAATCCAACCCAATGCCAACAGACTTTCCCATTGTTCACCCTCGCCTGCTCCAATTCCTGTGGTGGGTGGGGCGGTAAAATCTCTGTTAGGAGACGATGAGGTGGGGGAAGGGAGACAGGTCTGTGAGGAAGGTGTCCTCGTCAAATCCAGAGGAACACTCTTCCGGCTCCTTCTGAACCCACGTTGAAACTTAATGTGCCATTTAAAACTCACCTGGTCAGACGTCTCCTGAACCTTGGCAGGTTTGGCAGGGTGGAAAAGGTTTCACAGCAACCAATATTAAGAGGATTCATCTTTACATATGATAGAATCCCATCATTGCAGAAGGAGACCATTTAGCCCATCGAGTCTGCACCTTACCCATGCCCTTTCCCCATAACCTTACATATTTACCCCATTAACCTCCCTAAATTACACATCTTTAGACAATAAGGGACAATTTAGTATGGCCAATCTACCTAACCTACACTCCTTTGGACTGTGGACAAGAGGAGAATATGCAAACTCCACACAGACAGTCACTCAAGGGTGGAATTGAACCCGGGTCCATTAGTGATGCTAACTACTGTGCCACTCTGCAATTTTAACAGGTCACTTGATGAGATAAGGCTCCATGTAAGGAATTTATGGCAAGTAATGAATATATGGCAAACGAAATGGGGCCTTAGAGTTGCTTCCTGCTGGGACTGGCTGGAAGTAAGCAGATCTGCAACAAAGTGAAAGCTCCAAAGTTAATAAGAACAAAGAACAAAAACAGCCCGGGAAACAGGCCCTTCGGCCCAACGAGCCCGCGCCACCATCTCAACACCACCAGTGCACCTCTCCACCCACGACCCTTGCCTAATGTTTTATGGCCATCCACATTGAGGGAAACTGATTTAGGGACAATTTATTCCTGCCAATCAGCCTAACAGCACATCTTTGGGGTGTGGGAGGAAACCGGAGCACCCGGAGAAAACCCACGCAAGCACGGGGAGAATGCGCAAACTCCCACACACACTGGACCAAATCCATGTGTCTGCACAGCAATCAGCGATAGTCACTGAGCTGTTGCCTTGCCCAGTATCTTGTCCAGTTTAAGCACACAGTAACGACATGAAGCACTAGGCTAATCTCGAACAACCAAGAGCAGCCCCAGTACGACCCATCGCGTGTATGCCCCTCGTTGGACACGAGGCGGACCGACTTATAACCTGTGAATGAAAAGGGAGAAAAATGTGGGTGGGAGACCTGATTTTTGGATTAATGAGTGAGTTTCCACCTGGATTTCAGTCCCTCCCACCCCACTCACAACCACCAACCCCAAAATTAAGCCAACCTGGAGTTAAGTCTGTCTTGCTATGCCTGCTTCATGATTCATGTTTGGTGCCTTTCAGAAATCCCAAAGCTATGTAGTCTGGAAAACGGAGGCTGCCACCATTATTGTCGAGTCCAGCGAGAGCGTATCAAGTGTGCCTGTGTTGACGGCTTCGCACTTGGAATTGATGAAAAGTCATGTATTCCACAAGGTAGAAATGTAATATTTTATATACAACCTTTTCTTAAACTTTGCCTAGTTACAACATTCCTCATTGTTTTGAGGGGAGGGGATAAATAAGTTGCTTATGTCCCACTAGAACCAATCATGGAGCAATGATAGGAGGAGGACTAATCTACACAAAACTGAACAAGCTTGTGTTCTTCACAATGACCCTGTGGAAACATATGATACTGAGGAGGCTATACAGGGTGAATACTCAGAGGATGTTTCCCCCTGTGAGAGAATCTAGATCCTGGGGACGTGATATGAGAATAAAAGGTCTCCAATTTGTGACTAGGATGAGGATCTCTCAAAAGGATCTTTAATATTTGAATTCTCTCTCCCAGAGAGCAGTGGAGGCTGGGTCATTGACATTAGTCAAGGCTAAGTTAGACAGATACATAATCAACAGGGAAATCAAGAGTTGTGGGAGGAGGAGAGCACAGCTATATAGTCTACTCCTGCTCCTATTTGTTATGTTCTTACGTTCGTTAGATGTTAACTTGACACCTTAACTTATGAAGAAAGGTTAAACGGACAGGTCTTGTTTCCGCTGGAGTTTAGAAGACCGAGGGGTGACTTGATTGAAGTATATAAGATCCTGAACGGTTTTGACAAGGTGGACATTGAAAGGATGTTTCCTCCTGTGGTAAATCTGGAACCAAGAAGCACAGTTTTAAAATTAGGGATGATAGGACAGATGAGGAGAATTTTTTTTTGTTGGAACTCTCAGCCTCAGAAGGCAAGGAGAGGTCATTGAATATTTTGAAGGCAGAGGTAGATAGCTTGTTGTTAGGTAAAAATATCAAATGTGAACAGGGGCAGATGGTGTTCAGGTCAGAAACTCCAAAGTGTTTTTTGGAGCCCACCTGGATCATAGGTTTTGCCTCTTGAATTTGGCTAGGCATGATATGTTTCACTTCAGTTATGATTCAAATGACCCACTAGGGAGCTTTTATCAAACAAAGTTTATTTAAGAATATAGTTAATATGTTAATAAAGAAAATTAGCAAGAACTCTTATCAATTACAAGTAAGAAAGAAAACAACCACAATAATGTATAATCAATAACAAATATATCTTATGTCTATCAAACCAATCCTGTTGACAAAAAAACCATTTTCACAGGTTCAACAAAACAAAGACTAATGCTTATTTGATACTGGGCTTGAGAGCTTTGGATGAAATCTGAAGTTTTCTGGATAAACTCAGAATAGTTTGAAGTCAGAACAGCTTTCCAAAACACCAGGAGCTCTAGGCAAGTCACCAACAATGACAAATGGCAGATGGTGTTTAATTTAGACAAATGCAAGATGATGCATTTTGGTAGATTGAATCAGGGCAGGACTTACTCAGTTAAAGGTAGGGCATTGGGGAGAGTTACAGAACAAAGCGACCTAGGGGTACATGTTCATAGCTCCTTGAAAGTGGAATCACAGGTGGACAGAGTGGTGAAGAAGGTATTTGGCTTGGTTTCATCAGTCAGAACATTGAATACAGGAGTTGGGACATCTTGTTGAAGTTGTACAAGACACTGGCAAGGCCACACTTGGAACACTGTGTGCAATTCTGGTCACCCTATTATTGAAAGGATATTATTAAACAAGAAAGAATGCAGAAAAGGTTTACTAGGATGCTACAAGGACTTGATGGATTGAGTTATAAGGAGAGGCTGAATAGGCTAGGACTTTTTTCTCTGGAGCGTAGGAGGCTGAGGTGTGACCTTATAGAGGTCTATAAAATAATGAGAGGCATCAACAAGTTGGATCGTCAATATAATTTTCCAAAGGTAGAGAAGTCTAAAACTAGACACCATAGGTTTAAGGTGAGAGGGGAGAGACACAAAAGTGTCCAGAGGGGCACGTTTTTCACACAGAGGGTGGCGAGTATCTGGAATAAGCTGCCAGAGGTAATAGTAGAGGGAGGTACAATTTTATCTTTTAAAAAGCATTTAGATAGTTACATGCATACGATGAGTATAGAGGGATATGGGCCAAATGCAGGCAATTGGGACTAGGTTAGGGGTTTTAAAAAAAGGTGGCATGGACAAGTTGGGTCGAAGGTCTGTTTCCATGCTGTAAACCTCTATGACCCTATGACTCTAACTGCCGATTTCCTCCTTCAGAAAGACAAGACCTTGGTTTCACATGACTAGCAGAGCTTCCAAAAGCAGGGAAGAGACTTCTTTTCAGCTTAATGCCCCTTCTAAAAGTAAAACTTAAACCACAGCTCCAAACTGAAAATGAAAAAAAAACTCGTATCACCTAACATGCCAGCCAGTCTTTTTCCCTAACAATGCAGAGTCTTAAATATCCAGTAAAAATTAACATAAAATAAAAAAGTAGCAACAAAAGGACATCGCCAGTCAAATAATGACAGCAGCTAAGGCTGTGAGCTAAGAAACACTGACTATTCCAAATAAAAACACTGACTATGAGGACTGCAGAGATTATGATTTATTTAAAAAATTTAAAGGTACACTAACATCACAATGGGAATGTGGAATTCAACGCAAACAGATCATTCAGCTCGAGGGGCCAAGTGGCCTACATTTGTTCCTACTCCATATGTTCATATTACCTCTCAATTTGTCTGTGAATTGGCAAAAAACAATCCTTTTTGTCATTCTCTAGCTCTGCTTTCAACAGGCTAACACAGACTATGACTGTCTCTCACATGGAGAGAACATAATGTCAGACTCCAGTCATGCCATGGCCAAGCTCCAAGTTTGTCATCCGCTTCCTGATACAAGTATTTTACTGTGCTCTTACCAAGTTGAAGAAGTGTTACATCTGTTATTGTCTTCACCAAAGCTGATCTTTCAAAGCAAGGTGTAAACTAATCTTCATACAATAAGATGGTTACGGTTGAGCAATAACATAGCATTAACCTGTGGGCAAGCATCCCTGTGTGCCAGTGGATATAGCTCTGGTCACAATTCCAAAAATCCTTCAAAATTATCAGACTTCTGTTTAAATCCCGTCGTGGAGCTCTATTTTACCATTGCTGGGCGGACTTGAATCTTGGAATGTTCTAGATTCAACTCTTAGACCCGTTCTCTGGCTCCTGCATATGCACTCTGCCTGCAAAACTCAGTGATTTCGAATTGTGCTGCACAAGCCTGTGGATGGGGTTTAATGCGCCTGAAACCGTGCAGCTCCTGTCGGCTCCAACTGCACACGCGCAGAAACAAAATGATAGAATAACGCGTCCCTACCACTTTGCTCCTGTGCCGGATAATGCCCCACCCTGGACAACATTACTGACCCCCTTATCCCCTCACTCATCTGCCACACAGAACAGTCCCAGGCTCCCCCCCCCCCCCCCCCCCCCCCACTGATCTCAGGCAGAGTGGCAATGGGCCCCCCCTTTCCCCCAGTGATCTCAAATAGAGTGGCAGCAGACCCCCTTTCCCCACAATGATCTCAGCCCGAGAAATCCACTCTCCCCCCCTATAAACATCAGGCAGGGTGATCGCTCTCATCACCCCGCCCCCCCGGACCCTCCTGCACAAAGCCCCCATCTCCTCCAGACTCTGATGGGTGTGTGACACCTCCCCCTCTCTCTCTCTCCTCTCTTCCCAGTACTGAGACACTGATCCACCAACCCCATCCTCCCTCCCCATCAGCACACCCCACTTGCCTTCCCCTCAGTGCGAACAAGCAAACTGTATGTAACTTGCTCGAACGTTCTGCCAAACTGCCTGCAGCTGCTCTGCCCTAAAGAGGAGCAGCTCCATTAAAAACACAAGAATGGACAGGCAGGAAGGCATTCCTGCACTAAATGCGTGCAGGACGAACCCCCCCCCGATTTTCTGAGAGCGACATGGGGAAGCTACTGGATGCACAAAGGTGAGGCAGGACACCCTCTTCCCCCCAAGAGGATGCAGACCAGAGGGGCTGATGGAAATGCGACCTGGAAGGAAGTCACCAGGGTACTGGCCCCCCCCCCCGCAAACCAGGAAGCAGGGCTGGAAAAAAACCTTATCCATGCAGCAAGGGTGAGTGCTGAATCTGATCTTGCATCTTCCCCCAGATCCTCCATCCCCAGCATCCTGCATGCTTCCAGCTCCTGATCCCCAAGCACTTCCTTCCTATCCCCTCAAGACCCCCACTGTGCTTGCCCTCTAAAGGCCACCGGCTGATACTCTGCAGGAGTCACGTCATCATTTCTTTCTTGGCTCCTTCTGTCCCCACAGGAGAAGACCGACCACAACACCAGTGAAGACAGGGGACGGTGGACCAGACCTCTGGGTCCTCACCTTCTTTGAGGAGAGGGTGCTGGAGTTGTCAAGGGAAGGGGAGATGTGGGCTGTCAGCGACAGCATGTTCGGGCTGCCATCAAGACGTGAGCACTTGTCATTCCTCCACTCACTTTGAGGTAACTTCTTGGGGGCACAAGTTTCGAGTGTGAGGGGCAAGGTTTAAAGGAGATGAAGGAGGCATGTTTATTTGCACAGAGTAGTGGGTGCCTGGAACTCGCTGCCAGGGGAATTTGTGGATGCAGATATGATAATGGCCTTTAAGAGATACCTCTACAGCTATAAGAAAGGGATGGGAATAGAGGCATATGGTACCTGGAAGGGTAGGGGGTCAGATGGACAGCCTGGTCGCTACAGGCTTGGAGGGCCCTGTAACTGTGATATAATTTCTTTGGTGCTTTGCTCTACGTTCAATGGAGAAATATGAATCATGTGACCAGAGAGGTGGATGGGGGCAAGGCAGTTGACGTGGTATATATGGATTTTAGTAAGGCGTTCGATAAGGTTCACCATGGTAGGCTTCTGCAGAAAATGCAGATGTATGGGATTGTGGGTAATCTAGGAAGTTGGATCAGGAATTGGCTATCAGATAGGAGACAGAGGGTGGTGGTGGATGGTAAATATTCATCATGGAGTTCGGTTACGAGTGGTGTGCCTCAGGGATCTGTTTTGGGGCCACTGTTGTTTGTAATCTTTATTAATGATCTGGATGAGGGTATAGTTGGGTGGATTAGTAAATTTGCTGATGACACCAAAGTCGGAGGTGTGGTAGATTGTGAGGAAGGGTGTCATAGTCTGCAGGGAGACTTAGATAGGTTGCAGAGCTGGGCCGAGAGGTGGTGGATGGAATTTAATGCGGAGAAGTGTGAGGTAATTCACTTTGGTAGGAGCAACAGATGTGTCGAGTATAGGGCTAACGGGAGGACTTTGAATAGTGTGGATGAACAGAGGGATCTAGGTGTATGTGTACATAGATCCCTGAAAGTTGGGAATCAAGTAGATAAGGTTGTTAAGAAGGCGTACGGTGTCTTGGCGTTTATTGGTAGGGGGATTGAATTTGGGAGTCGCAGCGTCATGTTGCAACTGTACACAACTCTGGTGCGGCCGCACTTGGAGTATTGCGTGCAGTTCTGGTCCCCACATTACAAGAAGGATGTGGAGGCGTTGGAGAGGGTGCAGAGGAGGTTTACTAGGATGTTGCCTGGTATGGTGGGGAGGTCCTATGAGGAGAGACTGAGGGATTTAGGGTTGTTTTCGTTGGAAAGAAGGCGGCTGAGAGGGGATCTTATTGAAACATATAAGATGATTAGAGGTTTAGATAGGGTGGATAGTGATAGCCTTTTTCCTCGGATGGAGAAAGCTAGCACGAGGGGGCATGGCTTTAAATTAAGGGGGGGTGGTTATAGGACGGATGTCAGGGGTAGGTTCTTTACCCAGCGGGTGGTGAGGGATTGGAATGCCCTGCCTGCTGCAGTTGTAAATGCGCCTAGTTTGGGGGCGTTTAAGAGATCCGTGGATAGGTTTATGGACGAAAAGGGATTGGTATAGGCTAGTGGGTCATTGTTTTTTAACTGGTCGGCGCAACATCGTGGGCCGAAGGGCCTGTTCTGCGCTGTAATGTTCTATGTTTCTATGTGTTTGGCAGCCCGGATTCCTCTTCCTCCTTTGCACTTAATCTTGTGTCCTGTGTTGCAGGGACATATCTGGACACTCTGGGACTTTCTGGACCTCAGGTCCCTACTGCAGCTCCTGCCCGTCCTGGTCAAGACAGCTCGGATGAGTCCTCAGATGATACGGGTGAAGGGACTTCCAAAGGTGGCACAGTTTTAGCATCAGCTTCCACCTCACAACTCACCATCCCAGACACTGACACATCGATGAGTCTAATTAGTGGTGAGGCTTCTGGGTCACTCTCTGGTGAGCACGCCTGATGGAGAAGGGAATGTCTGAGGCCTATGGCATGTGTGGACCTGCCAGAGGCGAGACTCAGCTGGCCCCAGGCTACATGCTGTTGCCTCGGAGATCATTTCTCCCTCAGCTGCTGGAGTTGCAGCAATAGAGCAGGAGGGGCTGTCGCCCGTGGGGGACCAACTGCGAGGATGTTGAGAGGAGTTCCAAAGCTTTCAGGCAGATCAGCTTTCAGATGGACCAGCCTGTCTTGCGTGCTTCCCAGGCCAACACTGCAAGGGTGGCATCTGCAGTGGAAAGCCTGGGGCATGGGATCCTCACCACGAACAACAGGATCCAAGTGATGGCTGAGCCACAGCGGGCCGCAGTTGAGCGGCTGAACAGGCTTCTCGAGATTCTGCACCCCATGACTGAGAGGCTCAAGAACTTGCAGGAGGCCCAGCGGGGCAGTGCTGAGACACAGCAGGCTATGGCAGCAACCCTTGAGAACATGGCCCGATCTCAGAGAGCCACAGCCAAGGGTTTGCAGAGCGTGGCCCAGACTCGGGGCACTTGCTGTGGTCATTGAGAGATGACTCAAGTGGCCATTGCACAGGGCTCGACCACCATGGGTAGGACACAGGTGGTCTTCCAGGACTGGCAGTGCCAGGTGATGCTGCAGCTTCTGGAACTCACGCGGTGGGAAAGGGGGAAGTGCAGCCCATTAATTCAATTTAAATGTATTCAAATATATTTAAATGGCCATCACACCCGTTTTGGGCACAGTCCCAATCGCGGCCATTTTCAGGCCTTAGTAAAGAGCGAACCAGCACTGAGGCAAGCGCGAATCATACTACTCGCCTCACGCCCAACTTTACCAGGTTTTCGTGCCCAAAAACAGGCACAACTTGATGGTAAAATTGGGCTCACAGTGTCAATCTTTCCCTTTTCAAGAAGGGGAGTAGAGACATAAGAACATAAGAAATAGGAGCAGGAGTAGGCCATCTGGCCCTTCGAGCCTGCCCCGCCATTCAATAAGATCATGGCTGATCTGTCGTGGCTCAGTTCCACATTCCCGCCCTCTCCCCATGACCCTTAATCCCCTCTCTTATCAAAAACCCATCAACCCGCGTCTTAAAAATATTTAGTGAGGTAGCCTCCACCACTTCAACGGGCAGAGAATTCCAGAGATTCACCACCCTTTGAGTGAAGAAGTTCCTCCTCAACTCTGTTCTAAACCGCCCCCCCCTTTATCTTGAGGCTGTGCCCCCTAGTCCTACTGTCTTTTTTGAGTGGGAAGAGTCTCTCCACCTCTATCCTATCCATCCCATTCATCATCTTATACGTCTCAATGAGATCTCCCCTCATTCTTCTAAACTCTAACGAGTACAAGCCTAGTTTATTCAGCCTCTCCTCATAGCTCAGCCCCCTCAACTCCGGCATCAGCCTAGTAAACCTCCTCTGCACTCCCTCCAAGGCCAAAATATCCTTGCGTAATAGACCAGTGAGCCTTATTTCTGTTGTGGGCAAAGTTTTGGAAAGGATTATAAGAGATAGGATTTATAATCGTCTAGAAAGGACTAATTTGATTAGGGATAGTCAACACTGTTTTATGAAGGGTAGGTTGTGCCTCACAAACCTTATTGAGTTCTTTGAGAAGGTAACCAAAGAGGTGGATAAGGGTAAAGCACTTGGAGTGGAGTACATGGATTTCAGTAAAGCATTTAATAAGGTTCCCCATAATAAGCTATTGCAGAAGAAAAGGAGGCATGGGATTGAGTGTGATTTAAAGGTTTGGATCAGAAATTGGTTAGCTGCAAGAAGACAGAGGGGGGTGGTTGATGGGAAATCTTTATCCTAGAGTTCAGTTACTAGTGGTGTACCGCAAGGATCTGTTTTGGGGCCACTGCTGTTTGTCATTTTTATAAATGACCTAGATGAGGGCGTAGAAAGATGGGTTAATAAATTTGTAGATGACACTAAAGTCGGTGCAGTTGTGGACAGTGAGGACAGATGTTGCAGGTTACAGAGGGACATAGATAAGCTGTAGAGCTGGGCTGAGAGGTGGCAAATGGAGTTTAATGCGGAAAAGTGTGAAGTGACTCACTTTTGGAAGGAGTAACATGAGTACAGAGTACTGGGCTAATGGTAAGATACTTGAGAGTGTGGATGAGCAGAGAGATCTCGGTGTCCACGTGCATAGATCCCTGAAAGTTGGCACTGAGGTTGATAGGGTTGTTAAGAAGGAGTACAGTGTGTGTAGAGGGAATGAGTTTCAGAGCCATGAGGTCATGTTGCAGCCGTATAAAACTCTGGTGCGGCCGCACTTGGAATATTGCGTACAATTCTGGTCACCGCATTATAGGAAGGATGTGGAAATATCGGAACGTGTGCAAAGGAGGCTTACCAGGATGTTGCCTGGTATGATGGGAATGTCTTGTGAGGAAAGGCTGAGGGACTTGAGGCTGTTCTCGTTAGAGAGAAGAAGGTTAAAAGGTGACTTAATAGAAGCAAATAACATGATCAGAAGAGTAGATAGGGTGGACAGTAACAGCCTTTTTCCTCGGATGGGATGGCTAGCATGAGGGGCTATAGATTTAAATTGAGGGGTGATAGATATAGGCCAGATATCAGAGGTAGGTTCTTTACTCAGAGAGTAGTGACAGAGTAGAATGCCCTGCCTGCAATAATAGTGGGCATTAAGGGCATTTAAATGGTCATTGGATAAACATATGGATGATATTGGAATAGTATAGGTTAGATGGGCTTTAGATTCATTTCACAGGTCGGCACAACATCGAGGGCCGAAGGGCCTGTACTGCACTGTAATGTTCTATGTTCTACGTTCTATAAGTTCCTCCAGTCTTCTCTTTGCTTAGTTTCTTTGACTTTGGCCTTGCTGAAGTCCATGTAAACCACATCCACCGCTCTTCCTTCGTCAATGTGTTTAGTCACGTTTTCAAAGAACTCAACTAGGCTCGTAAGGCACGGTCTGCCCTTGACAAATCCGTGCTGACTGTTTCTGATCATACTAAACTTCTCTAAATGTTCATAAATCCAGTCCCTCAGTATCCTCCCCATCAACTTCCCAACCACTGAGGTCAGACTCACCGGTCGGTTATTTCCCGGGCTATCTCTGTTCCCTTTCTTGAAAATAGGAACCACAAATAGGATCTTGTAGCTGGGCGGGGGAGGAGAATTTCCGGGTTCTCAAGGGATCAGTGCTGTCAAAGGTGTAGCTCTGTGGGTTGAAGGGAGGATACTGGGGAGCAGAGGAAACTGTCAGAGTGGCAGGGGACAGGCAGGGGCTGGGGGGAGTAGTTGCAGGAATGGGATGTGGTAGGCTGTCAGGTCCAGGTTGGGGAGGGATTTGAGGAGGGTCACGGAAGTTGATGAAACAGATGGTGTAAACACCAGGAATGGGCATTGGGATAGCAATGGGGCCAGGCTCAAAGGGAGGGAAGGCATATGAACGGTTTATATGCGAGGGTGAAGGGGAAGGTGCAAGAATGACAAAGGGAGAGAAATGGTATTATTGGGTTGGTTAAAAGTGATGGGGGAAGTTGGTAGATGGTGGGGTTTGGTAAAAGGTTGTGGCGGAGTTTCAAATGTTATGAGCACCATTGAGAGTCTCACAATGCAGTGACTGTAAAACTATGATCCTCCAAGTGGAAGGAGGGTCTTTTCAGGTGGGTGGAGTTGAAGATCAGCTTAAGTGACCGAGTAAAGGGACACCCTAATGATTATACAAAGAACAAAGAAAATTAGAGCACAGGAACAGGCCCCTCGGCCTTCCAAGCCTGCACCAATCGTGATGCCCGATCATGAACTAAAACCACCCTCCCCATCCGGGGACCATATCCCTCTGTTCCCATCCCAAGATGCCCCTTAAAAGTCACTGTTGCATTTGCTTCCACTAACTCCCCTGGCAACGAGTTCCAGGCACCCACCACCCTCTGTGTGAAAAAAAACCTGCCTCGTACATTCCCTTTAAACCTTGCTCCTCACACCTTAAACCCAGTAACTGACAATTCCACCATGGAACAAGCTTCTGACTATCCACTTTGTCCACATCCCTCATAATCTTGTAGACTTCTACCAGGTTGCCTCTCAATCTCCATCATTCCAGTGAGAACAAACCAAGTTTCAGAGCTAATGCTTTCCATACCCGGCAGCATCCTGGTAAATATTTTCTATATTCTCTCCAAAGCCTCCACTACCCTTCTGGTAGTGTGGCAAATTGAACACTATATTTCAAGTGCAGCCTAACTAAGGTACTATAAAGCTGCAACATGACATTATGAGTCAACTGGATGTCAAAGATGCTCAGGTGTGTTCTCTGGTCTATGGTGAAAGCTACGTTGCAGCAGGTTTGTTCCTGACTCATGGGTTTCTTACCTTGGGATCTCAACAAGGTGAGAAACTGCCATTCATCCTGTAGCTTTGCCATCGGCTGCAGTCAGAGAAAGAGCTGAATGGAGGGAGGTAGGTAGGTAGGGAGGTAGGTAGGTGGATGCCTTCAAGGAGCAAGGCGTGCACGGCAGCCAACTCCCAATTCCAAACCTCCATCCTCCCAGGTGAATGGTCATTGCTGACAAAGGCTCATGTGGTTAGCCTTTGATGCTGCCAAGGCAATGGTCTCTCTGTGGAGTGTCCAGTGTCAGACAGATGGTTGTAGCACGTGGTTCTCATCACCCAGGTCAAAGAGCAATATATCCATGCACAGTCATGTATGAACAGGAGGAACACCTAACACCAGGCTTCCAGAATGTCAGTCACCTGGGATGGGTGTGAAGTGGATGCCATGTAAAGACAAAAGCCAGGAACTGGGTTTGCACAGGCTTAGTGGCTCTGGGATGGAGGAAAACAAGTACAGAAAATGCTCACTACATTGATCACTTCAAATCGTTTACAGATCCACTAGGCCTAGATGATGCAAGGCCTAAATCCTACCTTTCTATTCCTCTCACCCAGATGTGGAAGAGGGCCTGGCACTAATTGGCACAGAGCCTAGAGGAGCAAGAAAAAAGATGATGATGACCAAGGACTGGTGCAACAGCATTGGTCAGAATCATAGAATTCCTTCAATGCAAAAGAGGCCACTCAACTCATCAATTATGGTGTCGAAATTTGCTGATGACACCAAGATTGGGGGAACGGCAAATTGTGCGGAGGGTGTGGAGAGTCTGCAGAAGGATCTAGATAGGCTGGGCGAATGGGCCAGGAAATGGCAAATGGAATTTAATGTTGGCAAGTGTGAGGTGGTCCACTTTGGTAGGAAAAATGGTAGGAAGGACTATTACTTACGAGGCGAAAAACTGCAGCAGGCGACGGTGCAGAGGGACCTCGGGGTCCTTGTGCATGAGTCGCAAAAACCCAGCTTGCAGGTGCAGCAGGTGGTCAGGAAGGCGAATGGGATGCTGGCCTTCATAGCGAGGGGGATTGAATATAAAAGTAGGGAGGTCTTGCTGCAGCTGTATAGGGCATTGGTGAGGCCGCAACTGGAGTACTGTGTGCATTTTTGGGCGCCGCACCTGCGCAAAGATATTTTGGCCTTGGAGGGAGTGCAGAGGAGGTTTACTAGGCTGATACCAGAGTTGAAAGGGTTGAGCTATGAGGAGAGGCTGAATAAACTGGGCTTGTACTCGTTAGAGTTTAGAAGAATGAGAGGAGATCTCATTGAAACGTATAAGATGATGAATGGGATGGATAGGATAGAGGTGGAAAGACTCTTCCCGCTCAAAAAAGACAATAGGACTAGGGGGCACAGCCTCAAGATAAAAGGGGGGCGGTTTAGAACGGAGTTGAGGAGGAACTTCTTCACTCAAAGGGTGGTGAATCTCTGGAATTCTCTGCCCGTTGAAGTGGTGGAGGCTGCCTCGCTAAATATTTTTAAGACGCGGGTTGATGGGTTTTTGATAGGAGAGGGGATTAAGGGTTATGGGGAGAGGGCGGGAAAGTGGAACTGAGCAGCGACAGATCAGCCATGATCTTATTGAATGGCGGGGCAGGCTCGAAGGGCTGGATGGCCTACTCCTGCTCCTATTTCTTATGTTCTTCTTATGTTCTTATTATAGAATCATAGAACCCTACAGTGCAGAAAGAGGCCCTTCAGCCCATCGAGTCTGCACCGTACACAATCCCACCCAGGCCCTGCCCCCATATCCCTACATATTATACCCACTAATCCCTCTAACCTACGCATCCCTGGCCACTAAGGGGCAATTTCTTAGCATGGCCAATCAACCTAACCCGCACATCTTTGGACTGTGGGAGGAAACCGGAGCACCCGGAGGAAACCCACACAGACACGAGGAGAATGTGCAAACTCCACACAGACAGTGACCTGAGCCGGGAATCAAACCCAGGACCCTGGACCTATGAAGCAGCAGTGCTAACCACTGTGCTACTGTGCCGCCCATTCTGCACCAACTCTCCGACAGAGTATCTTACCAGATCCTCTTCCCATATATCCTCATAATCCACACATTTCCCATGGCTAATCTATCTAACCTATGCATCTTGGGACACTAAGGGGCAATTTAGCATGACCAATCCACCTAACCAGCACATCTTTGGAGTTTGGGAGGAAACTTATGCGGACGTGGAGACAACATACAAACTTCACACAGTCACCCGAGGCCAAAATTGAACCCGGGTCCCACTGAGATCACAAGTTTCTTGCAGGCACTCCAGCTATCTACAGACAAGTGAAAGGTAATGCTGTAGGTGTGCCAGAATATTCTGGAATGTGGTTGCTCACATCTGCCAATTTCTCCAAAATGATCCGTGGTCATAAGAACTTGGAGATAATCTCATGCCCTGTAGTATTAAAACGTCACTGCTGCATTAAATTTCTTTGTCAGAGCTACATCCAGGTCATAAGCCCCGGGGATCTCAGCTCTGCAGCAACCTCCATCCAGGCTACCAGGGCCATCTGGGGAAAACAGCGCCTCTCGGCTTCCCTGGATGGCATTGAGGGAATCTCCAAGAAGGTGTCACTGATCAGTGGGGATGTACATTGTTTTTCTTTCCCTTTATGGTTGAAAACATCTTAAGTGCTTTATAAACGTTGCAGATAGAAAAGTTAAACCTCAAAACATCCAACCTAACTGCAATGTTTATAAACATTGTTTGACAGGTTGGATATTATACCAGGTTTAATTCCTTCTTTTCTAACCGCAATGTTGACAAAACACTTTATATTCAATCAAAAATAAGTATAACAAACAAGGTTCTTTGCGAGTGGGTAAGTAATCTATGCCTGCCAATCAAACCACTTCAAAGGATGCAGACACCAAATATTCACCTTCCGATGTTAAGAGGCTACTCCCTAGTCAAACTGATCATCAATGCACTTCAAAAAGTTTTCACAGCAGCTGTGGAGTGAGTGAGAAAGCAAGGGGACCTCCCAGGTAATCCTGAATTACAGAGGATATTTAATACCTGCACCAATCCCTATTGTGGAATGGAGTGCTGCAGTGTCTTTGAAGGCCTCCAGATGACACGTCAAAGTGGATGTCAAAGTGTCCAGGATATTTCAAAGGTTTTAGAGGAAAGAGGCAATAATGACTCTCTTAGCCCAGAATGGCCTCAGAATTCACCATCCTGAGACTGAAACAACACCTTCTCCAGGGCAACAAGGACACGTGCAGCCACTAGACCCCCATCCCGGAGAAGAGTCTTGAGGTCAAGACCTTTCCCCACCCAACCGCCAGGTCCCTGCCTTTGTAGCCTGGCAGCAGCATAGGGGCATATGGGCACAGCACTTACCTTCCTGCTCCCCTTCAGAGTACAAGGACACCCAGTCAGACATGACAGGGGACATTGCAAAGTTGATCCAGGGGGCCCTGAGGGAGTGCCTGATGGAACCCCATCTGGAAATGTTTCTCTTGTGGGGAGAAGAGGGGATTTTGAGGCCTGGCGTTGGCAGGAGAGGGTTTCGGGTCATGTCTCCATGGCATGGTTGGGGGTGGGGGATGTGATTGGTTCCTTCAGTGATGGGCAGAGCTTGCCCCTGCGTGCTGAGACATTGGGAAACACTGCAATTTCTCACTGGTCAGAGCACTTAAGAGGCAGATGGGAGAATTGCACTGACTGTGTTTTTGGATGATGTCACCAAGAATCAGGATGCAGGTGAGAAATAGGAAGAGACCTAGGGCAGATCCTTGGGGTCATCAGAGATAAGGACATGGGAAGAGAAATCATTGTGAGTTATGCTCTGGGTAAGATAAAAATAGAGCCAATTGCTCACAACAACTCAAGGCGTCTTTTTCTTTTTCTGCTTGTCCTTTTATCAATTTCCTGAAATTAATGTCTTAGTTACTGACGTTTCCACATCTGGGAACAATTTCTCCAGATCATTTCATCATTTTAAACTTCTGGATTAAAAACATTCTTTGCTCTAAGAAGAGCAATTAAAGTTTGTCTACTCTCTCCACAGAACTGAATTCCCTCGCCCCAAGAATCATTCAGGTCAATCTCTAGTGCATTTCCCTGTACAAACCTTAAAGACTTTCCTAAAGTATACGCTGAAAACCTCCTGCCTCAACTGTGATTATCTGGTCCCGCTGCAGTGAATAGAGTTTTGGTTGGGCGCCAAATTCTCCATTTTCGCTGGCAGCAGGGTAGGAATGAACAAGATTGGAGAATTCCATCCAGTAGTGTCTAGAACAGGAGTCAATGCTGTAACTCTGGCTAAAAGAATGATTGCCATAACTTCCTTGCTTTTGATCTCTCTGGCCATTATCTTCTGCACTGTAAAAATGTTCAGGCATTGTGCTCATTTGAAGACTCAACTCTCAATGTCACGCTACGGGTGCCAACCAAATCATTTAGGCCATTTCCAATCATGATCCAGTTAAGGACAACAAATGAGTGAAGGTGGGTCAAAAGATGGTATGGGTGGTAGCCCCACTGGGGAAGGTGAAACTGTGCCACAAGATGGAGATCAGCTTCAGGTGATCCAGAACAGTCAAGGGCATTAGTCTGCAGGAAAAAACATGTCAAGGTGAAGGTTTTCTGGAGATGACAAGACATTGTGGAAGCAACCCAACAGGATCCTGCAGCATCAAATTACTAATGTGCCTCACATTACTAGGAAGATTCCAGCCTATACCCCATTTATGTCGTCAAGGATCCTTTCTTGTCTTCTTTATTAACTCCTCCTGTCACCTTTAAAGATCTGTTCATGTGAACCTAATGCTGAGAATACTGAGAGAGGCAAGGGAGGAAATTGCTGAGGCCTTGAGAAAAATCTCTGTGTCCTCACTGGTTGCAGGGGAGGTCCCAGAAAATTGGACAATAGCCAGTGTTGTTCCTTTGCTTAAGAAGGGTAGCAAGAATAATCCAGGTAATTACAGGCTGGTGAGCCTTACAGCAACAGTACAGAAATTATTGGAGAGGATTCTTTTAGGCAGGATTCACTCCCACTTGGAAATAAGTGGACGTATTAGAGAGAAACAACATGGTTTTGTGAAGGGGAGTTCGTGTCTCACTAACACAGAAACATAGAAAAACTACAGCACAAACATGCCCGTTGGCCCACAAGTTGCGCCGAACATGTCCCTACCTACAAGGCTTACCTATAACCCTCTATCTTACTAAGTTCCATGTAGTTATCCAAAAGTATCTTAAAAGATCTATCGAATCAGCCTCCACCACCACTGCCGGCAGCCAGTTCCACGCACCCACCACCCTCTGAGTGAAAAACTTACCCCTGACATCTCCTCTGTACTTACTCCCCAGCACCTTAAACCTGTGCCCTCTTGTGGCACCCATTTCAACCCTGGGAAAATGCCTCTGAGAATCCACTCAATCAATATCTCTCAACATCTTATACACCTCTATCAGGTCATCCCTTATCCTTCGTCTCTCCGAGGAGAAAAGACCGAGTTCTCTCAGTCTATCCTCATAACGCATGCCACCCAATCCAGACAACATCCCTGTAAATCTCCTCTGCACCCTTTCTACGACTTCCACCTTCTTTCTGTAATGAGGCGAGAACTAAGCACAGTACTCCAAGTGCGGTCTAACCAGGGTCTTATACAACTTCATCATTATCTCCTGACTCCTAAACTCAATTCCTCGATTGATGAATGCCAGTACACCACTCGCCTTTTTAACCATAGCCTCTACCTGCGAAGCTGCTTTGAGTGTCCTATGAACCCAAACCCCAAGATCCTTCTGATCTTCCGCACTGCTAAGAGTAATATTATATTATATTCTATCATTCTATTTGACCTGCCATATGAATCACCACACACTTACCTGGGTTGAGGTCCATCTGCCACTTCTCCGCCCAGTCTTGCATCCTATCAATGTCTCGCTGCAACTTCTGACATCCCTCCACACTATCCACAACACCTCCATCCTTTGTGTCATCGGCAAACTTACCAACCCATCCCTCCACTTTCTCATCCAGGTCATTTATAAAAATCACAAGGAGTAGGGATCCCAGAACAGATCCCTGGGGCACTCCACAGGTGACCAAGCTCCATGCAGAAAAAGACCCATCTACAACCACTCTTTGCCTTCTGTGGGCAAGCCAGTTCTGAATCCACAAAGCAATGTCCCCTTGGATCCCATGCCCCCTCACTTTCACAATAAGTTTTGCATGGGGCACCTTATCAAACGCCATGCTGAAGTCCATATAAACTACATCTACTGCTCTTCCTTCGTCGATGTGTTTAGTCACATTCTCAAAAACTTCAACAGGCTCGTAAGGCATGATCAGCCTTTGACAAGCTGTGCTGACTATTCTTGATCATACTATACCTCTCCAAATGTTCATAAATCCTGCCTGTCAGGATCTTCTCCATCAACTTACCAACCACTGAGGTTAGACTCACTGGTCTATAATTTCCTGGGCTATCTCTACTCCCTTTCTTGAATAAAGGAACCACATCGGCAATCCTCCAATCCTCCGGAACCTCTCCCGTGTCCATTGATGACGCAAAGATCATCGCCAGAGGCTCAGCAATCTCTTCCCTTGCCTCCCACAGTAACCTGGGGTAAACCCAACCGGTCCTGGCAACTTACCTAACTTGATCGAGTTTTTTGAGGAAGTGACGAAGATGATTGATGAGGGTTGGGCAATGGATGTTGTCTACATGGACTTCAGTGAGGCCTTTGACAAGGTCCCAAACTGGTTTAGAAGGTGATCAGAGGTGAACTGGCAAGATAGATCCAGAACTGGCTCCATCATAGAAGGCAGAGGGTAGCACTGGAAGTATATGTTTCTGAATGGAGAATTTTGACAAGTGGTGTTCCTCAGGAATCAGTGCTGGGACCTTTGAAACAAAGAAACAAGGAACAATACAGCACAGGAACAGGCCCTTCAGCCCTCCAAGCCTTCACCAATCATGTGTTCCTAACTAGACCATCCGTTTAGAACATAGAACATTACAGCACAGTATAGGCCCTTCGGCCCTCGATGTTGCGCTGACCAGTGGAACCAATCTAATGACCCTCTAACCTAAACTATTCCAATATTATCCACATGCCGATCCAATGATAATTTGAATGCCCTTAAATTTGGCAAGTCCACAACTGCTGCAGGCAGGGCATTCCATGCCCTTACTACCCTCTGAGTAAAGAACCTACCTCTGACATCTGTCCTATATTTATCACCCCTCAATTTAAAGCTATGCCCCCTCGTGTTAGCCATCTCCATCCGAGGAAAAAGGCTCTCATTGTCCACCCTATCTAATCTTCTAATCATCTTGTATGCCTCAATCAGGTCACCTCGTAACCTTCTTCTCTCTGATGAAAATAACCTCAAGCCCCTCAGCCTTTCCTCATAAGACCTTCCCACAATACCAGGCAACATCCTGGTAAACCTCCTCTGCACCCTTTCCAATGCCTCCACATCCTTCTTATAATGCGGTGACCAGAACTGCACGCAATACTCCAACTGCGCCCGCACCAGAGTTTTGTGCAGCTGCAACATGATCTCACAGCTCCAAAATTCAATCCCTCTACCAATAAAAGCTAACACACCGTACGCCTTCTTAACAACCTTATCAACCTGGGTGCCAACTTTCAGGGATCTATGCACATGTACACCCAGATCCCTCTGCTCATCAACACTACCAAGAGTTCCTCCATTAGCCCTATATTCTTTACTCCTGTTACTCTTTCCAAAGTGAATCACCTCACACTTTTCCCCATTAAACTCCATTTGCTACCTCTCAGCCCAGCCCTGCAGCTTATCTATGTCCCTCTGCAAACTGTAACATCCATCCTCACTGTCTACAACTCCTCTGACTTTAGTGTCATATTATATCCCTCTGTTCCCAGTCTGTTCATGTGGCTATCTAAATAAGTCTTAAATGATCCGAGCATGTCTGCCTCAACCACCTTGCTTGGTAGTGAATTCCAGGCTCCCACCACCCACTGTGTAAAATATGACCCCCGCATATTGAACTTGGCCCCCCTTACCTTGAACTTGTGACCCCTTGTGTTTGCCATTTCTGACCTGGGAAAAAGCTTCCAACTGTTCACGCTATCTATGCCCTTCATAATTTTATAAACCTCTATTAAGTCGCCCCCTCAACTTCTGTCTTTCCAGGGAGAACAACCTTAGGTTACTCAATTTCACCTTGTAACTGATACCCTCCATACCAGCCAACATCCTGGTAAACCTTTTCTACTCTCTCTCCAAAGCCTCCACGTCCTTCTGGCAATGTGGCAACCAGAACTGGATGCATTATTCCAAATGTGGCCTAATCAACGTTCTATATAGCTGCAACATCATATGCCAACTTTTATACTCTATTCCCGTCCAATAAAGGCAAGCATAGAACATAGAACATTACAGCGCAGAACAGGCCCTTCGGCCCACGATGTTGCACCGACCAATTAAAAAAGCAATGACCCTCTAACCTAAACCAATCCCTTTCCATCCATAAACCTATCCATGGATCTCTTAAACGCCCCCAAACTAGGCGCATCTACAACTGCAGCAGGCAGGGCATTCCAATCCCTCACCATCCTCTGGGTAAAGAACCTACCTCTGACATCCGTCAGATGTGGAGGCTTTAGAGAGAGTGCAGAGGAGGTTTACCAGGATGTTGCCTGGTATGGAGGGGAGGTCCTATGAGGAGAGACTGAGGGATTTGGGGTTGTTTTCGCTGGAAAGAAGGCGGCTAAGAGGGGATTTTATTGAAACATATAAGATGATTAGAGGTTTAGATAGGGTGGATAGTGATAGCCTTTTTCCTCGGATGGAGAAAGCTAGCACGAGGGGGCATGGCTTTAAATTAAGGGGTGGTAGTTATAGGACGGATGTCAGGGGTAGGTTCTTTACCCAGAGGGTGGTGAGGGATTGGAATGCCCTGCCTGCTGAGGTTGTAAATGCGCCTAGTTTGGGGGCATTTAAGAGATCTGTGGATAGGTTTATGGACGAAAAGGGATTGGTTTAGGTTAGTGGGTCATTGTTCTTTAACTGGTCGGCGCAACATCGTGGGCCGAAGGGCCTGTTCTGCGCTGTAATGTTCTATGTTCTATGTTCTATGTTCTATATCTACCACCCCTTAATTTAAAGCCATGCCCCCTTGTGCTAGCTTTCTCCATCTGAGAAAAAGGCTATCACTATCCACCCTATCTAAACCTCTAATCATCTTATATGTTTCAATAAGGTCCCCTCTTAGCCGCCTTCTTTCTAACGAAAACAACCCCAAATCTCTCAGTCTCTCCTCATAGGACCTTCCCTCCATACCTCCTGGTAAACCTCCTCTGCACCCTCTCTAACGCCTCCACACCCTTCCTATAATGTGGGGACCAGAACTGCACACAATACTCCAAGTGCGGACGCACCAGATTTTTGTACAGTTGCAACATGATGTTGCGGCTCCTAAATTCAATCCCCCTACCAATAAACGCCAAGACACCGTATGCCTTCCTAACTACCTTATCTACTTGATTCCCAACTTTCAGGGATCTATGTACACATACACCTAGATCCCTCTGTTCATCAACACTATTCAGAGTCCTACCGTTAGCCCTATACTCTACACATCTGTTATTCCTGCCAAAGTGAATTACCTCACACTTTTCCACATTAAACTCCATCTGCCACCTCTCGGCCCAACTCTGCAACTTGTCCAAGTCTCTCTGTAAACTATGACACCCCTCTTCACAATCTACCGCTCCTCCGACTTTGGTGTCATCAGCAAATTTACTGATCCACCCAACTATACCCTCATCCAGATCATTTATAAAAATTACAAACAGCAGTGGCCCCAAAACAGATCCCTGAGTCACATCACTTGTAACCGAACTCCATGACGAATATTTTCCATCAACCACCACCCTCTGTCTCCTATCTGCTAGCCAATTCCTGATCCAATTAACTAAATCACCCTCAATCCCATACATCTGCATTTTCTGCAGAAGCCTTCCATGGTGCACTTATCAAACGCCTTACTAAAGTCCATATATACCACGTCAACTGCCTTACCCCCATTCACCTCTTTGGTCACTTTCTCAAAAAACTCAATAAGGTTAGTAAGGCACGACCTACCCTTCACAAAACCGTGCTGACTGTCTCCAATCAATACATTACTCTCTAAATAACTATAAATCCTATCTCTAATAATTTCTTCTAAAACTTTGCCCACAACAGAAGTAAGACTCACCGGTCTATAATTCCCAGGGAAGTCTTTGTTCCCCTTCTTAAACAATGGGACAACATTCGCTATCCTCCAATCCTCTGGCACTATACCTGTGACCAACGACGACCTGAAGATCAGAGCCAGAGGCTCTGCAATCGCCTCTCTTGCTTCCCAGAGAATACTGGGGTAAATCCCGTCCAGCCCAGGGGACTTATCTGTTTTCAAACCTTCAAGAATATCTAGCACATCCTCCTTATCAACTGCAATATTATCCAGTTTACAACCCTGTAACCCAGTGTTCTCCACAGCTACATTTATGTCTCCCTGTGTGAATACCGAAGATAAATATTGGTTCAATGCCTCTCCAATCTCTTCCGGTTCCACACATAACTTCCCACTGCTGTCTCTAAAGCATGCTGTATGCCTTCTTCACCATCTTTTCCACCTGTGCTGCCACCTTTAGGGATCTGAGGATTTGCATACCCAGATCTCTTTGTGTGATAAATACTCCTGACGCTTCTGCCATTTATTGTATAGCTCCCTCCTGCATTAGATCTACCAAAATGCATCATTTCACATTTATCCGGATTAAATTCCATCTGCTATTTCTCCACCCAATTTTCCAGCCTACCTATATCCTGCTGCATCCTCTGACAATGTTCATCACTATCCACAACTCCATCAATCTTTGTGTTGTCCACAAACTTACTAATCAGACTAGCTACATCTTCTTCAAACTATATATCAAATAGCAGAGGTCCCAATACAGAGTCCTGTGGAACAACACTAGCCACAGACCTCCAATCAGAAAAAGACCCCTCCACTGCTACCTCCTATGGCCAGTTCTGTACCCATCTAGCTAGTTCACCTTTGATCCCGTGAGATTTAACCTTTTGCACCAGTCTGCCATGAGGGACCTTGTCAAACACTTTACTAAAATCCATGTAGACGACATCCACGGCCCTTCCCTTGTCAATCATTTTTGTCACCTCCTCAAAAAATTCAACCAAATTTGTGAGGCATGACCTCCTTCGTACAAAACCATGTTGTCTATCGCTAATGAGAGTATTCAGTTCTAAATGTGTATTGATCCTCTCTCTAAGAATCTTCTCCAATAATTCTCCTACCTCAGATGTCAAGCTCACCGGCCTATAATTACCCAGGTTATCCTTGCTACCTTTCTTAAATTACAGAACAACATCTGCTATCCGCCAATCCTCTGGGATCTCACCTGTGTCCAATGAAGAAACAAAGATCTGTGTTAGAGGCCCAACAATTTCATCTCTTGTCTCTCTCAGTAATCTAGGACAGATGCCACCTGGCCCTGGGGGTTTGTTGACCTTAATGCTCCCTAAAACACCTAACACTTCTTCCCTTGTAATAGCGATTTGTTTTAACGGGTCTACACATCCCTCTGAGACACTACCAATCAACATGTCCCTCTCCTTTGTAAATACTGATACAAAGTATTCATTTAGGATCTCACCTACTTCCTCGGGTTCTAAGCATAATTTCCCTCCTTTGTTCTTGAGAGGTCCGGCTCTTTCTCTGAAATCCCTCTTGTTCCTAATATATGTAAAATGCCTTGGGATTCTCCTGACTGCCAAAGACATTTTGTGGCTCCTTTTTGACCTTCTAACTCTCTGTTTGAGTTCTTTTCTACTTTCTCTGTATTCCTCCAGTGCTCCATCTGTTTTTAGCTGCCTGGACCTTATGTATGCCTCTTTTTTTTTGGTTGGATCCACAATTTCTCTGCTTATCCATGGCTCTCAAATCCTACCTTTCCTGTCCTTCCTTTTCACAGGCACATGCCTGTCCTACACTCCTATCAACTGCTCCTTAAAAGACTCCCACATGCCAGACGTGGATTTACCCTCAAACAGCCTCTCCCAATCAACAGCCATCAAATCCTGCCTAATCCAGCTGTAGTTAGCCTTCCCCCAATTCAGCACCTTACCCACAGGACAACAATCATCCTTTTCCATGATTATCCAAATGTTTACAGAATTGTGGTCACAGCTCACCACATGCTCCCCCACTGAAACTTTGATGACCTGACTGGGCTCATTCCCCAGTACTGGGTCCAGTGTAGCCCCCTCTTTTGTTGGACTATCAACATATTGTTCCAAAGAACCTTCCTGGACACGTTTTACAAATTCCTCCCTGACTGGACCCCCAACCGTAAGGGATTTCCAGTCTATATGAGGGAAATTAAAGTCTCCCACTACAACTTCCCTATTTTTTCTGTACCTGTCACTAGGACGCTTGCTGGTATTTGTAGTTTTTTTTTCTTGGGCCCCTAACCCTATAAATTAGTGTAGAGAGGATACCCGACCCTCTACACTGGTAGAGAATCCCACCCTCCCACCTCCTCTAACCTAAATTATAAGAGTGGGGGAAGTTTGTTGTTTGTTTTTTTTAAATTTATTTTTCTGCTGGTAATTGCTTCAGGGATGGCAGTTCAGGCAGTAAGCTGCATCTCCTGTGGGATGTATGTGGTGAGGAAATCTAGTAGTGTTTCAGGGGAGTTTACTTGTAGGAAGTGTGTTAGATTGCAGCTTCTGGAGAAGCGAGTAAAGGAGCTGGAGGTGGAGTTAGAGGAACTCCGCATAATTCGGGAGGCAGAGGTGGAAATCGATAGGAGTTATAAGGAAATAGTCACTCCTAAAAATGAGTCTTGGGTCACTGCCAGGAAGAGGGGAAAGAAGCAATCGGGGGGACAATCCCCTGGGGCGGTTCCCCTCCAAAATAGGTTTTCGGTCCTGGAGGCTACAGTTGAGGAGGAAACAACTGGGGATAGTCAAAGGGACCAGGTCACTGGGGGTGAGCCTAGTGTGAAAGCTCAGGTGGTTAGGGGCTGTAAACGATTGGGCCTCGTGATTGGGGACTCCACGGTTAAGGGGACAGATAGGAGGGTCGGAAGTAAAGGTAGGGACTCAGGGCTGGTGTGTTGCCTACCAGGGGCTGGGGTCCGGGATGTATCTGAAAAGGTATTCAGGACTCTTAGAGGAGAGGGAGATCAACCCCAAGTTATTGTTCATGTGGGGACACATGACATAGGGAGGTTAAGGGAAGGGGATATTAAGCAGAGATTTATGGAGTTGGGGTGGAAACTAAAGGCCAAGACTGATAGAGTGGTTATCTCCGGACTCTTGCCTGTGCCACGAGATAGTTTAGAGAGGAATAGAGAAAGGGAAAGTTTGAACTTGTGGCTGAGAGGATGGTGCAGGAGGGAGGGGTTCAGGTACTTAAGCAATTGGGGCTCGTTCTGGGGAAGGTGGGACCTCTATAAGAGGGATGGTCTACACCTGAATCAGAAGGGGACCAATATCCTGGGGGGTAAGTTTGCTAGGGCTATGCAGGGAAGTTTAAACTGATTCGGAGGGGGGAGGGATCCTGAGTAGAGGGGTTGAAAGTGAGGGGTGCATGGATGGGGACTGCAATGCATGGCATCGCAGGGGTGGGGTGGAGCAGGGTTTGAAATGTGTATACTTCAATGCGAGGAGTATTCGCAATAAAGTGGATGAACTTGCAGCGTGGATCAGTACCTGGGACTTTGATGTTGTGGCCATTTCAAAGACATGGATAGAGCAGGGGCAGGAATGGATGCTGCAGGTCCCGGGGTTTAAATGTTTTAGTCGAAGTAGAGAAGGAGGTAGAAGGGGGGGAGGGGTAGCATTATTGGTCAGGGATTGTATTACAGTGTCAGAGAGGAGGTTTGATGAGGACTTGTCTGTTGAGGTAGTATGGGCGGAGATTAGAAATAGGAGAGGAGAGGTCACCCTGTTGGGAGTCTTTTATAGACCTCCTAAAAGTTCTAGAGAGGTTGAGGAAAGGATTGCGGAGACGATCCTGGTTAGGAGTGAAAGTAATAGGGTAATTGTTATGGGGGATTTTAACTTTACTAATATTGATTGGAATTGTTATAGCTCTAGCTCGTTAGAGGGGTCAGTTTTTGTGCAAAGTGTGCAGGAAGGTTTTTTGACTCAGTATGTAGATAGGCCAACTAGAGGTGAGGCTATATTGGATTTGGTGCTGGGAAATGAGCCAGATCAGGTGTTGGATTTGGAAGTTGGTGTGCATTTTGGTGATAGTGACCACAATTCGGTTACGTTCACCTTAGTGATGGAAAGGGATAGGCGTGAACCTCGGGCCAGTGGTTTTAGCTGGGGGAAGGGTAATTATGAGGCTATTAGGAGAGAATTAGGAAACATAGGTTGGACTAGGAGATTACAGGGATTGGGAACGTCCGAAATGTGGAGTTTTTTCAAGGAGCAGCTACTGCGAGTCTGTGATAGGTATGTCCCTGTCAGGCAAGGTGGAATTGGTAAGGCTAGGGAACCGTGGTGCACCAAAAAAGTTGATTCGTTGGTTAAAAAGAAAAAGGAGGCTTATGTTTGGATGAGACGTGAGCACTCGGATAGTGCACTAGAGAGCTTTAGATTGGCTAGGCGGGAGTTGAAGAGCGAGCTAAGAAGGGCTAAAAGAGGACATGAGAAGACTTTGGCTGATAGGGTTAAGGAGAATCCTAAGGCGTTCTATAGGTATGTCAAGAACAGAAGGTTGGTTAGGGCAAGGTTAGGGCCAGTTATAGACGGCAGAGGGAAGTTATGTGTGGAACCGGAGGAGATTGGTGAAGCATTGAACCAATATTTCTCTTCGGTGTTCACGCAGGGGGACATGGATATAGCTGAGGAGGACACTGGGTTGCAGGGGAGTAGAATTGACAGTGTTACAGTTGATAAGGAGGATGTGCTGGATATTCTGGAGGGTCTGAAAATAGATAAGTCCCCTGGTCGTCGTTGGCCTCTGGTATAGTACCAGATGATTGGAGGTTAGCGAATGTTGTCCCATTGTTTAAGAAGGGGAACAGAGACTTCCCCGGGAATTATAGACCGGTGAGTCTCACTTCTGTTGTGGGAAAGGTTTTGGAAAAAATTATTAGGGATAGGATTTATAGTTATTTGGAGAGTAATGAGTTGATTGGAGATAGTCAGCATGGTTTTGTGGCGGGTAGGTCGTGCCTTACTAACCTTATTGAGTTTTTTGAGAAAGTGACCAAAGAGGTGGATGGGGGTAAGGCAGTGGACGTGGTGTATATGGATTTTAGTAAGGCGTTTGATAAGGTTCACCATGGTAGGCTTCTGCACAAAATGCAGATGTATGGGATTGGGGGTGATCTAGGGAACTGGATTAGGAATTGGCTAGCGGATAGGAGACAGAGGGTAGTGGTTGACGGTAAATATTCATCATGGAGTTCGGTTACAAGTGGTGTGCCTCAGGGATCTGTGTTGGGGCCACTGCTGTTTGTGATTTTTATTAATGATCTGGATGAGGGTATAGTTGGGTGGATCAGTAAATTTGCTGATGACACCAAAGTCGGAGGTGTGGTAGATAGTGAGGAAGGGTGTCATAGTTTGCAGGAAGACTTAGACAGGTTGCAGAGCTGGGCCAAGAGGTGGCGGATGAAGTTTAATGCAGAGAAATGTGAGGTAATTCACTTTGGTAGGAATAACAGATGTGTTGAGTATAGGGCTAACGGGAAGACTTTGAATAGTGTGGAGGAGCAGAGGGATCTAGGTGTATGTGTACATAGATCCCTGAAAGTTGGGAATCAAGTAGATAAGGTTGTTAAGAAGGCACACGGTGTCTTGGCGTTTATTGGTAGGGGGATTGAATTTAGGAGTCGTAGCGTTATGTTGCAACTGTACACAACTCTGGTGCGGCCGCACTTGGAGTATTGTGTGCAGTTCTGGTCCCCACATTACAGGAAGGATGTGGAGGCTTTGGAGAGGGTGCAGAGGAGGTTTACCAGGATGTTGCCTGGTATGGAGGGGAGATCCTATGAGGAGAGACTGAGGGATTTGGGGTTGTTTTCGCTGGAAAGAAGGCGGCTAAGAGGGGATCTTATTGAAACATATAAGATGATTAGAGGTTTAGATAGGGTGGATAGTGATAGCCTTTTTCCTCTGATGGAAAAATCTAGCACGAGGGGGCATGGCTTTAAACTAAGGGGGGGTAGTTATAGGACAGATGTCAGGGGTAGGTTCTTTACCCAGAGGGTGGTGAGGGATTGGAATGCCCTGCCTGCTGCAGTTGTAAATGCGCCTAGTTTGGGGGCGTTTAAGAGGTCTGTGGACAGGTTTATGGATGAAAAGGGATTGGTTTAGGTTAGTGGGTCATTGTTGTTGTTTTTTTTTTGAACTGGTCGGCGCAACATCGTGGGCCGAAGGGCCTGTTCTGCGCTGTAATGTTCTATGTTCTATGTTCTATGTTCTATGTCCAGAATCTCCTTACATATTCGTTCCTCAACTTCCCGTGAGCTGTTGGGAGGCCTGTAGTATATCCTCAGCATAGTGACTGCGCCCTTCCTGTTTCTGAGCTCTACCCACAATGTCTTGTTACATGCTCCTTCCAAATTGTCCACCCTCTGTACCGCTGTAATCTGCTCCCTAACCAGTATTGCTACTCCCCCACCTCTTCTAGCCCCTCCTCTGTTTCACCTAAAACACTTCTACCCCGGAATATTCAGCTGCCAGTCCTGTCCTTCTTTTAATCAGGTCTCTGTCACTGAATCCACATCCAAGTTCCGCGCATGCATTAAGGCTCTAAGTTCATCTTGCCTGTTATACTCCTTGCATTGAAGCAGATGCATTTCAGACCTCCAGGCCCACTGAGTTCATCCTCCTCCAGATTGCTCTTCCTCTTAGGTAGCCTTGTCTTGGCCTCATGCTCATCCCCAGTCTCTACACTTGCTGACCTATTGTTCCGATACCCCCCCATCCCCCGCCACATTTCTTTAAACCCACCTGAACCACACTAGCAAACCTCCCAGCCAGGATATTGGCACCCCTCCAGTTCAGGTGTAACCCGTTCTTCTTGTACACATCCCATTCTCCCTGGAAGATTTCCCAGTGGTCCACAAATCTGAAACCCTCCCTCCTGCACCAGTTCTTTAGCCACGTGTTCAGCTGCACAATCTCCCTGTTCCTAGCCTCACTAGCATGTGACACGGGGAGTAATCCGGAGATTACTACCCTAGGTGTTCTGTTTTTTAGCCTTCTACCTCTCTAAATTGCTCTTGCAGGACCTCCCTGCTCTTTCTGCCGACGTCATTTGTACCAATGTGGACAATGACATCAGTCTGATTATCCTCCCCTTTTTGGATGCTTTCTACTTGCTCAGAGACATCCAGGACCCTGGCACCAGGGAGGCAGACTACCATCCTGGAGTCTCGTTCGTGCCCACAGAACCGCCTGTCTGTGCCTCTAACTGTTGAGTCCCCCACTAGTATTGCTCTCCTATTCTCCCCCTTTCCCTTCTGAGCCACAGAGACTGACTCCATGCCAGAGACCTGGTCAATGTTGATCCAGACAAATGTGAGGTAATGCATTTTGCAAGATCTAATAAAGATAAGTAATATACAATGGCAGAACCCTTGAGTGTATTGATAGGTAGAGAGATCTGGGTGTACAGATACACAGATCACTGAAAGTGGCATCGCAGGTAGAGAAGGTAGTCAAGAAGGTATGCTTGCTTTCATTAGCCAGGGGATTCAGTTTAAAAATTGACAAGTCATGTTGCATCTTTAGAAAACTTTAATTAGGCCGCATTTGGAATATAGTGTTCAATTCTGGCCACCACACCACCAGAAGGACGTGGAGACTTTGGAGAGAGTACAGAAAAGATTTACCAGGATGTTGCCTGATATGGAGGGCATTAGTGATGAGGAGAGGTTGGAGAAACTTAGTTTATTTCACTGAATGACAGAGGTTGAGGGGAGACCTGATAGAAGTCTACAAGATTATGAGGGGCATGGACAGAGTGGATAGTCAGAAGCTTTTTCCCAGGGTGGAAGAGTCAATTACTAGGGGGCACAGGTTTAAGGTACAAGGGGCAAGGCTTAAAAAAAATGTATGAGGCAATTTGTTTTTTTTTACACAGAGGGTGGTGACTGCCTGGAACCCACTGCCAGGGAAGGTAGTGGATGCAAATACAAATACTTTTAATAGTCCTTTTAATACTTGTTATACTTTTAATACTTTTAAAATACTTTTAATAAATGCAATAATTTTAATAGTCGTCTGGACAAATACATGAATAGGATGGGAATAGGGGAATATGGTTCCTGGAAGGGCAGGAGGTTTTAGTTCAGTTGGACAGCATGGTCAGTGTAGGCTTGGAGGGCCAAAGGGCCTGTTCCTGTGCTGTAATTTTCTTTGTTCTTTTTTCCTTTCAAGGGAAATTCTGTTTCTGAAGGCAATGGAGAATCTGGCATTATTCCCCTTAAGAACACAGCAGATTTAATCAAAGTGTCCAAAATCATGGGAGGTTTCCATAGATGTTTCACAGATAGAAAGTATTTACACTGGTAGGAGACTCAATAACCAAAGCACGCTGATTTAATAAATTCAAGGAGCTTTGAGGAGAATGTTATCTTTATTCAGCGAGTTGACATAATGGAACGATTTAACTGATGATAAAATCAAATTCAGGAGTAGATTGCAAAGTGGCATTGGACAAAAACAGAAAGATATACATTGACATGATGGGTCGGATTGATTGTTTCTTCATTATATAACTCCCTAATGCCACACCTCCGGCTACAGTTCTCCTGTTAGTTAAACATTATAAATGTAGGTAAGAAGTAATGTCTCTGGACCCAACTGTTCCAAGTGAATACACCAGATTATTTATAAATTGCTTGTGCTTGAATAGCCTGACAGCATTTTAATTAACATAGATACATTGTGTGTGTGTTTTTTGAACAGTTCCTCATCCTTGTGGGACCATTGCTAAGGAGCGAGCTCGAAGATCAGCTGATGAGATTGATTTTGTGTCAATGAACAGCACGAAGACTACAGACCCAACCAACAGCACAGCGCCAACCAACAGCATTGCACCAAACGATACCAACGCTCAATCTCATGGTTTTGAAGGTGGCTCATCTGTGCCCAGAAAACCAATTGAGAGGATCCTGGGTGGAAAAGATTGTCCCTTGGGAGAGTGTCCATGGCAGGTAGTCCCATTTGGAATACTACGTACAGGTTTGGTGTCCTAATATTGAAAAAAATGTATAATTGCATTGATAGCAGTTCAGAGGAGATTCATTTGACTTTTTCCTGGAACAAGGGGCTTACCTTATGAGGAAAGGTTGAACAGGTTGAACTTATACCCATTAGAATTTAAAAGAATGAGAGGTGACCTTATTTAAACAGTACGGTACAGGTGGCACAGCACCACGGTGGTTAGCACCACTGCTGCTTCACAGCTCCAGGGTCCTGAGTTCGATTCCTGACTCGGGTCATTGTCTGTGTGGAGTTTGCACATTCTCCTTGAGTTTGCATGGGTTTCTTCTGGGTACTCCAGTTTCCTTCCACAGTCCAAAGATGTATGGGTTAGGCTGATTGGCCATGCTAAGAAATTGCCTCTTAGTGTCTAGGGATGCATAGGTTAGAGGGATTACTAATATGTAGGGATATAGGGGTGGGGCCTGGGTGGGATTGTGTTCGGTGCAGACTCGATGGGCCGAAGGGCCTCTTTCTGCACTGTAGGGTTCTATGATTAAACATAAGACAGCATGGGGATTTGATAGGGTGGATTCTGGAAGGATGCTTCCCCTTGTGGGGTACACTAGAGCCAGGGGACTGATTTTAAAATCGAGATGTCTATTGTTTAGGATCCAGATGGGGAGAAATTTTTCTCTCGTTAGTCTGTGGAATTTTCTTTCCCAGAAAGCAGTGGAGACGGCCTCATTGATTTACTCAAGACTGAGTTAGGATAGATTTCTGATTGATAAGGGAGTCAGGGTTACACAGCAAAGCATACTCATGACGTCAGACATAATCTTATTGAATGGCAAAGCAGACTCAAACAGCTGGATAGTCGAAACCTGCTCCTAAATACATTGTTCCCATGTTCATCGAAAAACACGATATTACTAGAAATTAGTGCTGAATATGTTTTTAGTCCAACCACCATACTGAATTGTACATTCAGATCTCCAGCACAGCAGCCTGCCCTCCAAGCTGCCCAATCTTATTTCCACATCAGATCCTGAGTCTAATCCCATACTGCCACTCACCTTGCTCTCTTCAATAACCCACCCAGCTTAATCTAACTCTCCAATGCACTTCTATATCCCACCCAGTCTAATCCTACTCAGTTATCCCTCTTTCTTCACACCCTTTAATATCCCACCCAGCCTAATCCCACTATCCCTTACTCCCCCATACCCTCAGTATTCTACCCAGTCTAATTTCACTTCATCCTTACCTTTCACGGGCTTTAATATGTCACAACTTCTAATCAACTCTCCCACCCACTCCCCATAGCCTCTTGGATCTCCCACTCAATTGAATTCCATTCTCCCATTGCTGCCGAGCACCTTTAATATTCCTTCTTATTCAAGAACCAGTGAATTCCTTTTCAAATGATTGAACAGGCTTGTCTTCAATAATGGTTTGAAACACCTAAATATTTCATCCTTGGCACAAGAACATTCTTTCAATGGGGCGGCACAGTGGCACAGTGGTTAGTACTGTTGCCTCACAGTTCTAGCGACCTGGGTTCAATTCCCAGCTTGGGTCATTGTGTGTGGAGTTTGCACATTGTCCTGTGTCTGCGTGGGTTTCCTCTGGGTGGTCCGGTTTCCTCCCACACTCCAAAGATGTGCAGATTATGCTGGTTATGCTAAATTGCCCCTTAGAGACCTGGGATGTGTCGGTTAGAGGGATTAGTGGGGTAAATATGTGGAGTTACAGGGATAGGGCCTGGGTAGGATTGTAGTTGGTGCAGGCTCGATGGGCTGAATGGCCTCCTCTGTACTGTAGGGATTCTGTAACTTCTATGATTTGGGTGGGTCCTGTCACTTTTTTTCCTCATTATCTTATACTTGCTCCCTCTCATTCTGATCATCGCAATGAGTAAGAGTAAACTACCACAGAAACATTACATAAGAACATAAGAAATAGGAGCAGGAGTAGGCCATCTAGCCCTTCGAGCCTGCCCCGCCATTCAATAAGATCATGGCTGATCTGTCGTGGCTCAGTTCCACATTCCCGCCCTCTCCCCATAACCCTTAATCCCCTCTCTTATCAAAAACCCATCAACCCGCGTCTTAAAAATATTTAGCGAGGCAGCCTCCACCACTTCAACGGGCAGAGAATTCCAGAGATTCACCACCCTTTGAGTGAAGAAGTTCCTCCTCAACTCCGTTCTAAACCGCCCCCCCTTTATCTTGAGGCTGTGCCCCCTAGTCCTACTGTCTTTTTTGAGCGGGAAGAGTCTCTCCACCTCTATCCTATCCATCCCATTCATCATCTTATACGTCTCAATGAGATCTCCCCTCATTCTTCTAAACTCTAACGAGTACAAGCCTAGTTTATTCAGCCTCTCCTCATAGCTCAACCCCCTCAACTCCGGTATCAGCCTAGTAAACCTCCTCTGCACTCCCTCCAAGGCCAAAATATCTTTGCACAGGTGCGGCGCCCAAAACTGCACACAGTACTCCAGCTGCGGCCTCACCAATGCCCTATACAGCTGCAGCAAGACCTCCCTACTTTTATATTCAATCCCCTTCGCTATGAAGGCCAGCATCCCATTCGCCTTCCTGACCACCTGCTGCACCTGCACACACATTTCAGAAAATTCCTCAACACCTTGTGGGAAAAGTCCCAAATTCTGACAAACTTCTCAATGTCCAGTCCTTCATGTGGTTTTAAGAACAAAGAACAAAAACAGCCCGGGAAACAGGCCCTACGGCCCAACGAGCCCGCGCCGCCATTTTAACACTACCAGTCCCCCCCTCCACCCATGGCCCCTATCTATTGTTTTATGGCCATCCACATTGAGGGAAACTAACTTAGGGACAATTTATTCCTGCCAAACAGCCTAATAGCACATCTTTGGGGTGTGGGAGGAAACCGGAGCACCCGGAGAAAACCCACGCAAGCATGGGGAGAATGCGCAAACTCCCACAGACACCGGCCCAAATCCATGTGTCTGCACAGCAATCAGCGATAGTCACTGAGCTGTCGTCTTGCCCAGTATCTGGTCCAGTTTAGGCACTCACTAACGACATGAAGCACTAGGCCAATCTCAAACAATCGAGCAGCCCAAGTACGACCCATCGTGTGTATGCCCCTCGTTGGACACAAGGCAGACCGACTTAAAACCTGTGAATGAAAAGAGAAGAAGCATTATTATCATACCACATCCTTTTACATTACCAGGGATGTCCCAATGCTAATGAACCTTATTTAAAACAATCTCCTATATCCACCCATCTCCAACCCACTCATTTGCCTGTCTAAGTTACTCTTAAACAACTCTAGCGTGCTTGCCTCCACCACCTTACTTGGCAGAGCATTCCATACCCCCACTACCCTCTGTGTGAAAAACCTCCCTCTAATATCTGTGTTAAACCTCTCCCCCCTCACCTTAAGCCCATGGCCCCTCGTACTGTGTGTCTCTAACATAGGAAATAGCTTACCACTGTTTACTCTATCTATACCCTTCATAATCTTATATACCTCTATTAGATCCCCCCTCAGTCACCGTCTTTCAAGGGAAAACAGCCCCAATTTGCTCAATCTTTCCTCATAACCCAGTCCTTCCATACCAGGCAACATCCTGGTAAACCTCCTCTGCACTCTCTCCAGAGTCTCCACATCCTTCCGGTAGTAAGGCGACCAGAACTGGACGCAGTACTCTAAATGCGGCCTAACCAACTGTCTATACAACTGCAACATTAGACTCCAGCTCTTATATTCTAAACCCCTTCCTATAAAGGCTAACATACCATAGGCTTTCTTCACAACCTTCTCCACTTGTACTGCCACCTTCAAAGACTTGTGCACTTGCACCCCCAGGTCTCGCTGCGATTCTATACTCCTTATGGGCTTACCCTTTATCATTTAACTCCCCCCTACATTATTCCAGCCAAAATGCATCACCTCACATTTATCCGGATTAAACTCCATTTGCCGTGTATCTGCCCAATATACCAGCCTAAAAATATCCCGTTGTATTGCCAGACACTGCTCCTCACCGCCTGCCAATCCAGCCATCTTGGTGTCATCAGCAAATTTGCTGATCACACCACCTACTCCCTCTTCCAAGTCATTTATATACACTACAAAGAGAAGAGGTCCCAGTACCGAGCCCTGCGGCACACCACTAGTGACAGACCTCCAGCTAGAAAAGGACCCCCCCACTACTACTCTCTGACTCCTCTTTGCAAGCCAGTTCTCAACCCATCTAGATACCTGGCCACGTATCCTATGAGCCTTAATCTTTTCTACCAACCTACCATGAGGGATTTTGTCAAATCCATGTAGACGACATCAACCTTCATCGACCGTTTTTGTCACCTCCTCAAAAAATTCTACCAGATTCGTAAGGCAAGACTTCCCCTTTACAAAGCCATGCTGCGTATCCTTAATCAGATCGCAATGGTCTAAGTGCTCATACATCCTATCCCTAAGAATCCTTTCCATCAACTTGCCTACCACTGACGTCAAACTCACCGGCCTGTACCCAAGTGAATCTACTGTATTTTTTTGATTGATTTTATATCCTTCCTAGAATATGATCAAAATTGTACACAATGTTTTCAGCTGAGGCATCCATAATTTCTGTAGAGTTTCTTAATTCTACCCATACATTCATCACTGCCTGTTTACCTCTCATTTTATCCTCTTTTCACGGAAATGATTTCATCCTTAATCTCTGAGACAATTCATTGCAATCTATCATTTTCCATCTTTCCCATACACTTCGAAATTTATTGATTTTGTTGCCATTTCTATAACCATGTCTCTGTAATAGCTGGCACGCCGCACTCTCCAAGTTAAACTAGTGTGTGCAATCCATTCACCTTGCTCCTTATATTCTATGTGTTTGCATAAAGAAAGCTTGTTAGTGCCAGGCACCACAATCTATTCTTCAGATCCAATGTCTCACTTATGCTTCTTATTGATCTCGTTGGGATTAACTTTTAGATTCCCATGCTTCTGCAAAGCTGAAAGCATAATTCTAACTCTTATTCTACTCTTTTGCTTTTAATTTGTTTTAGAAATATTATTATTACATTTTCCACCTGAGGTCTATCACTGGCACCAAAGCTTCACCCACCCCCCTCCCCAAAGTCTCACCTCCCCCTCCAAGCCTCACCCCCCTCAAACCCCTTTTCCAAATAAAATGTATTTATGAATAAAATTTAACTCATTGCCTATATCAACATTCACGGTCATGTCTATCTCTCTGATAAATATTCCACCCAGTTCATTCCCACTCTCCCCCTTACTTCCCACATTCCTTAATATCCCATTCAGCAATTATTTAATATTTCTGTCATCACTTTATGGTGTTATTCTGTCTATTCCTGAATGGAATAGACAGAATAACACAACTCCTCATTCACCTGATGAAGGAGCATTGCTCTGAAAGCTATGGGTTTATGGGGATTAGATGGAGGGCAGGGCCTGAGTGGAATGTTATTTCAGAAAGTTGGTGCAGATTCGATGAGGCAAATTGTCTCTTTCTAAACTAAAGGGATTCGAAGATTCTCACTCTATGAAGGTGATGAATTTAAAATTAATTACAGTATTATAGAATCCCTACAGTGCAGAAAAAGGCCATTTGTTCTGTGCTGACTCTCTCTGAAAGAGTATCTTACACAGGCCCATTCCCCCACCCTATTCCTATAACTCCACTCATTTACCATGGCTAATCCATCTAAACTATACATCTTTGGACACAGAGGAGCAACTTAGCACAGTCAATCCAGCTAACCTGCACACCTTTGGACTGTGGGAGGAAACCGGAGCACCTGGAGTAAACCCACCAGACACAGAAACTGTGCAAACTCTGCACAGATATTCACCCAAGGATGGAATTGAACCCAGGTCCTTGATGCTGTGAAACGGCAATGCTAACCACTGTGATACCCACTTGTCTCCGAGTCAGGAGCTATGGGTTTGATTCCCACTCCAGAAGCTGATGACCACGAAAGGTGGAGTTATAACATGAGCAAACATGTTGATTATCAACTGGTAAGTACTTGCAATCTGCCTACCACAGAATTTTACAGTGCAAAAGGAAGTCTTTTTGCCCATCATGTCTGAACTGACTCTCCAAATGAGCATCATGATTAGTACCATTCCCCTGTACTCATACACATTGCTTCTATTCAAATAATCATTTATTGTCCTCTTAAATGCCTCAATTGAACCTGCCTCCACAGTACTTGCAAAAATTGCATTCCAGACCCCAACCACTCAGTGTGTAGTGGGAAGAACGGCAGAGTCTCCTGGTCAGCCTTGCTTGATGTTGAATGGTTCCCCTCAAGTTACAGCTTCTGTGACAGACTGGTGACATATTTCAGGAAGAACTACCCATGGAAACAGGCAAACGTTCAAAAAACAGTTTATTTTATTCGTGTCACAATAAGGCTTACATTAACACTGCAACGAAGTTACTGTGAAAATCCCCTAGATGTCACACTCTGGCTCCTGTTCACTGAAGGAGAGCTTAGTATGGTCAATGCACTCAACCAGAATGTCTTAGGACTGTGGGAGGAAACCAGAGCACCCAGGGAAACCCAAGCAAACTCAGGGAGAACATGCAGAGTCCGCACAGGCAGTCACCCAAGCCAGGAATTGAACCCAGGTCCTTGGTGCTGTGTGGCAGCAATGCTAACCACTGTGCCACCCAACTGAGGTTTGAAATTGAGCCCACTTCAAACTTAATATGATCACCACTGGCATTGCTTATGAACAGAAAACTAGCTGAGCCCAATGGAAATGTGCCACTATGCCGAACAATGTGTTGGCTGCGACCACTCCTTGTATCAATCGATGCAGAAAAGCTTTGTGGGCCTTAATTGTTCTTAACTTGCCTGTGCTCAGCCTACTGAATATTCTGATGCTTTATCTAAATTGTCCACAGGTTCTTCTAATTGATGAAAATGGCAAACGGTTTTGTGGAGGCACCATTCTGACTGAGACTTTAGTGGTGACTGCAGCCCATTGCCTAAACCAGACGCTTACCATCACTGCTGTTGTTGGTAAGAAATCTACTCTTTAAATTAGCCTCTTTGATGAATAGTGAATCCCACTGAAAATAAGACTAATGTCATCAGGAAACGAAAGTGATTCTTGGGTCATGATTATGGGCAGAATTTGCCCCAAAAATGGCAAAGTGTCATTTTTGGTGAGGAAACCGATGCAATTCCTGGTGGCAACAGCAACGCAATTGGAATGCAATCTTAAGGCACTCCTACGGCACTTCCCCCATGTGAAAAGTGCCACATCTGAGGTGCAAAACTACTGATCCACCTGACGTGGGAGATCACCTGGGTTCTTCAATCAATGTGTTGCATTGAAATGATTTCACAGCACTCAGAATCATTCAAGCCAGGAAGATGGCAGCTTAAAGCTCAGTTTCCAGGTTCTTGAGCAGACTCTAACAATACTTTTGGATGCAGGTAAGCGAGGCAGACAATAATCTACCCACAGGTTAGGACATAGAATATAGAAGAGTATAGCACAGGATCAGGCCCTTCAGCCCACGATGTTATGCCAAACATAACGCCAAATTAAACAATGCCTTCTGCCTGCCTTTGGTCCGTATCCCTCTGTTCCGTACATATTCATGTGTTTATCTAAAAGCTACTTAAACATCCCAATTGCATCCACCTTCATCACCACCTGTGGCAGCGCGTTCCAGACACCGACCACTCTCTGTGTAAAAAACTGGCCCATCACATCTCCACTGACCTTTCCCCCTCTCACTGTAATACCAGGCTTGACCCCTGGCATTAGACTTTTCAAGCATGGGCAATAAGCTGTTGCAAAAAATGGTTTATATTGACAACCTCATTATTTGCCATGGGGCCTTTTAAATTAGAGTCCCCACCCAGGCTCTATCTCCCTACCCCATGTATTTATCCTGCTAGCCCCCCTCAGACTAAGGGGTAATTTAGAACATAGAACACTACAGCACAAACAGGCCCTTCGGCCCACGAGTTGCGCCAATCAACCTAAACTTCGCATCTTTGGAGTGTGGGAGGAAACCAGAGCACCCAGAGGAAACCCGCACAGACACGGGGAGAACATGCTAACTCCACACATACAGTCACCGAAGCCGGGAATCAGACCCAGGTCCCTAGTACTGTGAAGCAGCACTGCTAACCACTGTGCCATCGTGCCCCCATAATCCAGGGTCTTGATGCCAATTGTAGTGTCCTATCACCAATCTGGTTGAGACAGGCCTTCTCAGCAAAGGCCAGGGATCTCATGAGGCCACCTCACTCCATCCCAATGTGGGGGGGATGGTTGTTTTCTCAACGTTGTCATTATTTGTTGCATTTTTTAAATTACCTGTGAGACTGGGGAACTTTCTCCACAGCAACACCTCAGCCAATTAGAATCCACTTGCTAACCAATCAGCACTCTTTTCTTCTGTGATAAAAATTATGGCGATCATTTTGAAATTTGGTGTTCTTGAGTTTGTCCTGATGAGTGCAAGATGAAAAGCTTCAACAGCATATCGCCTTTTCAGCAATATTCATATTCTCGATAAAAGCAAAATACTGCAGATGCTGGAACGTGAAACAAAAACAGAAAATGCGAGCAAATCTCAGCGAGTCTGACAGCATCTGAGGAGTGAGAACAGAGCCAACATTTCAAGTCAGTCAGCATCATCCAGATTTGAAACATTGGGGGTGATCTTACCAAAAAATTCAAAGAGCAGAAGGGGCAAGAAAACGAGAGAGTTTCAGATCCATTTTTTTTGGATCTTATGCACTCTGTGCAAAGAAAAAAGCCCTCAATCTCATTTCCGCCACTAGGAGGAGTGGCCAAGGCCCAGCTCACCTGAAAGCTGGCTGATAACCACAGAGTGCGCAATTGGACACGTGCAGGTTTCTTGCTGAGATCAGCTGAGACCTGTAATGTTGGCAGGAGACACCCAACAATGTGACGAATCCTGCTGGGAGGGAACGTCGGCAGTGGTCATTGCGAAAAATATTACCAAGAAAAAGGGGATTCAATGTCAGGAAAGGATGAATGATCTCCTGCAATCTACAAAGGTAAGTCACTCCTGAGCATCCGACCATTCCTTTACCCCCGGAATGTCACCTCGATCCACTTGCTGCCATCTCGCAGCTTCCCATCAGCATCATCCTCAATGTTCACCCTCCGCACACCTCAACAGAGGTTCTCCCTGCTTAGACATGGTGCCCACACATGTCAAGCTCATTCCCTTTTACATCCCTGCAGGAGAAGATAGCCAACAACCAGAGAGAGAGAGAGAGAGAAGATGGACAGGGAATACCCGAGTTAAGGATCCTTGACACCCTTGGAGGTGAGGCCTTTGGGGCTCACAGGGGGAGGGGCAGGATGGGCCGACATGGACAGCGAGGCTGGCCTGTGACAGAAGTGAGGAACCACTGCACCTTCATCCAGATAACAAGTCTCCAGAGAGTTATTAAGTGCCCAACCCTTGTCCTTGCCATGGACTAAAACGTACCTTTTACCTTGCAAGAACATCAACCAATGAGCCTCAGCGATCAACCATCAGAACACCCCCCTTTCCATTCCCGACAGAATCTCAGAGGAGATCTTTGAGGAGGATTCGGAAAGTACATCACAGCTGTCACCCTCGCCATCACAGAGACAATCATCTTGGTGGGAGGGATTAGCAGACAGATTTCTGGCTCACTATCTGGTGAGCGCAGTCTTGAATCCAGGCTGACACTGCACATCTGTACAGGAACATCCCAGGGATTGGGCAGAGGTCTGCTGGATCTCAGGACAAAGCTGTGCCCCAGCCAGGCACCGAGAATCTGGACACATTCATTCCACAGCTGCTGGGAAATGCAAAAGGAAAACCGGGAATCCAGGCTGGGTTGTCAACGACATTTCTGCGACTGCAAGGCAATTTGGAAGAGACGCTGAACATTCAGTCACACAAGATGTTGCTTGCAATGCGTGGCACCCAGGCAAGAGCTGGAGACCATCCCAGAGTCTTCCACCCAGGAGACTTTCTCAGTGACCAGCCCTTCTGAATCACCCTTTCCTGATACCAATGATTCTCAGGGTAGCAGGCAGAACTGGGTGAGGAGGCAACATCAGAGCCAACCAAAAGTTGGCCAGGTCCCACCATGTCCAGACACTCCAGATGCCCACTAAAAGCATCTCAGGCAGCAGGCCATGGAAGGCAGCAGGCTCCACCTCCTGGCAATGATCATTGGTTGGTGGGAGGGCTCAGAAAATCAGTGGGATTGTTGTTGATTTAAACTCGGTGGGCAGAATGGCCTCCTTCTGCACTGTAGGGATTCTACGACCCTCAATCTCCCATGTGGGACCTTGTCAAAAGCTTTGCTAAAATCCATAAATCCAGCAACTGAACATCCCTCATCCACACACTCGATCACAGTATTAAAATATTAACAAATTCGTTAGACAGGACCTCCATCTGACAAAGCCATGCTGACTGTCCCTAATTAACCCATGTCTTTCCAAGTGGAGATTAATTCTCTCCTTATGAATCTTTTCCAATAGTTTCCCTTTCACTGATGTGAGACTCATTGGTCTGTAATGTCCTGGTTCATCTCTAACACCCTTCTTGAAAAGTGGAACCAAATTAGCCATCCTCTTAATCCTCTGGCCAGAAAGAAATTTAAAAAATGGGTCAGAACCCTAGCAATTTCCTGCCTCGCTGTCCACACAGAACCTGGAACACAATTCATCCGGGCCAGGGATTCATCCACTTTTACGCCTGTCAGAGCCTCCAATATCTCCTCATTTCCCCCTATGTCAAATTGTGTAAGTTCCTCACAGTCCCTTTTCCTGTATTCTGTACCTATATTCTCCTTTTCCTGAGCCAGGAGTTCGACATAAACAAAACCTGAGGGGCATCAGACCTTTCCTTACTGTGAGTAGTTATCATCCTCCTGTATTGTCAGGCTGAACATGCACAAGGACAACCCAGAGCCAGCACCCTGAGATGTTTTGTGATGTTTCGAGATTTATCCGTGATAGGTATGTCCCTGTCAGGCAAGGAGGATTTGGTAGGGCTAGGGAACCGTGGTGCACTAAAAAAGTTGATTCGTTGGTTAAAAAGAAAAAGGAGGCTTATGTTCGGATGAGGCTTGAGGGCTCAGGTAGTGCATTAGAAAGCTTTAGATTGGCTAGGAGGGAGTTGAAGAGTGAGTTAAGAAGGGCTAAAAGAGGACATGAGAAGACTTTGGCTGATAGGGTTAAGGAGAATCCTAAGGCGTTCTATAGGTATGTCAAGAACAGAAGGTTGGTTAGGGCAAGATTAGGGCCAGTTACAGACAGTAGAGGGAAGTTGTGTGTGGAACCGAAAGAGATTGGAGAGGCATTGAACCAATATTTCTCTTCGGTGTTCACGCAGGGGGACATGAATATAGCTGAGGAGGACACTGGGTTGCCGGGGTGTAAAATAGACAGTATTGCAGTTGATAAGGGGGATGTGCTGGATATTCTAGAGGGTTTGAAAATAGATAAGTCCCCTGGTCTGGATGGGATTTACCCTAGGATTCTCTGGGAGGCAAGAGAGGTGATTGCAGAGCCTCTGGCTCTGATCTTCAGGTCATCGTTGGTCTCTGGTATAGTACCGGAAGATTGGAGGATAGCGAATGCTGTCCCATTGTTTAAGAAGGGGAACAGAGACTTCCCCGGGAATTATAGACCGGTGAGTCTTACTTCTGTTGTGGGCAAGGTTTTAGAAAAAATTATTAGGGATAGGATTTATAGTTATTTGGAGAGTAATGAATTGATTGGAGATAGTCAGCATAGTTTTGTAGCAGGTAGGTCGTGCCTTACTAACCTTATTGAGTTTTTTGAGAAAGTGACCAAAGAGGTGGATGGGGGTAAGGCAGTTGACGTGGTATATATGGATTTTAGTAAGGCGTTTGATAAGGATCACCATGGTAGGCTTCTGCAGAAAATGCAGATGTAAGGGATTGAGGGTAGTCTAGGAAATTGGATCAGGAATTGGCTAGCAGATAGGAGACAGAGGGTGGTGGTTGATGGTAAATATTCGTCATGGAGTTCGGTTATGAGTGGTGTGCCTCAGGGATCTGTTTTGGGGCCACTGCTGTTTGTAATTTTTATTAATGATCTGGGTGAGGGTATAGTTGGGTGGATTAGTAAATTTGCTGATGACACCAAAGTCGGAGGTGTGGTAGATTGTGAGGAAGGGTGTCATAGTTTGCAGGGAGACTTAGACAGGTTGCAGAGCTGGGCCGAGAGGTGGCGGATGGAGTTTAATGCAGAGAAGTGTGAGGTAATTCACTTTGGTAGGAATAACAGATGTGTTGAGTATAGGGCTAACGGGAGGACTTTGAATAGTGTGGATGAGCAGAGGGATCTAGGTGTATGTGTACATAGATCCCTGAAAGTTGGGAATCAAGTAGATAAGGTTGTTAAGAAGGCATACGGTGTCTTGGCGTTTATTGGTAGGGGGATTGAATTTAGGAGTCGCAGCGTCATGTTGCAACTGTACACAACTCTGGTACGGCCACACTTGGAGTATTGTGTGCAGTTCTGGTCCCCACATTATAGGAAGGATGTGGAGGCATTGGAGAGGGTGCAGAGGAGGTTTGCCAGGATGTTGCCTGGTATGGAGGGGAGGTCCTATGAGGAGAGACTGAGGGATTTGGGGTTGTTTTCGCTAGAAAGAAGGTGGCTAAGAGGGGATCTTATTGAAACATATAAGATGATTAGAGGTTTAGATAGGGTGGATAGTGATAGCCTTTTTCCTCGGATGGAGAAAGCTAGCACGAGGGGGCATGGCTTTAAATTAAGGGGTGGTAGTTATAGGACGGATGTCAGGGGTAGGTTCTTTACCCAGAGGGTGGTGAGGGATTGGAATGCCCTGCCTGCTGCAGTTGTAAATGCGCCTAGTTTGGGGGCGTTTAAGAGATCCGTGGATAGGTTTATGGACGAAAAGGGATTGGTTTAGATTAGTGGGTCATTGTTTTTTAACTGGTCGGCGCAACATCGTGGGCCGAAGGGCCTGTTCTGCGCTGTAATGTTCTATGTTCTATGTTCTATGTTTCTGTAGCGTTCACCCTCCTATGGGGAGAGCGGGTGTGGTCCAGAAGGTCTTGTGGAACTCCTGGACAATGTGATGATCCAAGTGTGCAAATTGGGAAGCGATCAGGAAATCCCTGGTCCTCCTGCCCAAGTGAACCCTTCCTGCTGCCTGACCTCCAATCTCCAACTCCTCCTCTGGCTTTCCCTCCACTTCGTATTGAACATCCTCTTCGGAGGAAATGTTCCACTTCTGGCCTTCATTGAGTTTGTTGTCCCGCTGCTGTGTTAAGTTGTGGAGGGCACAGCGACTATGATGATGACTCTCTGTTGCAATGGTGCAGGAATAGCCATGAGTGCCATTGATGAGGCCCTGGACCTCAGTAATCCCATCATGGGAGCCCTGGATCTGTGGAAGTCCAGTGATGGCACTGCTGGAGGCTGCTGACCATCTGGCTGAGCTGGTTTTTCTCCTATTTGTGAAGTATGCTCTCTTGCTTCAAATGCTGATTTCAAACATTGAGAGATTTCAAACACTGTTTTTTCTCTGCTGAACTTCCTCAATTTTCAGCCTGCCGTCATTGTGAAGAGCTTCCTTCTCAAACTGCGAGTGCCGAAAGGTCTCCTGCTGTTTTCTCAGCTCACTTTGTTTCGAGATCTCCAATCTGCTTCTTCAAATGTCTTTATTCCCTTCACATTTCACCTCCTCTCTGGCAAGTGTAGCCTATATCTCCTCTTCTCTCTTTGGGAGAGGGTATAGTTGGATGAGGGTATAGTTGGGTGGATTAGTAAATTTGCTGATGACACCAAAGTTGGAGGTGTGGTAGATTGTGAGGAAGGGTGTCATAGTCTGCAGGAAGACTTAGATAGGTTGCAGAGCTGGGCCGAGAGGTGGCGGATGGAATTTAATGCGGAGAAGTGTGAGGTAATTCACTTTGGTAGGAGCAACAGATGTGTCGAGTATAGGGCTAACGGGAGGACTTTGAATAGTGTGGATGAACAGAGGGATCTAGGTGTGTGTGTACATAGATCCCTGAAAGTTGGGAATCAAGTAGATAAGGTCGTTAAGAAGGCATACGGTGTCTTGGCGTTTATTGGTAGGGGGATTGAATTTAGGAGTCGCAGTGTAATGTTGCAACTGTACACTACTCTGGTGCGGCCGCACTTGGAGTACTGTGTGCAGTTCTGGTCCCCGCATTACAAGAAGGATGTGGAGGCGTTGGAGAGGGTGCAGAGGAGGTTTACTAGGATGTTGCCTGGTATGGTGGGGAGGTCCTATGAGGAGAGACTGAGGGATTTAGGGTTGTTTTCGTTGGAAAGAAGGCGGCTAAGAGGGGATCTTATTGAAACATATAAGATGATTAGAGGTTTAGATAGGGTGGATAGTGATAGCCTTTTTCCTTGGATGGAGAAAGCTAGCACGAGGGGGCATGGCTTTAAATTAAGGGGGGGTAGCTACAGGACGGATGTCAGGGGTAGGTTCTTTACCCAGCGGGTGGTGAGGGATTGGAATGCCCTGCCTGCTGCAGTTGTAAATGCGTCTAGTTTGGGGGCGTTTAAGAGATCTCTGGATAGGTTTATGGACGAAAAGGGATTGGTATAGGCTAGTGGGTCATTGTTTTTGTAACTGGTCGGCGCAACATCGTGGGCCGAAGGGCCTGTTCTGCGCTGTAATGTTCTATGTTCTATGTTCTATGTCAGTTTAGTTCTGCAATTGGCTGCTGTAGCTCAGCAATTTGATCTTGCAGGTCTCAAGTTTCATCTTCCAACTTCCACTTTGATTTCTCCACCTCTTGTCTGTTTTATCTTCCTTCTTCAAACATTCTTCAAAATCTGTAATCACCAACTGTGAGATTAATTTGAAAACCAGGGATGGAATGTTCCCATCCTGCCCACTCTGGACTAGTAGCAGGTGGGACAAGAAATTTGGAGGACCATTCAAATAAAGATCCACTAACCTTGGGCAGAAATTTTCGGTCTTGCGGCTGCACTTGGAGTATTGTGTACAGTTCTGGTCCCCGCATTATAGGAAGGATGTGGAGGCATTGCAGAGGAGGTTTACCAGGATGTTGCCTGGTATGGAGGGAAGGTCCTATGAGGAGAGACTGAGGGATTTGGGGTTGTTTTTGTTGGAAAGAAGGCGGCTAAGAGGAGGCCTTATTGAAACATACAAGATGATTAGAGGTTTAGATAGGGTGGACAGTGATAGCCTTTTTCCTCGGATGGAGAAAGCTAGCACGAGGGGACATAGCTTTAAATTAAGGGGTGGTAGTTATAGGACGGATGTCAGAGGTAGGTTCTTTACCCAGAGGGTGGTGAGGGATTGGAATGCCCTGCCTGCTGCGGTTGTAGATGCGCCTAGTTTGGGGGCGTTTAAGAGATCTGTGGATAGGTTTATGGATGGAAAGGGACTGGCTTAGGTTAGAGGGTCATTGCCTTTTTCTTAATTGGTCGGCGCAACATCGTGGGCCGAAGGGCCTGTTCTGCACTGTAACGTTCTATGTTCTATGTTCTATGTGTGGCCAGAAAATCCCACCCCAGGTCTTCAACATTTTCTTCTCTTTGGTCAAATTTGAATTCTTTTAGCAGCAAGACATCTTCTTCCATTTTGGTTCAACTGTTACTTTCTTAAGTTGAAGCTTCTGTCGAGTTCCTTCCTTCTTCTTCACAAAGCTGCATTTCTAGATCCTGAATGTATTGCTGCATTTTCTTTTTATTCTGCAGCTGCTGGAACTCTTCCTGGGGAGAGCTTGCATCATCTTTTTCACTCCCGATTCTGCTGTCAATGTCTGTTGTTTCCTTCCGCTGCTCTGCTAACAGCATTCGGTTACTTTCAGCCTGTTGTTGGATTGCTGTGTGAGATTTGCCTGCTGTAGTATATTTTCTTTTAATTCAGCAATAAGATTCTCTTTCAACTCAATTATTTTATCTTCAAATTTCTCCAGTGCTGCATATGTGGAGCTTTTTCTTCTTTTGCTCACAGCCTCTGCCCACATTCTCCAACACAGCAATATAGCTGAGGGAGTTCCATTACGCTGGGATCTTTGTAGGCAGAGAACTTAAACAAACTTTGACATGAGTTTTAGGTAAACAGTGCAGTGATCCTATACTTATTGTCACAAAGTCTGTTCAATATAAGGAAACCAGTTCAAAACCTAGCTCTTTGTTGAGTGTGATGTTTACATTGATTATCTTCCCTATATATTTGACTAGATAGTTAAGCTATTCACTGGTGCAGTCAAACCAAGATAGACAGAAAGTCTGTTAGTCAGTGATCAAAAAGTTAACAGGCTCAGGTTCTCAGCCTATCCCAATTCCAATTTGAGGTCACACACCAAACAATGCCAGGTTGTCAGACTCTCAGTTTGCTCACCAGGTAGTCAAACACATTCTCTCAGGTTGTTCTCTCAATTTATAGTACTTTGCAAAGTGCTCAGCTGGGACAATGCTGTTTAAGCCCCTTTTTTTTACCTACTCCTGCTTCCTGTTCCAGAAGTGTGATGCTATGTGGCTCTGGCCAAGAGTAAATGCAGTAAGAAGTCTCACAACACGAGGTTAAAGTCCAACAGGTTTATTTGGTAGCACAAGCTTTCAGAATGTTACTCTTTCTTCAGGGGAAGAAGGGTAAATGTTCAGAGAGATACTGCCTTTCTCGATTCAGCCCATGGCTGTGTTCCAGTGCAAAAACACAAAAACAGCGGCCCAACCATGGCTAGCAAAATTAATTAAATAAAATATTAGATACAAAGAGGAGTTATTCAAAGTAGCAAGCGTGAAGATTGAAAACAGTTTAGAATTCAGCAAAAGGAGGATCATGAAACTTTCAAAATCTTCTATAAGAAATGGAGACAAATGTAGGTCCCTTACAGTTCAAAACAGAAGTATTTGTAACAGACAACAAAAAAAGGCAGAATAATTAAGCAACTACTTCAATTTTGTCTTCATGGAGACAGATACAAATAACTGTCCAGAAATGCTAAGGAATCAGGGTAGAGAAGGAGAAATTGAAGGAAATTAGTATTACTAAAAAAAAGTTAGAAAAATTAATGGGATTGAAAGCTAATAAATCCCTAAGGCCTGATAATCTACATCCCAGGCTACTAAAGGTGGCAGCCATGGAAATAGTGATGTGCTGGTTGTCATCTTCCAGAATTCTCCAGGAACACCCGACTGTGAATATAATCGCAGTAGAGGGGCAGTCGGGCTGGACGACACCCTCAGTTGCCACTGCCTGGATCTGTCAATGGCAAATTTGGCCAGGCCCAGGAGCAGGTCCTTCTCCTTTCCTGCCCCCCTCCGCACCATGTGCCCGTAGATCAGAAACATGGAACTGAAGTGCAAACAAAACATCAGTGAAAGGTACTTTAAAAAACAAAAAAAAAGAGTGTGCAATCTCAAACAACTTTCCGTAGACATGGTCCACGGACTCACAAAACGCAAAAAGGACAGGTTTCTTGGGAGTACGTGAACCGAAACATCTCATGATTGTATGGAATTGCTGCGTACAACACCCTCCACTCCAGGCCCTTAATGTTAAGGGAGAGAGCCACAAAGGGTGAATGGGACTTGATGACAATGCAGGCAGTAGAGTTTGGAATGAGCTTATGTTCACAATGTGTGTAAGGAAAGGGATCAGCCAGACCACATTGGAACAGTCAAGTCTAGAGGTAACAAGAAATGGCTGCGAGTTCCTGCAACAAGCTGGGTTAAGATTGGTGATGTAACTGAGCTGGAAGTAAGCAGTCAGGTTGACTGTGAGGATACTGATTGGAAAGCTCAGTCTAAGATCAAATCAAATTGTCTGCTTCAGCCTCAGACCATGAGAAGGTAGAATGATAGAGTTGGTGAGTTGTTATATTGTGGCAATATAGACAAGGTGTTATTTTCTGAATGTGTAGTCATTGAACCTGTGAACTTTGCAACTCCTGTAGTCAGGTTAAGCTTTAGTAACATGGTGTATGCCCAAACAGATGCGCTGCCAACAGATCCCCTCTAGGTCAAGCAATCATGAACATTTTCATGTCCCACAAGAAATTTGTTTTTGATGGAATGAGCCTAAACTGTCTATATTTCCGACATGTAGATGATATGCTCACAATCTGTAGTCACAGGAAAGGATTTCCTTGTACATCTTAAAGCATTCCATACCATACACAAATTAATTTCTCAGATGGAGCATTTAGACAGGCTCCCTTTCCACAACATGCTCATTGAGAAATGGACCTACTCAGCCACAATTGTTTACTGAAAGCCAGCTTTCACTGATCAGAATAAACATTCTATAAAATTGGCCTTATTAACAATCTTGTGAACAGGGCCTTAGCTATTTGCTCACTTTGCAAGCTTGATAAAGGAATAGAATGCACCAAAGCTATCATGTCAGACAATAGCTATCATTGTTCACTGTGTATTGTGTAAACTTTCAGATGTGGAAAATGCCAGATCTACCTCCTTATTTTATAAGGACAAAATGTTACAAAAAAAAATTGAATGACAGGTTAAACACATCATTCCCCCCGCAATTGTGAAGTAGCTATGCAAGTGATATTTTCCACAAACAGGGTTCTGCTTAAGTCCAAACTGATGTTCCATCTACTACACTATTCAGCAGAGCAGTGCCTGGATTTTCATGCCTGTGTGATGCCTGGTACATAGGCTGTATGTGCCAGCAATTGGCTATTCGAATCAACCAGTGTGTTCCTTCAGTTCTTCATTATAGGCAGGCTTTTCAACATTTTCAAGATATTTCAGACATTTTCAAAACCCAAAACAAAATGTCTACTGTTAGATGTGATTCCATGCTTGGATGCATGAATAGCTATAATAACAACTAATTTAAGACTACTAATTGACAACTACTAATTAACAACTAATTGAGCTCATAACATGACTTACTTATGCTTACTAGAAGTGACATACATCTATCCACAGAAACCTGTTTTCTGCAAACTAAAGGAATATGTTCAGGCCTTGCACCTTTTTTGAAATATCTGGGAACTTGGGAAACTAATAGTTAACTGTTGCTTTCCATGTGGTAAACTGTAGGCCAATCAGAGTTGACATGCTAATCAATCAGCACCCCTTTATCTTGTACTTAAATTGTTGTGATCAATTTGGCATTGTGTTTATCTTGAAAACATAGAAACTAGAAGCAGGAGTAGGCCATTTGGCCCTTCGAGCCTGCTCCACCATTCATTTTGATCATGGCTGATCCTCAAATTCAATATCCTGATTCCACCCTGCACCCACTTCACCCCCAACCCCTGCATATATCTTGATCCCTTCAGCCCAAAGAACTATATCTAATTTTTTCTTGAAATCAGACAACATTTTGGCTTCAACTACTTTCTTTGATAGTGAATTCCACACATTCACCACCCTCTGTGTGGATAAATTTATCCTCACCTCAGTTCTAAGTTTACCCCTTATCCTCAAACTATGGCTCCATAGTTCTGGACTCCCCCATAATTGGGAACATTTTTTCTGAATCTCCCTCTGTCTAACCATGCTAGAATTTTATAAGTTTCTATGAGATCCCCCTCACCCTTTTAAACTCCAGTGAACATAATCCTAATCGACTTAGTCTCTCCTGATATGGTAGTCCAGTCATCCCAGGAATCAGCCTAGTAAACCTTTGTTGTATTCCCTCTGTAGCAAGGACATCCTTCCTCCGATAAGGACACCAAAACTGCACACAATACTCCAGGTATGGCCTCACCAACCCCCTGTACAATTTCAGCAAAACATTCCTGTCCCTAAATTCAAACCCTCTTGCTATGTCGGCCAACATACCATTTGCCTTCTTTACTGCCTGCTGTACCCGCGTGTGTGCTTTTAGCGACTGATGCATGAAGACTCCAAGGTCTTGCTGAATATCCACCTCCCTCAATTTATACCCATTCAAGTAATAATCTATCTTCCTATTATTGCTACCAAAGGGGATAACCTCACATTTATCCACATTATACTGTATCTTCCATGCAGACGCTCACACATTTAGCCTGTCCAAATCATGCTTAAGCATCTCTGCATCCTCCTCAAAGTTCACCCTCTGATCCAACTTTGTAGCATCTGCAGATTTGGAGATAATCCATTCAGTTCCCTCCTCCAAATATATTGTGAACAATGGGGCCCAGCACAGATCCTTAGAGAACCTCACTAATCACTTACTGCCAATCAGAAAAAGACCCATTTATGCCAACTCTTTACTTCCTATCTGCCAACTAGCTTTCTATCCATCTCAAGTTATTACCTGAAATCCCATGCGCTTTAACTTTGCACAGTAGAATTTTACATGAGACCTTGTCGAAAACCTTCTGAAGGTTGAAATAAACCACATATACTGGTTCTCCTTGGTCAACTGTACTAGTGACAGCTTCAAAAAAATTCCAATAGATTTGTCAAATATGATTTCCCTTTTGTAAATCCATGTTGACTTTGTCTGATTATACCATTACCTTCCAAATGCTGAGTTATGGAATCTTTGATAATACACTTTAGCTACATCCCTAGTTCTAATTTTAAACTCACTGGTTCTCTGTTTTCTCTCTATCTCCAATTTTGAGTAATGGGCTTACACCACCCACCGTCCAATCTGCAGGAACTATTCCAAAGGCCAAAAAATTTTGGCAAATAACCAATAGATCTACTATTTCCAGGGCTATTTCCTTACGTATTCTGAGATGAAGATTATCAGGACATGGAGATTTATCCACCTTCAATCCCAACAATTTCCCCAATCCATTTCTCTACTAATGCGGATTTCCTTCAGCTCCTCACTAAAACGTGTTTCTCTCAGCAATTCTGGTATATTATTCATGTCTTCCTTTGTGAAGGTACAAATTTAATTCCCCTTTATGAATTCGCCTGTTTCTGATTGTAAGAGGTGGCATTCTTTTTTTGTCAATCTTTTTCGCTTCACATATCTACAGAAACTTTTATAGTAAGCTGGGATCAAGTGAATCTCTTGAAGAGTATAGGGGAGTTCGATTCCCGGCTCGGGTCACTGTCAGTGTGGAGTTTGTACATCCTCCTCGTGTCTGCGTGGGTTTCTTCTGGGTACTCCAGTTTCCTCCCACAGTCCAAAGATGTGCAGCTTAGATTGATTGGCCAGGCTAAAATTGCCCTTAGTGTCCTGAGATGCATAGGTTAGAGGGATTAGTGGGTAAAATATGTAGGGATATGGGTGTAGAACCTGGGTGGGATTGTGTTTGGTGCAGGCTCGATGGGCCTCTTTCTGCACTGTGGGTCCTATCATTCTTTATATGATAGGGGGCATAGGAATAGAGTTAAGAGAGAAATCAGGAGGGCAAAAAAGGGACTGGAAATTGTTTTAGCAGATAAGGCAAAGGAGAATCCAGAGAACTTTTACAAATACATAAAGGGCAAAAAAGTAACAAGGGAGAGAGTCGGACCTCTTAAGGAGCAACAAGGTCATCTATTTCCGGGTCCACAAGAGATGGGTAAGATCCTAAATGAGTATTTCTCATCAGTATTTACTGTTGAGAAAAGCATGGAATTTATGGAATTTGGGGAAATAAATGTTGATGTCTTGAGGAATGTACATATTACAGAGAAGGAGGTGCTGAAAGTCTTAAAGCGCATCAAGCTAGATAAATCTGTGGGACCTGATGAGTTGTATCCCAGGACGTCGTGGGAAGCTAAGGAGAAAATTGTGGGTCCCTTAGCCGAGATATTTGAATCATCAATAGTCACGGGTGAGGTGCCTGCAGATTGGAGAGTGGCAAATGTTGTGCCTTTGTTTAAAAAGGACTGCAGGGAAAAGCCTGGGAACTACAGGCCATTGGGCCTCACATCTATGGTGGGTAAATTGTTGGAAGGTATTTTGAGAGATAGGATCTACAGACATTTAGAAATGCAAGAACTGCTTAGGGACAGTCAGCATAGCTTTCTGAGTGAAAAATCATATCTCGTAAATTTAATTGAGTTTTTTCAAGGGGTAACCAAGAAGGTAGATGAGGGCAGTGCAGTTGATGTTGTCTACATGGACTTTAGCAAGCTCTTTGACAAGATACCGCATGTAGGTTGTTGCATAAAGTTAAATCTCAAGGGATCCGTGGTGAGTTATCGAAATAGGCACAAAATTGGCTTCTTGACGGAAGCCAGAGGATGGATGTAGAAAGTTGCTTTTCAAACTGGAGGCCTGTGACCAGCGAAGTGCCTCAGGGATCAATGTTTGGCCCACTGTTATTTGTCATTTATACTAATGATTTGGATGAGAATATAAGGGACATGGTTAGTAAGTTTACAGATGACACCAAGATTTGTGGCATGGTGGACAGTGAGGAAGGTTATCTCCAATTGCAATGGGATCTTGATCAATTAGACCAGTGGGCTGATGAATGGCAGATGGAGTTTAATTTAGACAAATACAAGGCAATGCATTTTGATAGATTGAACCAGGACAGGACTTACTCAGTTAATGGTAGGGCACTGGGGAGAGTTACAGAACAAAGAGATCTAGGGGTACATGTTCATAGCTCCTTGAAAGTGGACAAAGTGATGAAGAAGGCATTTAGCAAGCTTGGTTTCATCGTTAAGAACATTGAATACAGGAGTTGGGATGACTTGTTAAAGTTGTACAAGACATTGGAAAGGCCAGGCTTGGAATACTGTGTGCAGTTCTGGTGACCCTATTATAGAAAGGATATTATTAAACTAGAAAGAGTGCAGAAAAGATCTACTAGGATGGTTCCGGGACTTGATGGATTGAGTTATAAGGAGGGGCTAAATAGACTGGGACTTTTGTCTTTGAAGCATAGGAGGCTGAGGGGTGACCTTATAGAGGTCTATAAAATAATGAGGGGCATAGACAAGGTAGATAGTCAATATCTTATCCCAAAGGTAGGGGAGTCTAAAACTAGAGGGCATAGGTTTAAGGTGAGAGGGGAGAGATACAAAAATGTCCAGAGGGGCAATTTTTTCACACAGAGGGTGGTGAGTGTCTAGAACAAGCTGGCAGAGGTAGTAGTAGAGGCGGGTACAATTTCATATTTTAAAAAGCATTTAGATAGTTACATGGGTACAATGGGTATAGAGGGATATGGGCCAAATGCAGGCAATTGGGATTAGTTTAGGGGTTTTAAAAAAAGGGCAGCATGGACACGTTGGGCCGAAGGGCCTGTTTCCATGCTGTAAACCTCTATGACTATTACTCTAAGTTTCTATGTTTCCTGCTAGCTTACTTTCATACTTCATATTTCCCTTCTTAAATCAGTCTATTGGTCTTCTTTTGCTGAACTTTAAACTGCTGCCAATCTTCAGGCCTACTGCTTGACAAAAAAGTCTCCCATATTATGGTCACTCATCCCTAAGGATTCTCTCAACTAGATTGTCAATTAGTCCTTTCTCATTGTACAACACCCAGTCCAAGATGGCCTGCTCCCTTCCTTGTTGGTTCCTCAACATATTGCTCAGAAAACAAAGAACAAAGAAAATACAGCACAGGAAACAGGCCCTTCGGCCCTCCAAGCCTGCGCTGCTCATTGGTCCAACTAGACCATTCGTTTGTATCCCTCCATTCCCAGTCTGTTCATGTGGCTATCCAGATAAGTCTTAAACGATCCTGGTGTGTCCACCTCCACCACCCTGCTTGGCAGTGCATTCCAGGCCCCCACCACCCTCTGTAAAATATGTCCGTCTGATATCTGAGTTAAACCTTGCCCCCTTCACCTTGAGCCTGTGAGCCCTCATGATCGTCACCTCCAACCTGGGAAAAAGCTTCCCACTGTTCACCCTATCTATGTCCTTCATAATTTTATACACCTCTATTAGGTCGCCCCTCATTCTCCATTTTTCCAGGGAGAACAACCCCAGTTTACCCAATCTCTCCTCATAGCTAAGACACTCCATAGCAGGCAACATCCTGGTAAACCTTTTCTGTACTCTCTCCAAAGCCTCCATGTCCTTCTGGTAGTGTGGCGATCAGAACTGGACGCAGTATTCCAAATGTGGCCTAACCAATGTTCTATACAGCTGTAACATCAGTCGCCAACTTTTATACTCTATGCCCCATCCTATTAAGGTCATGAAGTGGATATGCGGCGTTGAACTGGAGTAAACACAGTAAAAAGCCTGACAACACCAGGTTTAAGTCCAACCAATTTATTTGATAGTAAACTCACTTGCTTTCAAGGTTTCCCTCTTCATCAGGTGACGAAGAGGGAACCTCAAAAGCTTGTGAGCTTACTATCAAATAAATTGGTTGGACTTAAACCTGGTGTTGTCAGACTTTTTACCGTCCTATAAAGGCAAGCATACCATCTTCACCACCTTCTCCACCTGTGGTGCCACTTTCAAGGATCTGTGGACTTGCACACCCAGGTCCCTCTGTGCGTCTATACTCTTGATGGTTCTGCCATTTATTGTATAGCTCCCCCTTACATTAGTTCTACCAAAATGCATCACTTCGCATTTACCTGGATTAAATTCCATCTGCCATTTCTCTGCCCAATTTTCCAGCCTATCTATATCCTGCTGTATTCTCTGACAATGCTCATCGCTATCTGCAATTCCAGCAATCTTTGTGTCATCCTCAAACTTACCGATCACACCAGTTACACCTTCCAAATCACATATATATATATATCAAACAGCAGAGGTCCCAGTACAGATCCCTGTGGAACACCACTAGTCACAGATCTTCAACCGGAAAAAGACCCCTCTACTGCCTATGCTCTGTCTTCTGTGGCCAAGCCAGTTCTCCACCCATCTCGCCACTTCACTTTTTATCCCATGAGATTTAACCTTTTGCACCAACCTGCCATGAGGGACTTTGCCAAATGCTTTACTAAAATCCATATAGACAACCTTCCCTTGTCAATTGTTTTTGTCACCTCCTCATGTTGCAGGGATGGGAAGAAATGGAAGAATGGGAGTAGTGAGGCAGTGAATCAGTTAATTGCCGAAAGGAAGTGGAAATTTCCTGAGCGATTATTGTGCAGCCACTGCCTGGGGATTTCCAGGGGGTCTCCAGGTTTATCTTCGAGGATACCCTTGGGGTATGACCACCAGGAAACTACCCTTGTGTAGAAGTATCAAAGTATGGCTTCAATCAAAGCTCCTCCACTCCGGGATTAATGCTGGCTTCCTATTTTTGAATATCATTTGAAGTGCTACTGCATGGTAGCAAAGTCAAGCCAGAAAGTAATTTTGTCTCGCACACAAATGAGTAATGTGGTCTCTGAAATTCAGTGTCAGTGTGATGCCAAGTATGTAGGCAGTACATCCCAAAGGTTGGTGGATTGTATCAAACTACAGGGCCTTTCCGTTGTTGGATCTGTGGGTAGTGAAGAGAATTGTCAGAGGATACAGCAAGATATAGACTGGTTGGAGACTTGGACGATGGCAGATGGAGTTTAATCTGGACAAACGTGAGGTAATGCATTTTGGAAGTCCAATGAATGTAGGAATTAAACAGTAAATGGTAGAACCCTTAGGTGTATTGACAGGCAGAGAGATCTGGGTATACAGGTCCACCAATCACTGAAAGTGGCAACTCAGGTGGATAAGGGAGTCAAGAAATTAGATGGCATGCTTGCCTTCATCAGTCACAACATTGAGTATAAAAATCGGCAGGTCACGCTGCAGTTGTACAGAACCTTAGTTCAGGTCTCATTCGACACACTAGGACGTGGATGCTTGAAGAGGGTACAGAAGGGGTTTACCAGGATGTTGCTTGATCTGGAGGGTATTATCTATGAGGAGAGGTTGGATAAACTCAGTTTGTTCTCACTGAACAACAGAGGTTGAGGGGTGAACAAGATTGAAAGTGGCTTGGACAGAATGGATAGTCAGATGCTCTTTCCTAGGATAGAAAAGTCAAGTGCTAGGGCTTATAGGTTTAACGTGTGTGAGGAAAAGTTTAGTGGAGATGTGTGAGGCAACTTTTTACACAGATGGTGGTGAATGCCTGGAACGCTCTGCCTGGGAAAGTGGTGGGAGAGGTACATAGCAGCATTTAAGGGACATCTGGGCGGATACGCGAATAGGATGGGAATGAAAGGATATGGATTTTGTAAGTGCACACAGTTTTAGTTTAGGCAGGCATCATGATCGGCACAGGCTTGAAGAGCCGCAGGGCTTGTTCCTGTGCTGTATTTTTCTCTTTTTTTTGTTCTTTCTTTGTTCAACGGCAAGGTACAGACCATACAATAAGACCATTCTTGCAAAACTCAAAAAACTGTATCTAACATTAGATACGATTCCATGACTGAATAACATTTGTTAAATAATCCTCAGTGCGCTAAGAATTATGCTGACAACCAATTTAAAATTGTCAGTGAGTTTACAGTGTGATGCATGTGTGTGTACTGGAAGCTTTAATACCAAGGGCCCTGTTCTTTGTAGACAGAAGGAACAAGTACAGACATTACTTCTGTTTCAACTAAGTGACAGCTATTTGCTGGTTCATTCTTCAGGAAAATGCCTAAATCAATCAGAGTTAAATTGCCTGGTTTAAATTTCAAACAATGCTTGTCAGTTAACTGTCAGTCACCTGGTACATCTCCACGATAACACTTCTAGCAATAAGAGTCTACTCGTCAACCAATCTGCACTTTCTTCTCATAGTGACAGGATAAATTGTTACTTTCCTCTTATATTAATATTCTTGAAGTGTCCTGATGAGTACAAGACAAAAAGCTTTGACATACCTTATTTTTCAGCAACACTCAAGTTCTGTACTGTCAAACAATTATTTCTTTCATTTGATTGTGAACTGGTGGAATTCGAATGTTGAGTTATTGCTTCATTGGCACATATCTGTTCTTACCCCCCTCCCCACCCCCACTTTCCCCCCAGGTGAGTTTAATGTTAAGGAAGAGGAACATACAGAACAGCGACTGGAGGTTATGGCAGCAGTTCCCCACCACAGGTTCCAGGCCAAAACATATGACAATGATATCGCAGTTCTGGTATTGAAGAATCCTATGCAATTCAATGAAAATGTCATCCCAATCTGCCTGCCCCAGAGAGAATTTGCAGACACGGTCTTGATGAAAATGCGGAATGCTTTAATCAGTGGTTGGGGCCGTGTCTTTGACCACGGAATGACAGCCGACAAGCTCCAACGATTGACGGTGCCGTACGTCGATCGGACAAAGTGCATTGAGTCCAGCAAGTATGCTGTGTCTCAGAACATGTTCTGTGCTGGATACAAGGATGAGAGCAAAGACGCCTGCCAAGGGGATAGTGGTGGGCCCCATGTCACCAAATTCAAGAACACCTGGTTCTTGACTGGCATTGTGAGCTGGGGAGAAGGATGTGGACAGAAGGGAAAATATGGCATCTACACAAAGGTGTCCCGGTATATCAGATGGCTCCGAACGGTTATGAGAGAAATGTCTCATAATAGTAACAGGAACATAACCTCAACTACAGTTCAGAAATGAATGTCATAACCTTAAAAAACAAAGAGCACACACCTTACAAGAATGCAAATGAGTGACACAATTAGACCCACTCCCCATACAATGCAACAACACATCATTGTTGAAATAATCCTTGCATTAATAGAACATAAAGACCAAATTCAGGATACATTGATCCCACATGATCTTAGTTACACCAATTGATCTGAGAATTACCCAAAGGTTATCTACCTTAGCCCAGTATTTGTGCTTGTAATAATAGTGAAATTGTCAGTGCTCAGCGTTATGTGCAGAAGTCACAGCAACTTCTACTCTTTGTGAATGTGAAATTAAAAATGGGTATTGGAGAGTTGATGCTGGCAATATGTTGATCTTCCACAAAGTGTGCTATTTCAGTTTTTACAGAGTTGCATGATGCATGATCACGCACTTAAAAAAAAAATCTTTGAACTGTTAACCCTTACAAAATAAAACAGAGTTCTGGCAGTACGCAATATCAAACTTACTGGCATTAACTTTATGACCAGAAATATTAATTTTACAAGTGTGGGGTTCTATTCTTTCCATTCTGTGATAAAAGATGTATGATTTCAAAAATAATAAAAGTTAATTTTTTAAGAATTGTTTGCGATATTTCATTTTCCAACTTGATCCCATTGGTATTGGAACAGAGCTGGAAAATAAAAGAGTGAGATGAGTGAGACTGAGAGCCGCGCTGGAAGGATAAAAAAAAACATATGGAATGAGACAGAATGGGGGCGGGAGGATAAAAGAGTGAGAAAGAGCAAGAGTGAGAGCGGAGCTGGGAGGATAAACGGTGAGAAAGAACAGATGGAGAGTGGAGCTGGGAGAAAAAAAAAGAACAAGTAAGAGTGAAACCGAGAGTGGAGCCGAGACGATAAAAGAGCTAGAAAGGGCAAGACTGAGAGCGGAGCCGGGAGAACAAAAGAGCAAGACAGAGAGGAGCTGGCAGGAGAATAGAGCGAGAAAGAATGAGACTGAGAGCAGAGCTGCAAGGATAGCCTTCCAGGATGCAGATGTTTTAAGCGGGGTAGAGGGGGATGTAAAAGGGGTGGGGGAGTTGCACTACTGGTTAAGGAGAATATCACAGCTGTATATGGGAGGACATCTTGGAGGGAGGGCTCATGGGTAGAGCTCAGGAATAGGAAGGATGTAGTCACAAAGTTATGGGTTTACCATAGGCCACACAACTGTCAGTGAGAGATAGAGAAACAGATTTTGACCAGATGTAAAAGTAACAGGGCTGTTGTGGCAGGAGGTTTTAACTTCCCCTATATTGACTGGGACTCACAGTGCTAAGGACATGGATGGAGTAGAGTTTGTAAGGAGCATCATGAGGGCTTCTTCAAACACAATGTAGCTAATCCAACTACGGAAGGGGCCATACTGGACCTGGTTTTGGGGAATGAGCCTGGCCAGGTGGTTGATGTTTCAGTAGGGGAGCAGTTCGGGAACAATTCAGTAAGTTTTAAGGTACTGATGGATAAAGGTAACTGTAGTCCTCAAGTTCATGGCTAAATTGGGGGAGGCTAATTACAACAATATTAGGCAGGAACTGAAGAATGTAGATTGGGGGCAGATGTTTAGGGGCAAATCAATATCCGGTTTCCTCCCACACCCCAAAGATGTGCTGTTAGGCTGATTGGCAGGAATAAATTGTCCCTAAATCAGTTTCCCTCAATCTGGATGGCCATAAAACATTAGATAGGGGTCATGGGTAGAGAGGTGGACTGGTGGTGTTGAGATGGCAGCGTGGGCTCATTGGGCCGAAGGGCCTGTTTCCCTGGCTGATTTTGTTCTTTGTTCTTTGGTATGTAGGGGGGTTTCAAGTGTAAGTTGATAGGGATTCAGGACCGGCACATTCCTGTAAGGATGAAAGATAAGTATGACAACTTTTGGGAACCTTGGATAATTAGAGATATTGTGAGCCCAGTCAAAGAGAAAAAGTAGGCATTGGTCAAGACTAGGAGGCTGGGAACACACGAAGCAAGTGTGGAATACAAGGAAAGTAGAAAGAAACTTAAGCAAGAAGTAAGGAGGCCTAAAAGAGGTCACGAAAAAGCATTGGCCAGCAGGATCAAGGAAAATCCCAAGACTTTTTATACTTATATAAAGAGCAAGAGGGTAGCCAAGGAGAGGGTTGGCCCATTCAAGAACAAGGGAGAGAATCTATGTGTGGAGCCAGCAGAAATGGATAAGGCATTAAATGAGTATTTTGCTTCAGTCTTCACCAAAGAACTTGGTGTTTGATGAGTCTGGGAAAGGATGTGTAGATAGTTTGAGTCATGTTGAGATTAAAAAGGAGGAGACATTGCGGTTCTTGTGAAATATTAAGGTAGACAAGTCCCCAGGGCTTGATGGGATATACCTCAGGATACTGACAGAGGCAAAGGAGGAAGTTGCTGGGGCCTTGAGAGAAATCTTTGTATCCTCACTGGCTTTAGGGGAGATACATACAGTAAGAGGTCTCACAACACCAGGTTAAAGTCCAGGACTTTAGCCTGGTGTTGTGAGACTCCTTACTGTGTTTACCCTAGTCCAATGCTGGCATCTCCATACGCAAGGAAGGTCCCAGATGATTGGGGAATAGCCAACGTTGTTCTTTTGTTTAAGAAGGGTAGCAAGAATAATCCAGGTAATTACAGATGATGAATGGGATGGATAGGATAGAGGTGGAGAGACTCTTCCCGCTCAAAAAAGACAGTAGGACTAGGGGGCACAGCCTCAAGATAAAGGGGAGGCGGTTTAGAACAGAGTTGAGGAGGAACTTCTTCACTCAAAGGGTGGTGAATCTCTGGAATTCTCTGCCCGCTGAAGTGGTGGAGGCTGCCTCGCTAAATATTTTTAAGAAGCGGGTTGATGGGTTTTTGATAAGAGAGGGGATTAAGGGTTATGGGGAGAGGGCGGGAAAGTGGAACTGAGCCACAACAGATCAGCCATGATCTTATTGAATGGCGGGGCAGGCTCGAAGGGCTAGATGGCCTACTCCTGCTCCTATTTCTTATGTTCTTATGTTCTTATGAGCCTGACATCAATGGTAGGGAAATCATTGGAGATGATTCTTCGAGATAGGATTCATTCCCAATTGGAAATAAGTGGATGTATTAGTGAGAGGCAACATGATTTTGTGAAGGGGAGGTCGTGTCTTACTAACTTGATTGAGTTTTCGAGGAAGTGACGAAGATGATTGATGAGGGTAGGGCAGTGGATGTTGTCAACATGGACTTCACTAAGGCCTTTGACAAGGTCCCTCATGACAGACTGGTGCAGAACATGAAGTCGCACGGGATCAGAGATGAGCTGGGAAGGTGGATACAAAACTGGCTCAGTCAAGAAGACAGACGGTAGCAGTGGGAGGGTGTGTTTCTGAATGGAGGGCTGTGACAGGTGGTGTTCTTCAGGGATCAGTGCTGGGACCTTTGCTCTTTGTAATATGTATAAATGATTTGGAGGAAAATGTAACTGGATTGATCAGTAAGTTTGCAGATGACACAAAGGCTGGTGGATTTGCGGATAGCGATGAGGACCATCAGAGGATACAGCAGAATATAGATCAGTTGGAGACTTGGGCGGAGAGATGGCAGATGGAGTTTAATCCGGACAAATGTGAGGTAATGCATCTTGGAAGGTCGAATACAGTTAGGAAATATCCAGTAAATGACAGAACCCTTAAGAGTATTGATAGGCAGAGGGATCTGGGTGTACAGGTACACAGGTCACTGAAAGTGGCAATGCAGGTGGAGAAGGTAGTCAAGAAGTGCATGCTTGCCTTCATCGGCCGTGGGATTGAGTTTAAAAATTGACAAGTTATGTTGCAGCTTTGTAGAATTTTAGTTAGGCTAAACTTGGAATATGGTGTTCAATTCTGTTTGCCACACATCCAGAAGGATGTGGAGGTTTTGGAGAGGTTACAGAAAAGATTTATCAGGATGTTGCCTGAAATGGAGGGCATTAGCTATGAGGAGAGGTTGGAGAAACTTGGTTTATTGTCACTGGAACGACGGAGGTTGAGGGACAATCTGATAGAAGTCTACAAAATTATGAGGGGCACGGGGCAGCACGGTAGCATAGCAGTTAGCACTGCTGCTTCACAGCTCCAGGGACCTGGATTCAATTCCCGGCTTGGGTCACTGCCTGGTTGGAGTTTGCACATTGTCCTCATGTCTGCGTGGGGTTTCCTTTGGGTGCTCCGGTTTCCTCCAACAGTCCAAAGATGTGCTGGTTAGGTTGATTGGCCATGCTAAAATTGCCTCCTGAGATGCGTAGATTAGAGGGATTAGCAGGTAAAATATGTAGGGATATAGGAGTAGGGCCTGAGTGGGATTGTAGTCGGTGCAGACTCAATGGGCCAAATGGCCTCTTTCTGCACTGTAGCGTTTCTATGATTATAAGACAGAGTGGATAGTCAGAAGCTTTTTCCAGGGTGGAAAAGTCAATTATAAGGGGTTGTAAGTTTAAGGTGTGAGGGGCAAGATTTAAATGAGATGAATGAGGCAACATTTTTACAAGAGGGTGATGCATGCCTGGAACTCATTGCTGGGGGAGGTAGTGGAAGCAGATATGATGGTGACTTTTAAGGGGCATATTGACAAATATATGAATAGAATGGGAATAGAGGGACATGGTCCCCGGAAGGGCAGGGTGTTTCAGTTAAGTCAGGCAGCATGGTCAGTGCAGGCTTGGAGGGCCAAAGGGCCTGTTTCTGTACTATAATTTCCTTTGCTCTTTGTTCTCATTTCTTTGTTCATTGATTAAAAGCAAGACTGAGAGCGGAGACGGGTGAATAAAAAAGTGAGACTGACGGCAGGGTTGGCAGGATAAAAGAGTGAGAAAGAGCAAGACTGAGAGCTGAGCCAGGAGGACAAAAGAATGAGAAGGAGCGTGACTGAGAGTTGACCCAGGAGGATTAACAGTGAGGAAGAACAGACTGAGAGCAGAGCGGGGAGGATAATAGAGTGAGAAAAAGCGAGACTGAGAGTGGAGCCAGTACTATAAAAGAGCTAGAAAGGCCAAGACTGAGAGCAGAGGTAGAGAGTAAAAGAGCGAGAACGAGCAAGACTGAGAGTGGAGCAGCTGGGAGAACAAGACAGCAAGACTGAGATCAGAACCGGGAGAAAAAAAGAGCAAGACTGAGAGAGAAGCCGGTAGGAGAGTGAGAAAGACCGAGACTGAGAGCAGAGTTGGGAGGGTAATAGAGCGAGAAAGTGTGAGAATGAGAGTGGAGCCAGGAGGATAATAGAGTCAGAAAAAGTGAGACTGAGAGTGGAGCTGCGTAGGTAATAGAGTGAGAAATAGCGAGAAAGAGAAAGATTAAAAGTGGAGCTGGGAGGATAAAAGAGCAAGATGGAGAGTAGAGTCACCAGAATAAAAGAATGAGAAAGAGTGAGACTGAGAGTGGAGCTTGGACGATAGAAGAGTGAGAAAGAACAAGAATGAGAGTAAAGTTGGTAGAATAAAAGAGTGAGAACATAGAACATAGAACATAGAACATTACAGCACAGAACAGGCCCTTCGGCCCACGATGTTGCGCCGACCAGTTACAAAAACAATGACCCACTAGCCTATACCAATCCCTTTTCGTCCATAAACCTATCCAGAGATCTCTTAAACGCCCCCAAACTAGACACATTTACAACTGCAGCAGGCAGGGCATTCCAATCCCTCACCACCCGCTGGGTAAAGAACCTACCCCTGACATCCGTCCTGGAGCGAGACTGAGAGCAGAGCTGCAACAATAAAAGAGTGAAAAAGAGCAATACTGAGAACAGAGCCAGGAGGGTAAAAAGCAAGAAAGAACAGAATGAGAATGGAGTGGGGAGGACAATAGAGCGTGAAAGAGCGAGACTGAGAGCGGAGCAGTGATGATAAAAGAGTGAGATTGCAGCCAGCAGGACAAAAGAATGAGAAAAAGCAAACTGAGAGCAGAGCTGGGAGAATAAAAGAATGAGAAAGAACAAGACTGACAACGGAGCTGGGAGGAAAAAGAGTAAGAGCGAGACTGAGAGCAGAACTGGGAGCATAAAACTGTAAGAAAGAGTGAGACTGAGAGCGGAGCAGGCAGAATAAAAGAGTGAGAAAGAACAAGATTGAGAGTGGTTTCGGCATGAAAAAGTGTGAGAAAACAAAACTGAGAAGGGAATGGGGAAGATAAAAGAGTGAGAATGGGAGCGGAGCCAGGAATGTAAAACAATAACAAAGGGCAGGCTCAGAGGGAGGACAAATCAATGAGAAAGACGAGACTGAGAGTGGAACCGGGTGAACAAAAGATCAAGACTGAGAGAGGAGCCAACAGGAGAATAGAATGAGATGGAGAGCTGAGCTGCCAGGATAAAAGAGTAAAAAAGAGCAAGACAGAAAGTGGAGCTTGGAACAAAAAGGGTGAGAAGGAATGAGACTAAGGGTGGACCCAGGAGCATAAAGTAGTGAGAAAGAACGAGACTGAGAGCAGAGCTGGGAGGATGAAAGAGTGAGAAAGACTGGGACTGAGAGCAGAGCTAGTGCATAGAAGAGTGAGACTGACAGAGCCAGGGAGAGTAAGAAAAACAGTGACAGTGCGAAACAGCGACAGTGCGAAACAGTGAGAGAGAAACAGTGAGAGAAAAAGCAAGAGAGAGAAACAGTGAGAGAAAAAGCAAGAGAGAAAAACAGTGAAAGAGAAACAGTGAAAGAGAAACAGCGGGAGAGAATCAGAGAAGGAAACAGTGAGAGACAGAAATGGCGAGCGAGAGAAACAGCAAACGAGGATAACAGAGAGCAAGAGAAAAAACAAGAGAGAGAAACAGCGAGAGAGAGAAACAGCAGGAGAAACAGCAAGAGAGAAACAATGAGAGCGAAAATAAGTGAGTGACAGAAACAGCGAGAGAGGAACAGCAAGAGAGAGAAAGAGCGAGTAAGAGAAACAGTCAGACAGAGAAACAGTGAGAGAGAGAGAAGCAGCAAGAAAGAGAAGCAGCGAGACAGCGAGAAACAGTGAAACAGAGAAACAGTGACAGAGAAACAGTAAGAAACGAAACAGCGAGAGAAACAGCAAGCAAGGATAACAGCGAGTGAGGCTAACAGAGAGAGAACAGCGAGAGAGAAACAACGAGAGAGAGAAACAGTGAGAGAGAGAAACAGCGAGAGAGAGAAACAGCGAGAGAGAAACAGCGAGAGAGAGAAACAGCGAGAGAGAGAAACAGCGAGAGAGAAACAGCGAGAGAGAGAAACAGCGAGAGAGAGAAACAGCGAGAGAGAGAAACAGCGAGAGAGAAACAGCGAGAGAGAGAAACAGTGAGAGAGAGAAACAGCGAGAGAGAGAAACAGCGAGAGAGAGAAACAGCGAGAGAGAGAAACAGTGAGAGAGAGAAACAGCGAGAGAGAGAAACAGCGAGAGAGAGAAACAGCGAGAGAGAGAAACAGCGAGAGAGAGAAACAGTGAGAGAGAGAAACAGCGAGAGAGAAACAGCGAGAGAGAGAAACAGCGAGAGAGAGAAACAGCGAGAGAGAAACAGCGAGAGAGAAACAGCGAGAGAGAGAAACAGTGAGAGAGAGAAACAGCGAGAGAGAAACAGCGAGAGAGAGAAACAGTGAGAGAGAGAAACAGCGAGAGAGAAACAGCGAGAGAGAGAAACAGTGAGAGAGAGAAACAGCGAGAGAGAGAAACAGTGAGAGAGAGAAACAGTGAGAGAGAGAAACAGCGAGAGAGAGAAACAGCGAGAGAGAAACAGTGAGAGATAGAAATGGCAAGAGAAACAGCAAGAGAGAAACTATGAGAGCAAAAATAAGTGAGTAAGAGAAACAGTGAGAGAGGAACAGCAAGAGGGAGAAACTGCGAGAGAGAGAAAGAGCGAGCAAGAGAAACAGTCAGACAGAGAAACAGTGAGAAAGAGAGAAGCAGCGAGAAAGGGAAACAGCAAGACAAAGAGAAACAGCAAGAAGGAGAGAAACAGCAAGAGGGAGACAGAAGAGCAAGCAATAGAGAGAATCAGTGACAGAGAGAAACAGCGAGAGAGGAAAACAGGGAGAAAGAGAAACGAGAGAGAGAGAACCTAGAAGAGAGTAACAGCGAGCGAGGGAAACAGCGAACTAGGATAACAGCGAGAAACAGAAAGAACAAGAGAAAGAAACAGCGAAAGACAGAAACAGCGAATGAGGGAAAGAGCGAAAAAAGATAACAATGAGAATGAGAAAAAACAAGAGAGAGAAAAAGTGAGAAAGAGAAACAGCAAGAGACAGTGTGGTGGAGAAAAAAATCATAAAGATGGATACCTGGAATAAAATAGCTGCCCGGCACATGAAGGGTTAAAAGACATTAAGCAGGCACTGACTTTTAATGCAGGCAATTACTTGAAATTTAAACATACAGGACAGGCAGTTATTTGAATTAAACAAGGGAACAAATACTACAGGAAGCCAGGGACCTTAAAGATAAAGACATTCAATGGGGTCTGATAGAGAGATTAGCCACGAGTGGGAACGGGAATACATAAATGCAGGAAAACCAATTACTGTATGAATAGACTGAGACCAAGTAATTGATAAAGAAGAAATGTATCCATTCATGGAACAATGCGATATTAAAATGCTCATGTCTGTATCTGTCTATAACAATGGGTTAAATGATCATTCACCTACTTGATTACAACGATGTGTTAATGATGTCCGCTCCATCTATTGTGTAAAAGGTACAAAGGTGGACTGTCCCTATTGTATCATTGAGAGAAGGTAGCTGCCCAGTACTGCGGAATACCAGTGCCTTTTCTCCACGAAGCTTCATTAAATAAAACTGTATTGTTGCATCTCCAGTCTGACTCCAAAGTGGTAATTTCCCACAAGAACAGCGAGAGAGGGAAACAGTGAGAGAGAAACAGCGAGAGAAACAGTGAGAGAAACAGCAAGCGAAGATAACAGCAAGTGAGGCAAACAGACAGAGAGAAAAACAGCGAGAGACAAACAGCGAGAGAGAGAAACAGCGAAAGAGAAACAGTGAGAGAGAATCAGTGAGAGACGGAAACAGTGAGACAGAGAAACGGCGAGCAAGGGAAACAGCGGGCGAGGATAACAGTGAGAAAGAGATAAACAAGACAGAGAAAAAGCGAGAGGGACAAACAGCGAGCAAGAGATATAGTGAGAGAAAGAAAGAGCGGGAGAAACAGTGAGAGAGAAAAACAGCTAGAGTGAGAATAAGTGAGTGAGAGAAACAGCAAAAGAGGGAAACAGCGAGAGAGAGAAACAACGAGAGAGAGGGAACCTGCAAGAGAGAAACAGTGAGTGAGTGAAACAGCGATTGAGGATAACAGCGAGAAGGAGAAAAAACTAGAGAGAGAGAAACAGCAAAAAAGAGAAACAAGAGAGAAACAGCAAAGGACAGAAACAGTGAGAGAAACAGTGAGAGAGAAATAGCAAGAGAGAGAAAAGGCAAGAGAGAGAAACAGTGAGTGAGGGAAACAGCAAAAGGGAGAAACAGTGAGAGAGAAATAGTGAGAAAAAGAAACAGCGAGAGAGAGAAAAACAGCAAGAGAATGAAAATGGTAAAATTGGGCCCAGTGTCCTGAGATGCAGAGGTTAGAGGGATTAGTGGGTAAATACGTAGGAATATGGGGATAGTTCCTGGATGGGATTGTGGTCGGTGCAGACTCAATGGGCCGAATGGCCTCTCTGTGTTCTGTAGGTCTTCTAAGTGCTGATTCTAGGCGTAGTACAGATCCGACTTAGAAATCCGCTTTCAGGTGCCCCCATACGTACTGGGCCATCTCCAGTCAGATTCGTGCCGTGGGAGGGGCTTAGCGTTGCCGGAACGATCGGAGCTCTGAACTACTCATGCACAGTTAGAAAAAAATTGGAAAAAGCACGCCCGTTTCAAATCGCTCCCGAGCCACAGAAAGCAGAGAAAGCAGCCGAGGAGAGAAAGTGTGAGTGAGGGTGTATCCAGGGGGTGAGGTGGGGTGGGGGGGCCACTGAGGCAGGTAAGACATATCTCGGTGGTGGTGGGGTGCGGTGGCAGATGGATCTCTGGTGGGGGAGCAAATGGATCCATGGTGCGGGGAGGGGGGGGGGGCGGAATGGGGTCCATTGCCACTCTGTGGGCGATCGGTGAGGGGGAGGGGGACAGGGGTGGCGATCGGTTTGGGTAGTGGGTGGGTGGTTAAGGGGGACACACATACATCACTGGCTCCCTTATCCACTTCCCCACTACCCAGATCGAACACTACCCATGCCCTCCTCCCCTCCCACCAATCACCCACAGAGTGGCAGCGGACCCCCCTGCCCCCCACCAAAGATCCATCTGCCCCCCCCCCTCAAGGAGATCCATCTCCCCCCCCCCCGCCCCCAACAGTGATCCATCTGACCCGCTTCCCTCCCTCTCCCCAGCAAGACAATGATCTGGCCTCACTCCCCCACTCCCATGACAACGAACTTGCCGCACTCCCTCCCCCCGTCCCCCCAGAGAGTGGTCTGGCCTCACTGCCCCTCCTCTCCAGAATAACATCTGACCCGCCTCCTGCCCCCTCAGCACCAGAGAATGATAAGCTCTCCCCCCAGAATGGTGAGGGAGGGAGAGAGATAGAGGAGCCAGACCCCGAGACCTCTGTGTACCTTCCCCCGTGGGAGTTTACCATTGAATCCAAAACCTTCCCTCAATGGCAAACCAGTGATGGTGGAGTTAAAATGGGGAATGGAATACAAGGACTACTTGGGATCAGTCGATGGATATATGAACATGCAGCTGGCCAACACAGGAGAATATATTGATGGTGCTTTAGCGGGTCACCTTGGCGAAGTTTTAATAAGGTGTAACAATGTCCTGTACATCTGAGGATTTGAAGAAGAGGAAGAAGATGGAGAAGTGAGAGAATAACATTCTTCCACATTGAAAAATAAAAATGTGTAGAATTTTTGAGTACATTTTAAATATTCAGCCTTTCGAATACACTGTATTTGGATTTGCACTGACTAGGTCAGGTGTTTGTTCTGTGCTGCAAAGTGTAGATGACAAACCATAATTTATTTGCAGACACCTGCTCCAGTTTGACTCGGAATATGTTCAAATGTGAATTCAGGTGTAAGTTGAACCAATAAAACTAGTTTTCGATCTGAAAAATAGACACCGATCAGCCTTTCCCCCCCCGCCCCCGTCAGAGATACATCTGACCTGCCTCCACCCCCACCCCCGCCCCCACCCCCACACTGATCTGAGTCAGAGAGCCGCTGGAATCACCGAACGCGCTCTTCAGAGGCTGGAGCGCCCGACTCAGACTTTTATTCAGCAGGCCCCTAAAAGCGCAGTTCAAAGAACAAAAAACAGCCTGGGAAACTGGCCCTTCGGCCCAACGAGCCCGCGCTGCCATCTTAACATTACCAGTCCCCCCCTCCACCCATGACCCTTATCTATTGTTTTGTGGCCATCCACATTGAGGGAAACTAATTTAGGGACAATTTATTACCTCCAATCAGCCTAATAGCACATCTTTGGGGTGTGGGAGGAAACCGGAGCACCCGGAGAAAACCCACGCAAGCACGGGGAGAATGCGCAAACTCCCACAGACACCGGCCCAAATCCATGTGTCTGCACAGCAATCAGTGATAGTCACTGAGCTGTCGTCTTGCCCAGTATCTGGTCCAGTTTAAGCACACACTAACAACATGAAGCACTAGGCCAATCTCGAACAACCAAGAGCAGCCCAAGTACGACCCATCATGTGTATGCCCCTCATTGGACACAAGGCGGACCAACTTAAAACCTGTGAATGAAAAGAGAAGAAGCGTTATTATCTTACCATATCCATTTACATTACCAGGGATGCCCCAGTGCTAATGAACCTTATTTAAAACAATCTCCTATATCCACCCATCTCCAACCCATTCATGTGCCTGTCTAAGTTACTCTTAAACAACTCTAGCGTGCTTGCCTCCACCACCTTACTTGGCAGAGCATTCCATACCCCCACTACCCTCTGTGTGAAAAACCTCCCTCTAATATCTGTGTTATACCTCTCCCCCCTCACCTTAAGCCCATGGCCCCTCGTCCTGTGTGTCTCTATCATAGGAAATAGCTTACCTCTGTTTACTCTATCTATACCCTTCATAATCTTATATACCTCTATTAGACCCCCCCTCAGTTGCCGTCTTTCAAGGGAAAACAGCCCCAATTTGTTCAATCTTTCCTCATAACCCAATCCTTCCATACCAGGCAACATCCTGGTAAACCTCCTCTGCACTCTCTCCAGAGTCTCCACGTCCTTCTGGTAGTAAGGCAACCAGAACTGGATGCAGTACTCCAAATGCAGCCTAACCAACGTTCTATACAACTGCAACATTAGACTCCAGTTCTTATATTCTATACCCCTTCCTATAAAGGCTAACATACCATAGGCTTTCTTCACCACACTCTCCACTTGCACTGCCACCTTCAAAGACTTGTGCACTTGCACCCCCAGGTCTCGCTGCGATTCTATACTCCTTATGGGCTTACCCTTTATCATATAACTCCCCCCTACATTATTCCAGCCAAAATGCATCACCTCACATTTATCCGGATTAAACTCCATTTGCCATATATCTGCCCAATATACCAGCCAATATCCCGCTGTACTGCCAGACACTGCTCCTCACTGCCTGCCAATCCAGACATCTTGGTGTCATCAGCAAATTTGCTGATCACACCACCTACTCCATCTTCCAAATCATTTATATACACTACAAAGAGAAGAGGTCCCAGTACTGAGCCTTGCGGCACACCACTAGTGACAGACCTCCAGCTAGAAAAGGACCCCTCGACTACTACTCTCTGTCTCCTCTTTGCAAGCCAGTTCTCTACCCATCTAGATACCTGCCTACGTATCCCATGAGCCTTAATCTTTTCTACCAACCTACCATGAGGGACTTTGTCAAACGCCTTACTGAAATCCATATAGACGACATCAACGGCTCGTCCTTCGTCGACCGTTTTTGTCACCTCCTCAAAAAATTCTACCAGTTCCCGATTGGTAAATGCAGTGGTAAAGGAGAAGTGCTGATAGAGTTGGGCGGGAAGTTCATTAATTCAATTTAAATGCATGCAAATACATTTAAATCATCGTTGTGCCCGATTTGGGTGCGGAACAGATCCCTGCCATTTGTGGGTCTCGGTAAAGTGGTGATCTGCGCAGACTTGAGTGCAGATCACGATAAAGGCCTCACACCCGATTTTACCACAATTTTCGGGCGCGAATTGTTGGTAAAATCGGGGCCCACTAAGGGCAATTTTAGCATGGCCAATCAACCTAACCTGCACATCTTTGAACTGTGGGAGGAAACCAACACAGACATGAGGAGAATGTGCAAACTCCACACACACAGTGACCCAAGCCAGGAATCGAACCCAGGTCCCTAGAGCTGTGAAGCAGCAGCGCTAACCACTGTGCTGCCATGCCACCAAATGAAATATTTTTAAATTTGCAGATGACACTAATCTGGGTGGCAATGTGTGCTGTGAGAAAGATACTAACAGGCTGCAGGGTGAATTAGACAGGCTGGCTGAGTGGGCAGATATTTGGAAAATGCCGTATAATGTGGATAAATGTGAAGTTGTTCACTTTGGTGACAAAAACAGGAAGATTATTAAGTGAATGGTGACAGTTTAGGAAAAGGGGAAATGCAACGTGACCTGGGTGTCATGGTGGAACAGTTGCTGGAAGTTGGCATGCAGAAACAACAGGCAGTGAGGAAAGCATGCTGGCCTTCATAGCAAAAGGATTTAAGGCAAAATCCTTAAAGAAAACTGTATTTCTGCAGTTATACAAGGCCTTGGTGAGGCCACACCTTGAGCATTGTGTGCAGTTTTTGTCTCCTTTTCTGAAGAACATTCTTGCTATTGACAGAGTCCAGCAAAGATTCACCAGACTGATTCCTGGAGTGGTAGGACTGACATATGAAGACAGACTGGATCAACTGGGCTTGAACTCACTGGAATTTAGAAGGAGAGGAGGTCTCATAGAAACATATTAAATCCTGATGGGACTGAACAGCTGGGAAGATATTGTTCTTGATATTGGGGAAGTCCAGTAATAGGGGTCACAGTCTAAGAATAAGGGACAAGTCCTTCAGGATTGAGATGAGGAAGAAGTTCTTCCCTCAGAGAGTTGTGAACCTATAGAATTCTCTACCAGGGAAAGCTGTTGGGGCCAGTTCATTAGATATGTTCAAGAGGGAGTTGGGTGTGGCCTTTGTGGCAAAAGGGATCAAGGGGCATGGAGAGAAGACAGGAGTGGGATACTGTAAGTGCATGATCACGGTCATAGTGAATGGTAGTGCAGGCTCAAAGGACCAAATGATCGACTCCTGCACCTATTTTCTATGTTTCTATGAAAAGTGAAGAGAAGATATGGAACTGTAGATCAGCTAACCTAACATCAGTGGGAGGAAAAAAAATTAAAACCTATTATTAGGGTTATGATAGAATAGAGAATCATAACACAATTAAACAGAAGCAACAAATTTATGTAAGGACACCAGGAATGAGTGAATTTTACAAACATCTTAAAATATTCAAGGATCTAATTAGCAGAGTAGGTAAAGGTAACCAGTTGTTGGATTTTCAAAAGACATTCAATAAGGTGTCACACAAGAGGATGCTCCCAAAATTAGCAATATGGATTGAGGACTAGTTAGCAAGGGAAACCAGAAAGTAGGAATACAAGGGACATTTTCAGATTGGTAAGCTCTAATTAGTGGTATACCACAAGGATCAGTATTTGGATCTCAGTTGTATACAATCTAAATTCCGTTCTGTATTTATTCACGGGATGTAGATTTCTCTGGCAAGAACGGTGTTTGTTGCCCATCCCCTGTAGCTTGCTCGGTCATTACAGAGGGCTGTTAAAATCCAACCACATTACCCTGGAGTCACATGCATTGTAGGTTGATAAGTAGTCGCTTGGCAGTACAGAACTTGTACACTGCTGAAAAAGTAGCCAACTTTCTTCCCTAAACCAGATAGGTTTGTCTGACAATCAATGATAGTTTAATGTCCACCATTCTGAAGACTTGCTTTATATTCCAGACAAATTTAATTGAATTTAAAAATTCCACCAACTGTTGTGGTGGGATTTGAACCCATGTCCCATAGCGTTAGGCTGGCCTGGGATTTTCAACATTATGTTCCCCTCTCCACGTTCAGGAAGAAGGCCAAGTGTAATGTCCAAACACATGAGATCACAGGTTTGGAATGTTGAGTTCTATCATCCCCACATGTATTGTCACATTGGTGTACAGAAGATGACTTTGGGTACCTTTTATTGAAAATTCATTCACGATTCTATGTTCCTAACACTGCATTGTCTGCTTCTCAGAGACCAAGGTTTCATCGTTTTCAGATGAAGTCTGAGTTAAGTAATGGAACAAAGAAGAAAGAAAACTAAAGCACAGGAAGGGATCCTTCGGCCCTCCAAGCCTGCACCGACCAGACTGCCCGATTGAACTAAAATCCTTACCCTTCCAGAGACCATATCCCTCTATTCCCATCCTATTCATATATTTGTCAAGACGCTTCTTAAAAGTCACTACCATATCTGCTTCCACTACCTCTGTCAGCAACGAGTTCCAGACACCCACCACCCTCTGCGTAAAAAAAATCTGCCTCGTACATCTCCTTCAAACCTTTCCCCTTGCACCTTAAGCCTGTGCCCCCTAGTAATTGATTCTTCACCCTGGGAAAAAGCTTACGACTATCCACTCTGTCCATGCTTCTCATAATCTTATAGATGTCTAGCAGGTCAACCCTCAACCTCCGTTGTTCCAGTGAGAACAAATCAAGATTCTCCAACCTCCGGGCGGCGTGTAGCACAGTGGTTAGCACTGCTGCTTCACAGCTCCAAGGACCTGGGTTCAATTCCTGGCTCAGGTCACTGTCTGTGTGGAGTTTGCATGTTCTCCTCGTGTCTGAGTGGGTTTCGAATAGCTTCAACTGCCTGCTCATGGCTTGCATCTCGCAAGTCAACCCCATTTCCTCTGGGTACTCCGGTTTCCTCCCACAATCCAAAGATGTGCGCGTTAGGTTGATCGGCCATTCTAAAATTGCCCCTTAGTGTCCTAAGATGCTTTAGGTTAGAGGGATTAGTGGGTAATAATATGTAGGGATATGGGAGTAGGGCCTGCGTGGGATTGTGGTCGGTGCAGACTCGATGGGCCGAAGAGCCTCTTTCTGCACTGTAGGGTTCTATGGTTCTATAGCCCTCTCCTCATAGCTAATGCCCTCCACACCAGGCAACACCCTGGTAAATCTTTTCTGTACCCTCTCCAAAGTCTTTTGGTAAAGTGGAGGTCAAAATTGAACACTATAGTTCAACTGCGGCCTAACTAAGGTTCTATAAAGCTGCAACATGACTTGCCAATTTTTAAACTCAGTGCCCCGGCCGATGAAGGCAAGCATGCTGTATGCCTTCTTGACTACCTTCTCCACCTGCGTTGTCACTTTCAATGACCTGTGTACCTGTACACCCAAATCCCTTTGTTTATCAATACTCTTAAGGGCTCTGTATATTACCTATCTGTATTAAATCTTCCAAAATGCATTACCTCACATTTGTCCAGATTAAACTTCATCTGTCATCTCTCTGCCCAAGTCTCCATGTATTCTGCTGTGTCCTCTGATGGTTCTCATCACTACCACAAATCCACCAACCTTTGTCTGTCCACAAACTTATTACTCAAACCAGTTACATTTTCCTCCAAATCATTTATATATATTTCAAACAGCAACAATCCCAGCACTGATCCCTGAGGAACACCATTTGTCACAGCCCTCCATTCAGAAACACACCCTTCCACTGCTACCCTCTGTCTTCTATGACTGAGCCAGTTTTGTATCCACCTTGCGAGCTCATCTCTGATCCCATGCAATTTCACCTTCTGCCATGAGGGACCTTGTCAAAGGCCTTACTCCATGTAGACAACATCCACTGCCCTACCCTCATCAATCATCTACATCACCTCCTCGAAAAACTCGATCAAGTTAGTGAGACACGACCTCCCCTTCACAAAACCATGTTGCCCCTCACTAATATGCCCACTGATTTTCCAAGACGGAATAAATCCTGTCTTGAAAACTCCTCTCCTATAATTTCCCTATCACTGATGTAAGGCTCACTGGCCTATAATTACCTGGATTCCTCTTGCTACCCTTCTTAAACAAAGGAACAACATTGGCTATTCTCCAATTTTCTGGGACCTCCCCCCGTAGCCAGATTTCTCTCAATGCTCCAGCAATTTCCTCCCTTGCCTCTCTCAGTATTCTGGGGTATATCCCATCAAGCTCTGAGGACTTGTCTAACTTAATGTTTCTCAAGAACTCCGATACTCCCTCTTTTTGATCTCAACATGGCTCAAATTATCTACACCCTTTCCCAGACAATTATAGCCTGAAAGTTCATCAGTGTTACCAAAGCAAAAAACTTTCAGTGTGAATTACTGTTACCTTTTAAAAAACAGAGGGCAACTGACATTTCATAAGAACTTTACTCTTTATATTGAACGCTACTGGCACTTTGGAACAGATGAATACAGAACAAAATCAGTTGAGTACACTCAAGTAAAATCAAAGCAAATATTACAAAACATACTTGGCTAGTTATCACTGTTTGCAAACATTGGCAAAAAGGACATGTAGTGACTTTAACTCTCTCCCAAATATGAACCAAAGCCAGGTCAATCATACTTGGATTTCAAATAGGCTTGATGGACTAAATGGCCGACTCAATGGCCTACTTTCAAACATGGGCAATTGGATTAGCTGGGAGGGCACCATCATTGGCATGAACTGGTTGGGTGGAAGGGCCTGTTCCTGTGTTGTATTGTTCTTTTACTCTGTTCCAATTTCATCTGATCTTATGAAATCTTTCCCATCACAGCCTGACACAGTGGCATTGATATTTACAGACAGACAGCAAAGGAGCATTTATCTGTTCCTCAGAAAGAGAGGCTGAAATGGGGGAAGCAGAGCAAACTGTCGAGGTCAAAGAATTGTTGAGGTGAAAGACCAAAAAGTTCAGAGAATGGTGAGTCATTGCTTTTCGGGGAGTGAACTGAAAAGAGATTGTGGATTCAGGAAGTCCCTCAATGGGGTGGGGGACTGGAATGCAGCGTAAATCGCTGGTGAGCCATGGAGGACATCGGTAGACAACAAACCTCGGGGTCCTTGTGCATGAGTCGCAAAAACCCAGCCTGCAGGTGCAGCAGGTGGTCAGGAAGGCGAATGGGATGCTGGCCTTCATAGCGAGGGGGATTGAATATAAAAGTAGGGAGGTCTTGCTGCAGCTGTATAGGGCATTGGTGAGGCCGCAGCTGGAGTACTGTGTGCAGTTTTGGGCGCCGCACCTGCGCAAGGATATTTTGGCCTTGGAGGGAGTGCAGAGGAGGTTTACTAGGCTGATACCGGAGTTGAGAGGGTTGAGCTATGAGGAGAGGCTGAATAAACTAGGCTTGTACTCGTTAGAGTTTAGAAGAATGAGGGGAGATCTCATTGAGACGTATAAGATGATGAATGGGATGGATAGGATAGAGGTGGAAAGACTCTTCCCGCTCAAAAAAGACAGTAGGACTAGGGGGCACAGCCTCAAGATAAAGGGGGGGCGGTTCAGAACGGAGTTGAGGAGGAACTTCTTCACTCAAAGGGTGGTGAATCTCTGGAATTCTCTGCCCGTTGAAGTGGTGGAGGCTGCCTCGCTAAATATTTTTAAGAATCGGGTTGATGGGTTTTTGATAAGAGAGGGGATTAAGGGTTATGGGGAGAGGGCGGGAAAGTGGAACTGAGCCACGACAGATCAGCCATGATCTTATTGAATGGCGGGGCAGGCTCGAAGGGCCAGATGGCCTACTCCTGCTCCTATTTCTTATGTTCTTATGTTCTTATGTAAATCATGGGGGAGTGGGTCTAATCACTCAGCATGTTCACCGAATCACAGAGTCCTACAGAGCAGAAGAGACCCTTCAGCCCATCGAGTCTGCACTGATGCATGAAAGGCCCTGACCTGCCCATCTAATCCCACGTGCCAGCATTTGGCCCATAATCTTGACTGTTATGGCATGCCAAGTACTCATATAGAACGTAGAACAGTACAGCACAGTACAGGCCCTTCGGCCCTCAATGTTGTGCCGAGCTATGTCTAAACCCAAGATCAAGCTATCCCACTCCCTATAATTCTGGTGTGCTCCATATAACTCCTGTGTGCTCCTATCTAATAACCGCTTGAAAGTTCCGAAAGTGTCGTACTCCATTATCACAGCAGGCAGTGCATTTCACACCCCAACCACTCTGAGTAAAGAATCTACCTCGGACATCCCTCCTATATCTCCCACCATGAACCTTATAGTTATGCCCCCTAGTAACAGCTACATCCACCAAAGGAAGTAGTCTTGGCACACCCACTCTATCTATCTCCCCATCATCCTACAAACCTCTAGTAATTTGCCTCTCGTCCCCCTCCCCTCTAAAGAGAAAAGCCCCAGCTCCCTCACCCTTTCCTCATAAGACCTACCCTCCAAACCAGGCAGCATCCTGGTAAACCTCCTCTGCACTCTCTCCAATGCTTCCACATCCTTCTTATAGTGAGGTGACCAGAACTGCACACAATATTCCAAATGTGGTCTCACCAATGTCAGTGCAGCATAACCCCACGGCTCTTAAACTCAAACCCCCCTGTTAATAAACACTAACACACTATAAGCCTTCTTCACAGCTCTATCCACTTGAGTGGCAACCTTCAGAGATCTGTGGATATGAACCCCAAGGTCTCTCTGTCCCTCCACATTCCTCAGAACCCTGCCATTGGCCCTGTAATCTGCAATCAAGTCTGTTCTACCAAAATGAATCACCTCGCACTTATCAGGGTTAAACTCCATCTGCCACTTTTCGGCCCAGTTCTGCATCCTATCAATGTCTCTTTGCAGCCTGCAAGAGCCCTCCACCTCATCCACTACTCCACCAATCTCGGTGTCATCAGCAAATTTACTAACCCAGGTACTTTTTAAGGATGTGAGACATCCCGCCTCCACCACCATCCCAGGCAGTGCATTCCAGACCGTCACTTCCCTTTGAGTAAAAATGTTTTTCCTCAAATCCCCTAAACCTCCCACCCCTCACTTGTGCCCCCTTGTAACTGACCCTTCAACTAAGGGGAACAGCTGCTCCCTATCCACCCTGTCCATGACGCTCATAATCTTGAACATCTCAATCAGGTCACCCCTCAGTCTTCTCTGCTCCAGAGAAAATAACCCAAGTCTATCCAACCTCTCTTTATAACTTAAATGTTCCATCTCAGGCAACGTCCTGGTGAATCCCCCTCCAGTGCCTTCATGTCCTTCCTATAATGTGGCGACCAGAACTGCACACAGTACTCCAGCTGTGGCCTCACCAAAGTTCTATACAACTCCATCATGACCTCTCTGCTTTTGTAATCTGTGCCCGATTGATAAAGGCGAGTGTGCCATATGCCTTTTTCACCATGTATTAACCTGTCTTTCCATCTAACCTGTTAACAGGTTAGGATGGGGAGCAGCATTCCTGCTCACCTTAGTCCTCCGGCTTTGCTGGAAAATACACTAATCCCTTCCGTGCAGCAGCCCTTTAATTTCCCAATTTCCTCATTCAGGAAACCTGGTCAGCAAATGGAGAAAACATCTGAGACCTGCAGCCTTATTAACAAATGTAAGTGAATGATCCACCTCCTGGGAGGGGATTATCTGCCTGCGCATCAAATGCTTCCCCATCCTGTCCTCATTAAATCCAAAGGTGACTGGGTTCAAAGCAGTTTAGTTCAGGTTTGAATTTTTAATTAAAATGACTCCAGATGAAACAGCAGTAAATGGTCAGTTAAAAGCAAATTACTGCTGATGCTGGAATTTGAAATTAAAAAAAATACTCAGCAGGTCTGACAGCATCTGTGGAATGTTTTGAGTCTGGATCACTCTTTGTCAGCGTAAGATCCAGAGGGATTGTGGATTCAGGGAGGCCATCAATGGGGCAGAGATGTTGGTGGGCAACATGTAGCTACAGCAAAGAACAAAGAATATTCAGCAGAGGAATAGGCCCTTCAGCCCTCCAAGCCTTTGCTGATCATGATGCTCTAACTAAACTGAAAAAAACCTTCTGCCCTTAGTCTGTATCCCTCTATTCTCTATCCGTATACCCATTCAGATGCCTCTTACATGTTGCTAATTTGCCTGCTTCCACCACCTTCACTGGCAGGTGACTGCAATCCAGGCAGCCCCTCCAGCAGAGAAAGAGCCCGTAAGGTAAGTGAGTAAGTGAAGGAATCCTGAAATAGCACCACCATCATTAATCAGGAAATGCAGTCAACCACCAAGACTTGGAATCAGGAATAGTCTATTCAAGCCCTCAAGTCTGCCCATCATTCAGTTAGATCAGGGCTGATAAACTCACCTCCACTCCACTCCCTCAATATCATTATCCAAGAAAAATCTATTGATGAAGCCCTAAAAGTTCTGTTTGTTCGGTCAACTACAGCCTTTTGGAGGAGGGAGTTCCAGTTTTTCTCTTCCTCCCTATTCATGCATCCATTCAGATGCCTCTGAATTGTTCAACTCTGATTTCTCTTGATCCTAGAAATATAAATATAAAATACTCTTCACATACTGATTCCTGAAACTCACTACCTGATACCCCAGGGCAAATGGTCCTTCCTTCTCTAAGTATAGGTGAGGCAGTGAATCATGAAAGAAGGGCAAGGATCTGCCCTACCCCGCTCCCCTTCAGAGTACAACAGGCAGCACAGTGGTTAGCACTGCTGCCTCAATTCTAGCTTTGGGTTAATGTGTGAAGTTTGCACATTCTCCCCATATCTGCATGGACTTTCTCCCACAGTCCAAACTGTGCAGGTTAGGTGCTAAATTGCCCCTTAGTGCACAAGGATATGTAGGCTAGATGGATTAGCCATGGGAAATGTGTGAGGTTTCAGCGATAAGCTGGGCGGGTGGGAGGGGATCGGTTGCGTGGGCAAGATACTCTGAGAGTTGGTGCAGAATCGATGGGCTGGATGGCCTCTTCTGCACTGAAGTGATTCTATGATTCTATGAGAACATCTCCAACAAATTTGAAATAGACGCCTGCTCCTTTCAGTGTTGCAGTGATAATTGCCCCAGTCCACTCCAATGGGAGCCCACCCTGAGGAGGACTAAACAGCAACACTTCATGGGATCAGGCCTATCTTGTTTGCCTCCTCCCACACCAAAAGAGAATCCAGCGCAGGGAAGTTGTTGGGAGGTGGAAGGAGGGATGGTTGAGCCAGAGAAAATTGAAAAGACATTTAAAGCAGAGGAGTGTAAACCACCATTGCCACACCATTTCTCAAAAAACTCATCCTTGACCTTGCTCCCTCACAAATACTGCTCACATTCCCATCTTCCTTTCCTCGAACATGTTGTTGCCACTCAAATCCATACTCAGCTCTCTTGAAACACCCAGTTTCAAACTCTCCAGTCAGGTTTCCACTGAAACAGCCTGACCAAAGTCATAAATCCTGTTCTTGATGAGAGTTTATATACTCTTATACACTTGGGTGACTCAGGGACAGGACCGGTTACTTCAAGTGCCGGGTTTCAGATGTTTTAGAAGGGACAGGGAGGGAGGCAAAAGAGGTGGGGGAGTGGCACTGTTGATCAGAGATAGTGTCACGGCTGCAGAAAAGATGGACGCCATGGAGGGATTGTCTACGGAGTCTCTGTGGGTGGAGGATAGGAACAGGAAGGGGTCAGTAACTTCACTGGGTATTTTCTATAGGCCACTCAATAGGAACAGGGATGTTGAGGAGCAGATTGGGAGGCAGATCCTGGAAAGGTGTAATAATAACAGAGTTGTTGTGATGGGAGATTTTAATTTTCCAAATATTGATTGGAATCTCCCTAGGATAAGAAGTTTAGATGGGGAAGAGTTTTTTAGGTGTGTTTAGGAGGGTTTTGTGTCACAGTGTGTGGATAAACCTATAAGAGAAGAGGCTATGCTTGATTTGGTATTGGGAAATGAACCTGGTCAGGTGTCAGATCTCAGTGGGACAGCATCTTGGAAATAGTGATCATAATTCTATCTCCTTTACAATAGCATTGGAGAGAGATAGGTTCAGTTAAGATAGAAAAGTGTTTAATTGGAGTAAGGAGAATTATGAGGCTATCAGGCAGGAAATTGGAGGCTTAAATTGGAAAGAGGTTTTCTCAAGGAAATGTACAAAAAAATTGCAAATTTTCAGAGAATCTTTGCCTGGAGTTCTGCATAGCAACGTTGCAATGAGACAGGGAAGTTATGGTAGGTTACAGGAACCATGGTGTACAAAGGCTGTAATAAATCTAGTCAAGAAGAAAAGAAAAGCTTACAAAAGGTTCAGAGAGCTAGGTAATGTTAGAGATCTCGAACAGTAAACTGCTAATAGGAAGGAGAGCCAGAAGGGGTCATGAGAAGGCCTTAGCAGGCAGGATTAAGGAAAACACCAAGGAATTCTACAAGTATGTGAAGAGCAAGAGGTTAAGACGTGAAAGAATTGGACCTATCAAGTGTGACAGTGAGAAAGTTTGTATGGAACTGGAAGAAATAGCAGAGGTACTTAATGAATACTTTACTTCAGTATTCACTATGGAAAAGGAGTTTGGTGGTTGTAGTACAGACTTGCAGCAGACTGAAAAGCTTGAGCATGTAGGTATTAAGAAAGAGGATGTGTTGGAGCTTTTGAAAAGCATCAAGTTAGATAAATCGTCAGGACTGGATGGGATGTATCCCAGGCTACTGTGGGAGGCGAGGAGGGAGATTGCTGAGCCTCTGGTGATGATCTTTGCATCGTCAATGGAGACGGGAGAGATTCCGGAGGATTGGAGGATTGCGGATGTGGTTCCTTTATTCAAGAAAGGGAGTAGAGATAGCCCTGGAAAATACAGACCAATAACCTCAGTGGTTGGTAAGTTGATGGAGAAGATCCAGAGAGGCAGGATTTATGTACATTTGGAGAGGTATAATATGATTAAGAACAGTCAGCATGGCTTTGTCAAAGACAGATCATGTCTTACGAACCTGATTGAATTTTTTGAAGATGTGACTAAACACATTGATGAAGGAAGAGCAGCAGATGTAGTTTATATGAACTTCAGCAAGGTGTTTGATAAGGTGCCCCATGCAAGGCTTATTGAGAAAGTGAGGGGGCATGGGATCCAAGGGGACATTGCTTTGTGGATCCAGAACTGGCTTGCCCACAGAAGGCAAAGAGTGGTTACAGATGGGTCTTTTTCTGCATGGAGGTCAGTCACCAGTGGAGTGCCCCAGGGATCTGTTCTGGGACCCTTACTCTTTGTAATTTTTATAAATGACCTGGATGAGGAAGTGGAGGGATGGGTTGGTAAGTTTGCTGATGACACAAAAGTTGGAGGTGTTGTGGATAGTGTGGAGGGATGTCAGAAGTTGCAGCGAGACATTGATAGGATACAAGACTGGACGGAGAAGTGGCAGATGGAGTTCAACCCAAGTAAGTGTGAAGTGATTCATTTTGGCAGGTCAAATAGGATGGCAGAACATTATATTAATGGTAGGACTCTTGGCAGTGTGGAAGATCAGAATGATCTTGGGGTCTGAGTTCATAGGACGCTCAAAGCAGCTGCACAGGTTGAAGCTGTGGTTAAGAAGGTGTATGGTGTACTGGCCTTCATCAATCGAGCAATTGAGTTTAGAAGCCGAGAGATAATGTTGCAGCTATATAAGACCCTGGTCAGACCCCACTTGGAGTACTGTGCTCAGTTCTGGTCGCTTCATTACAGGAAGGATGTGGAAGCCACAGAAAGGGCACAGAGGAGATTTACAAGGATGTTGCCTGGATTGGGGAGCATACCTTATGAGGATAGGTTGAGGGAGTTCTGTCTTTTCTCCTTGGAGAGACGAAGGATGAGGGGTGACCTGATAGAGGTGTACAAGATGTTGAGAGGTATTGATGGAGAGGATTCTCAGAGGCTTTTTCCCAGGACTGAAATGGTTGCCACAAGAGGACACAGGTTTAAGGTGCTGGGGAGTAAATACAGAGATGTCAGGGGTAAGTTTTTCACTCAGAGGGCGGTGGGTGAGTCGAATGGGCTGCCGTTGGCGGAGGTGGAGGCTGATTTGATAAGGTCTTTGAAGAGACTTTTAGTTAAGTACATGGAACTTAATAAGATAGAGGTAAGCCTAGTAATCTCTAAGGTAGGGATATGTTCAGCGCAACTCTGTGGGCCGAAGGGTTGTATTGTGCTGTAGTTTTTCTATGTTTCTATGTTTCTACTTTAGTCCCCCTCTGCCTCTCTCCTAGTCTTTAACATAATCAACATGGTCTGTTCAGTGGAACTGCCCTCATTTGCTTCTTAATCTAGCCACTGTAACCAGAACAATGGTTTTTCTACTATTGCCTCACTGCTACCTCTAAAGCCCTAAAGTCTGCGCTGACTCTCTGACAGAGTATCTCAGACAGGCCTTCTTCTGAACCTATCACCGTAACACCAAACCTTTTCCATGACTAATCTATCTAACCTTGTTGTTCGTCCATCGTTATTGATGAGGACCTTGACACCATTAGTCATTTTGAGGCTGGTTGTGGTGTGTCCGAAGATGACTGATCAGGCCAATTTGGGCACGGAATGTCCTGGCATATATTGGACAGACTTGTGTAGCCACTGTAGTTGTTGCGCTGGTGGCTCTGGACTTGCGCAGCTCACACTTAAGTTGTGCTTCAGCAATACGCCTTGTTTCATGAGCTTGACAGCCTTTGTGGATGAGGCAGCGCCAGGTAGGGCGGTTTTGTGCCAGTGTTTCCCAGGTGGTTGTGTCAATGTCAAGCAACTTCAGGGAGGCCTTGAGTGTGTCTTTGTAATGTTTCTTCTGCCCTCCATGTGAGTGTCTTCCAGCAGGGAGTTCCCCAAAAAGGAGCTGCTTGGGTATGCGCTTGTCTGACATAGGGATGACATGACCTGCCCACCGGGTCTGTGCTCTCATCAGCAGTGTGTGGATTGATGGTAGACTTGCTCTAGAGAGAACTTCAGTGTCTGGTACTTTGTTTTGCCATCGGATGCATAATATTCTGTGAAGACAAGTCATGTGGAAATGATTGAGCTGTTTTGCATGCCTTCGATACACAGTCCATGTTTCACAGGCACACAGGAGGGTAGTGAGTAACACGGCGCTGTAGGCCTCCAGTTTTGTTGCTGGGCTGATTCCTCGACGTTCCCATACAGTGGAGCGCAATCTACCAAAAGCAGAACTTGCCTTTGCTATTCTGCAGTTAACTTCTGTATCAATAGCCACTGCTTGGGAGAGGGTGCTGCCAAGATAAGTGAACTGGTCCACTGCCTGTAGTTTCTGCCCTTTGATTGTGATTATGGGTTCTGTGTACAGTGCATGAGGAGCAGGCTGGTGCATGACTTCAGTCTTTTTAATGTTGATGGTGAGTCCAAAGTTGTCACAAGCCGTGGAAAATTTATCCGTACCGACTTGCATGTCTGGCTCTGAGCCAGCATACGGGGATTAGTCATCAGAAAAGAGGAAATCTCTCAGAACAATCTAACTATCTAACCTAAGGAGTAATTTAACATGGCTAATCCATCTGATCTGTGCATCTTTGGACTGTGGGAAGAAACTGGAAGAATGATAGAATCTATAGCATGGAGGCAGGCCTTTCGGCCCAAATATGTTCATGCTGACCAAAATGCCCATCTAAGCTAACTCCATTTGCCTGCAGTTGGCCCATATCCCTCTAATCCTTTCCTATCCATGTATCTGTCCAAATGCCTTTTAAATGTCAATATCCCTACCTAAACCACTTTCTCCAGCAGCTCATTTCACATACTTACCACCCTCTCTGTAAAAAAGTTGCTCCTCAAGGGTCAGTGCTGGGCCCACTGTTATTTGTCATTTATATTAATGATTTGGATGAGAATATAGAAGGCATAGAACATAGAACATAGAACATTACAGCGCAGAACAGGCCCTTCGGCCCACGATGTTGCGCCGACCAGTTACAAAAACAATGACCCACTAGCCTATACCAATCCCTTTTCGTCCATAAACCTATCCAGAGATCTCTTAAACGCCCCCAAACTAGACGCATTTACAACTGCAGCAGGCAGGGCATTCCAATCCCTCACCACCCGTTGGGTAAAGAACCTACCCCTGACATCCGTCCTGTAGCTACCCCCCCTTAATTTAAAGCCATGCCCCCTCGTGCTAGCTTTCTCCATCCGAGGAAAAAGGCTATCACTATCCACCCTATCTAAACCTCTAATCATCTTATATGTTTCAATAAGATCCCCTCTTAGCCGCCTTCTTTCCAACGAAAACAACCCTAAATCCCTCAGTCTCTCCTCATAGGACCTCCCCACCATACCAGGCAACATCCTAGTAAACCTCCTCTGCACCCTCTCCAACGCCTCCACATCCTTCTTGTAATGCGGGGACCAGAACTGCACACAGTACTCCAAGTGCGGCCGCACTAGAGTAGTGTACAGTTGCAACATTACACTGCGACTCCTAAATTCAATCCCCCTACCAATAAACGCCAAGACACCGTATGCCTTCTTAACAACCTTATCTACTTGATTCCCAACTTTCAGGGATCTATGTACACACACACCTAGATCCCTCTGTTCATCCACACTATTCAAAGTCCTCCCGTTAGCCCTATACTCGACACATCTGTTGCTCCTACCAAAGTGAATTACCTCACACTTCTCCGCATTAAATTCCATCCGCCACCTCTTGGCCCAGCTCTGCAACCTATCTAAGTCTTCCTGCAGACTATGACACCCTTCCTCACAATCTACCACACCTCCAACTTTGGTGTCATCAGCAAATTTACTAATCCACCCAACTATACCCTCATCCAGATCATTAATAAAAATGGTTAGTAATGGTTAGTAATAAAAATGGTTAATGGTTAGTAAGTTTGTAGATGACACCAAGATTGGTGGCATAGTGGACAGTAAAGAAGGTTATCTCTGATTGCAATGGGATCCTGATCAATTGGGCCAGTGGGCTGACGAATAGCAGATGGAGTTTAATTTAGATAAATGCGAGGTGATGCATTTTGGTAGATTGAACCAGGGTAGGACTTACTCAGTTAATGGTAGGGCATTGGGGAGAGTTACAGAACAAAGAGATCTAGGGGTACATGTTTATAGCTCCTTTAAAGTGGAGTCACAGGTAGACAGAGTGGTGAAGAAGGCATCCAGCATGCTTGGTTTAATTGGTCAGAACATTGAATACAGGAGTTGAGATGTCTTGTTGAAGTTATATAAGACATTGGTAAGGCCACACTTGGAATACTGTGTACAGTTCTGGTCTCCCTATTATAGAAAGGATATTATTAAACGAGAAAGAGTGCAGAAGACATTCACTAGGATGCGAGACTTGATGGTTTGAGTTATAAGGAAAGGCTGACTAGGCTGGGATTTTTTGCTCTGGAGTGTAGAAGCTGAGGGGTGATCTTATAGAGGTCTATAATATAATGAGGGGCATAAATCAGCTAGACAGTCAATATCTTTTTCCCAAAGGTAGGGAGTCTAAAACTAGAGCGCATAGGTTTAAGGTGAGAGGGGAGAGATACAAAAGTGTCCAGAGGGGCAATTTTTTTACACAGAAGGTGGTGAGTATGTGGAACAAGCTGCCAGAGATAGCAGTGAGGCGAGTACAATTTTGTCTTTTAAAAAACATTTAGACAGTTAACATGGGTAAGAAGGGTGCAGAGGGATATGGACCAAATGCAGCCCACTGGGACTAGCTTCAGGGTTTAAAAAAAGGGGCAGCATGGACAAGTTGGGCCAAAGGGCCTGTTTCCATGCTGTAAACCTTTATGACTCTATGACTATGACTCTATGACTCATGTTCCCATTAATTCTTTTCCCTCTTAAACCAATGCCCTCTAGTTCCCAATTCCCCAACTCTGGGAGAAAAACTGAGTACACTCATCCTATCCATGCCTCTCATTATCTTATACACCTCTGTAAGATCACCCCTTAGTTCCTATGCTACAAAGAAAAAAAGTCCTAGCCTGTCCAATCTCTCCCTATAACTCAGTCCCTTGAGATCTGGCAACAGCCTTGTAAATCTCTTCTGCACTCTCTCCAATTTAATAACATCTTCCGTATCACAAGGCGACCAAAGCTGAACACAATACTCCAGGTGCAGTCTCACCAACATCTTGTACAAGTGCAAGATAACTTCCCAACTTCTATACTCAATGTCCTGACTGATGAAGGCCAGCACGCCAAAAGCCTTCTTTACTGTCCTATCTACCTGTGACCCCACCTTTAGAGAACCGAGAACCTGAACTCCAAGGTCACTGTGTTCCACGCTACTCCCTGAGATCCTACCATTCACCGTGGAAGTCTGACCTTGATTTGACTTTCCAAAATGCAACACCTTACACTTATCCGTATTGAACTCCGTTTGCCATTTCTCGGCCCACTTCCCAGCTGATCAACATCCTGCTGCAATTTTTGATAACCTTCCTCACTGTCTACAACACCACCTATTTTAGTGTCATCTGCAAACTTACAGATGATCCCTTGTACATTTTCATCCAAATCGTTGATATAGGTAACAAACAGCAATGGGCTCAGCACTGACACCTAAGGCACACCACTAATCACAGGCCTCCAGTCTGCCAAGCATCCTTCCACCATTACCCTCTGCTTCCTACTCAAGCCAATATATCCAATTTGCCAGTTCCCCCCGGATTCCATGTGATCTAACCTTCCAGAGCAGCTTACTATATGGAACTCTATCAAAGACCTTACTGAAGTCCATATTGTCCTCATTAACCTTCCTGGCCACTTCACCAAAGAACTCTAACGAATTTGCAAGGCATGATCTGCCATGCACAAAACCGTGCTGAAACGCACACAGACTTGGGAAAATGTGGAAACTCCACACAGTCACCCAAGGAATTGAACCTAGGTCCCTGGACCTGTGAGGCAACAGTACTAATCATTGTGCCACCATGCCAGCCTGATCAGTATATCCTTCAAATGCTTTCTTGATAATGTTGTTACCCAGCTTCCCCTTAACTCTCTGTAAAAGAAAGTTCCACATTCCACCCACTCTCTGGGTAAAGATATTTCTCAAATTCTCTACTGGATTTTTTACTGTTCTATTTTCTTCTATTTTTGACCTTCAGTTTTGCATTTCTCTAAAAGTGAAAACAGCTTTTCTATTTCTTCCTTTTCAAAGCTTTTCATAATTGTAATCTCCCCTCAACCTACTCTTCTCTAGAGAAAAGAAACTTCCAGACTGTGCAACACGTCCTGATGTAAATATTTTGTTCAGATATCTTCCTTATCAATCCTCCTTTGGTTCCAGAGCCTCTAATCTTTTTCCATTCATGAGATGTGTGTGCCACTGGCTAGGCCAGCATTTATTGGGCATTTAATGCAGGCCAGACCAGGTAAGGGTAACAGATTTCCTTCCCTAAAGTACGTTAGTGACCCAGATGGGTTTTTACAACAATTGACAATGGTTTCATATTCATGATTAGACTTTTCATTCCAGATTTTATATTGAATTCAAATTTCACCATCTGCTGTGGTGAGGTTCGAACCCGTGTCGAAGGATTGTTAAATGGGATTAGTACTGATTGGTATTTGATGGTTGGCATAGACATGGTGGGCCGACGGACCTGTTTCAGTGCTATGGCTATGACTAGACACTGGGTTTTCATCTTGAGTTTGAGAAATGTGGGTCAAAGCAGTTTCTAACTTTGCCAAGCCAACCCATTACCTCCTCTCATATTTCTCCTTCTAGAGTAATGTGTGTTTAAGAATGGGGTCTGCTGCCTCACTAGGCAGGCCAAAGACAGCTTTGGACGAGTTTGAGTGCTAATTAATAGTCCATCTCAGTTCTCTGCCCTGCGATCCTTTACCTTTACTCCTCACCCAACCTACATGCCACTTTCACGCTTCTCATATTGCCAGGCCCCTTTCATACTCCCTCGTGCCCCCATGGCCCCCATGTACCTTCCATTGACACAAAGCCTCTAATCTTTTTCCATTCACTACTATGGATAGACCTCAGGAGCCATGTAATAGCAATGGACATCTTTGAAATTGACATGAGAAAAGAACTCTAAATCAAATAGAGCTGTCACTGAAAGATATCACATTCTACATTGAATGAAAAACTCCAGAACCACTGAAAAAAATGAAAGATCTTCAAGTGGTTTGTAAAAACAAACATCTCTTCAGAAACCACATCAAAGATAGATAATCATTTAGTAATTTTTTAAAGATGTATTTCAATCTGTGTACACAACTTTCTGCTGAACTGTTTCATTCCCTTTTGAAACACAGCCAAGCATTCATACTGGACTCAGCTGTCAAATTAAACCATTGCATACAGTCTATGACTCTATGAGTTGTAGGCAACGGCGCCTACTGAGACTGAAAAAACAGGTGAATATATTTTTTCTAAGATACTTCACCCGTCACTCAAAGAATTCAAAGATTAGGTGGGTGTTTTTTTTCTAAGTGAAAACAGCAAGCTATTATATTTCAATGCAAAGCATTATGGACATTGAAATCACTTCAGAACATGATGTGAGGGTTCCCAAGCACTGTTTTATAGAATTTTGAATGCATAACAATACTTTTTAATTGCACTTTCCAAGTGGTAAAATTATTGCAATGTATCTCAACACTTCCTTTTCAGGACAAAATCCAGTGTTAAATCACTGCAGTATAAACACAGGTAACTTATAAGAAGGCATCTGGTTATGACCTCTGACATTGTTAAAATAATTAACACTTACCTGTAAGAATGTTCCTGGCTCCTCAGCAGGTTCCCCCCTGCCCCCCAAGGTTCCCAAACTCTTTAACTTGGCAGATTTCCCAGTCTTTCAAAACCATCTGAATCAATGACAATAGTGTGAATTATATATCAAAATATGTGAAAATATTTATGAAATATAAATTTGCCCAGGCCTGTCAATGGTGATCCTGACATTCTAGGCTGTGTATAAAGGGTTATAACCCATACCTACCCCAAATCTCTCCAACCTATAGGAAGCTTCTATAGGGCTCTTTTTAAGGAGGAGATACAAATTTCCAATCCTATGGCTCCAGCTTTGTTCATTCCAGAACACATTCACAACTTTTTTGGGACATGAAGTCCAACTTAGAATCACACAACTGTGACCTAACCAAGGCTCAACATAAAAGCAAAATACTGCATGAATTGACTCAGCAAGCCCGACTGGAAAGGAACATAGTTTATTACAGGATGCAAAGTAAAATCACTACCACGGTGTACACACACTAGTTCCTGCCTGGGATTATAATTCAGCAGGCACAGTCCTGGGCCTGCCTTATAAAAGACTCAGGAAATGAGTTCCAGTTGGACAGGCCACTGCCTGTTACCAGGGCACCTCATACTCAACAAGCCCCTCAGCGAGATCAGTGATACCCTATGGATCTCATGGGAGTTAGTACACTGCAGATGCTGGAAATCTGTAATTAAATACGCAGCAGATTAGGCAGCATCTGTGAGACAGAAATAATTAATTGACCTGATTTGACCTCTGTAAATGAATGGATATTGAATGTTAAAGCTGATGATGTTTTGACAGGCTCTATATAAATGTAACAGATCTTTGCTGCTATTCAATTTATCCTTCTAGAAATGTTATTTTTCCCTGTACTTTCTTTATAACCTTAATAACCCATGTTCCTGCTTTTAATGATTTGTGTATCTATACCTCAGATTACTTTGATCCTTTATCCATTTAAACATTCAACATTCAAGCAGAAAATGGATTCTGAACCTTTCCTCCCAAAATGTACCTCTTCACACATATCTATACTAAAACTTGCCGTACACATGCCCAAGCTGCAGGTTTATGATTGGCTGCTTGTACTTTGTCAAAGCCCATCTCAGTTTTAGCTCCACCACCCAATTTGGTCTTAGTTTCTGAATCAATTGCAGTTTTCTTGGGCAGATTCTTCAGAGCCTGTTCTAGCTCTGGACCCGACCATTGATTTCATCCTCCTCACTGGCTTTGGTTCAGTTACCATATCAACCTTCAATCTCTCGATGTACTGTTGCAGTGAATGAAACCCCTCTATCTCCCTCTATTGGTGTCTCTCTCTTTGTATCATTATATCCAGTTAAAGCTGGCTAACTCCCTCTGTTGGTGTCTCTCTGTATAACAATGTTCAGGGAAACCTTTCTCATAAATACATAGCAATAGGTTGACGAGAGGGGCATGTTGAGATTAGGAAAGGGTGTGTGAATACTCTCGGACAAGTCAATATAATGAAGGAGGAAATGTTGGTGTCTTAAATGCATTTATGATGTGGAGATGCCAGTGTTGGACTGGGGTGGGCTCTTTTTAAGGAGGAGATACAAATTTCCAATCCTATGGCTCCAGCTTTGTTAATTCCAGAACACATTCACAACTTTTTGGGGCATAAATTCCAACTTAGAATTCACAACTGTGATCTAACCAAGGTTCAATACGCTTGAGAAGTCTCACAAATCCAGGTTAAAGTCCTGAAAATAAAATAGGTTTATTTGGTATCACGAGGTTTCAGAGTGCTGCTCCTTCACTGAATATAAAAGTAGGGAGGTCTTGCTGCAGCTGTATAGGGCATTGGTGAGGCCACAGCTGGAGTACTGTGTGCAGTTTTGGCCGCCGCACTTACGCAAGGATATTTTGGCCTTGGAGGGAGTGCAGAGGAGGTTTACTAGGCTGATACCAGAGTTGAGGGGGTTGAGCTATGAGGGGAGGCTGAATAAACTAGGCTTGTACTCGTTAGAGTTTAGAAGAATGAGGGGAGATCTCATTGAGACGTATAAGATGATGAATGAGATGGATAGGATAGAGGTGGAGAGACTCTTCCCGCTCAGAAAGGACAGTAGGACTAGGGGGCACAGCCTCAAGATAAAGGGGGCGTGGTTTAGAACGGAGTTGAGGAGGAACTTCTTCACTCAAAGGGTGGTGAATCCCTGGAATTCTCTGCCCGTTGAAGTGGTGGAGGCTACCTCGCTAAATATTTTTAAGACGCGGGTTGATGGGTTTTTGATAAGAGAGGGGATTAAGGGTTATGGGAAGAGGGCGGGAATGTGGAACTGAGCCACGACAGATCAGCCATGATCTTATTGAATGGCGGGGCAGGCTCGAAGGGCTAGATGGCCTACTCCTGCTCCTATTTCTTATGTTCTTATGTTCATCAGGTGAGTGATTGACACCAAATAAATCTGTTGGACTGGTGTTGTGAAATTTCTTAAAATGCATTTAGGTAGACAAATTCCCTAGGGCCGGATGGGATCCAACTTAGGGTACTCTGGGAGGCAAGGGAGGAAATAGCTGGGGCCTTAATAGATATCTTTGCAAGCCCTTTGGCCACAGGTGAGGCTCCAGAGGGCTTAGAGCATAGCCAATGTTGTTTTCTTGTTTAGAAAAGGAGGCAGGGATAATCCAGGAAATTATAAACCGGTCAGCCTGATGTCAGTGGTGGGGAAACTGTTGGAGAAGATACTGAGAGACAAGATTTATTCACATTTGGAACCAGATAGACTTGTTAGTGACAGATAGTATGGCTTTATTGGGGTCATGTCTCACCAACTTGATTGCGTTTTTGAGGAGGTGACAACAATGATGAGGGAAAGGTAATGGATATTGTCTACGTGGACTTTAGTAAGGCCCCTCATGGTCCCTCATGACAGACTGGTAAAAAGGTAAAGTCTCATGGGATCAAGGGTGTGCTGGCTAGATGGATACAGAATTAGCTTGGTCATAGAAGATGGAGAGTAGTGGTGGAAGAATGCTTTTCAGAATGGAGATCAGTGATTAATGGTGTTCCACAGGAATCAGTTTGCAGATAACACAAAGATCAGTGGATTGCCAGAGATTGTCAGAGAATACAACATAGATTGCTGATTTGGGCAGAGAAATGGCAAATGGCGATTAATCCGGACAAACGCGAGGTGATGCATTTTGGAACATCAAATTCAAGTACAAATTATATAGTAAACAGCAGAACCCTTTGGAGGATTGACATACAGAGATATCTGGATGTACAGGTCCACAGACCCCTGAAAGTGGCAACACAGGTGGATAGGGTGGTCAAGATCATGTACAGCATGCTTGCCTTCATCAGCTGGGGCATCGAGTATAAAAATTGGCAAGTTATGTTACAGCTGCATAAAAATTTAGTTAGGCCACAATTGTGAGCAGTTCTGGCCACCACACTACCAGAAGGATGTGGCAGCTTTGAAGAGGCTGCAAAGAAGATTTATTCGGATGTTGCCTGGTCTGGAGGGTTTTAGATATGAGGCAAGGTTGGATAAAATTCGGATTATTTTCACTGGAAAGATGGAGATTGAGGAGCGACCTGACAGAGGTCTATAAAATTCTGAGAGGTATAAATAGGGTAGATAGTCAGAGGCTTTTTCCCAGGGTGGAAAAGTTAACCTACAAGAGGGCACAGCTTCAAGATTAGAGGGGAAAATTTAGCAGTGATGCAGAGAAAGGACAAAGAACAGTACAACAGTACAAAGAACAGAAATAGGCTGTTGGGCCCAACAAGTGTGTGCCGACACAGATGCCTCTCTAATCTAATATTTTCTTGCCCCTATGTGGTCCATATCCCTCTATTCCCTGTTATTCATATATCTATCCAGATACCCCTTGAATGTTGTTACAGAATCTGCTTCTACCATCTTCTCCAGCAGCTCATTCCAGGCATTCACCACCCTGTGTAAAAAACTTGCCCCTTACATCTCTTTTAAACTTTCCCCCCTCACTTTCAACCTATATCCCTGAGTAATTGACCTTTCGACTCTGGGAAAAAGATTCTGACTATCCATTCTATCCAAGCGTGTCTTAATCTTGTAAACCTCTATCAGGTCCGCCCTCATCCTCCAATGCTCCAATGAAAACAATCCAAGTTTGTTCAACATTTCTTCATAGTCCACATCCTCCAAACCAGGCAGCATTCTGGTAAATCTCTTCTGCATTCTTTCCAATACATCAACATCCTTCTAGCAGTGTGGTGACCAGAATTGTACACAATACTCCAAATGCAGCCTAACCAACATATTATACAGCTGCCACATGATTTTCCAATTCCCATACTCAACGAGCCAACCAATGAAGGCCAGCATGCCATATGCCTTCTTGACCACCATGTCCACCTGAGTTGCCACCTTCAGGGAACTGTGGATCTGCACATCTAGATCCCTCTGTGTGCTAATATTTCTAATGGCTCTATCATTTGGACCCGCAGTCCGAAGATGTGCGGGTTAGGTTGATTGGTCATGCTAAGAAATTGCCCCTTAGTGTCTAGGGATGCGTAGGTTAGGGGATTAGTGGGTATAATACGTAGGGATATGGGGGTAGGGCCTGGGTGGGATTGTGTTTGGTGCAGACTCAATGGGCCGAAGGGCCTCTTTCTGCACTGTAGGGTTCTATGATTCTATGAGTCTATGATTTACTGTAAATGTTCCTTCTGTGGTAGACCTTCCAAATTGTACCACCTCACATTTGTCAGGGTTAAGTTCCATCTGCCATTTTATATATCCTGCTGTATCCTCTGATAATCCTCCTCACTATCTGCTACTTCCCCAATTTTTGTACCATCTGCAATCTTACTAATAAGACCACCTATATTTTCCTCCAAATCATTTATATATATTACAAACAACAGAGGCCCCAGCACAAATCCTTGTGGAACACTGCTTGTCACAGACCTCCAGTTGGAAAAGTACCCTTCCACTGCTACTCTCTGCTTTCTATGCCCAAACCAATTGCATATCCATCTTACCAGCTCACCTCGGATTCCATATGATTTCACCTTCTGTATCAGCCTGACATGAGGAACCTTATCGAAGACAAGGGAAAGTTTTTCACTTTTTTGAATACAATAAAACAGAGGGTTGTGGCTGCCTGGAACACATTGCCAGGGGAGGTGGGGGAAGCAGGCATGTTAGCAACATTCAAGGCATATCTTGACAGACACATGAACAGGAGGCGAACAATGGGGCAGAAACCCCATCAGGGCAATAAGCACTGTGTCTAAATAAGGATCATGAATCAGCAAAGGTTTGATGGGGTGAAGGACCTGTTCCTTGTTCTGTATTGCACGGCCTCATGAGTTTGCTTTGCTATTCAATATGATCCTGGCTGATTATGAGCTTTAACTCCCCATGTCCCTTCATTCTCAGAGATTAAAAAATCAACCTATGCCAGCACCTCTCTCAGCAGTCCTGTACTCACCTACATTTCGACAGAATCAAAGTGTGAAAAATTGGATCAACGGGCACAGCGATCGTGATATGTAATTACCCTACATCGTCTTTTGAACAGTTCATGTCAGCACAAAAACTTCTTGATCCCTGTTAATTTAAATAAAATCAGCAATGCAACAATAAGCACATTACTGAGTGACTGAAGATATCAGCAAGAGGGCCCAAGTTCTAAAGAAGCTAGCACCATTTAAAGGTGGGATATACTCTGGTTGCAAAAGGAAATGGGCAAAGAGCAACTGAAAGATGCAGCACAGTTCTTAGAATCATAGTCATACAGTGCAGAAAAGGCCCTTCGGCCCATCAAATCTACACCAACAAGATCTACCACTAATGGCACACACTAATCACATTTTCCTGCATTTGTCCTAGCTCCTTGAATATGATGATATTTCAAATACTCATCCAAATACTTTTTAAAGGTTGTAAGATTTCTGGCCTCCACTAACCTCCCGGCAGTGCATTCCAAATTCCCACCACCCTCTGAATGATAAAGGCTTTTCTTAAATCCCCACTGAATTTCCTGCCCCTTGCTCTATATCCCCTTGCGATTGACCCGTCAACCAAGAGGAACAACTGCTCCCAATGCACTCTGTCCATATCTCTCAAAATATTAAACAGCTTAATCAGGTATCCCCTCAGCCTCTTCTGCTCCAAAGAAGTCAATTCAAACCTATCCAGTCTCTCCATAACTCTCATACTCTATTTCAGACAGTATCTTGGTGAACTTCCTCTCTACCTCATCTAGTGCCATCACATCCTTCTTATCGTGAGGTGACCAGAACTGCACACAGCTGCGGCCTAACCAATACTCTGTACAACTCTAACTTAACCTCCTTGCTCTTATACTATGACTGATGAAAGCAAGTGTCCTTTATGCCTTCTTAACTATCCTATTCACCTGCTCTGTTGCCTTCAGAGATCTGTGAATAATTACCGCAAGATCCCATGTTCCTCTGAGCTTCCCAGTGTCCTGCCATTCATTAAATACTCCCTCTTCTTGTTACCTCTTCCTCACATTTATCAGGATTAAATACTATCTGCCAATGCTCTGCCCATCTGACAAACCCATCCATATCTTCCTATAATCTACAACCATCTTCTTCACTACAAACCACCCTAACAATCTTGATGTTGTCTGCAAACTTGCTTATCATTCCCCCTACATTTTCTTCTGTATTGTTTATGCATATAATAAACAATAGGGTTGCAGTACTGATCTTTGTGATACACCGCTGGACTCTGGCATCTAATCACCACCTATTACTAAGCCAATTACTGATCCATCTTACCAAGTTTCTCTGAATTCCATGTGCTTTCACCTTCGCAAGCAGTCTCCCATGCGGGACCTCATCAAAAACTTTGCTAAAGTCTTGGCGTAGGAAGAGAGGTCCACTTCCCTCAGGCAGTCAGGGGATCCTCAAAATACATATTACGAAGATACAGCAAATAGCCGTCACAGTCAAAGTTGTCAGGATAGACCCAAGCAACTGGATCCAACAGTGCAGAAAGTTAAGGCCCTACCACATAGTCAAGGTTTTACATATAATCTCACTCACTGCTCTGTGCATCACTCCACTCATCTTCCCAAAGTCTATGTCAACACTGACTCATACATGACTTTCATAGCCTTATTTGAACTTGTCATATTCCAGAATGTTATGAAATTCTGGTCAATGCTTTAAAATTTTGAACACAAGCATCTTATTAAAATGAATGCTGCAATAAGGTGATCTTTGGCATTCTGGGCTCTAGATAGTCCAAAGTCCTTAGGACCGTGAACATTCATAGCCATCAGAGGAAGTCAGGTATCTCTTTGTTTAAGGATGGGCCATCAACAAAAGGACATTCCAGTCAGTTCATCTTTCTGTTTCATCATGGACATAAGAAACATTGAAACTCAATTTGCATTAGATGAATATGAATGGATTCCCTTTGACCTTCCATTTATTATGATGTTCTCTCATCCAAACCAGCCAGGGTGAAATTTTATCTATTAAACTACAACACAAGAATCAACACACCACCCCTTTCTTTGGAACAAGGATTTGAACATGTACAAGACATATGGCAAGGAAGCTGTAATGATGGCCATGGGGGATCGCCAATAGGTCTCCTCGTGGATATTGTAGAATACAAGCTTCCCTATCAGGCAAGTGGAGGCTCATCCAACAGGGAAGGCCAGCTGGCTCCATTCAGACTGATAATCGAAAGTGCTGGGGCTGACCGGCACTCTGTAACCACTGAATGGTGTTTCAAACACATTGGAAATAAAAGATGCTTGGTGATGGAAGACTGGCCTTGGTAAGATTATTACAGGAGCCATTTTATTTTTTTTTAAATCACAGCAAGAAGATGTTCCGCAAACAGTCTCATCAGAAAGCCTTCAGAACACCATGGAGCCAAGGTAATAAACAGAAACATATATAGAAACATACAGAGAAACTAGAAGGAGGAGTAGGCCATTCGGCCCTGCAAGCCTGCTCCACCATTCAGTATGATCATTAACTTCAATACCCTGATCCCTACCTTCCCCCCATATTCTTTGATCCCTTTAGCCTCAAGAGGTAGATCTAATTTCTTCTTGAAGTTACACAATGCTTTGGCCTTAACCACTTTCTGTGTTTCCACAGATTTACCACTCTCTGGGTGAAGCAATTTCTCTTCATCTCATTCCTAAAAGGTTTATCCCTTATCCTCAAACTATGATGCGTAGACTTGGACTTCCCCACCATTGGGAACATACCTTCTAAATCCTATTTAATCCAGTTAGAATGTTTCTATGAGATCCTCGCTCACTCTTCTGAATTCCAATGAATATAGTCCTTGAAGAATACCTTGAAAGTAGGAGAAGGATTCTCCATCAACTTTAAGTTCACTGAGAACCAACCTTCTGGAAATCCAACTGTAAGAAGCCTTGCAGATTACTGAGAATCTTCTGTGCTACATGATCTCAAGTCCAGCTAAAGCATCAACTCGACTAAGAAACAATAATTACCAATTATAAACAGTATTTACAAATTACAATTGACTGCCACAAAAGAAATTGAGACAGTTATACTTTGTAAGTATTTTAATTGCTGCTTTTTCCTTCATCTATATCTAATCTGTGTGTGTGTGTGTGTGTGTGTGTGTGTGTGTGTACAGGTGAGTTGAGTGAGTGAGAGGTTGCATTTGAAACATCTGGGGCAAGTGTAAATAATAAATAAATAACCACTTTTCACAAAAAGCTTGTTGCTGGGTTAATTTAGATTTGACAAGGTCCCACATGGGAAGTTAGTTAGGAAGGTTCAGTCGCTAGGTATACATGGAGAGGTAGTAAATTGGATTAGACACTGGCTCAGTTGTCAGACTTCTTACTGTGTTTACCCCAGTCCAACGCCGGCATCTCCACATCAATGGGAGAAGCCAGAGAGTGGTAGTGGAGGATTGCTTCTCTGAGTGGAGGCCTGTGACTAGTGGTGTGCCACAAGGATCAGTGTTGGGTCCATTGTTGCTTGTCATCTATATCAATGATCTGGATGATAATGTGGTAAATTGGAACAGCAAATTTGCTGATGATACAAAGATTGGAGGTTTAGTGGACAGTGAGGAAGGTTTTGAAAGCTTGCAGAGGGATTTGGACCAGCTAGAAAAATGGCAGATGGAGTTTAATGCAGACAAGTGTGAGGTGTTGCACTTTGAAAGGACAAACCAAGGTAGAACATATGTGGTAAATGGTAGGACACTGAGAAGTGTAGTAGAACAGAGGGATCTGGGAATACAGATACATAATTCCCTAAAAGTAGTGTCACAGGTAGAAAGGGTCGTAGAGTGCTTTTGGAACATTGGCCTTTATAAATCAAAGTATTGAGTATAAAAGTTGGAATGTTATGGTGAGGTTGTATAAGACATTGATGAAGCCAAATTTAGAGTATTGTGTGCAGTTTTTGTCACCTAATTACAGGAAGGATACTAATAAGGTTGAAAGAGTGCAGAGAAGGTTTACAAAGATGTTGCCCGGGCTTGAAAAACTGAGTTATAGAGAAAGGTTGAATAGGTTACGACTTTATTCTCTGGACCATAGAAGAATGAGGGGAGTTTTGATAGAGGTGTATAACATTTTGATGGGTATAGATAGAGTGAATGCAAGCAGGCTTTTCCCACTGAGGCTAGGGGAGAAAAAAACCAGAGGACATAGGTTAAGGGTGAAGGGGGAAAAGTTTAAAGAAAATATTGGGGGGTGGGGATGGTTTTCACACAGGGACTGGTGGGAGTGTGGAACGAGCTGCCAGATGAAGTGGTAAATGCAGGCTCACTTTTAACTATTAAGAAAAACTTGGACAGGTACATGGATGAGAGGGGTGTGGAGGGATATGGTCCAGGTGCAGGTTGGTGGGACTAGGCAGAAAAATGGTTAGGCATAGCCAAGAAGGGCCAAATGGCCTGTTTCTGTGCTGTAGTGTTCTATGGTTCTACGGTTCTAAATTGGGACAATCACTCTTGAGAGTAAGAAAACACATACCCATAAGACCATAAGACATAGGAGCAGAATTAGGCCACTCAGCCCATTGAAAGGCAGAGCAGACTCAATCATGGCTGATATTTTTTCATCTCCATTCTCCTGCCTTTTCCCCATAACCCATGATTCCCTTATTAATCAAGAACCTATCTATCCCTGTCTTAAAGACACTTAATGACCTGACCTTCACAGCCTTCTGCGGCAAAGAGTTCCACAGATTCAACAATCTCTGGCTGAAGAAATCCCTCCTCATCTCTGTTTTAAAGGATCATTCCTTTAGTCTGAAGTTGTGCCCCCGGTTCTAGATTTTCCTATCAGTGGAAACATCCTCTCTACATCCACTCTATCCAGGCCTTGCAGTGTCCTGTAAGTTTCAATACGTTGCCTCCTCATCCTTCTAAACTTGAACAAGTAGAGACTCAGAGTCCTCATCCATTCCTCATATTCTTCATTCCCAGGGATCATTCTTGTGAACTCCTCTGGACTCTTTCCAAGGCCAGCACATCCTTCCTTAGATACGGAGCCCAAAGCTGCTCACAATACTCCAAAATGGGGTCTGACCACATACCTCCACATACAAAACACACAGATCATGGGTAGTAAGACCATAAGATCATAGAATCACAGAATTATAGAATCCCTACAGTGCAGAAGACCATTCGGCCCATCAAGTCTGCACTGACAACAATCCCACCCAGACCTTATTCCTGTAATTCCACAAATTTACCCTGCTAATCCACCTGACACTAAGGGGCAATTTACCACAGTCAAACAACTTAACCTACACATCTTTGCGCTATGGGAGAAAACAGGAGCACACAGAAAAAACCAATGCAGACACGGGGAGAACGTGAGCTGAGGCTGGAATTGAACCCAGGTCCCTGGTGCTGTGAGGCCACAATGCTAATCATTGCGCCATCCAAAATAATAACCCATTGGGCCCCTCAAGTCTGCTCCACCACTCAATAGAATAATTTCTGACTCATTGGGCCTGATTTTACCAAGGGCCGGATCCGGGTATAATATGGACCCGAGCCCGGAATCCACCATCCAGCGCACCTCTACGCTTCTACACGTGCAGTTCAAAAAAAAAATTGGAGGCAGCGCGCTGGGCTGGAGCACGTGGCTGTGGCAGTGTGTGCCTTCTGTAAGATTGCTTCCTGCTGTGTATCCAGGTGGAACAATTCCAATACAACATCAGTAGATCACTGTGACAGGCTGTATCCTGTTTTGGTGGTTCGACCTGATGGGTCCACTATCAATATTCGATACAAGGAGCCTAAAAAAATTAATATGATGCCAGTCGATGTTTCCCTTCTGCCAGAAACTGAAAGGAAAGCGAGATTGTGCAAACGTGATCCCAAAACAGCTAGAACGAAAGAGGTGCAATTTGAAGATGAATTTAAAGTTGACAATTATAGCAAGTTCTGGGTGAAGAAGTAATCTTCAAAATTTTGGATTTTAGAAACAACCATCACTGGACTGCCTGACTAGTGTCAACATCAGTGGAACTTTGACAAATGCACATATTATTGTGATGTCGTTAACAAGTTGTGTTTTTTATTTATGATCGACTCCATTTATTTTATTAAAATGTGTTTCTACAGGAAGGATACATGGAATGAAGAAACAGATTCCTGTTTTTATTTCTATTATTACATGGCTTAAATGCAACAAGAAAATGCTTTGAATGTTAATTAGACAATACCCATTCACATTAATTCTGTGCCTCCTGTTCCTGACTACATTTGTGTGGATTTGACTTACGTATATTTAGTTGTTTGTGTGAAGTATCATTAAAACCAGTTGCAGGAAAAAACAGCAGAAAGTGGAGAGAGCGGCTCTGTGACACAGATCATCCTTTGTAGGGGCAGGGGTGGGTTGATGTATGCAGATGGATCTCTGGTTCGGGGGGAGGGGAGGAGAGCATGCAGATGGATCTCTGGTTGGGGTGGGGTGCAAGGGGGTCCGCTGCCACTGTATGGGCAATCCCTCCTCCCCACCTGAGGAATGAATCCCTCCTCCTGGTTTGAAATGGTCGCTACGAGAGGACACAGATTTAAGGTGCGGGGAGGAAAGTACAGAAGTGATGTTAGGGGTAAGTTTTTCACTCAGAGGGTGGTGAGTGAATGGAATCGGCTGCCGTCAGTGGTGGTGGAGGCGAACTCGCTGGGGTCTTTTAAAAGACTTCTGGATGAGTATATGGGGTTTAATGAGATTGAGGGTTATAGATAGGTCTGTAGGTTGGTAGGTGATGATGTGATCGGCGCAACTTGTGGGCCGAAGGGCCTGTTTGTGCTGTAGTGTTCTATGTTCTATGTTCTATGTTCCTGGAGTGGACGTACAGCCATGCCATCCCACTAAACCTTCAGGATCAAGCGATCCCTCGTTAAGAAGATGAAGCAGAATTGGCCGATTCCACAGTGGATCCGCATGAAAGCCGGCAGCAAGATCAGGGACAACTCCAAGAGGAGACACTGGAGGAGGACCAAGCTGGGCCTGTAAAGGGATACACCATCACTGGTACACTACCAGTCTCTACCATTCTCTTGCCCATTCAGGGAAGAGTAATCTGTGGCTGGTAGTGTACCAGTGTACTGTGGAATCAGCCAGTTCTGCTTCATCTTCTTAGTGAGGAATCGCTTGATCCTGAAGGTTTGGTGGGATGGCATAGCCGCACGTGCACTCCGGGAGGAGGGATCTGTTCCTCCAGTAGGGTGGAGGATCGCCCCAGAGTGGCAGCGGATCCCCCTGCCCCCTCCCCCAACCAGAGATCCATCTGAGCCCCCTCCTTACCCCCCCAACCAGAGATCCATCTGAGTCCCCCCCTTACCCCCCCAACCAGAGATCCATCTGAGCCCCCTCCTTACCCCCCCCAACCAGAGATCCATCTGAGCCCCCTCCTTACCCCCCCCAACCAGAGATCCATCTGAGCCCCCTCCTTACCCCCCCAAACAGAGATCCATCTGAGCCCCCTCCTTACCCCCCCCCAACCAGAGATCCATCTGAGCCCCCTCCTTACCCCCCCCCAACCAGAGATCCATCTGAGCCCCCTCCTTACCCCCCCAAACAGAGATCCATCTGAGCCCCCTCCTTACCCCCCCAACCAGAGATCCATCTGAGTCCCCCCCTTACTCCCCCAACCAGAGATCCATCTGAGCCCCCTCCTTACCCCCCCAACCAGAGATCCATCTGAGCCCCCTCCTTACCCCCCACAACCAGAGATCCATCTGAGCCCCCTCCTTACCCCCCCAAACAGAGATCCATCTGAGCCCCCTCCTTACCCCCCCAACCAGAGATCCATCTGAGCCCCCTCCTTACCCCCCAAACCAGAGATCCATCTGAGCCCCCCTCCTTACCCCCCCAACCAGAGATCCATCTGAGCCCCCCTCCTTACCCCCCCAACCAGAGATCCATCTGAGCCCCCTCCTTACCCCCCCCCCAACCAGAGATCCATCTGAGCCCCCTCCTTACCCCCCCCAAACAGAGATCCATCTGAGCCCCCTCCTTACCCCCCACAACCAGAGATCCATCTGAGCCCCCTCCTTACCCCCCCCCAACCAGAGATCCATCTGAGCCCCCTCCTTACCCCCCCCCAACCAGAGATCCATCTGAGCCCCCTCCTTACCCCCCCAAACAGAGATCCATCTGAGCCCCCTCCTTACCCCCCCCAACCAGAGATCCATCTGAGCCCCCTCCTTACCCCCCCCAACCAGAGATCCATCTGAGCCCCCTCCTTACCCCCCCAACCAGAGATCCATCTGAGCCCCCTCCTTACCCCCCCCAACCAGAGATCCATCTGAGCCCCCTCCTTACCCCCCCCCAAACAGAGATCCATCTGAGCCCCCCTCCTTACCCCCCCAACCAGAGATCCATCTGAGCCCCCTCCTTACCCCCCCCAAACAGAGATCCATCTGAGCCCCCTCCTTACCCCCCCAACCAGAGATCCATCTGAGTCCCCCCCTTACCCCCCCCAAACAGAGATCCATCGGAGCCCCCTCCTTACCCCCCCCCCCCAACCAGAGATCCATCTGAGCCCCCCCCTTACCCCCCCAACCAGAGATCCATCTGAGTCCCCCCCTTACCCCCCCCAAACAGAGATCCATCTGAGCCCCCTCCTTACCCCCCCCCAACCAGAGATCCATCTGAGCCCCCTCCTTACCCCCCCCCAACCAGAGATCCATCTGAGCCCCCTCCTTACCCCCCCAAACAGAGATCCATCTGAGCCCCCTCCTTACCCCCCCAACCAGAGATCCATCTGAGTCCCCCCCTTACTCCCCCAACCAGAGATCCATCTGAGCCCCCTCCTTACCCCCCCAACCAGAGATCCATCTGAGCCCCCTCCTTACCCCCCACAACCAGAGATCCATCTGAGCCCCCTCCTTACCCCCCCAAACAGAGATCCATCTGAGCCCCCTCCTTACCCCCCCAACCAGAGATCCATCTGAGCCCCCTCCTTACCCCCCAAACCAGAGATCCATCTGAGCCCCCCTCCTTACCCCCCCAACCAGAGATCCATCTGAGCCCCCCTCCTTACCCCCCCAACCAGAGATCCATCTGAGCCCCCTCCTTACCCCCCCCCCCAACCAGAGATCCATCTGAGCCCCCTCCTTACCCCCCCCAAACAGAGATCCATCTGAGCCCCCTCCTTACCCCCCACAACCAGAGATCCATCTGAGCCCCCTCCTTACCCCCCCCCAACCAGAGATCCATCTGAGCCCCCTCCTTACCCCCCCCAACCAGAGATCCATCTGAGCCCCCTCCTTACCCCCCCAAACAGAGATCCATCTGAGCCCCCTCCTTACCCCCCCCAACCAGAGATCCATCTGAGCCCCCTCCTTACCCCCCCCAACCAGAGATCCATCTGAGCCCCCTCCTTACCCCCCCAACCAGAGATCCATCTGAGCCCCCTCCTTACCCCCCCCAACCAGAGATCCATCTGAGCCCCCTCCTTACCCCCCCCCAAACAGAGATCCATCTGAGCCCCCCTCCTTACCCCCCCAACCAGAGATCCATCTGAGCCCCCTCCTTACCCCCCCAAACAGAGATCCATCTGAGCCCCCTCCTTACCCCCCCAACCAGAGATCCATCTGAGTCCCCCCCTTACCCCCCCCAAACAGAGATCCATCGGAGCCCCCTCCTTACCCCCCCCCCCCCCAACCAGAGATCCATCTGAGCCCCCCCCTTACCCCCCCAACCAGAGATCCATCTGAGTCCCCCCCTTACCCCCCCCAAACAGAGATCCATCTGAGCCCCCTCCTTACCCCCCACAACCAGAGATCCATCTGAGCCCCCTCCTTACCCCCCACAACCAGAGATCCATCTGAGCCCCCTCCTTACCCCCCCAACCAGAGATCCATCTGAGCCCCCTCCTTACCCCCCCAACCAGAGATCCATCTGAGCCCCCTCCTTACCCCCCCAACCAGAGATCCATCTGAGTCCCCCCCTTACCCCCCCCAAACAGAGATCCATCTGAGCCCCCTCCTTACCCCCCCCCCAACCAGAGATCCATCTGAGCCCCCTCCTTACTCCCCCCCCCAACCAGAGATCCATCTGAGCCCCCTCCTTACTACCCCCCCCAACCAGAGATCCATCTGAGTCCCCTCCTTACCCCCCCCCAACCAGAGATCCATCTGAGCCCCCTCCTTACTCCCCCCCCCAACCAGAGATCCATCTGAGCCCCCCCCTTACCCCCCCAACCAGAGATCCATCTGAGTCCCCCCCTTACCCCCCCCAAACAGAGATCCATCTGAGCCCCCTCCTTACCCCCCCCCAACCAGAGATCCATCTGAGTCCCCCCCTTACCCCCCCAACCAGAGATCCATCTGAGCCCCCTCCTTACCCCCCCAACCAGAGATCCATCTGAGATCCCTCCTTACTCCCCCCCCAACCAGAGATCCATCTGAGCCCCCTCCTTACCCCCCCCAACCAGAGATCCATCTGAGCCCCCTCCTTACCCGCCCCAACCAGAGATCCATCTGAGCCCCCTCCTTACCCGCCCCAACCAGAGATCCATCTGAGCCCCCTCCTTACCCCCCCCCAACCAGAGATCCATCTGAGCCCCCTCCTTACCCCCCCAACCAGAGATCCATCTGAGCCCCCTCCTTACCCCCCCAACCAGAGATCCATCTGAGTCCCCCCCTTACCCCCCCCAAACAGAGATCCATCTGAGCCCCCTCCTTACCCCCCACCAACCAGAGATCCATCTGAGCCCCCTCCTTACCCCCCCAACCAGAGATCCATCTGAGTCCCCCCCTTACCCCCCCCAAACAGAGATCCATCTGAGCCCCCTCCTTACCCCCCCAACCAGAGATCCATCTGAGTCCCCCCCTTACCCCCCCAACCAGAGATCCATCTGAGCCCCCTCCTTACCCCCCCAACCAGAGATCCATCTGAGATCCCTCCTTACTCCCCCCCCAACCAGAGATCCATCTGAGCCCCCTCCTTACCCCCCCCAACCAGAGATCCATCTGAGCCCCCTCCTTACTCCCCCCCCAACCAGAGATCCATCTGAGCCCCCTCCTTACCCCCCCAACCAGAGATCCATCTGAGCCCCCTCCTTACCCCCCCAACCAGAGATCCATCTGAGTCCCCCCCTTACCCCCCCCAAACAGAGATCCATCTGAGCCCCCTCCTTACCCCCCACCAACCAGAGATCCATCTGAGCCCCCTCCTTACCCCTCCCAACCAGAGATCCATCTGAGCCCCCCCCTTACCCCCCCCAAACAGAGATCCATCTGAGCCCCCTCCTTACCCCCCCCCAACCAGAGATCCATCTGAGTCCCCCCCTTACCCCCCCCAACCAGAGATCCATCTGAGCCCCCTCCTCCTCCAGCAGATGCCAGTGGAATGGTGTGACCCCTGATCACTTTAGGTCTGAGTCTGTGGCCAGGAGGATGCTGCAGGCTCTCAAAGGACTGAAGATGGTCGAGAAGGATGGTGGAGGGTGACCAGTGATCGAGGTAGGTTGGGGGTATGCTCTGCCGAGGGGGGCCTGCCTCCCAGGGAAGGTCTGATCCGTTGGGGGGGTGGGGGGGATGCCTCCCAGGGGGGTCCGATCCTGAGTTGGGGGGATCTGCCGGGGTGGTTAGGGGTGGGTCTGCGAAGGAGAGTCGAGGAAGGTGGGCTTCGGAGATTCCCCTGCAGAATAAAAATCAGCTTTGGATTTTCAATTTGCAGGTTGCTTACAGCACAGATCTGGAACAGACCCAAAGATGGTAAAGTGGGATTTGCTGGTAGAGTTGGGCACGCGGTTCATTAATTCGATTTAAATGCATGTTAAATGCATGTTAATGCGTTTAAATCGTTGGGCTGCCTGACTCGGGTGCGGACCAGATCCATGCCCAAATCAGGTGTCAGTAAAGTTGTGATCTGCTCGGACTCGGGTGCAGATCGCGTTAAAGGCCCAACGCCCGAATTTACTGTGATTTCGTGCCCTTTCTTTGGTAAAATCAAGCCCATCGTCTCCACTTTCCTGCCCTTTCTCCATTGCAACAAGGGTCATCCAAACTTGAAACATTGGCTCTATTCTCTCTCCACAGATACTGATAGACCCGACAAGAATTTCCAGCATTTTCTGTTTTTAAGATTCCAGTATTTGCGGTATTTTGCTTTTATCTCACAAACCTTCTTTGAAGAAGCAAGACTTCTTCACTCGTAGATTTCAGTCCCTTTGGAACCAAAGCTTATCATTTGCCTTCTGAAGTGCTTGTTGCTATTCATGTTAATTTCCTGTGATTCACATATAAGGACACCTAGTTCCCTCTGATTGCGCACACAGCCCAGATTCTTTATTCAAGAATATGCTGCTGATTTTTCTTTTCAAAGTGGATAACTTCATTTGTCATAGTTTAGCTCACTCAGTCAACCTGTCTCTATATTCCTGTAGCCTCTTTGTGTCTTTTTCATTGCTTACGTTTCCAGCCAACTTTGTATCATTAGCTACCTTGGATATTTTACACTAGTCTTCGCCCCTCCTGAACTCATTCTCTCTCACACTGTAATATTCTTAATAGACTCATACAGACATGGCCCAACTTGTCCATACCGACAAGGTTTCCTAAGCTGAACTAGTCCTATTTGCCTGCGTTTGGCTCATATCCCTCTAAACCATTCCTATCCATGTTACTGTCCAAATGTTGTAATTGTATCCATCTCTATTACCTCCTCTGGTAACTCATTCCATATTTGCGCCACCCACTGTGTAAAAAAGTTGCCCCTCAGGTTCCTTTTAAATCTTTCCCCCCTTACATTAAACCTATGCCTCTAGTTTTGGACTCCCCTACCCTGGAGAAAAGACCTTGGCTATTCACCTTATCTACGTCCCTCACGATTTTATAAACATCTAGAAGGACATCCCTCATCCTGCTATGCTCCAGGGAAAAATGTCCCAACCTTTCCAACCTCTCTTTATAATTCAAACCTTCCAGTCCAGGTAACATCCTTGTAAATCTTTTTTAGCAGCCTTTCCAGTTGAATAACCACCCATCTGGGGTGGTTCCCGCAGATTGGAAAACAGCAAATGTGATGCCACTGTTTAAAAAAGGAGGTAGACAAAAGACTAACTATAGGCCAGTTAACTATAGGCCAGTTAGTTTAACTTCTGTAGTAAGGAAAATGCTTGAATCTATCATCAAGGAAGAAATAGCGAGACATTTGGATATAAATTGTCCCATTGGTAAGACGCAAATGGAAGTTTGTCCTTCATTGCTAGAGGGATGGAGTTTAAAAACAGTGAGATTATGCTGCAGCTGTATAAAGTACTGGTGAGGCCATACCTGGAGTACTGTGTACACTTTTAGTCTCTTTACTTGAGAAAGGATATACTGGCACTGGAGGGGGTGCAGAGGAGATTCACTAGGTTGATTCTGGAGTTGAGAGGTATGGCTTATGAGGAAAGATTGAATAGACTGGGGCTATGCTCATTGGAATTCAGAAGAATGAGGGGAGATCTTATAGAAATATATAAAATCATGAAGGGAAAAGCAGGAAAATTGTTTCCATAGGAAACTAGAACGGGAGGGCATAGCCTCAAAATAAAGGGAAGCAAATTTAGGACTGAGTTGAGGAGGAATTTCTTCACACTAAGGGTTGTGAATCTGGAATTCCCTGCCCACTGAAGCAGTTGAGGCTACCTCATTGAATGTTTTTTAGGCAAGGATAGATAAATTTTTGAACAGTAAAGGAATTCAGCAGACGGATAAGTGAAACTAAGTCCACAAAAAGATCAACCATGATCTTATTGATTGGCAGAGCAAGCTCAAGGGACCAGATTGCCTATTCCTGCTCCTAGTCTTATGTTCTTATAACATCTTTCTTACAGCAGGGCAACCAGAATTATCCACAGTACTCCAAGTATGACCTTACCAATTTCTTGTACAGTTGAAACATAATGTCCCAATGTCTGTACTCAATACCCTGACCAATGAAGGCAAGTGTGCCAAATGCTTTCTTCACCACCCTGTCCACATGTGACACCATTTTCAAGGAACTATGGTCCTACATCTCTATGATTCACTGTTTGACAACACTCCTCAGGGCCCTACCATTAACTGTGTAAGTCCTGCCTTGATTTATCTTACAAAAATGCAACACCTCACATTATCTGAATTAAACTCCATCTTCCATTCCTCAACCCCCTGGTCCAATTGATCAAGATCCCATTGTAGTCTGAGATAACCTTCTTCAATGTGCACTAAAATACCAATTTTGGTGTCTTCCATAAACTTACTAACCAGGCCTCCGATATTTTCATCCAAAATGTTTATATAAATGACATACAACAATAGACCCAGCATCAATCCCTGCAGCCCACTGGTAGTCACAGGCATCCAGTCTGAAAAGCAACCCGTTACACCATCCTGTCTTCTACCAGCAAGCCAGTTACAGACAGCAGGGGGAAGTTGTGTGTGGAACCGGAGGAGATTGGAGAAGTATTGAACCAATATTTCTCTTCGGTGTTCACGCAGGGGGACATGAATATAGCTGAGGAGGACATTGGGTTGCAGGGGTGTAAAATAGACAGTATTACGGTTGATAAAGGGGATGTGCTGGAAATTCTTGAGGGGCTGAAAATAGATAAGTCCCCTGGTCCGGATGGGATCTACCCTAGGATTCTCTGGGAGGCTAGAGAGGTGATTGCAGAGCCTCTGGCTCAGATCTTCAGGTCGTCATTGGTCTCTGGTGTAGTCCCGGAGGATTGGAGGATAGCGAATGTTGTCCCATTGTTTAAGAAGGGGAACAGAGACTTTGCCGGGAATTATAGACCGGTGAGTCTTACTTCTGTTGTGGGCAAGGTTTTAGAAAAAATTATTAGGGATAGGATTTATAGTTATTTGGAGTGTAATGAATTGATTAGAAATAGTCAGCATGGTTTTGTAGCGGGTAGGTCGTGCCTTACTAACCTTATTGAGTTTTTTGAGAAGGTGACCAAAGAGGTGGATGGGGGCAAGGCAGTTGACGTGGTATACATGGATTTTAGTAAGGCGTTCGATAAGGTTCACCATGGTAGGCTTCTGCAGAAAATGCAGATGTATGGGATTGTGGGTAATCTAGGAAGTTGGATCAGGAATTGGCTATCAGATAGGAGACAGAGGGTGGTGGTGGATGGTAAATATTCATCATGGAGTTCAGTTACGAGTGGTGTGCCTCAGGGATCTGTTTTGGGGCCACTGTTGTTTGTAATTTTTATTAATGATCTGGATGAGGGTATAGTTGGGTGGATTAGTAAATTTGCTGATGACACCAAAGTTGGAGGTGTGGTAGATTGTGAGGAAGGGTGTCATAGTCTGCAGGGAGACTTAGATAGGTTGCAGAGCTGGGCCGAGAGGTGGCGGATGGAATTTAATGCGGAGAAGTGTGAGGTAATTCACTTTGGTAGGAGCAACAGATGTGTCGAATATAGGGCTAACGGGAGGACTTTGAATAGTGTGGATGAACAGAGGGATCTAGGTGTGTGTGTACATAGATCCCTGAAAGTTGGGAATCAAGTAGATAAGGTTGTTAAGAAGGCGTACGGTGTCTTGGCGTTTATTGGTAGGGGGATTGAATTTAGGAGTCGCAGTGTAATGTTGCAACTGTACACTACTCTAGTGCGGCCGCACTTGGAGTACTGTGTGCAGTTCTGGTCCCCGCATTACAAGAAGGATGTGGAGGCGTTGGAGAGGGTGCAGAGGAGGTTTACTAGGATGTTGCCTGGTATGGTGGGGAGGTCCTATGAGGAGAGACTGAGGGATTTAGGGTTGTTTTCGTTGGAAAGAAGGCGGCTAAGAGGGGATCTTATTGAAACATATAAGATGATTAGAGGTTTAGATAGGGTGGATAGTGATAGCCTTTTTCCTCGGATGGAGAAAGCTAGCACGAGGGGGCATGGCTTTAAATTAAGGGGGGGTAGCTACAGGACGGATGTCAGGGGTAGGTTCTTTACCCAGCGGGTGGTGAGGGATTGGAATGCCCTGCCTGCTGCAGTTGTAAATGCGTCTAGTTTGGGGGCGTTTAAGAGATCTCTGGATAGGTTTATGGACGAAAAGGGATTGGTATAGGCTAGTGGGTCATTGTTTTTGTAACTGGTCGGCGCAACATCGTGGGCCGAAGGGCCTGTTCTGCGCTGTAATGTTCTATGTTCTATGTTCTATGTATCCAATTGGCTAGCTGTCCCTTGATCCTATGAGATCTAAACTTCCTGACCACACTACCATGGTTGTACCTTTTCGAATGTCTTGTTAAACATACAGTCGGCTACCTCATTACCCTCTTGGTCACCCCTTCAAAAACTCTATCAAATTTGTAAGACACAATTTCCCACCCACAAAGCCGTGTTGACTATCCCTAATCAGTCCTTGCCTTTCCAAATGCATGTAGATCCTGTCTCTCAGAATCCCTAGATCCTGTCTTTCAGAATCCCTTCCAACAACTTACCCACCACTGGCATTAGGCTCACCAGTCTGTAGTTCCCTGGTTTTTCCCTGCCACCTTTCTTAAATAATGACACAACATTTGCCACCCTCCAGTTTTCATGCACTTCACCCATAGCTGTCTATTATAGGGGCAAGGGGCCCCACAATTTCTTCCCTAGCTTCGCACAATGCCCTGGGATTGATCAACCCTTATGTGTTTTAAGACCTCCTCTTCTGTAATGTGGATGTTTCTCAAGCCATCAGTATTTACTTCCACTATTTAGCTTCCATGTCTTTCCCCACAATAAATACTGATGATAAATATTCATTTCGGATCTCACCCATCTCCTGTGGCTCCACACATAGACAACTTTGTTGATTTTTAAGGGTCCTAATCTCTCCCTATTTGCCCTTAATATACTTGTAGAGTCTCTTTGGATTCTCATTTACCACATCTGTCAAAGCAATCTCATGTCCCTTTCTGTCCTCCTGATTTCCCTTTTAAGTGTGCTCCTGTACCCCCTATGCTCCTCAAGCGATTCATATAATATGTTCAATGAGACACTTGATGTTGGTCTCTTGGAGTATGAAATGTATTGCAAGTATGAGGTAATGCATTTACTATAGAATCCTACAGTACAGAAGGAGGCAATATAGCCCACAGAGCCTGAACCAACCATAATCCCACCCAGGCCCTATACCCATAACCATGCATTTATCCTAGCTAGTCCCCCTGACACTAAGGAGTAACTTAGCATGGTCAATCAACCTAACTCGCACATCATTGGAGTGTGGGAGGAAACCAGAGCACCTGGAAGAAATGCACGTAGATGCGGGGAGAGCATGCAAATTCCAAATAGACAGTCACCCCAAGCCGGAATTGAACCCAGGTCCTTGATGCTGTGAGGCAGCACTTCTAATCACTGTACCACAGTGCTACCCATTACCACCATGTCGTCCATTTTGGAAGGTCTAATACAGATGGGAATACACAGTAAATGGCAGAACCCTTTAGAGTATTGATTGGCAGAGGGATTTGAGTGTACAGGTACACAGGTCATTGGAAATGGCAATGCAGGTGGAGAAGGTAGTCAAGAAGGCTTACGGTATGGTCACCTTCATCAGCTGGGGCATTGAGTTTAAAAATTAGCAAGTCATGTTGCAGCTTTATAGAACGTCAGTTAGGCTGCACCTGGAATATAGTGTTCAGTTCTGGTCGCCACACTACCAGAAGGGTGGCTTTGGAGAGGGTATAGAAAAGATTTACTGGGATGTTGCCTGGTATGGAGGGCATTAGCTATGAGGAAAGGTTGGAGAAACTTGGTTTGTTCTCACTGGAACAACAGAGGTTGAGGGGCGACCTGATAGAATTCTACTAGATTATGAGGGGCACGGACAGGTTGGATAGTCAGAAGCTTTTACCCAGGGTGTAAGAGTCAAATACCAGGGGGCATAGCTTTAAGGTGCAAAGGGCAAAGTTTAAAGGAAATGTATGAGGCAAGTTTTTTTAACACAGCGGACGGTAGGTGCCTGGAGCTTGTTGCTGGGGGTCATAGTGGAAGCAGGTACAATAGTGACTTTTAAGGGGTGTCTTGACAAATACATGAATGGGATGGGAATAGAGGGATATGGTCCCTGGAAAATTGGAGGGTTTTAGTTCAATCGGGCAGCATGGTCAGTGCAGGCTCGGAGGGCCGAAGGGCCTGTTCCTGTGCTGTAATTTTCTTTGTTCTCCCTGATTGAGGTTATAATTTCCTGCCCAATCATGGAGCCTCCCCTAAATATAAAAATGGGAGTGTCAGGTCTTAGAATCATAGAATTTAAAGTGTAGAAGAGGGCATTTGGCCCATCAAGCCTGCACTGATGACATTCCCACCCAGGTCCCATCTGCTTAACCCCACATATTTACCCTCCTAATACCCCTGACACTAAGGGGCAATTTATCATGGCCAATCCACCTAACCTGAACATCTTTGGACTGTGGGAGGAAACCACAGTACCCGGAGGAAACTGGCACTCCGAATTCTGACTGTATATCAGAAGCACTCTGAGTGGAATAGAGTTTGTAAATAAAGGGAATCTGGTGAAGGAACACTGACCTCTGAGGAGTTATTTCAGTGGCAACGGGAAAAAAAAATTACCATAAGGAACTTGCTCACTATCAGCTGGCTTTGCTTTTGGGTAAGCCATTTTCAGGCATCATACTTCTGTTTAGGAAACTGGACTCTTTTGACCCTGGACAACCTGTCCTGCTCCCTCCACACCGATGCTGTGGTTAAGAAAGAAAACTCACCAATGCATTTACTTTCTCAGGAGGCTAAGGAAATTTGGCATGTCCACTGCGACTCTCACCAATTTTTACAGATGTATCCTTTCCAGATGTATCACAGCTTGGTATGGCTTCTGCTCTGATCAAGACTACAATAAACTATAAAGTTTACTAAAAAGTCTGAGGACATGTGCCAACCAACTCAAGAACAGCTTCTTCCCTGTTGCCATCAGACTTTTGAATGGACCTATCTTACATTAAGTTCATCTTTCTCTGCACCTAGCTGTGACTGTAACACCATATTCTGCACTCTCTCCTTTCATTCTCTATGAATGGTATGCTTTGTTGGTATAGCACACAAGAAACAACACATTTCACTGTATACCAATACATGTGACAATAATAAATCAAATCAAATCAAATGTGAATGTCACCCAGTCCATTACTCAAACCAACCTCCATCCATTGACTCCATCTACATTTCCCGCTGCCTCAGAAAAGCAACCAGTTGTGGAGGACTGGGCCCAATATGTGGATATTAGGGCTAATGACACTGTGGCGGATGACAGGTCATTCTTCTGACCGTTTGTGAACCATCGGCATTTGCCATTATTCAGTTAATTTTCCCAGAGGCACCAGATACCAAAACCTTTCAGGATAGGTTTCTGATAGACAAGGGATATAAGGGTTATGGGGACAAAGTGGGAAAGTGGAACTGATCCACTTCAGATCAGCCATGATCTTATTGAATGGTGGGGCAGGCTCGAAGGGCTAGATGGCCTACTCCTGCTCCTATTTCTTATGTTCTTACGAATTGGCAGATCTAGTGAGGGAATATTCTGACCCTAAGTCATCACTGATCCTCAGAAGGTACTGGTTTTACTCAGCAATCCAGGAGACAGGAGAGTCTGTCACAGGTTTCTTAACAAGGTTGAGATGACTGGCGGAAGCTTGTGAATTTGGGTTGACACTTAATGAGATGTGAAGAGACCATTTGGTGTGCAGGATAAATAATGCAATTATCCAAAACTGCCTGTTGGCAGAAGGCCAACTGAACTGTAAACAGGTGCTACACCTGGCCTTATCATTGGAGAATGCAGCAAGTGAGTTCCAAGGTATCCTGATGGAAGTGGACACCCATGTCAGTTTGACTGGGTTTGCGCACCACCACATTAGTGCAGGTAATTATATAGCCTCATTCAGGAAGGATCCAGATACAAATAAACCCAGGTCTGTCCACAGAACAACCCCAAAACAAAGTTAAGCTTTGACCAGACAGTCTGTTCAGAATCCAGCCGAGGAAGGTATGGTAACTGCTGCTGGTATGTGGAGTCGGGACGGCAAAGTAAGCCTTCAAGACAAAGATTTTGGAAAACAACACATAGGCTGGTGTCCAGGAGCGTGCACACCCTGGAAGATCCATCTACCTCCTACAAGGAACAATTAAACTGCAGAGCAATGTCCAAATTAGAACCAAAATAGTGATTGATTTCAGGAAGCATAGTGGAGGACATGCTCCTGTTTCCAGGGAAGTGGAAATGATTGAGAGTTTCAAGGTTCCAGGTGTTCGGATCACCAACAACCAATCACCAACTGCTCCCTCCACACTGATGCTATAGTTAAGAAAGAAAACTCACCAATGCCTTTACTTTCTCAGGAGACTGAGGAAATTTGGCATGTCCACTATGACTCTCACCAATTTTTACAGGTGCATCCTTTCCAGATGTATAACAACTTGGTATGGCTTCTGCTCTGACCAACTCTACAATAAACTATAAAGTTTATTAAAAAGTCTGAGGACATATACCAACCAACCCAAGAACAGCTTCTTTCCTGTTGCCATCAGACTTTTGAATGGACCTACCTTGCATTAAGTTCATCTTTTTTCCCCCCAGCTGTGACTCTAACACTACACTCTGCACTCTCTCTTTTCATTCTCTATGGACAGTATGCTTTGTTGATATAGTGCACAAGAAACAATACTTTTCACTGTATACCAATACATAATAAATCAAATCAAATGTGAATGTCACCCAGTCCATTACTCAAACCAGCCTCCCATCTATTGACTCTGTCTATACTTCCCACTGCCTCAGAAAAGCAACCAGCATAATCAAGACCCACGTACTCCTGACATACTCTCTTCCACCTTCTTCCGTCAGGAAAGATACAAGAGTCTGAGGTCACACACCAACTAACTCAAGAACAGCTTCTTCCCTCTTGCCATCAGACATTTGAATGGACCTACCTTTATATTAAGTAGATCTTTCTCTACACCCTAGCTATGACTGTAACACTACATTCTGCACCCTCTCCTTTTCTCCTCTCCTATGTACTCAATGAACAGTGAGCTTTGTCTGTATAGTGTGCAAGAAACAATACTTGTCATTGTATTCCAATATGTAACAATAATAAATCAAATCAAAATGGACATCCAGTGTTAATGGAGGTCAATACAGGTATGGCCATATTGGTGTTCAGAGAATCAGTGTTCAGTAAAATTTGCACTGCACTCCAACCCTTAACATTAATCAAGACTTCAGCAAGACTGAGAAGTTACCCTCTGAGAATCGTGGATACAACTTTGTTTCTGTCTCTTACGGAAAGCAACTGGTTCGGTTGCCATTAATGCTAGTGGAGAGCTCGGGTTTAAGCCTAATGATGCAAAACTGGTTGAGAGAAATCCACTTGGATTGGGTAACCATCTTCCATTTAGAAAATGGTCACTTGACTGAAGTCCTGCTCGAATATCAGGAAGTTTCCTGAGAATGGCTAAAGAGCCAAAGCAACATTACATCTAAACCAGGACGCTGCCCTGTGATTTTGCAAGGCCCTTCAGGTACCCTTCACTTTAAGGGGAAAAGTGGAAACAGAAATTAGAAGACCGGAATGAGAAGATATTATAAAACCTGTCCAGTTTGCGGAATGGGCAGCACCGGTGGTGCCTATTTTGAAGCCAGATGATTCAATCTGTCTTTATGGGGATTTTAAACAAATAATCACTATTCACAACTGAATAAACACCTAATTCCCCCGATCAAGGATTGTATGCAAAGTTGTCAGGGAGACTCTTATTCTGGAAATTAGATATGAGTCATGCTTATTTACTGTTGCAGTTGGATAAGAATTTGCAGAAATATTCCACGATCAGCGCTCCAAAGGGCCTCTATCAATATACAAAGTTACCTTTTGAAGTATCGTCAATCTGCTTAATTTTCCAGAGGATAATGAAGAACATATTACAAAATTTATCTCAGATGGCCATTTACCCGGATGACATTCTCATTGCAGGTAAAACAAAGACAAAACAGCTACAAAACCCAGAGGAAGCCCTTAGCCATTTTTCAAGAGCTGGCGTGTGCTTAAGGAGGGATAACCGTGTCTTCCTGATAGCCCAAGTGACCTAACTGGGTTACAAAGTGGACAGGTCAGGTCTACATCCTTTGGAGGACTGGGTGCAGGTGATTAAAGACACCCCGGTTCCCACCTCCATCCAGAAGTTACGGTCGTTTTTAGGGTTGGTGATGTACTACAGAAAATTCTCCATGTCGGTTCCGCTACATCAACTGCTAAAAAAGGATCAGGCTTGGGAATGGTCTGCATGTCAAGACCTAACTTTTAAGAGAATAAAGCAACAGTTTTCATCGTTGAATGTCTTAGCACATTATGATCCTAGAACAGAGTTAATGCTAACCTGCGATGCATCTCCATATGGCATCAGGGCAGTATTAGCACATAGATGGACAAATGGAGAGGAATGCCCAATAGCATATCCTTTCAGGATCTTCACTATCGCTGAATGCCCATATTGAAAAAGAAGGATTAGTGGTAATATTTGGAGTGAAGAAATTTCGTAATACGTTTATGGGTGGATATTTGTGATTGTCACCGATCACAGGCTGCTACTGGGACTACTAAGAGAGGACAAAATGGTGCCACCAACAGCATTGACTCAAATCCAGTGGTGGGCATTATTATTAGCAACTTACAACTATTAGTTGGACCAGCTGGGAGGCTTGAGTGGCAGACGCGGATACTTTTAGAAGACAGGGTACCCCAAGTAAAAGAAATGGTAATAAATATGAATTTTCTGGATACTGCCCAGTAGCCACATATAATATATGTTTTGGATGCAAAAGGATCCTACCTCACTAAAATTAAACAATTAGCACTGACAGGGGAAACTGAGGCCAGCACAGCCTCAATTCCACCCTTATTGGAGTAGAAGACTCCTGCTTTGGGGTTGTTACAAGTCAGGATCACTGTGTCACACCGGCTGAACTACATCACAGTCACCCAGGAATGTCTAAGTTGAAGAGGTTGGTTAGGAGCTATATTTGGTGGTCCAAAGTGGATGCAGACATAGCAGCGCTTGTGGGTCAGTGGCAGGAATGCCAGCAAAGACAAAAGACGCCACCAGCAGCTCCCCTACACCTGTGGGAATGGCCGGATAGACCATGGACTCGACTGCACGTGGATTATGCAGGCCCATTCATGGGTCATAATGGATATCCAGTCCAAGTGGATGAACATACATAGGATGCATTCAGCAAACAACAGTAACAATAGAGAAAGTTCACACCTCATTTGCAACAAATAGTATCCTGGAGTGGTAGTCTCTGGCAATGGACTGACTTTCGCCAGCCAGGAGCTCACCCAATTCATGACGTTGAATGGGATTCAACCTATCTAGTTTAATTCAGGTCGCCACATTACAGGAAGGATGTGAAGTCTTTGGAGAGGTTTACCAGGATGCTGCATGGATTAATGGGTTTGAGCTATAAGGAGAGGCTGGACAAACCAGGGTTGTTTTCTCTGGAGCAGCAGAAGACCTGATAAAGGACTATAAAATTATGAGAGGTATAGATAGGGATGAATCATTTTCCCAGAGTTGAAATGTCTAATATTAGGGGCATGCACTTAAGGTGAGAGGGGGAAGGTTCAAATGAGATGAGGGGCAAGTTTTTTTTTTACAGAGTGGTAGGTATCTGGAACACACTGCCGGGGTGGTGGTGGAGACAGATACAATAGGGTTGTTCAAAGGACTTTTAGATAATTATCTTAATATGCAAGGAATAGAGGGATATGGATCAAGGGCAGGCAGAAGGGATTAATTTATTTGGCACGACATTGTGGGCTGAAGGGCCTGTCCTGGGGTGCTGTGCTGTTCTATATTCTATGTCAGGATGGTACCATACCATCCATTGTCAAACAGTCTTGCAGAAAGAGCAGTGTAGACTTTAAAAGCTGATTTTAAAAAACAGCCAGCAGAATCAATGCCACTGTGGGTACAGCATCCGCAGAATTGCTCATGGGCAGACGACACTGCACCAGATTAAGCTTGCCATTCCAAAACCTGGATGTGGGGGGAAGAGCGCGTTGGGGGGGGAGGGGGAGGGGTGGTGCTTGGTCGTGGAGAAACAACAAGAAGCCCAATGCAAAGACCATGACAATAGCAACTGGAAGAGACAATTGGAAGACAGTGAAAAAGTTTGGGTGAGGAATTACATAAATGGTCCCAGATGGTTACCTGGGACAGTTCAGTCTGGAATGGGGCCCGTATACAGAATGTGCATTGGTGAGGCCATCCTGAGAAAACATCTGGATCAGGTCTGAGCCTGAATCTTGGTTTGTCCCACAGCCAATAATGGCTGGTAGCCAAGAACCAAGGAGCATCCTCCCAGACCGGCCAGCCCTGCCTCTCCATTGCTCCTCGTCCCCAAAGGACTACAGATCATGAACCCAGTCAGGTCAACCTACAACACAGACTACACTGAGAGACTTTGCCATCACACCTCTCACACTCCTCAAATACTCCTCATACACCAGCTCTACAGCAGACACTGCAACCTGGAAACCAAGAGTCCATATTCTCAACTTGCGCTCAGGACACAGAACAGCTGCAAAACACTGGCAAGCAGATGAGATAATGGAACTACGCCATCTACATGCACACCAAGAACAGGAAACTTGAGAAACTCGGTATCACCACAAGCAGCAACCAAGCCTTCCCTGGTACCACAGGGAAAAACAGTACCACTGCAGGGAAGTCCATTGCCAACTTGTCAGACTACACCTTTCAACCAAACAAAATCAAAGTTCTCAGCCCAGGGCTCAATTTCTGCCCCATCACTAAAATGGACCCCATCAGTCTCGCACTGGACACAGAGGAATTCATCAGGTGAATGAGGCTGCGGGAGTTCCTCCACAAAACCCAAGAGGCCAACAACAAACACAGTGAGATAGCCAATGAACCGGAACAGCCAACTGAAGAGGAAAGAGTCAAATTGGAACCCCCGGAAGGCTACTGCCCTCGACTTGACATGTATGCCCAAGGCATCAAGAGATGCTTCAATGCCAAATTCATCTGTCACACTTACAAGACAGCCCCAAATATCTCTCAAGCACAACGCAACGCCATCCGCACTCTCAAGACCAACCACAACACTGTCATCAAACCAGCAGACAAATGAGGGCCACAGTCATACTGAACAGAACGGAACACTGTAAAGAAGTGTACCAACAACTGAACAACCAAGAACACTTCAGACACTTACCCGCAGATCCAACCAAAAAACACAAACAAACTCAGACTGATGAAGACTTTTGATCCGGACCTTCAGAGCACCCTCTGTGCTCTCTTCCCACATATTCCCCACATTGCAATCTCTAGCACCTCCCAAAGACACACAAGGCCAACATAGCCAGCCCTCCCACCGTATCAGGCCATGGGATCCTGTGTAAGAACCTCTCCGGGCATCCAGAAACGCAACATACAAGGAACTTCCAGCTTCTGTTGCAACACTATGGGCTTCTTACACAAACTCAGCACCCATGGAGCACTTGAACCAAGAATACGCCTCATCACAATGGATGTCTCGGCAGCTACACCAGCATACCCAACAACAATGGCATTGTTGCAACTGCCTCAGTACTCAACAGTGACAACTGCCAATCTCCAGATGCAATTCCACAACTCATCTGCTTCATTCTGGACCACAAAGTCTTCACCTTCAACAACCAGTTCTTCATCCAGACACACAGAACAGCCATGGGGACCAAATTCGCACCTCAATATGCCAACATCTTCATGCACAGGACCTTCAACTGACACTATACACTAGATACATCAATGACATTTTCTTCCTTTGGACACACAGTGAAGAATCATTGAAACAACTATATGATGACATCAACAAGTTCCATCCCACCCTCAGAGTCACCATAGACTGCTCTCCAGAATCTGTTGCATTCTTGAACACATGAATCTCCATCAAGGACGGTCGCCTCAACACTTCACTGTGTCGCAAGCCTATTTCTCCAGTTTCCATCCTAAACAAGTTAAAGAAGCCATCCCCTACAGACAACCCCTCCATATACACAGGATCTACTCAAATGAGGAGGAACACAACAGACACCTACAGATGCTGAAAGGCGCCCTTGTAAGAACGGGATATGGTGCTCAACTCATCGATCGACAATTCCGACGCGCCACAGCAAAAAACTGCATCAACCTCCTCAGAAGACAAACATGGGACAGAGCGGGCAGAGTACCTTTCATCACCCAGTACTTCCTGGAGCAAAGAAGCTACGGCATCTTCTTTAGAGGCTTCAACATGTCATCGATGAAGATGAACATCTTGCTAAGGCCATCCCCACGTCCCTACTACTTGCCTTCAAATAACAGTGCAACCTCAAACAGACCATTGTTCACAGCAAACTATTCAGCCTTCAGGAGAACAGCAACCACGACACCACACAACCCGACCACGGCAACCTCTGCAAGGCATGCCAGATCATCAACATGGGGATGTCATCATCTCACGTGAGAACACCAGCCACCTGGTACATGGTACATACTCATGGAACTTGGCCAACGTTGTCTATGTGATACGCTGCAGGAAAGGATGTCCCAAGGAATGGTATGTTGGCAAGGCCATGCAGTCGCTACGACAACAGATAAATGGACACCGCTCAACAATCACCAGGCAGGAGTGTTACTTTCCTGTCAGGGAGCACTTCAGTTGTCAAGGGCATTCAGCCTTCGTTCTTCGGGTAAGCATTCTCCATGCTGGCCTTCAAGGCACACAACAACACAGAATCGCTAAGGAGAAACTGACAGCCAAGTTCCACATACCTGAGGACAGCCTCAACCATGCTCATGTCACACTACCTGTAACCCCCACCATTAGGTCTGGATTTGCAAAATCTTACTAACTGTTCTGATTTGAGACAATTCATACCTCTTAACCCTCTCTCCATTCACATTGTCCATGCCTGTAAAGACTTGACTGCCTGTTAAGACTCGCATTCCAACCATTATCTTGTCTATATATATCCTGTTGTGTACCCGACTCTCCACTCATCCGATGAAGGAGCAGCACTCCGAAAGCTCGTGCTACCAAATAGACTTGTTTGACTTTAAACTGGTATGATGAGACTTCTTACTGTGCCCACCCCAGTCTAACACATCTCCACATCATCGCCCCTAGTTAGGATATCGGAGTCCAAAATGGAAATTGCAGATGAAGCTGCGCCTACTCCTCTGCCACCCAAGGAAAAGATCTAACTAGAACTCCGGCACTCATGTTATAAGAGGCAGGAGCCTATTAGATACACCCCTCTCTCATCCAATGCCAACTTGAAGGATCCGGGCCCAGCACTGAAACCTCACAAGAGACCCATGCAGTGCATGAACCACTAATGTTCCTCGGTCCAGAACCAGAGTTCACAGTCTGGGGATTCAGGGTGGACTAGTTAGGACAGAGGTGAAGAGACATTTCTTCACCCAAAGAGTGGTGAGCCTGTGGAATTCATTACCACAGAAGTAGTTGATGCCAAAACATTGAATGTGTTCAACAGGCTGCTGGATATTGCACTTGGGGTGAATGGGATCAAAGGATATGGGGAAAAAGTAGGATTAGGCTATTGAGTTGGATGATCAGCCATGATTGTAAAAATTGGTGGAGCAGGCTTGATGGGCCAAATGGCCTCCTCCTGCTTCTAGGAGCCTGGGAACTACAGGCCAGTGAGCCTCACATCTGTGGTGGGTAAGTTGTTGGAAGGTATTTTGAGAGACAGGATCTGCAGGCATTCAGAGATGCAAGGACTGATTAGGGACAATCAGCATGGCTTTGTGAGTGGAAAATCATGTCTCACAAAGTTGATTGAATTTTTTGAAGGGGTAACCAAGAAAGTAGATGAAGGCAGTGCAGTTGATGTTGTCTACATGGGCTTTAACAAGGCCTTTGATAAGGTACTGTATAGTAGGTTATTGCATAAGGTTAAATCTTATGGGATTCAGAGTGAGGTAGCTAAATGGATACAAAATTGATTTGATGACAAAAGCTGGTTCTAGAGGGTTGTTTTTCAAACTGGAGATTTGTGACCAGCAATGTGCCTCAGGGATCAGTGCTGGTCCACTGTTATTTGTCATTTATATTAATGATTTGGATGAGAATATAGGAGGCATGGTTAGTAAGTTTGCAGACGACACCAAGATTGATGGACAATGAAAAAGATTATCTCCAATTGCAACAGGATCTTGATCAATTGGGCCAATGGGCTGACGAATGGCAGATGGAGTTTAATTTAGATAAATGCGAGCTGATGCATTTTGGTAGATTGAACCAGGGCAGCACTTATTCAGTTAATGGCAGGGCATTGGGGAGAGTTACAGAACAAAGAGATTTTGGGGTACAGTTCCATAACTCCATGAAAATGGAGTCACAGGTGGACAGGGTTGTGAAGAAGGCATAGCATGCTTGGTTTCATTGGTCAGAACATTGAATACAGGAGTTGAGACATCTTGTTGAAGTTGTACAAGACATTGGTAAGGCCACACTTGGAATACTGTGTACTGTTCTGGTCACCCTATTATAGAGAGGATATTATTAAACTAGAAAGAGTGCAGAAAACATTCAGTAGGATGCTACCGGGACCTGATGGTTTGAGTTATAAGGAGAGGCTGGATAGACTGGGACTTTTTCTCTGAAGCGTAGGAGGCTTAGGGGTGATCTTATAGAGGTCTATAAAACAATGAGTGGCATGGATCTGCTAGATCATCAATATTTTTTCCAAAAGGTAGGGGAGCCTAAAACTAGAGAGTATAAGTTAGAGGTGAGTAGGTAGAGATACAAAAGAGTCCAGAGAGGCAATGTTTTCACACAGCAGGTGGTGAGTGTCTGGAACAAGCTACCAGATGTAGTGGTGGAGGCGGATACAAATGCTTCCTAGGCTGCTTCAGGGTGACAGTGATGGCATTGGAAATCCTTCCCAGATTGCGTCAGGGCAATGGTGACTGCAGAGGACACTCCTCTCAGATTGCTTCAGGGTGACACTGACTGCAGAGGACACTTTTCCCAGGCTGCCTCAGGGCGACATTGACTGCAGAGGATATTCTTCCAGATTGCTTCAGCATGATACTGTCTGCAGAGGATATTCTTCCCAGACTGCCTTAGGGTGACGGTGACTGCAGGGGACACACTTGCCAATCTGCTTTAGGGCAATGCACAACTGCAGGGGACGCACTTCCCAGACTACTTCAGGATGACAGTGACTGCAGACTACAGGATTTTAAGTTTTAAAATTAGTTAGGCTCCTGTAAGGATCATGAATGAGATGGAATCATGATTAAGGTGACGCCCTCTTTAGGATAGAAGATAGAAATGGGAAAATCATTGCACAAAATAGGAATTATAATATTGCTATCCCAGAAAGAGGGAAGCGAGAAAAGAGAAACCTACATAGCCTGATATCAATCATCAGGGAAGTGCTTGAATCTATTATTAATGGTATCTTAACAATGCAGCAAAAATGTATACTGTGATCCCAGCCTTCCTGTTCCTTGCAACTCCACATCTTTCTCTCGTGCCCACATGTCCATCCTTGGCCTGCTGCAATGCTCCAGTGAAACCCAACGCAAACTGGAATAATAACACCTCATCTTCGAATTTGGCACGTTATAGCTTTCTGTATTCAACAACTTCAGACTATGAACTTTCTCCTTCATCTTGACCCTTTTGCTTTTTGTTTCCTTAGTTTGTCCGAATACAACCCCTCCCCTCTCCCACTGGGCCATCAGTCACTTGTTCTTTAGTTTTGCTTCCACTGAGCACGGACCTTTATTCTCCTATGTTATCTTTATGCCACCATTGTCACTCTTCAGTCTTTAACTCCACCATTAACACTCCCTTTGTCTTGTGTCCATGTCATTCTCTCTGTAGCACTGACCTATCCCTGACCTTTTATTCTGCCCCATCTCCTCCAAACCCCCTTTCCAACTATATAATCCAACACACAGCTACCCCCTCCAGCTCAAAACATTAACTCTTTATCTGTCATGATGTGGAGATGCTGGTGTTGGACCAAGGTGGGCACAGTAAGAAGTCTCACTGGGTGAGTGATGAAGGAGCAGTGCTTTTTGTGATTCCAAATAAACCTGTTGGACTTTAACTTGATGTTGTGAGACTTCTTACTATATCTACCCTCTTCCAACCCTGGCATCTCCACATCATGAAAAGATGGTGGAAGCAGAGTTTTTGAATATTTTTAAGACAGAGCTCGACAGATTCTTGGTAAGCAAAGTGGTGATAGGCTGGATGTAGATTTGAGGTTACGATCAGATCAGCCATGATCTTATTAAATTGCAGAGCAAGATTAAGGGACCGAATGGCCTACTCCTGCTCCTTGTTTGTCTGTTCATAATCACTCTAGACATCGTTCAGTGGAATGTATCAATCTGGTATCAAAGTACATTCTAATGAAAGCCAAGAAAGCATGTTTATGAATTTTAAATTGGTAAGGTTTTCGTGGAGACATTTTTGCCATTGAACTTTTAAGAAAACTGCATTTGATACAGGTCACTATCTGAGACATTGGAACCATGCAGAGGGAGGAAAGCAAAGATCTGGAGACAGATTGGCCCCCAATCATTCGGTTCCATCAGCTGAAAGTGCAAGAATTTTTAAAAATATTGTCTAAGTTCACAGCAATTAGGGATGTTCAATAAAATACGGACCTAGCCAGCAACGCCTACATCCCATGAATTAAAAAAATTTTTGGAGAGATAGTCACATTTGTTTAAAATGGGCTTGGTTTTTTTACGTCAAGCTATGATTGCAAAACTGCCAGACACACTGTCATTGCTGCATTAGGAATTCTGTTCCCTTCTTTCCAAAGAGACAAATTTGTCACTCATTCCCATCATTGTTTGAGGTTAAGTTCCTTTTCTGAGAATTGCACAAAAGTTGAACAGGTGACCAGGGGCTCAGCGTAGTGTGACTGACCACACAAATAAACAAGTTCCAGTAACATCAAACATTGGACTTTAAACCTTACTGAACAAACTAGCTTTAGGAGAACCTGAGTCCAGTGGGTTTAAACAGGGTTTTTATTCACAATGGTTTGGATACTGGGACTTATCCTTTCATCACTGCTTCCGACTGAGGCACATCAACAAGGTTAGTTCACAGGCACCCTATAAAATATTTACAATACAGACGCTTTTGATATGTTGATTTGGTGATCCTAATGTTCATTTTCAATAATAACACAAAGCTGTCTTTTAGTCTTCCTCCCCAAAACCACTGCCCGAGCCTTGCTGAGCAGACAGAAACGTGGGAATTTTCTGCTTGAAGAGTTAAGGCCTGGTAACCTGGAGCGAGAGTGCAAAGAGGAAACATGCAACCTGGAGGAGATCAGAGAAGTGTTTGAAGATACGGCAAAGGCGGTAAGTAAACCAGTGTTTCTCCTCAATCCACCATTCACAGTTCATGTTTAGTGACAGGAAAAGACAGTTCAATGTCCTGAGTGCCACGGGCAGCTCCGAGACATGTCCCTTTTTGAGCTTGAGGATTTAATCTTCCATTAATTAAAGCTTAAACCCATGTTTAAATTTAAACTTAAAATTGATCTTTGACAAAATGTTTAAATCTACCAATAATCACAGAAATTTAAATCTATCTTTAGCAAACTTTAATCGCGTGTCAACTTTAACTTTAACAATTTAAACCATCCTGCGAGGTGATTTCAGATGCTTACAGAAGGAGGCTGTTCAGCCCATCAAGCCTGCGTTGGCTATCCCAGTGAGCTACCCAATCAGACCTATTTCATTGACCATGTTTCATGTCAATTTGAACTGCTCCTTTTTTATTTATTCACTTATCAGTTAAGAGTAACAATGGGCATCTATTCACTTGAATTAATTCAAATAGAGCCTCCCATTTTATTCAGGAACTGAAACCTGCTCTTAACACATTCACCATTCCAGTGAAGAGTGTGTTAGTGTTTTCAGTCACCCCTCCTGGCTGATGTTTCTCTTCCTTGAAATCATCTGTGACAGAGTGTATGTGAATGTGAGTTTGAGTGACTGTGAGAGAGTGTGAGTGAGAGTGGGCGGGTTTTTCCAGCCAGACTCACCCCAAAACCTGAAAATCCCACCCAAATCATCTTAGTGAATCACTTCCCCACTTTCCCTGTGAATTTAGCTTCTTTCGTATTGCAAGGAAACAAGATGCAAAGCTCAGTTCTAACCAAGTGCTGAAGCCCAAGGCCACCATTGTAGAAGGCAGCACAGTAGCACAGTGGTTAGCATTGCTGCTTCAGGGTCCTGGGTTCGATTCCTGGCTCGGGTCACTGTCTGTGTGGAGTTTGCACATTCTCCTCGTGTCTGCGTGGGTTTCCTCCTGGTACTCTGGTTTCCTCCCACAGTCCAAAGATGTGCGGGTTAGGTTGATTGGCCATGCTAAGAAATTGCCCCTTAGTGTTCAGGGATGCGTAGGTTAGAGGGATTAATGGGTATAATATGTAGAGCTATCAGGGTAGGGCCTGGGTTGGATTGTGTTCCATGCAGACTCGATGGGCTGAAGGGCCTCTTTCTGCACTGTAGGGTTCAATGAGGTTGGGTCAAGACTATGGAGCCCATTATACAAACTTACTTTCTATTTCTGATCATTTCCAGAAAATGATTACCATTATATTCTCCTGGTTCTCTCCATAAACAATATCCAAAAGACAGAAACAGTGTAAAGAAAACGTGAATGTGAGAAAGAGTGTGTCTGTGTGTGTGTGTGTGTGTGTGTGTGTGTATGCTTGTGTGACAGTGAGCATGACAGAGAGTGTGTGTGTGTGTGTGTGTGTGTGTGTGTGTGAGAGAGAGAGAACTTTGTGTATGAGTGAGTGACTGAGAGACTGTGAAAGAAAGTGAGTGAGTTGATTTATTATTGTCACGTGTATTGGGATACAGTGAAAGGTCTTGTGAGGGTGTGTGAAAGGGACTGAGAGTGTGTGTGAGTGACTGAGAGTGTGTATGAGTGACAGTGGTCGAGATTTTCTGGTTGCGCTTGCCTCAAAACCTGAAAATCCCACCTGAGGTCAACAGACTTTTGCATGGTCCCCCTCCTGCCCGTTACAATTCCTGTATGTGGTTGCATGTGTGTGACACAGAGTGGGTGTTTGAGAGAATGGGTATGAGAGAGAGAGTGAGTATGTGTGTGAGAAAAAGATAGAATGTGTGTGTGTGTGTGTGTGTGTGTGTGTGAAAGAGAGAGAATGTGTGTGTGTGTAAAATAGAGTATAAAAGAGAGAATGAGTGATTTGATTTATTATTGTCATATGTATTGAGATACAGTGAAAAGTATTGTTCTTGCACGCTATACAGACAAAACATATCGTTCATTGAGTATATAGGGAAGAAGGAAAGGAGAGGGTACAGTCATAGCTAGGGTGTAGAGAAAGATCAGCTTAATATAAGGTAGGTCCATTCAAAAGTCTGGTGGCAGCAGGGAAGAAGGTGTTCTTGAGTCAATTGGTACATGTACTTTTGTATCTTTTCTCCAATGGAAAAAAATGGAAAAGCATATGTCAGGGATGCATGGGCATATGCTAGCTGCTTTTCTGGGAAGTGTAGATGGAGTCAATGGGTGGGAAGCTGGTTTGCATGATGGACTGGGCTAAGTTTACATCCCTTTATAGTTTTTTGAGGTATTAGGCAGAGAGGAATCATACCAAGCTGTAACATCCGGAAAGGATGCTTTCTCTATGGTGCATCTGTAAAAAGTATTGAGAGTCATAGCAGATATGTCAAGTTTCCTCAGCCTGAGAAAGTAGTGATCTTTGGTGTGATTTTTAATCATAGCTTTGGCGAGAAGGGACCGGGACAGGTTGTTGGTAATCTGAACACCTAGAAACTTGAATCTCTCAACCTTTCTCGCTAGAAACTTAAACCTCTCAACCTTTCCTGCTTCATAATCATTGACATAGACAGGCACATGTCCTTCATTACACTTCCTCAAGTTGTTGACAAGCTCCTTCATTTTTCTGACATTGAAGGATTATTATCTTCACACCAGTTCACCAAATTCTCTATCTCTTCCGTGTACTTAGTCTCATCATTGTTTGATATCTGACCCACTACGGTGGTATCACCAACAAAGTTTAAAATGGAGTTGGAGCGGAATTTGTATAAGTATAGTAAGGGACTGAGGACATAGCGTTGTGGGGCTCCAGACATGAGGATACTCATGGAGGAAGTGTCTGAGAGTTTATGTGTGTGAGAGCTTGTGTTTATGTGTTTATGTATATAAGTTTGTTTATTTGTGAATTTGAATGTATGTGAGTCGGTACAATATACATGGGTGTATTAATATGGTTCTGCATGCGTGTGTTTTTGTGTATGAGTGTGTGCACACGTGAGTCTGCACATGTGAGAGGGATCTATGGCCCAGAGTTACACCATAATACAGAGTGTCATAGAAACATAGAAATTAGGAACAGGAGTCAGCTTCGAGCCTGATCCCCCATTTATTATCATGGCTGATTATTCAACAGCCTGACCCTGCCTTCTCCCTATATCACTTGATCCCCTTCACCCCAAGTGCTATATCTAACTGCTTATTGAAAACGTATATATTTTCTGTGGTAGCAAATTCCACATGTTGGCCAATCTCTGGATGAAGAAATTTCTCCTCATCTCTGCCCTAACTGGTCTACCCTGTATCCTCAGGCTGTGATCAATGGTTATGGACATCCCCACCATCCTTGTTTCCTCTACCCCATCCAGTCCTGCTAGAATTTTATAGGCTTGTGAGACCACCACCGCCCCCCATCCCTCCGCATTCTTCTGAACTCCAGCAAACCAACTCAATGTCTCCTCATACATCAGTCCTGCTATCCCAGAAATCAGTCTGGTAAACTTTCTCTGCACTTCCCCTGGAGCAAGAGCATCCTTCCTCAGATAAGGAGGTCAAAACTACACAAAATACTCCAAGGGTGGCCTCACCACGGTCCTGAATAACTACAGCAAGATATCCCTGCTCTCGAATCCTCTCACTATGAAGGCCAACATACCATCTGCCTTTTTTACCGCCTGCTGCACCTGCATACTTACTTACCTGGCTGTACAAGGACATCCAGGTTTGGTTGCTCACTTCCCTCTCCTAATTTATGACCATTCAGACAATATCTGCCTTCCCGTTTTTGCTACCAAAGTGGATAACCTCACATTTATCCACATTATATTGCATCTGCCATGCATTTGCTCAATCAGCTTGTCCAAATCACACTGAAGCATCTCTGCAACCTCCTCATAGCTCACCTTCACACCCAGATTTATGTCATCTGCAAATTTGGAGATATTACATTTAGTTCCCTCATCTAAATCATTAATATATATAGTAAATGGTTGGATCCCAGCACTGATCCTTGCAGTACCCCATTAGTCACTGACTGCCATTTGGAAATGATCCTCCAATGGCCCGGGATACATGCATTTGTGCTTGATTGGCTCAACTTCCTGCCTCGGTGCTCCATAGACTCCAGCCTGGCCACATGCCCCTCCCCCCCTTAAAGGGCCACACTACCACAATATTTCTGTGAACATCTCTGTTTCTCTGCTGCCTTTGGAGCTATATTTTGTGCATATTTATTCTCTTCACAGTTTTCATGGAACCCCCCCATGGTAATATCCATGTAAAGGATTACCATTAATGGCCTATCTCCCTCTGCATTAACATTGAAACCTCCCAAGCTTTCCTGATGTGAATATCCACAAAATGAGGCAGATAAACCTATGAAGCATGGCCCAGTGAAATGTTGAAGATCATCTCCTGCAGCCTCTAACTGCCACACATACCAGTAGCTCTTGAGAGTTTTAACAATCTGATTGATATTGGGCTATATCTCCACAGCAGAGCCTGTCCCAAGAGTAAAGTGAGGAAATGGAAGATGCTTGTGTGACCATCAGGATTACAGTCCATTACAGGATTACAGGTTACCTGCCTGTGAAATGTCTTGGCTCACTCTCACGCCTCAGTCAAAAGCTGGTGGCTTAAAATTCAATTCTACACTTAATCTGGTGTGACAGTCTAGGACCCAATGGTCAACTGGACATGCAAACTGGAAGTTTAATATTTAAAACAAGTGATGTTTATTCACCCAAAGCAGTGTAGAGTTGAACCAAACCAAATTATTTTCCAGCGTATACCTCCCCAGACTCATATCCTTCTCCAACCATTTCCCTCATTGAGCTACTTATCTTCCTTTCATCCAAGCAGGTTGGGTGCCACTCCTAATTGAGCTTCATTGCCCTAAACTGTTCTGTGAAGTTGGTTGAGAGATAAATGTTGAGTAGTACACCAGGAAAATCCCCTGCTCTTCAATGAGAAGCAGCCAAGGGATTTTCTCCATCTCCTGCAGGGTGCAGACAGGGCATTCTTTAATGCCTTAGTGAAAGACGGCACCTCTGACATTCCAACACACCCTCAGTACGCCACTGGGTACTTTAGCATAGACATAATTAATGCTCAGGTTTCTGTAGTGGGGAGAAAACCCCAAATCTTCTGATTCAAAGACAAGACTAATAACACTGCGTCACAATAAAGTTCTTGAACATTTCAGTTTAATGACTCCTGATGCAAGATGATTGGCCTGCAATGTTAATTTGCTTCTCTTGCTGCAGATATTGACTTTATTTCAGATTTCCAGGATCTGCAGGATTTTGCTTTTATCTTTTAAATACCGTCAATCTTGCATTTATGGAAACCTGGATCGTGTAGTATTGACACTCATGGAAAAATATTTCACCAAGATGATGCTTCTTTTCACATTGTAACATTCTGTTTCCTTTCTCTAGTGGGAATTCCTGATAACTTATCCTGGTGAGTCACATTTGTATTTATAATTTATCAAGACTTCACACTGAAAATATTGATGATGTTAAATTGATGATGTCAAGGAAGACTCCTCCAAAGGAATTTAACCAGAATGGTATCAGGGATGAAAGACTTCAGTTCAGAGGAAAGATGAGAGAAACTGGAATAATATCAATAAAACAGCAAAGATTAAAGGGAGATTTGATAGAGAACATAGAACAGTACAGCACAGTACAGGCTCTTCGGTCTTTGATGTTGTACCGAGCTTTGTCTAAAACCAAGATCAAGCGATCCCACTCCCTATCATTCTGATGTGCTCCATGTGCCTATCCCATAACCGCTTGAAAGTTCCTAAGATGTTCAACTCCACTATCACAGTAGGCAGTGCATTCCACACCCCAACCACTCTCTGCGTAAAGAACCTACCTCCTATATCTCCCACCATGAACCTTATAGTTATGCCCCCTAGTAACAGCTACATCCACCCGAGGAAATAGTCTCTGAAAGTCCACTCTATCTACCCCCCTCATCATCTTATACTCCTTTATTAAGTCGCCTTTCATCTTCCTCCACTCTAAAGAGAAAAGCCTTAGTTCTCTCAACCTTTCCTCATGAGACCTACCCTCCAAACCAGGCAGCGTTCTGGTAAATCTCCTCTGCACTCTCTCCAATGTTTCCACATCCTTCTGATGGTGAGGTGACTAGAACTGCACACAATATTCCAAATGTGGTCTTACCAAGATGTTGTACAGTTGCAGCATAACCCCATGGCTCTTAAACATTAACCCCCTGTTAATAAACGCTAACACACTATAGGCCTTCTTCACGGCTCTATCCACTTGAGTGGCAACCTTCAGAAATCTGTGAATATGAAACCCAAGATCTCTCTGTTCCTCCACATTCCTCAGAACCCTGCCGTTGACCCTGTAATCCACTTCAAGTTCGTCCTACCAAAATGAATCACCTCGCACTTATCAGGGTTAAACTCCATCTACATAAGAACATAAGAAATAGGAGCAGGAGTAGGCCATCCGGCCCCTCGAGCCTGCCCCGCCATTCAATAAGATCATGGCTGATCTGTCGTGGCTCAGTTCCACATTCCCGCCCTCTCCCCATAACCCTTAATCCCCTCTCTTATCAAAAACTCATCAACCCGCGTCTTAAAAATATTTAGCGAGGTAGCCTCCACCACTTCAACGGGCAGAGAATTCCAGAGATTCACCACCCTTTGAGTGAAGAAGTTCTTCCTCAACTCCGTTCTAAACCGCCCCCCCCTTTATCTTGAGGCTGTGCCCCCTAGTCCTACTGTCCTTTCTGAGCGGGAAGAGTCTCTCCACCTCTATCCTATCCATCCCATTCATCATCTTATACGTCTCAATGAGATCTCCCCTCATTCTTCTAAACTCTAACGAGTACAAGCCTAGTTTATTCAGCCTCTCCTCATAGCTCAACCCCCTCAACTCCGGCATCAGCCTAGTAAACCTCCTCTGCACTCCCTCCAAGGCCAAAATATCCTTGCGTAAGTACGGCGCCCAAAACTGCACACAGTACTCCAGCTGCCACTTTTCGGCCCAGCTCTGCATTCTATCAATGTCTCTTTGCAGCCTACAAGAGCCCTCCACCTCATCCACTACTCCACCAATCTTGGTGTCATTGGCAAATTTACCCTTCAGCCCCCTCCCCCTAAAAATCACAAATAGCAGAGGACCCAGCACTGATCCCTGTGGTACCGCTGGTCTCCAGCCTGAAAATTTTCCATTCACTACCACCTCTGCCTTCTATTAGATAGCCACTTACTTATTCAATCGGCCAAATTTCCCTCTATCCCAAACCTCCATACTTTCCTCATGAGTCTATCATGGAACCTTATCAAATGCCTTACTAAAATCCATGTATACGACATCAACTGCTCTACCTTAGTCTACACGCTTAGTTACCTCCTCAAAGAATTCAATCAAATTTGTGAGGCAAGACTTACTCTTCACGAATCCGTGCTGACCATCCTGGATTAAGCTGCATCTTTCTAAATGGTCATAAAACCTATCCCTCAGGACCTTTTCCATAAACTACCACTGAAGACTAACTGACCTATAATTACCAAGGTCATTCCTATTTCCTTTCTTGAACAGAGAAACAACATTCTCCACACTCCAGTCCTTTGGCACTATCCCTGTGGACAGTTAGGACCCAAAGATCAAAGCCAAAGGCTCTGCCAGCTCATCCCTTGCCTCCCAAAGAATCCGATGATATATCTCATCTGGCCCAGGGGACTTATTGACCCTCAGGTTTTTCAAAATTGCTAATACATCATTCCTCAGAACACCTACCTCTTCTAGCCTATCAGCCCGTATCACACTCTCATCCTCAAAAACATGGCCCCTCTCCTTGGTGAACACTGAAGAAAAGTATTCATTTATCACCTCTCCTATCTCTTCTGACTCTATGTACAAATTCCTACCTTGAATGGCCCTAACCTCATCCTGGGCATTCTTTTATTTCTCACATAAGAGTAAAAAGCATTGGGGTTTTCCTTGATCCAACCCACCAAGGACTTCTCATGCCCTCTCCTAGCTCTCCTAAGTCCTTTTTTTAGCTATTCCTAGCTACTTGTAACCCTCAAGCGACCCAACTGAGCCTTGTTTATTCATCCTTATACACGCTTCCTTTTTCCTCTTAACAAGACATTCAACATCCTTTGTGAACCATGGTTCCCTCACTCGGCTATTTCCCCCCTGCCTGCCAGGGACACACCTATCAAGGGCACACAATATTTGTTCCTTGGAAAAGCTCCACTTTTCATTTGTGCCTTTCCCTGACAGTTTCTATTCCCATCTTATGCTCCCTAATTCTTGCCTAATCACATCATAATTACTCCTCCCCCAATTATAAACCTTGCCCTGCCATATGGCCCTATCCCTCTCCAATGCAATAATGAAAGACACTGGATTGTGGTCACTATCTCCAAAGTGCTCTCCCACAAACAAATCTAACACTTGGCCTGGTTCATTACCCAGTACCAAGTCCAATGTGGCTCTACCTCTTGTCGGCTTATCCACATATTGTGTCAGGAAACCCTCCTGCACACACAGTACAAAACTTGCCCCATCCAAACTATTCGACCTATAAAGGTTCCAATCAATATTTGGAAAGTTAAAGTCACCCATGATAACTACCCTGTAACCTCCACACCGATCCATAATCTGCTTTGCAATTCCCTCCTCCACATCTCTATTACTATTTGGGGGCCTATAGAAAACTCGTAACAGCATGATTGATCCTTTCCTATTTCTAACTTCAGCCCATATTACCTCAGTAGGCAGATCTCCCTCGAACTGCCTTTCAGCAGCCGTTAAACTATCCTTGATTAACAATGTTACTCCTCCACCTCTTTTACCACCTTCCCTACTCTTACTGAAACATCTATACCCTGGAACTTCCAACAAACATTCCTGTCCCCATTCTAACCATGTCTCTGTAATGGCCACAACATCGTAGTCCCAAGTACCAATCCACGCTCAAAGTGAGGTAGAGAGATGCTTCCCACTGAGAAAGGATAGCAGGACTAGAGGGCACAGCCTCAAGATAAGGGGAGTGCAGTTTAGATCAGAGTTGAGGAGGAACTTCTTCACTCAAAGGGTGGTGAATCTCTGGAATTCTCTGCCCGTTGAAGTGGTGGAGGCTGCCTTGCTAAATATACTTAAGTCACGGGTAGATAGGTTTCTGATAGACAGGGGAATTAAGGGTTATGGAGAGAAAGCGGGAAAGTGGAACTGATCCACTTCAGATCAGCCATGATCTTATTGAATGGCGGGGCAGGCTCGAAGGGCTAGATGGCCTACTCCTGCTCCTATTTCTTATGTTCTTACGTTCACCTACCTTATTCCGGATGCTCCTTGCATTGAAGTAGACACACTTCAACCCACCTTCCTGTCTGCCAGCACATACACTCAACACTGGCTTCTGGACCACAGCTCATTTTCCCATCCTCCTGACAAATTCATTTAAACCTGCAGAAGAACCATAGCAAATTTTCCTCCCAGGATATTGGTGCCCCTCTGGTTCAGGTGCAAACCGTCCTGTTGTACAGGTCCCACCTTCCCCAGAATGTGCTCCAATTATCCATGTAACTGAAACCTTCCTTCCCATGCTATCCCTGCAGCCACGTGTTTATCTGTACTCTCTCCTTGTTCCTCAACTCGCTAGCACGTGGCACCGGCAACAAACTAGAGACAACAACATGGTTTGTCCTGGCTCTCAGCTTCCACCTTAGCTCCCTAAATTCTGTTTTAAATCCCCATCCCTTCTCTTGTCTATGTCATTGGTACTGATGTGTACCATGACCCTCCCCCTTAAGGATCCTGAAAACACCGTCTGAGACATCACAGACCCTGGCATCTGGGAGGCAACATAGCACCCGTGAGTGTCTTTTGCTACCACAGAACCTCCTATCTGCCACTCTAACTATGGAGTCCCCAATAACTATTGCTCTCCTGCTCTCCCCCCTTCCCTTCTGAGCCAAAGGGACGGACTCAGTGCTGGAAATGTGCTCACCGTGGCTTACCACTGGTAAGTTGTGCCCCTCAACAGTACCCAACGTGGTATACTAGTTGCCGAGGGGAACAAGCACAGGGGACCCTGTACTGACTGCTTCCTCCCAGCCCCTATCACCGTCACCCATCTATCTTCATTCTTCAAAGTAACTACATCCCTGAAGCTTCTATCTATGACCACCTCTGCCCCCCGAATGATCCGAAGTTCATCTAGCTCCAGCTCCAGTTCCCTAACGTGGTTTTTGAGGAGCTGGAGATGGCTGCACTTCCCACAGGTGGAATCAGCAGGGACACTGACAGCATCCCTCACCTTGAACATCCTGCAGGAGGAACATTGCACTGCCTCCCCTGCCATCCCCTCTAGAAAACTTGCGGATAAAACAAGAAAAAGAAAGAGCTTGCTTGATATTCACTCACTCCCTTTAGGTTAGAGGTGGAAGGGTGGGGGACACTACAAGTGTAGAGTCTCCGGTTTAGGAACCGCCCAACTTATATACAAGTAAAAACAAAATACTTAACCAGCAACAACCGCAACCCGTACTATAAGAGCAAACTACAAACCTTTCCAGAACTCATGGAATTCTCAGAGGCTATTTCCCAGGGCTGAAATTTTTGCTACGAGAGGACACAGGTTTAAGGTGCTGGGGAGCAGGTACAGAGGAGATGTCAGGGGTAAGTTTTTCACTCAGAGGGTGGTGGGTGAGTGGAATTGGCTGCTATCAGTGCCGGTGGAGGCGAACTTGTTGGGGTCTTTTAAGAGACTTCTGGATGAGTACATGGGATTTAATGGGATTGAGAGTTATAGATAGGCCTTGTAGGTAGGGATATGATCGGTGCAACTTGTGGGCCGAAGGGCCTGTTTGTGCTGTCGTGTTGTATGTTCTAACTCCCCACAGCCGACTTCCGGTTTCCTGCTGCTCTGAAGAAGTTGAAGATTACGAAGGATCTTCAAAGAATAAATGCAGAGGAATTATTTCCACTGGCAAGATTTAGGATAAACTTAAAGTTAAGATTTAAAGATAATTGCAAATGGGCCAGAGATGAAATTGAGATAATTTATTTAATGGATCTTGATGCACTGCCTGAAAAGATGATAGAAGCAGATTCAATCATAACTGTCAAAAGGGAATTGAATATATCCTTAATGGGGAAAGAAACTGCAGGACAACAAGAAATGAACAGGGAATGGGACTAATGGGATGGCTATTTCAGTGGGATGGTGCAGGTGTGATGGACAGAATGGCTTTTTACTGAACTGTATGATTTTATAATTCTAACTTGGCTGCTTCTTCTCATTGAGACTTGAAAATGCGTTGACCAGGTTACTTGAAACTGTTCCTTCATCCTTCTCGTGATCTCTGACATAATTCCTGGGAAGTTATGACTCCATGAAAATTCCTACCCAATGTTAGCAATTTTCACCCCAGTATTAGAACTGTACACAACCCCCTACACCCCCCGCCCCCAGCCCCATTCATACCCGATGCCATTGACAGTCCTTCTGAAAAAATAAATATGGGAAATACGTAAAAGGAAGTGCTACCTTTACCATAGCTGTTTCTGACGCTAACTGTAACTCTCCAACCACACTCCCAACATCAACCTGCAGTCCCAACCATTAATTGCAGCTTGAACCATACGCACCCTAACCACCAACTCTAAGCCTAACCACAAAACCTGAACTCTTAAACGAAAACAGAAAATGCTGGAAAAACTTAGCAGGTCTGACAGCATTTGTCGAGAGGGAATAAACCAACTTTGGCTCTATTCTCTTGCTACAGATGCTGGAAGACCTGCTGAGATCTTCCACCATTTTCTGTTTTTGTTTCAGATTCTAGCATCCACAGTATTTTGCCTTTATCTTATTGCTGAACTCTTAAATTACATGTTATTAATAGTCACTTTGCATCTACAAATGGTGGAACGCACATCAAAATAGCCTCATAGTGGGAACAGAATTCCACCAAATATATCTGGTTTATAACACAAATACTGATGGCACCAGCAATCTGGCACTGGGAGAGGAGCTCCAGACTGGACGCCTAGTGTGCATCGCACTAATCTAGCCCCGTTGAAATATCCCGACCCAGACATTGTTCAATGCCTCCACCATTTCCTTGCTACCATTGATCATTTCTCCTGGTTCTGCTTCTAAGGACCAATGTTTAAACAAGAAAGAACAAAGAAAATTACAGCACAGGAATGGCCCTTCAGCCCCTCAAGCCTGAATTCAGCATGCTGCCCAACTGAACTAACACCCCGCTAACCTTCTGAGGACCATATCCCTATATTCCCATCCTATTCATGTATTTGTTGAGACGCCCCTATCGTATCTTCTTCCACTACCTCCCACGGCAGCTAGATCCGGGCACCCACCATCCTCTGTATAAAAAACTTGCCCAGTACATCTCCTTTAAACCTTGCCCTCACATCTTAAACCTATGCCCCCTAGTGATTGATTCTTCCACCCTGGAAAAAAGCTTATGACTATCCACTCTGCCCATTCCCCTCATAATCTTGTAGACTTCTGTCAGGTCTCCTCTCAATCCCTGTCGCTCCAGTGAGAACAAACCAAGTTTCTCCAATCTCTCTTCATTGTTAATGCCCTCCAAACCGGGCAACATCCTGGTAAATCTTTTCTGTACCCTCTCCAACACCTCCACATCCTTCTGGTAGTGTGGCGACCAGAATTGAACACTATATTCCAAGTGTGGCCTAACTAATGACTTGCTAATTTTTAAACTCAATGCCCCAGCCAATGAAGGCAAGCATGCAGTATGCCTTCTTGACTACCTTCTCCACCTGTATTGCCACTTTCAGTGACCTGTGTACCTGTACACCCAGATCCCTCTGCCTATCAATACTCTTAAGGGTTCTCCCACTTACTGTATATTTTCTTTATTTAATAAACTTTCCAAAATGCATTATCTCACATCTGTCTGGATTAAACTCCATCTGCCATCTCTCTGCCCAAGCCTCTAACCGGGTTATATCCTGCTATATCCTCCGATGGTCCTCATTGCTATCTGCAAATCCACCAACCTTTGTGTCATCCGCAAACTTACTAATCAAATCAGTTACATTTTCTTCCAAATCATTTATATATACTATGAACAGCAAAGGTCCCAGCGCTGATCCCTGAAGAACACCAGAATGATACCAGAATGATAGGGAGTGGGATAGCTTGATCTTGGGTTCGGACATAGCTCGACACAACATTGAGGGCTGAAAGGTCTGTACTGTTTTGTTCTATGTTCTATGTAACACCACTTGTCACAGCCCTCATTCAGAAACACCCCCTCCACTGCTACCCACCATCTTCTATGACTGAGCCAGTTTTATATTCATCTTGCCAGTTTACCTCTGATCCCATGCAACTTCACCTTCTGCATCAGTCTGCCATGAGGGACCTTATCAAAGGCCTTACTGAAGTCCATGTAGACAACATCCACAGCCCTACCCTCATCAATCATCTTTGTTTCTTCGATAAACTCGTTCAAGTTAGTGAGACATGACCTCCCCTTCAAAAAACCATGTTGCCTCGAGTGAATACGTCCACTGAGTTCCAAATGGGAGTAAATCCTGACTCGAAGAATCCTCTCCAATAATTTCCCTACGACTGACATAAAGCTCACCGACTTGTTTTACCTAGATTATTCTTGCTACCCTTCTTAAACAAAGGAACAACATTGGCTATTCTCCAATCCTGTAGCCAGTGAGGATACAAAGATTTCTCTCAAGGCCCCAGTATTCTGGGGTATATCCCATTAGGCCCTGGGGACTTGTCTACCTTAATGTCTCTCAAGAACCCGAATACCTCCTCCTTTTTGATCTTAACATGACTCAGACTATCTACACACCCTTTCCCAGATTCATCATCCCCCAAGTCCTTCACTTTGGTGAATACTGATGCAAAGTACTCATTTAATATCTTGACCATTTCCTCTGGCTCCATGCATAGATCCCCTCCCCTGTCCTTGAGTGGGCCAACCGTCTCCCTGGCTACCCTCTTGCTCTTTATATATGTATAAAAGGCCTTGGGATTTTCCTTAATTCTGCTGGCCAATGATTTTTCATGACCCCTTTTAGCCCTCCTTCCTCCTTTCTTAAGTTTCTTTCTACATTCCTTGTATTCCATACTTGCTCCATGTGTTCTCAGCCTCCCAGCCTTGGTAAATGCTTCCTTTTTCTCTTTGACTAGGCTCACAATATCTCTCATTATCCAAGGTTCCCAAAACTTGCCATACTTATCCTTACAGGAATGTGCCAGTCCTGAATCCCTATCAACTTAAACTTGAAAGCCTCCCACATGCTAGATGTTGATTTGCCCTTGAACATCTGCCCCCAATCTACATTATTCAGTTCCAGCCTAATATTGTTGGAATTAGCCTTCCCCTAGTTTAGCACCTTAACTTGAGGACTACATTTTCCTTATCCATCAGTACCTTAAAGCTTTAGCTACTCTCTTCCTTTATATAAACTTATAAAAGCTGCTACGATTTTTTTTTCATATTTCTGGCTAGTTTACTCTCATTCAACTTTTTTCCCTATATATCAAATTTTTGGTGACTCTTTGTTGGTTCCTAAAACACTCCCAATCCTCAAACTTTGTATAGTTTTTAGACATACTTTAAGCATCTACCTTTAACCTAATACAACCTTTAACTTTCTGAGTGATGGGTCTTTCTTGCTGAGTTTTTATTTTCAATTGAGTCTATTTTTGTTGAACATTTTGAATTGTTTCTTTAAATGTTTTCCACTGTTCACTGACCTCCATTCCTTTTAGTCTATTCACCCAAGTAACCTTAACTAATTTTCTCCTCCTATCTATATAATTGGCTTTGCTTAAATTAAAAAAAAACAAATGGAATATGTTGCTTTTATACTGAGCATAGAACTCCATAATATTATAATACTATTTCTCAGTGGATATTTATTATAAAACTACTCATCAACCCTGCTTCATTACACAATATTAGATCTGAGATAGCTTTATACTTAGTTAGTTCTACTATGTACTGCTCAAAGAACTGTCATGAAAACATTCTACAAAACCATTCAAACATACATATATACACAAGAAGTAGGAGCAGGAGGAGGCCACTCAGCCCTTTGAGCCTGCTCTGCTGTTCAATAAGATTACAACTCATCTGACTGTAATCTCCCACCTACCCGATAACCTTCCATCCCCTTTCTTACCAAGAATCAATATACCTTTGCCTTGAAAACATTGACTCTGCCTTTTGAGGAAGGGAGTTCAGAGACTCACAACCCTCTAAGAGAAGGTAATTCTTCTCATCTGTCTTAAATGCTATATTTGTAAACCGGTCATAGAATTTCACAATGCAGAAAATGACCTCTCGGTCCAACATGTCTGTACCAGCCTTAAAGCACCTATCTACTCTAATTGCATTTTTCAGCACTTGGTTCATAGCCATGTATACTATGGCATTTCAAGTGCTCATCTAAATAGGTCTTAAATGTTGTGAGGGCTCCTGCCTCTACCACATTTTCAGGCAGCGAGTTCCATATTTCCACCACCTTCTGAAAAAGATTTTCCTCAAATCCTCTGTAAATATCCTGCTCTTTGCCTTAAATCTACGCTCCCTGATTGTTGACCCCTTTACTAAAGGAACAATCTCCTTCCGATCTACCCTATCTATATGTCCCTCATAATTTTGTACACCTTAAATGAAGTCCCCCCTCAGCCTTCTCTGCTTTAAAGAAAACAACCCCAGCCTAACCAGCCCCTTTTCATAGCTGAAGTGTTCCAGCCCGGGCAACACCCTTTCTTAGTGTAACGTCAGCTTTCCGATAGTGTGGTGGGATGGATGAATGGGATGGTTGCTACATTGTGGATGATACAAAGATAGCTAAGAAAGTAAGTTTTGAAGAGAACATGGGGAGGCTATATAGAATCATAGTCATAGAGGTTTACAGCATGGAAACACGTCCTTTGGCCCAACTTGCCCAACTTGTAGCTGCCCCTTTCCTTAACCACTAAGCTAGTCCCAAGTGTGCACATTTGGCCCTTATCCTCCATACGCATCCTCAGGAAGCATAAAGAAGAACATGCCCTGTCTACATCAATGGGGGCGAAAGGGTTGAAAGCTTCAAGTTTTTAGGTGTTCAGATCACCAACAATCTGTCCTGGCCTCCCCATGCTGACACTACAGTTAAGAAAGCCCACCAATGCCTCTACTTTCTCAGAAGAGTAAGGAAATTTGGCATGTCAGCTACGATTCTCACCAACTTTTACAGATGCACCATAGAAAGCATTCTTCCTGACTGTATCGCAGCTTGGTACAGCTCCTGCTCTGCCCAAGACCACAAGGTCCTGAATGTAACCCAATCCATCAGCCCAAACTAGCCTCCCATCCATTGATTCTGTCTACAATTCCGTTGCCTCGGCAAAGTTGCCAGTATCATTAAGGACCTCATGCACCCTGGGCATTCTCTCTTCCACCTTCTTCGTTTGGGAAAAAGATACAAAAATCTGAGGTCACGTATCAACCAATTCATGAATAGCTGCTTCCCTGCTACTGTCAGACTTTTGAATGGACTTACCTTGCATTAAGTTGATCATTCTCTACACCGTAGCTATGTCTGTAAGATTATATTCTGCGCTCTCTCATTTCCTTCTCTAGGAACGATATGTTTTGTCTGTAGAGTGCGCAAGAAACAATACTTTTCACTGTATGTTAACACGTGACAACAATAAATCAAATCAAATCAAATTACACATAACTGTCTAAACGCTTTTGAAAAGCCAAAATTGTACCCGTCCCTATTACCTCTGGCACCTTGTTCCAGACACTCACCACCTTCTGTGTGAAAAAATTGCCCCTCTGGACCCTTTTATATCCCTCCCCTCACATCTTAAACCTATGCCATCTAATTTTAGATTCTCCTGTCTTTGGGAAAAGATATCAACTATTTAGCTGATCTACGCCCCTGATTATTTTATAGACCTCTATAAGATCACCCGTAAGTCACCTACACGTCAGGGAAAAGAGTCGCAGTCTCTCCAGCCTCTCCTTATAACTCAAACCATCAAGTCCCAGCTACAAAGGGATATAGATGGGTTAAATGAGTGGGCAAAAAGCTGGCAAATGTGGGAAAATGTGAAATTGTCCATTTTAGCAGGAAGAATAAAAAAGAAACACATATCTAAATGGTGAGAAATTGCAGATCTCTGTCATTCAGTTCTATTTGTGCCACTAACTCATCAATGTCATAGAGGATGCTTGATAAAGAGCCGTCAATTTAATTTTTTTACTTCTATTCCCTGCAATGACCTAATTCGCTGAGGTAGATGTTTTGCAAAACTCCTTGTCCCTTCCTGCTTGTCTTTACCTACATCACTATATAATTCCAATACTTTGATCATTCTCTTAGGGTTTCTATGTTACTCTTCACCCAAATGCTTCACCAATTCTGTTCAGGAATTAAACATTCATTGCTACAATTATACAAAGTTTTGGTGACATCATCCATTTTTGTTCTCCATATTTAAAGAAGAACATGTTTGTATGGGAGAGGGTACATTGAAGTTTCACAATGTTGCTCTATGATGAGAGGCTGAGTAAGTTGGGTCTCTAAGATAGCACAGTGGTTAGCACTGCTGCCTCAGAGCTCCAAGAACCTGGGTTCAATTCCTGGCTTGGGTCACTGTCTGTGTGGAGTTTGCACATTCTCCCATATCTACATGGATTTCCTCCAGTTGCTCTGGTTTCCTCCCACAACCCAAAGATGTGTGGGTTAGGTTGATTGACTATGCAGAATTGCCCCTTAGTGTCCTGAGATGTGTACGTTAGAGGGATTAGAGGATAAATGTGTGTGGTAGTGGGGTTAAGGCCTAGGTGGGATTGTTATTAGTGCAGACTCGATGGGCCGAATGGCCTCTTCCTGTACTGTAATGTTTCTATGATTCTAATCTCTGGAGCTTGGAAGCATGCATAGAAAATAGAAGCAGGAGTTGTCCCTTTGAGCCTGCTTCAGCATTCATTATGATCATGACTGTTCATCAATTTCAATCTCCTGATTCCGCTTTCCTCCCATATCCCTTGATCCCTTTAACCCCAAGAGCTATATCTAATTCCTTCTTGAAATCAGGCAATATTTTGTCCTCAACTCATTTCTGTGGCACTGAATTCCACAGATTCACCACTCTCTGGGTGAAGATGTTTCTCCTCATCTCAGTCCTAAAAGGTTTACTCTTTATCCTCAAACTAAGATCCCTAGTTCTGGACCTACCCACCATCAGAAACATTCTTTCTGAACCTACCCTGTCTAACCCTGTTTGAATTTTATAAGTTTTTATGAGAACCCCTCTCACTCATTAAACTGCAATGAATTCTAACTGGGCAGCACGTGGTTAGCGCTGCTACCTCACAACTCCAGGGACCTAGGTTCAATTCCTGGTTTGGTCACTGTCTGATTGGAATGTGCATATTCTCCACGTGTCTGCATGGATTTCCTCCGGATGCTCCAGTTTCCTCCCACAGTCCAAAGAAGTGTGGGTTAGATTGATTGGCCATGCTAAATTGCCCCTTTGTGATCCAGGCTGTGTAGCTTAGAGATATAAGCAGGGTAAATATGTGAGGGTACAAGGATAGGGCCTGGGTGGAATTGTTGTCAGTGCTGACTCAATGGGCTGAATGGTCTCCTTCTGCACTAGAGGTTTCTATATTTCTGTGACTCTAACTGACTTAATCTCTCCTCATTTGAGTTCTGCAATCCCAGAAGTCAGCCTAGTAAACCTTTATTGCACTCCTGTTATAGCAAGAAAATCCTTCCTCAAATAAGGACACCAAAACTGCACATAATTTTCCAGGTGTGGCCACAGAAATGAGTTGAGGTCAAACACCCCTATTCATTTACTCAAATGACTCGCTATGAAGGTCATGCTATTGCCTATAGTATGGTACTATACTATTTGCTTTATATATCACGTGCTCTACCTGCACGCTTATTTTCAGCAGCTGATGCACGAGGACACCCAAGCTCTCTCTTAATTTACACCCATTCAAAAAATAATCTGCCTTCCTATTTTTGCTACTAAAATGAATAACTCACATTAACCCACATTATACTGCATTTGCCATGTATATGCCCACACAATCAGCTTGTCCAAATCAGGCTGAAGTATTTCTGCACCCTCTTCACAGCTCACCATCCCACCCAACTTTGTACCACCTGAAAATTTGGAGATAATATATTTAGTTCCCTCATCCAAATCATTAATATATATTGTGAGGAGTTGAGGTCCTAGCATAGATCCCTGTGGAACCCTATTAATCACTGACTACCAATCAGAAAAAGATCCATTTATGCCAATTCTTTGCTTCTTGACTTTGCTCACTATTCATCTCAAGATGTTACCCGCAATCCCATGCACTTTACTTTATATAGTAATCTACTATGTGAGACTTTGTTGAAAGCCTTCTGAAAGTCTAAATAAACCACATCCACCTGTGCTCCCTGGTCAATTTTACCAGTTACATCCTCAAAGGATTCTAATAGATTCATCAAGTATGTTCTCCCTTCTGTAAATCCATGCTGACATTGTCTGATTGTACCATTGCTTTCCAAATACTGTGCAGTGAAGTACTTGGTAACGGACTCTAACAACTTTCCTACTACATTAGGCTCATTCATCTATAGTTCCTTGTTTTCACTATATCTCAAATGTATGTAGGAACCATTCCAAAATTCAAAGAATTTGTTTTAGCTCTACTACTATTAGACAGTCTTTTGGTTTCTCCAGGAATCAGGGGATATGGTGGAAAAGTGGAATTAAAACCCAAGATCAGCCATAATCCTACTAAATAGCGGAACAAGCATGATAGGCCATATGATTTGGTTCCTGCTCCTCTGCCTTGTACATACCCAAATTAACCACACTCTCACCATAGCCCTGTATCAATCTCAAGCTACTCCCACTGCCATATTCTCTTATCATAGCCCTGTATCAATCCCAAACGTATCCCACTACCCCACTCTTTCCCCATAGCCCTGTATCAATCCCAAACGTATCCTACTGCCCCACTCTTTCCCCATAGCCCTGTAGCAATCCCAAACTAATCCTACTGATCCAATCTCTACCCACTCTACCATCTCTGCTTCAAATTCAAGACATTTTTTCATTAAAATCTCTTTGGCTCAACCACTCTCAGTAGAATGCATTCCCTTATTAAAGATTATTTCTGTTTCTATGCCTGTGGAAGGCCCTTTCTTTGCATGTCTGCTGCTTACCATATTCCTTTCTAGCTCTTCTATCTCCCTTTGCACCTCCCCATTACACAAGTTATACTCATGATTATCTTTCTCCTTTTAATCCCCAATTTTATTATACATCTCCCTTTTAAGTTTCAATTTACTTTCAATCTCTGTTTGTCCACTGGACTCTATGCTGTTTGTATCTATTCATTTTGAGAGTAAATCATATTCTGCATTCAATTCATGTATGTGCAGAATTTTCATTGCTGACTCGTAACCTGCTTACTATTATTTATGCCCAGTTAATTTGTCATGATGTGGAGATGCTGGTATTGGAATGGGGTGAAAACAGTAATGTTAAAGTCCAACAGGTTTATTTGGTAGCAAAAGCCACTAGCTTTCAGAGTGTTGCCCCTCTATCAGGTGAGTATGAGTTGTTGGGTCTAGGACACTGTGGTTAGAGTGTCTCTCATTGCTGATGGCCATTGCTTGGCATTTGTGTGGCACAAATGTTACTTGCCACTTGTCAGCCCAAGCTGGATATTGTCCAGATCTTGTTGCATTTGAACATGTACTACTTCCGTATCTGAGGAGTGCGAATGGTGCTGAGCATTGTGCAATCATTGGTGAACATCCCTGCTTCTGACCTTATGATGGAGGGAAGGCCATTGATGAAGCAGCTGAAGGTTGTTGGGCCTAGGACACTATCCTGAGGGGCTCCTGCAGAGATGTCCTGGAGTTGAGATGACTGACCCTCCACTCACTTGATGAAGGGGCAATGCTCCTAGAGCTAGTAGCTTTTGCTACCAAATAAACCTGTTGGACTTTAACCTGGTGTTGTGAGACCTCTTGCAGTTAATTTGTCCCAGATCCCTTATCTCACTGATTTTGCCTTTTCCTTTACTCTTACTCTTTAACTGTTTATTATCAATTTCTATAGCAACCCAAGCCATTTCCTCATTACAGGAAGGATGTGGAAGCCATTGAAAGGGTGCGGAGGAGATTTACAAGGACGTTGCCTGGATTGGGTGGCATGCCTTATGAGGATAGGTTGAGGGAGCTCGGTCTTTTCTCCCTGGAGAGACGAAGGATGAGAGATGACCTGATAGAAGTGCATAAGATGTTGAGAGGTATAGATCGGGTGGATTCTCAGAGGCTTTTTCCAAGGGCTGAAATGGTTGCTACAAGAGGACACAGGTTTGAAGTGCTGGGGAGTAGGTACAGAGGAGATGTCAGGGGTAAGTTTTTCACTCAGAGGGTGGTGGGTGAGTGGAAATGGCTGCCATCGGTGGTGGTGGAGGTAAATTCGAAAGGGCCTTTTTAAGAGACTTCTGGATGAGTACATTGGACTTAATAGGATTGAGGGTTATAGGTAAGCCTAGTAGGTAGCGATATGATCGATACAACCTGTGGGCCAAAGGGTCTGTTTGTGCTGTAGTTTTTCTATGTTCTATGTTGTGATTGCTATTTCACAAATATTCTCAAATTTTCATCAGCTTTATATTATTACCACTTTATATCATTACCCTGTTGTTCTGCCATATCGCAGTTCTCCCCTCAAAAATACAATTTCTAACTCTGCACAGGACAGCAAACTGAGAGGATAGTCAATACAGAGCAATCCTGCAACGGATTACGCAGACATAATATAAACATTTGGGGTGTGATTTGCTGTGCATCCTGCCACATATTTTGTGGCAATGGAGGCAGACCACCATTGGTTGGCCGTGGGATCTTCTGGTCCCACTGTTGTCAATGGATTTCCTTTTTGTTATTCATTCATGGGTGTCACTGGCTGGCAAGCACTCATTGCCCATCCCTTGTTGCCCTTGAGAAGGTGGTGGTGAGCTGCCTTCTTTAATCACTGCAATCCACATGCTGTAGGTTGACCCACAATACCATTAGGGAGGGAATTGTCCCAGTGACTGTGAAGGAATGGTAATATATCTCCAAGTCAGGATGGTGAGTGGCTTGAAGGGGAATGTGCAGGTGGTGCTCTTCCCATTTATCTGCTGCCTTGTCCTTCTGAATGGAAGTGATTGTGAGTTTGGAAGGTGCTGTCTCAGGATCTTTGATGAACTACTGCAGTGTATCTTATAGATAGTACACACTGCTGCTACTGACTGTCGGTGCTGGAGGGAGTGGATGTTTGTAGATGTTGTTTGTTGAGCCTATCAAGTAGGCTCTTTGTCCTGGATGGTATCGAGCTTCTTGAGTGTAGTTGGAACTGCACCCATCCAGGCAAGTGGGGAGTATTCCCTCACACTCCTGACTTGTGCCTCATAGTTGGTCAGCAGGTGAGTTACTTTCTGCTGTATTCCAAACCTCTGATTTGTTCTTGTAGCCACTGTGTTTATCTGGCAAGTCCAATTGAGTTTCTGGTCAATAGTAACCCCAAGGATGTTGACATTGGGGGATTCAGTGATGATGACACCATTGAATGTCAAGGGATGGTGGTTAGAATGTCTCTCATTGCTGATGGTCATTGCTTGGCATTTGTGTGGCGCAAATGTTACTTGCATTTGAACATGTACTACTTCTGTGACTGAGGAGTCATGAATGGTGCTGAACATTGTGCAATCATTGGTGAACATCCCCACTTCTGACCTTATGACAGAGGGAAGGTCATTGATGAAGCAGCTGAAGGTTGTTGGGCCTAGGACACTATCCTGAGGCACTCCTGCAGAGTTGCCCTGAAGTTGAGATGACTGACCCTCCACAACCACAATCATCTTCCTGTGTGTAAGGTATGACTCCAACCAGCCGAGAGTTTGCCCCCTGATACTATCGATTCCAGTTTCGCTAGGGCTCTTTGATGTCACACTTGGTCAAATGCGGCCTTGATGCTAAGATCTGTCATTCTCACCTCACCTCTGGAAGTCAGCTCTTTTGTCCATGTTTGAAGCAAAGCTGTAATGAGGTCAGGAGCTGAGTAACCTTGATGAAACCCAAACTGAGCGTCAGTGAGCAAGTTATTGCTGAGGAGATGCTGCTTGATAGCACTGTTGATAACCCTCTTCCATCACTTTACTGATGATTGAAAGTAGACTGAATGGACATTAATTGGCCTGGTTGGATTTGTCCTGCTTTTTGTATGCAGAACATACCTAGGCAATTTTCCACTTTGTCGGGCAGGTGCCAGTGTTGTAACTGTACTGGAAGAGCTTGACTAGGGGAGTGGCAAGTTCTAGAGCACAAGTCTTCAGTTCTATTGCCGGAATGTTATCAGGGCCCATTGCCTTTGAAGTAACCAGTGCCTCCAACATTTCTTGAAATCATGTAAAGTGAATTGAATTGGCTGGAGACTAGCATTTGAGATGCTGGGGATCATTGGAGAAAGCCATGATGGATCATCTGCTTGGCACCTCTGGCTGAAGACTGCTGCGAATGCTTCAGTCTTATCTTTTATACTGACTGTTGGGCTCCTCCATCATTGAGCATGGAGATATTTGTGGAACCTCCTCCTCCAGTGAGTTGTTTAATTGTTCATCGCTATTCACAACTAAATGCAGCAGGACTGCAGGTCTTGGATCTGATCCATAGATTGTGGGATCACTTAGCTCTATCACTTGCTGGTTTTGCCATTTGATATGCAAGTAGTCCTGTTTGGTAGCTTCACCAGGTTGACACTACATTTTTAGCTATGCCTGATGCTGCTCCTGGCATGTGCTCCTGCACTCTTCATTGAACCAGGGTTGATCCCCTGGCTGGTTGGTAATGGTTGAGTGGGGGATATACCGAGCCATGAGGTTGCAGATTGTGCTGGAGTACAGTTTTGCTGCTGTTGATGCCCAATTTTGAGTTGCTGGATCAGTTTGAAGTCTGTCCCATTTAGCACGGTGATAGTGCCACACAACATGATGGAAGTTATTCTCAATGTGAAGGTGGGATCTCGTCTCCACAATCACTGTGGGTGGTCACTCTTACCAATACAGTCATGGACAGATGCATTTCCAGCTGGCAGCTTGGTAAGAATTAGGTCAAGTATGTTTTTCCCTCTTGTTTCCTTCACCACCTATTGCAGACCCAGTCTAGCAGTTATATCCTTTAGGGCCTGACCAGCTTAATCAGTAGTGCTGCTGTTGAGCTACTCTTGGTGATGGACATTGAAATCACCCAGAGTACATTTTTCATCCTTGCCACCTTCAGTGCTTCTTCCAAGTACTGATTCACCAGCTGAAGGAGGTTGGCACATGGGAACCAGTAAGAGGTTTCCTTGCCCATGTTTAACCTGAAGCCATGAGACTTCATTGGGTCCAAAGTTGATGTTAAGGACTCTCAGGGCAACTCCCTCCTGACTGTATACTACTATGCCGCCACTTCTGCTGGGTCTGTCCTGCTGATGGGACAGGACATATCTAGGGATGGTAATGGTGGTGTCCAGGGTGTTGTCTGTAAGGTATGATTCAATGAGAATGACTATGTCAGGCTAATACTTGACTGGTCTGTGAGACAGCTCTCCCAATTTTAGCACTAGCTCCCAGATGTTAGTAAGTAGGACTTTGCAGGGTCGACAGGGCTGTTTGTTATTTTTCCATTATCTTTTCCAGTGCCTGGGTCGATGCCAGGAGGTCCACTTGATTTCACTTCTTTGTTGAGACTTTGTAGCGATTGATACAACTGAGTGGTTTGCTAGGCCATTTCAGAGGTCAGTTGAGAGTCAACCACATTGCTGTGGCTCTGGAGTCACAGGTAGGGCAGACCAGGTAAGAACAGCAGACATTAGTGAACTAGATGGGTTTTTCTAACAATCAGTAATGGTTTCATGGTTAACCATTTGTTACCAGGTGCAAATCACTCCTGATACTCAATACCCAGTTCAAAGTTGTCATTTCCAACTAATTTGCACGCAAGTCCTTTTTAAACGCGCAAACATGTTTCTGCTCCAACTTTCAGTTGGGTGAGAAGCAACTATTTTTCCATCATATTGATTTTTATTTGCTCATCGGGAAGTATTAGTCTTCAGTACATTCAGGATTCTGCAGCTTTGAATCGAATGTGAAGTTCACTTTAAATTGCACATATTGGGGCAGTATTTTCAATTGGAAATGTTGACAAAGTGCGGGAAAGGCTGGACTTTTATTTCTACATTGAAGCTGGGCTTTGACAGGTTTAAGGTTGTAACTTGACTTAGTTCCAGATATTTAATTCCTTAATGCCAAATATTTTTATTGAATTCAAATTCCACCAACTGCCGTGGCGGGATTTGAACCTGGGTCCACAGAGCATTAGCTGAGTTGCTGGATTAATAGTCCAACAATAATATTGCTAGGCTATCACCTCCCCTTCAGCCGTCACCTCTTGGAAACCCACAGTGAACTGGAAGATCCAGCTGGCATGAATGACCAGAAAGCACCAGCAACAGAATGAGTAAATGATTAACACGGATAAATGTGAGGCAGTAGGAAGTAACAAAGGGATCTTGGGGTACAAATATACTAATTACTAAACATTGCACTCAGGTTAACAAGGCCTTAAAAAAGCAAACCAAGCACTAGTTTGCACTGCTGCCTCACAGCACCAGGGACCCAGGTTCAATTCCAGCCTCGAGTGACTGTCTGTGTGGAGTTTGCACATTTTCCTCGTGTCTGCGTGGGTTTCCTCCAGCTGCTCTGGTTTCCTCCCACAGTCCAAAGATGTGTGGGGTAGGTTGGCCATGCTAAACTGACCCTAGTGTTAGAGGATTAGCAGGATGAATATGTGGGATTACGGGAATAGGGCTGGGTGAGATTGTGCTCGGTGTACACTCAATGGGTCAAATGGCCTCCTTCTGCACTTCTAGAGGGACAGAATTAAAAAGGAGGGAACTATTGGCTTAGAGTACTGCCTGCAGTTCTTGTCACCATCTTACAAAAAGGACAGAGTCACTGGAGAGAGTGCAGAGATTCACAAAGATGATACCAGAATAGATATAAAATCAGGAAAGGATTGACAGGCTGCGTCTCTAGTGAACATCCTTCAAATCATGAAAGGTTTTGATGGAGCAGATCCAGAAAGTCACCTCTTGAGGGGAAGTGGAACTTAGAGACCATTGATTAAAGATAGTCATCAAGAAATTCAATAATGAATTCAGAAGAAATTTCTTCACCCAAAGAATGGTGAGAATATGGAACTTGCTACCACAGGAAGTGGTTGAAGAGAATCTGTAGATGTATTTAAAGAAAAGCTAGACAAGGACATGAGGGAGAAGGGAATAGCTGGATACCGTTCTAGATATAAATGAGGAAAGATAGGAGAAGGATCAAGTGGAGCATAAACACCAGAATGGACTGGTTAGACTGAATGACCTGTTCCTGTGCCATATTTCCTGTGCAATACCCCTCTGTGGGTGACATGGTGACACAGTGGTCAGCATTGCTTCGTCATAGCATCAGGGACCTGGGTTCGATTCTGGCCTAAGGTGACTACCTATGTGGAGTTTGCATTCTCCTCGTGTCTGTGTCGGTTTCGTCCAGGTGCCTCCCATGGACCAAAGATGTGCAGATTAAGTGGATTGGCCATGCTAAATTTCCCCTTACTGTGCAAGGATGTGTAATTTAGGTGAATTAGGAGATTACAGGGATAGGGTGAGCCTGGGTAAGATGCTCTTTCGAAGGGTTGATGCAGACTGAATGAGTCAAATGGGCTCCTTCTGCACTATAGGGATTCTATGGTCCTCTATTGCACACTGAACATGTTTTAAATCTATCAATATAAATATATCAATATAAAGAGTCTAAATGTCCCTCTATCTCTGTTACTAATTCAAACATGGACGATAATTTTTATTCTCTCCCTTTCCATAAGTTTTCTCACTTGCCCCTTGATGTCCTTCATCCTGGCACCAAGGAGTTAATATGGCACTCAGCTGAGAGATGCTGAGAGGTGTGGCCTATTGAACATAGAACGTAGAACATAGAACATTACAGTGCAGAACAGGCCCTTCGGCCCACGATGTTGCGCTGACCAGTTACAAAACAATGACCCACTAACCTAAACCAATCCCTTCTCGTCCATAAACCTATCCACGGATCTCTTAAACGCCCCCAAACTAGGCGCATTTACAACTGCAGCAGGCAGGGCATTCCAATCCCTCACCACCCTCTGGGTAAAGAACCTACCCCTGACATCCATCCTATAACTACCACCCCTTAATTTAAAGCTATGCCCCCTCGTGCTAGCTTTCTCCATCCGAGGAAAAAGGCTATCACTGTCCACCCTATCTAAACCTCTAATCATCTTATATGTTTCAATAAGGTCCCCTCTACAAACACAAGAGGACCAGCTGCCCCAATACTCAAATTTCCAACACTTTATGTAATTGTGTTTCCCCTGGACGGGGCTTCATGATGGCCCAAGTATCACACTCCACATTCACCTTGAGGACTCCTGCGCTTTATCCTTCTGTGTCTAATTTAAAACATGTAGAATCATAGAATCCCTACAGCACAGAGGGAGATTATTTGACCCATCGAGTCTGTGCTGACCACAATCCCAGCCAGGCCCTATTCCCTTAACCCCACACATTTATCCTGCTAATCCCCCTGACTTCAGGTCTATTTAGCATGGCCAATCAACCTAACCTGCACATCTTTGGACTAGGTGCAAATGGTGTTAGCCTGGATTCCTACTGACAACAAACTCTCTGAACAACTAGATGCTGCTTACTTGTTAACACAACTATGAATTAAAGAAAAATATCCACTGTGTCACCTTGTGGGTCTTTGGTGTCATGTTTTCCAGTTTCCAGTTTCAAAAAGGCCTTTGTCCTTCAAACACTCTCACTCAACACAAGTGCTGGCACATGGGATTAAAGTTCCTCTCTCGCCAAATCAGAAGAATCATTAGGTCCCTCCTTTAAAAAGAAGAGTGAAAATATGTACAGTGTATTCAATGCCTTATGAACATAATCACTGGGACATAGACCCAGTGGCTTGGATTTTCCCAGCGCTTTGCGTCTGGAAAAGTGAAGGAATAATGCATCAGGACAGCTCCCCAATCTGTCCCTGCCTCCATAAATGTTTACTGGTGTAGCTGACAGCTACCTACCCAGCAGCAGCAGGAATCAGTCTATTAAGGGCAGTGATTAGGTAATTAGGTTGCATTCTTCAATACCATCCTAATATTCTTGGAGATAGAACATAGAACATGGAACATTACAGCGCAGAACAGGCCCTTCGGCCCACGATGTTGCGCCGACCAGCTTTTAAAAAAAAACAACACTAACCCACTAATCTAAACCAATCCCATTTCGTCCATAAACCTATCCACAGATCTCTTAAACGCCCCCAAACTAGGCGCATTTACAACTGCAGCTGGCAGGGCATTCCAGTCCCTCACCACCCTCTGGGTAAAGAACCTACCCCTGACATCAGTCCTATAACTACCCCCCCTTAATTTAAAGCCGTGCCCCCTCGTGCTAGCTTTCTCCATCCTAAGAAAAAGGCTATCACTATCCACCCTGTCTAAACCTCTAATCATCTTATATGTTTCAATAAGGTCCCCTCTTAGCCGCCTTCTTTCCAGCGAAAACAACCCCAAATCTCTCAGTCTCTCCTCATAGGATCTCCCCTCCATACCAGGCAACATCCTGGTAAACCTCCTCTGCACCCTCTCCAAAGCCTCTACATCCTTCCTGTAATGTGGGGACCAGAACTGCACACAATACTCCAAGTGCGGCCACACCAGAGTTGTGTACAGTTGTATCATGACGCTGCGACTCCTAAATTCAATCCCCCTACCAATAAACGCCAAGACACCGTATGCCTTCTTAACAACCTTATCTACTTGATTCCCAACTTTCAGGGATCTATGTACACATACACCTAGATCCCTCTGCTCCTCCACACTATTCAAAGTCCTCCCGTTAGCCCTATACTCAACACATCTGTTATTCCTACCGAAATGAATTACCTCACACTTCTCCACATTAAACTCCATCCACCACCTCGCGGCCCAGCTCTGCAACCTTTCTAAGTCACCCTGCAAACTATGACACCCTTCCTCACAATCTACCACACCTCCGACTTTGGTGTCATCAGCAAACTTACTAATCCACCCAACTATACCCTCATCCAGATCATTAATAAAAATTACAAACAGCAGTGGCCCCAAAACAGATCCCTGAGGCACACCACTCGTAACCGAACTCCATGACGAATATTTACCATCAACCACCACCCTCTGTCTCCTATCTGCTAGCCAATTCCTGATCCAATTACTTAGATCACCCCCAATCCCATACATCTGCATTTTCTGCAGAAGCATACCATGGTGAACCTTATCAAACGCCTTACTAAAATCCATATACACCACGTCAACTGCCTTACCCCTATCCACCTCTTTGGTCACTTTCTCAAAGAACTCCATAAGGTTAGTAAGGCACGACCTACCCGCTACAAAACCATGCTGACTGTCTCTAATCAATTCATTACTCTCCAAATAACTATAAATCCTGTCTCTAATAATCCTTTCCAAAACCTTACCCACCAGAGAAGTAAGACTCACCGGTCTATAATTCCCAGGGAAGTCTCTGCTCCCCTTCTTAAACAATGGGACAACATTTGCTGTCCTCCAATCTTCCGGTACTATACCAGAGACCAACGACGACCTGAAGATCAGAGCCAGAGGCTCCGCAATCACCTCTCTTGCCTCCCAGAGAATCCTAGGGTAAATCCCATCCGGACCAGGGGACTTATCTATTTTCAAACCCTCTAGAATATCCAGCACATCCCCCGTATCAACTGCAATACTATCTATTTTACACCCCTGCACCCCAGTGTCCTCCTCAGCTACATTCATGTCCCCTTGTGTGAACACCGAAGAGAAATATTGGTTCAACGCCTCTCCAATCTCCTCCGGTTCCACACACAACTTCCCTCTACTGTCTGTAACTGGCCCTAATCTTGCCCTAACCAACCTTCTGTTCTTGACATACCTGTAAAACGCCTTAGGGTTCTCCTGATGACTGAGACCCCCACATTGTACATGGCTCATAAATTCATAGGAGGCACATTTTGGCAGAACCAACGGGATGAACGAGTACACTATCAAGGGCAGGAGTCTTAGTAGTGTTGAAGAGCAGAAGGATCTTGGGGTCCGGGTCCACAGGACTCTTAAATCGGCCTCGCAGGTGGAGGATGTGGTCAAGAAGGTGTATGGTGTACTGGCCTTCATTAATCGAGGGATTGAGTTTAGGAATCGGGAGGTAATGCTGCAACTTTATAAAACCCTAGTCAGGCCTCATTTGGAGTACTGTGCGCAGTTCTGGTCGCCTCATTATAGGAAAGACGTAGAAGCTATTGAAAGGGTACAGAGGAGATTTACAAGGATGTTGCCTGGACTGGGAGGCATGCCTTATGAAGTTAGGTTGAGGGAGCTGGGACTCTTCTCCCTGGAGAGACGAAGGTTGAGAGGCGACCTGATAGAAGTTTATAAAATGTTGAGAGGAATAGATAGGGTGGATTCTCAGAGGCTATTTCCCCGGGTTGAAATGGTCGCTACCAGAGGACACAGATTTAAGGTGCGGGGAGGAAAGTACAGAAGTGATGTTAGGGGTAAGCTTTTCACTCAGAGGGTGGTGAGTGAATGGAATCGGCTGCCGTCAGTGGTGGTGGAGGTGAACTCGCTGGGGTTTTTTAAAAGACTTCTGGATGAGTATATGGGGTTTAATGGGATTGGGGGTTATAGATAGGTCTATAGATTGGTAGGTGTTGATGTGATCGGCGCAACTCGTGGGCCGAAGGGCCTGTTTGTGCTGTAGTGTTCTATGTTCTATGCGCAGCAGGACAACCCAGCATGCAGCAGTTTTACATAATTGGAAGAAAATAAGAAGTTTGCAGTCAAGGGCAGCTAGATTCCTGCCATCCCAGCTGTTGCTCTCGCAGGCTGATGCCATTGAGAGTGATGGGCTTAAGAAAATTCAGGCCTAGAAGGCTGATGTTCTTGCAAGTTGATCCACTGGGAAATGTTTCCAGGGTCTGATTTCCCCACTTGGATTCCCAATGTAGCACAGTGATAGCTTGTCAGTCTCTGTGGCTCACCAGACTTTCCTGACATCAATTCCTTTACACATTTGCAAAGGAAGATTTGAAACCTGGAGTTCAGGAATGTTCTCTAAGTTCCTCACGGTACACTTCCATAGCTTCGCCCTATACGTGTCAGAAATCTCACTTAGAGTTTCTGCGGAATCTCCAGTTGAGAGAAGTTCCAAGAAATCTCCCTGACCTACAGTCTTGTTTTGCTGGAATAACTCGGGTTCATTTTCAATGATGAAAGAATGTGAAGAGTAGATAGTAACAGATTGTTGTCAATAATTAAGGAGTGAAGAATGGGAAATTAAAGATACAAAAGTAAAATATTAGAAATTTAGAAGAAAAGGCAGGAGAAATTCCTCCACAGAGAGTTGTGAGGCTTACAACTTCCAGAGTTAGTGAGTGAGATAGAAACAGCCAACAAGAGATTAGATTGAATGGATGGATGAAGGAAAAAGGGTGAGTAAATACAATTAAAGCTGTTTGCTCATGATTTTTTAAATTCATTTATAAGGACATTTGAGCATCAACCACATTGCTGTGGATCTGTAGTTATATGTCGGCCAGGCATTAGTGAACCAGATGGGTTTTTAGGACAATCAACTATAGTTTCACGGTCATCATTAGATTTTTATTTCCAGATTTTCATTGAACTCAAATTTCACCATCTGCTGTGGTAGAATTTGAACCCAGGTCCTCAGGTCTTGCCCTAGGGTCTCTGGATTACTAATCTAGTGACAATACCACCACGCAATTGTCTCTCCTTAATTGGAGCCTCTCCTTAATATGTATTTCCATAAGATAGATTGCAATCACTTGATAATATAATGTCACCAGCAAACTCTTTGCAAACCCTCTTTCTGAACACTTCCTGTTTCTTGTTTCAGCTTTTAAAAATGCTTGTGTATCGTCACCTTGCTGGAACGGTGGGACCTGCCACAGCGGTGTTGATGAATATAACTGCACTTGCAGGACAGGCTACAGTGGCAGGAACTGTGAGATTGGTAAAGTCAATGTAATAAATTATACTTATCGAAGTGGTACAAGAGATATTTGCACTAACTGTTGTTGAAGTTTTATTTCAAGGGGAGCTGTAGTGTCATTGAAATCCCTTGGATTAGATGGCCACCAGATCCCAGAAAGGTCCATCCAAATCCCTTATTAAATGGAAGCTGATGTTTCTTTTTGTCCCATTGGACTGCTGGGTTTCTGTTGGAAGCACTAGCCTTGTTTCAGTCATAAAGCATGGAATATATCATCATGATGTTCAATCATAGAGTCATAGAGGTTTACAGCATGGAAACAGGCCCTTTGGCCCAACTTGCCCATGCTGCCCTTTTGTTTTTAAACCCCTAAGCTAATCCCAATTGCCTGCATTTGGCCCATATCCCTCCATACCCATTGTACCCATGTAACTATCTGAATGCTTTTTAAAAGATAACATTGTACCCGCTTCTACTACTAGCTCTGGCAGCTTGTTCTAGACACTCAGCACCCTCTGTGTGAAAACAATCATGTTTCTCAGCGCATGTCAAGCTACTTAAGGTGGCATCTGACAGCCAATCAAGTCCCTTCCCTTTCTGCTTTGCTGTCAGCTAGCATTGACCAAGCCATGGCATCCAATCCCACTGGCCTTCAAGCACCAATGTCATAGATCATAGAAACCCTACAGTACAGAAAGACGCCATTCGGCCCATCGAGTCTGCACCGACCACAATCCCACCCAGGCCCTATCCCCATATCCCTGCACATTTACCCACTAATCCCTCTAACCTACACATCTCAGGACAGTAAGGGGCAATTTTTAGCATGGCCAATCAACCTAACCCGCACATCTTTGGACTGTGGGAAGAAACCAGAGCACTCAGAGGAAACCCACACAGGCACGAGGAGAATGTGCAAACTCCACACAGACAGTGACCCAAGCCAGGAATCGAACCCAGGAGCTGTGAAGCAGCAGTGCTAACCACTGTGTTACCGTGCCGTCAAACCAACAAGGATAATGCTCTCTAATACCAAGGACTAACCAGAACACAAAATAAAACGGGCCCTGCTCTAGCTTCTGCCAAACATGTCTGACCCCCATCACTAAATCAGCTCAGATCTAATCATCTAAGCTTACTGTTCAGACTCTCCCATTTTTAACAAACAATAATATTTGTATCCTAGTTTACCCCTGTACATGATCAAGTGTAGTATCGACATGCTGCGCATGGTTGAAGTCATTAGGTTACATTTTAGCTTCGTTTGAAGCAATTTTTTAAAAGCAGCATCTCGGCCTTTTGGCTAAGATGCAAATGTGATCAAGCCTTGGAGAAGGAGCTATGCCTACTCCAATCAGCTTGGACCATGTAGATTAAGCTGAAGACAGGCGGTGAGAACCCTGTCTTATCAGCTTGGATCGGGAATGTCTCAACTTGCTGAGACTCTGAATTGGACTTGATTGGATTGAATCGGAATAAAAACAAAAACAAAATGAGTTAGTTACTGATCAACTGAACTACTGTTCCTCTCATCACCTTCATCTTATCCATGTCCAGGAAGTCAAGACAATGGCACTCCTGCAAAAGTTGGGGAGTGAGCTGATTAAATGCGTCCCATGGGAATCCTCAGGCTCTCCATGTCAGCATTGGGAAAGCTGGCTTCCCTCTGTTTCTCGAATGTTACTGTCATATCCTGTGTGATTTCTCACTGCTGCCAACCACATCAATCTACTACAGGCCTTTCAATCTTGCAATCACACCAGCTCCTTAACTCTTCCTGGCCAGTCCATAGGTTTTCTCCCTCAATCTCACCTCTTCCTAGGCACAACCAATCAATTGCTGGCAGAAGCAATTCTGTTTGCTTATCCAGTGCTGTGTAAATTGAACTGTCCTCAGGCTGCTGTGGGATGTATTTCATGACAAACCCCACTCAGATCTTTGGAATATGAAGATTGATAAGCCTGTTTTGTCAAATCTAAGCTGTGATTCTAAGATGCACTCCTGCATCTGGTCAGAAGGTTGTGGGTTTATCTTCCATATGTCACTTTATGCAGCAAGTATCATTTTTTTCTTCTTTCATGCAAAGCACAGTGGTTAACACTACTGCCTTACAGCGCTAGGGACCCGGGTTCAATTCCAACCTTGGGTGACTGTGCGGATTTCCTCCAGGTGCTCCGGTTTCCACCCACAGTCCAAAGATATGCAGGTTAGGTGGGCTGGCCATGCTAAATTGCCCCTTAATTTTCAAAGATGCGTAGATTAAGTGGATTGACCCTGCTAAGTTGCCTCTTAGCATCCAAAGAAATATAGGTTAGATGGATTGGCCTTGCTAAATTGCCCCTTAGTGTCCAAAGATTAGTTGGTTACAGGGTGATTGGAGGGCCTGATTGGAGACCCTCTTTCAGAGATTCAGTGCGGACCCAATGGGCTAAACGGCCTCTTTCTGCAGTGTAGGGATTCTGATGTTCTCTGTGGGATCACTGATTAGGCTAGCATTTATTGCCCATTCTTAATTGCCCTTGAGAAGGTGCTGGTAAGCCGTATTGAACTGCTGCAGTATCTGGAGGTGCACCCTCAGTGCTGTTATAGAGGGAGTTCCAGGATTTTGACCTAGTGACAATGAAGGAACAGCAATATATTTCCAAGTCAGGATGGTGAATGACCTGAAGAGAAACATGCATACCGAAATACTTCTGGAACGTTTTTTACTCTGTTTTGAATTTTAAGTTCTGATGCTGCTATTTTGGATTGCTAATACTATTTCCACAATAAATTTCAAAATAATTTTATCTTAGCAGAAGACGATAATTGTGCATCCAACCCATGCCAGAATGGAGGATGGTGCCAGAATAGTGCCACACAGTACAAGTGTTCCTGTGAAATTGGTTATCATGGTCAAAATTGTGAACTTGGTAAAGTACCTCCAATACTGTAAGTCTTGCTAGATTTGACTGTTTAATAGGTTACAAGTATGGAGATAGAGAAGTTCTTAAAGCATAAGACGACTAATAATTTCTTCTTGCAGCTCAGGTCAAAGCTGGCAGAAGATCTGGGAACTTAAGGCGACTGTGGGAAGATTCTGGGGTTGTGAGAGATGTGACAAGGGAGCAACAAAACTGATGAGCACTGATGTCGATACTTGAAAGTGTACAGATAGTGAAAGGAAGGACAATCCTTGTAAAAACCAATGGTAAAAATAAGGGAACAAAATACTGAAATTAAAAAATGCCAACTGACTATAAAGTAACTGGTCTCACAACACCAGGTTAAAGTCCAACAGGTTTACTTGGTAGCACGAGCTTTCGGAGTCTCAGGCTCCTTCATCAGGTGAAAGAGGACTTGTGTTCATAAACAGGTCATATACAGATACAAACTCAATTTACAAGATAATGGTTGGAATGCGAGTCTTTACAAATAATCAAGTCTTAAAGGTACAGACAATGTGAGTGGAGAGAGGGCCAAGCACAGGTTAAGGATGTGTGTATTGTCTCCAGCCAGGACAGTTAGTGAGATTTTGCAAGCCCAGGCAAGTCGTGGGAGTTACAGATAGTGTGACATGAACATAACATAACATAAGAACATAAGAACTAGGAGCAGGAGTAGGCCAACTGGCCCCTTGAGCCTGCTCCGCCATTCAATAAGATCATGACTAATCTTTTTATGAACTCAGCTCCCCTTACCCGCCCGCTCACCACAACCCACAATTCCTTTACTGTTCAAAAATTTATCAGGACTGAACCCAAGATCCCGGTTGAGGCCGTCCTCATGTGTGCGGAACTTGGCTATCAGTTTCTGGCTATCAAGCTCCGCACGCATGAAGACGGCCTCAACTGGGGTCTTGGGTTCAATGATATTCATTGTAGAGAAGTTTTGACAGTAAGAAATTATTTATCAATCATAAAAATTGATGGGTATTGTTTGTAAAATGAATATTGGTGCTGAAAGTTATACATATTGATAGTAAAAACTCAGATTAAACAATGCTGGGTATGAACAGTAAAAATGAATATTGATTTACTAATGAGGTTAACTGATGAATAAATATGATAGATATGACCTACAAACAAGAATAGTTATCATAAAGTATGATGGGTATTGACAGTAGAAAGTAATGGATATTGATTGTTCGAATCACAGAAATGACATCATGAGGAGATGGCCATTCAGCCCCTTTGGGCCTGTGCTAGAGCTTTGATGAGCAGTCCATCTTAGGTCTGTAATCCTGTAAGTTCCTCAGGTACCTATCTAGGGCTCTTCTAAAATTATTTATGGAATTAGCTTGCATCACCTTTACAGGTAGAATTTTCCAAATCCCAACAACTCTGAAAACCTTTCTCATTATCTCCTGGCTAGATCAGTGGTTGTCAAAGTGTGGTCAGTTGAACAATGCTGGTCCGTGGGGATCCTCCGGAGAGTCCATGAGTTGGTCCAAAATGCAAATCATTGACATACAACACCATAGCTGAGGCCATACAAGAGAACAACCAAGAACGCTCTTCACCATCACTCATGTAACATCAGATAACCAGCGCAGTCCTCTCAAGCATGGCACAAACCATCATAAACACAAGCAACAACAATGTACTTTAATAGGCAAGGCTTGTATTCCTGATGATTTTGTTTATTACTATATATGTAAGGTAAGTATTGAGATCTTGTGGCACATGGCTGGCATCCCTATTCTTCTAACACATCTGCGCCTGGCAGCAACAATGTGAGAGTCTCCTGATCAGTCATGCTTAATGTGGAGTGGCACCCCTCTAGTGACAGGCTAGCAACCTGTTCCAGGAAAAACTAGCAATGGAAACACATGCTTTGTCTGCTTCTTGTGCTATCATGTGTTAAATATGGAAAAAAAGGAAAAGAAGTCATTATGATGATTTTATAACATATTTAAATGTTTAAATGAGCATGCTGCCTTGTAGCATTAATGTTCATAATATGAAAATTTTGACACACATAAATAATTTATCTGTGACATGGGACCGAAGCTCTCCAGGCAACACATCATTGGTCTCTCACCAAAAGCAGCTCAATTTTTCTCATTCATACAGGTGATAATTTTTGTGGTGACAAACAAAAGTGGAGGGGCAGGATGGTCCGGGTGTCCTTTGCTCCACCAAAGTGATTCACAGATAAAAATGTTTGCAAATTATTGCTGTAATATAATTGCCTTTATAAATCAGAGTATCGAGTATAAAAGTTGGAGTGTTATGGTAAGGTTATATAAGGCATTGGTGAGGCCGAATTTAGAGTATTGTGTACAGTTTTGGTCACCTAGTTACAGGAAGGATGTAAATAAGGTTGAAAGAGTGCAGAGAAGGTTCACAAGGATGTTGCCGGGACTTGAGAAGCTGATTTACAGAGAGAGATTAAACAGGTTAGGACTTTATTCCCTGGAGCGTAGAAGAATGAGGGGAGATTTGATAGAGGTGTATAAGGTTTTGACGGGTATAGATAGAGTGAATGCAAGCAGGCTTCTTCCACTGAGGCTAGGGGAGAAAAGAACCAGAGGTCATGGGTTAAGGGCGAAAGGAGAAAAGTTTAAAGGGAATATTAGGGGGGCTTCTTCACGCAGACAGTGGTGGGAGTGTGGAATGAGCTGCCGGATAAAGTGGTAAATGCGGGGTCACTTTTAACATTTAAGAAAAACTTGGATGGGTTCATGGATGAGAGGGGTGTGGAGGGATACGGTCCGAGTGCAGGTCAGTAGGACTAGGCACAGACAAGAAGGGCCAAAAGGCCTGTTTCTGAGCTGTAATTTTCTACGGTTCTACATCTTTTGCTGATGATTTTAAAGCTGCAATATCTTCCAACTGACCCCACTCACTAGAGGGAATAGTTTTTGTCCAGCTACTCCATCAAAACACCTCATCTTACAAACGTCTATGAGCTCACCTCTTCTCTTTTCCAAGGAGAGCAGTCCTAGCTTTTCCAACCTCTCCTCATAACTGAAGTTCCTCATCCTTGGCAAAATCCTGTAAACTTTCCGATGCACCCTTTCTAAGGGTTGTACATCTTTCCAGAAGTGGTCCACAATAATCCAGTTGAGACCTAATTAGTGACTTAAGTTCCGATATGATTTCCTTGCTTTCATATTATACTCCTTGATTTATAAACTGATGTATGTTTTTAATTACCCTGTCAACTTTCCCTGCAGCCTTTCAGGATCTCTGTGTTTGCAACCAAGGTTTTTCTGCTCATCTATACTTCTCACATTTACTCTATTATTTCTCCCAAAGTACTACATCTCTCTGTATTAAATTCCACTTGCCATGCAAGTGTCCACTCTATGTCATTCTAAAATTTATAACTTCTTCATCACAATGTTGCAACATTTCATATTTTCTGCAAACTTTATAATGCTGCTTCCTATTCATGGATCTTCGTCATTTACAAAAATTGAAGAAACTAATGGACCCAAAACTGTTCTTTGGAAATATCACTGCAATTTAACTACCAGTCTGAAAGTTATTCATCCACCGATATGTATAATATGATTTGTATGCATAGTACACAAAACAGTACTTTTCACTCTGTCTCAGTACGTGAATAATAAGTCAAATCAAATCAAACATTTGGAGCCAATTTTGTATTCATAGTGCTATTTTATCCCCCTTAATGGACTTCAAACTTCTATATAAGCCTCCTGTCTGAAATCTTGCACAAGTGTTTCCAGAAATCTATCTATTACACGCCTTCATAGCCTTCTCTGATGCCTTATGAAAGAATTCAAATACGTCAATCGTATATGGTTTGCATTGCATTCCATACAGGTTCTGCTTCACTAATCCATTAATTGCCAAATTAATATTAATTTTGTCCCTGATAATGGATTCATTTAACTTCTCCACCACCTATGTTAGGCTGACTGGTCTGTAGTATCATAGTTTAGCCCTCTGCCTTTCCCTGGATAGTTGTATAGCTTTAGCAATCCTCCAGTCCTCTGCCACAAATGTATTCAATGAGGATAAAAGATTGTTACCAATGCTTCTGCAATTTCTACCTTTGCTTCTGTCAGTAACTTAGAATGCATTCTATTTAAAACTTTTTATAATACTTCTTAAAAATTTTGTCTTCTCTATTACCACCCTTGTGGAAATCATAGAAACATAGAAAATAGAAACAGGAAGAGGCCATTCAGCCCTTCGAGTCTGCTCTGCCATTCATTTTGATCATGGTTGATCATCAAATTTAATATCCTGATCCTGCTTTCCCCCATAATCCCGTGATCCCTTTAGCACTAACAGTTATATCTAACTTCTTTTTGAAGTCACACAATGGTTTGGCTATAACTTCTCTCTTTTAGTTTAATCTGATTCCTTTTTGACTGTGAATCATAGAATTATTGAATCCCTACAATACAGAAAGAGGCCATTAGGCCCATCAAGCCCAAACCAATAACAATCCCACCCAGGCCCTATCCCCATGACTCCATATATTTACGCTGCTAATCTCCCTAACACTAGGGGCCACTGAGCATGACCAATCAACCTAACCCGCACATTTTTGGCGTCTGGGAGGAAATAGGAGCACCCAGAGGAAACCCACACAGACATGGGAGAACATGCAAACAAAGATGAAGGATTGTTATGAAAACTCAGATGATTCACTGATGTCCCATAAGCAAGGAACCTATTTCCCTATATGTAACCCCAATCCACACCCCACACAGTTAACCATTATCCGCCCTCTGGAGTGGTCTAGTAAAACGTGCAGTTTTATCAAAACCACTCTGCCAACGATTCAAGATGGCCAGCCTCACCAGCTTTTCAGGACAATTGGCAATGGGCAGTAACATGTCAATGATGTTTAACAAAGAACCCATAAGGGAGCACTTTCTATGGCCTCAGTTGTAGATTGTGCCTTGTTGCCCGCCGCACAGTCTGCTTTAACCCTTATGCGGTGGACAAATAATTTTGAGTAGACACCTTATTAGTATAACCAATATTTATTTAAATGCACACAATCAATAATCACCCACCTGACCAACAATAAGTTATCTTACAGAAAATACTAGAATTCAAATCCAATACAAGATCTTGACTTGACTTTGCGTGACTGGCAAGTACCCAAGCGGATATTGGCCCTTATCTGTGTGCTGATTTCGGTAGTCGTCTGCATAGTTTGGTCCTTTGGTCTGGCATTCTGGCTCTGGTCTTTCTTCCTTCCTTCTCGGGTGTAGTGGCTCTCCTCATGCTGGCGATGTTCACCATTGTTGTAGCTTGTTTGTGGGGTCAGAGAGAGAGATTCTTGGTTGTGCAGCACCCTTTATACCCCGTTTGGTTTCACACCCCTTTTTGGCCATTGCCAATCAATCGATCAAGACTTGATCACCCTGATCAATAAGAGTCCAATCAGGTGCTACCACACTGATCTCTGGGTGTGTCCCCAGCGGCCACGTCTGTAGGTGTTGGAGGCACATAGGTCACATACCTCCCTCCTAAATAAGGGTTCACGGTGCCTTTGTATCTGGCACACAACCCAGTGTGACCAGAAAGTCTCTTTCATCCTGGAGATGAAACAAGCCAGTGTGACTCTAAAGTCCCTTTCATCCTGGAGATGACCCATATCCTGTTTATTCACTCATCAGGGTTGCAGCCTGTTTGTCTCTGTCTTTAAGCTGCAGCCTGTCAGTTTAGTTTCTTGCCCAATTGTCCCAGAGTGCTTTACAAAACACCATTGGGAATCAAGTAGATAAGGTTGTTAAGAAGGCATACGGTGTCTTGGCATTTATTGGTAGGGGGATTGAATTTAGGAGTCGCAGCGTCATGTTGCAACTGTACAAAACTCTGGTGCGGCTGCACTTGGAGTACTGTGTGCAGTTCTGGTCCCCACATTACAGGAAGGATGTGGAGGCATTGGAGAGGGTGCAGAGGAGGTTTACCAGGATGTTGCCTGGTATGGAGGGGAGGTCCTATGAGGAGAGACTGAGGGATTTGGGGTTGTTTTCGCTAGAAAGAAGGCGGCTAAGAGGGGATCTTATTGAAACATATAAGATGATTAGAGGTTTAGATAGGGTGGATAGTGATAGCCTTTTTCCTCGGATGGAGAAAGCTAGCACGAGGGGGCATGGCTTTAAATTAAGGGGGGGTAGTTATAGGACGGATGTCAGGGGTAGGTTCTTTACCCAGAGGGTGGTGAGGGATTGGAATGCCCTGCCTGCTGCGGTTGTAAACGCGCCTAGTTTGGGGGCGTTTAAGAGATCCGTGGATAGGTTTATGGACGAAAAGGGATTGGTTTAGATTAGTGGGTCATTGTTTTTTTTTTAACTGGTCGGCGCAACGTCGTGGGCCGAAGGGCCTGTTCTGCGCTGTAATGTTCTATGTTCTAAGATTTTAGATGGCCCATTTGGCTACAGCCTGGCTCTGTAACTGAACAGCCGTTAGAAGTGTTCCATTTCCCACATTTTAGAACTCAGCCCACTACTCGAGAAGCTAAGCTAAGAAGCTAAGCAACCAATTACGTTAGTTACAATTGATAAAGCAGCACAAGAGAGCCAAAGTTGAAGAGTTTATTAACACCTTTTCCTGATCATGTCACGGCAGATACGTTACATGGTGCTGCAGCACAAGTTGCTTGTTCTAATGATGGATTTGAGAAGATATGTGCTATAATTTCTTTTAACCCTACAGCAGCTATTAGCTGGACATCAATCAGAAAGTGATCATTTATTTGGGGAATGCAATGTCATAAAGATCTTGGGAACATAGTTAGTGACTTCTTACAATTTAAATTTGAATCTCCATACTTCAAATTATTATAAATTGACTTCGATCCAGAAATCAGTTTATCTTTAGCAATTTTGCGGAAAATATAGATATTTAACTGCTTGTTTCCTTGTGATTTGATAGTTTAACCTGTCATCTCTGTAGGTACCAAGGAGATATCAGGGGTAAGTTTTTCACTCAGAGGGCAGTGGATGAGTGAAATCGGCTGCTGTCGGTGGTGGTGGAGGCAAATTCGATAGGGTCTTTTAAGAGACTTCTGGATGAGTACATGGGACTTAATAGAATTGAGGGTTATAGGTAAGCCTAGTAGGTAGGGATATCATCAGCACAACTTGTGGGTTGAAGGGCCTGATTGTGCTGTAGTTTTTCTATGTTTTATGTTCTAATCACTTTGTACATAGACTGATCGATTTGAATAACTGTTTGAATTTCAGGTCCCGTTGACTGCTCATCACATGGACAAACCTGTGACCATTTCTGTAAGGTACAACATGGCACTTACAACTGTTACTGTGCCCAAGGATATACACTTGGTGAGGATGAAAAGAGCTGTATTCCTGAAGGTAGGTATTAGATATCAATTCATTCTATTACATAAATCAGCATTAATCTGTGGTCTGCCACTACAGAACTGGGGACATCTTGCCAGCAACAGGAGACCTCCAGTAGCAAATACCTGAAAGACCACCCCCCACCACTCCAGTAGCAAATCACATCTCAATGATAGGATGCTTTTTCAGAGACTGGGAAAAATTGCCTCCTTCTTCACTGTAAGAATTCTTTGACATGTCAATGCAGCAAACCCTACAGCAATACTTCACACCCCAATGCCACAAAGCAATGTGTTGTAGTCTCAATGCAGCAAAATCTACAGCAACATATCACACCCCAATGCAGCAAAATCTGCAGCAACCCATCACACCCAATGCAGCAAAATCTACAGCAACATATCACACCCCAATGCAGCAAAATCTGCAGCAACCCATCACACCCAATGCAGCAAAATCTGCAGCAACACATCACACCCAATGCAGCAAAATCTGCAGCAACCCATCACACCCAATGCAGCAAAATCTGCAGGAACACATCACACCCAATGCAGCAAAATCTGCAGCAACACATCACATCCAATGCAGCAAAATCTGCAGCAACACATCACACCCAATGCAGCAAAATCTGCAGGAACACATCACACCCAATGCAGCAAAATCTGCAGCAACCCATCACATCCAATGCAGCAAAATCTGCAGCACCACATCACACCCAATGCTACAAAGCTTAAAACAACGTGTTGTAGTCTCAATCAGCAAAATCTACAGCAGCACATCACACCCCAACGCAGCAAAATCTATAGCAACATATCACACCCCAAAGCAGTGGAAAAAACGGGCAGCATGGACAAGTTGAGCCGAAGGGCCTGTTTCCATGCTGTAAACCTCTATGACTCCATGGGCCCGATTTTACCAACAATCTGCGCCTGTTTATCGTGATCTGCACTCGAGTCTGCGCAGATCGCCACTTTATCGAGACCCACGAATGGCGAGGATCTGTTCCGCGCCCAAATCGGGCACAACAATGATTTAAATGTATTTGTGTGCATTTAAATTGAATTAATGAACTGCACCCCCCCTCCAACTCCATCAGCATTTCCTCCTTTACCACCACGTTTACCAATCCAGAACCGCACTTTTAGGGACCTGCTGAATAAAAGCCTGAGTCAGGCGCTCCAGCCTCTGAACAGCACGTTCAGTGTTTGTAACAGCTCCCTGACTCAGATCAGTGTGGGGGTGGGGGTGGGGGCCGGTCAGATCATTCTCTGGTTGGAGGGAGGGAGGAGGGGAGTGAGGTCAGATCGTTGTCTGGTTGGGGCGGGGAGAAGGAGGAGGTGGATCAGATGAATCTCTGGTGAGGGGGAGGGCTGATTGTTGTCTGGTGGTGGGGGGGGAGGGCTGATTGTTGTCTGGTGGTGGGGGGGGAGGGCTGATTGTTGTCTGGTGGTGGGGGGGGAGGGCTGATTGTTGTCTGGTGGTGGGGGGGAGGGCTGATTGTTGTCTGGTGGTGGGGGGGGAGGGCTGATTGTTGTCTGGTGGTGGGGGGGGAGGGCTGATTGTTGTCTGGTGGTGGGGGGGGAGGGCTGATTGTTGTCTGGTGGTGGGGGGGAGGGCTGATTGTTGTCTGGTGGTGGGGGGGAGGGCTGATTGTTGTCTGGTGGTGGGGGGGAGGGCTGATCGCTGTCTGGTGGTGGGGGGGAGGGCTGATTGTTGTCTGGTGGTGGGGGGGAGGGCTGATTGTTGTCTGGTGGTGGGGGGGAGGGCTGATTGTTGTCTGGTGGTGGGGGGGAGGGCTGATTGTTGTCTGGTGGTGGGGGGGGAGGGCTGATTGTTGTCTGGTGGTGGGGGGGAGGGCTGATCGTTGTCTGGTGGTGGGGGGGAGGGCTGATTGTTGTCTGGTGGTGGGGGGGCTGATCGCTGTCTGGTGGTGGGGGGGGAGGGCTGATTGTTGTCTGGTGGTGGGGGGGGGGCTGATTGTTGTCTGGTGGTGGGGGGGAGGGCTGATTGTTGTCTGGTGGTGGGGGGGGGGGGCTGATTGTTGTCTGGTGGTGGGGGGGAGGGCTGATTGTTGTCTGGTGGTGGGGGGGAGGGCTGATTGTTGTCTGGTGGTGGGGGGGGGGGCTGATTGTTGTCTGGTGGTGGGGGGGAGGGCTGATTGTTGTCTGGTGGTGGGGGGGCTGATCGCTGTCTGGTGGTGGGGGGGAGGGCTGATCGCTGTCTGATGGTGGGGGGGAGAAAGCGGGTCAGATGTTCTTCTGGAGGACAGGAGGAGTGAGGCCAGACCATTCTCGGGCGGGGAGTGGGGTGGGGTGGGGGGGGCTGGTGGTGTTGGTGAGGGGATGTGGGGAGTGAGGCAAGTTCGTTGTCTTGCGGCGAGGAGGAGGGAGGCGGGTCAGATGGATCTCTGGTGGGGGAGCGGGGGGTCCGCTGCCAATCTGCGGGCGATTGGTGGGGGGGAAGGGGGGCAGGGGTGGCAAACAGTCTGGGTAGTGGGATCAGTGATGTGTGTGTGTGTGTGTGTGTGTGTGTGTGTGTCCCCTTATCTGCCCCTCAATACCCAAACACATCACTACCCCCCTTAACCAATCACCACCCCTGTCCCTCTCCCGAGATACATCTTACCCGCCTCCCTCCTACCCGCCCCCCCTCCCCCCCCCAACCCCCACCCGCTGAAATGCACCCTCGCTTCAGCTTTTTGGCCGCTTTCTGTGGCTCAGGAGCGATCTGACATGGGTGCGCTTTTTCCAATTTTTTCTAAGTGTGCACGCACAGTTCAGCGCTTCCATCGTTCCAGCTAAACCCCGCCCACAGCACAAATCTGACTGGAGATGGCTGAGAGCGTATGGGGGCGCCTGAAAACGGATGTGTACTACGCCCAGAATCGGCACTTAGAATGAAAATGGTAAAATCGGGCCCTATGTCTGCTTTAGTGACTGGAAGCCAGTGTCCAGTGGCATGCCACAGGGATCTGTGCTGGGTCCCCCATCATTCGTCATTTATATAAACCACATGTGGGATAGGATTAATAAGTTTGTCGATGACACAGGAATTGTCCGGATGGTTAACAGTGAGGTTGAGTCTCTTGGGCTGCAGGAAGATATAGAAAGGATGGTCAAATGAGTAGAAGGAATTTAACCCTGAAAAGTGTGAGGTGATACACTTTGGAAGGAATAATCTGACAAGGAAGTATTCAACGAATGGCATAATACTTGGAAGTTCTGAGAAACAAAAGGCCCCTGAAGTGATTGACCATAGATCTCTGAAGGGAGGAGAACATGTTAGTAGGATGGTATAAAAGGCATATGGGACACTTGCCTTTATCAATCAAGGCACAGATTACAAAAGCAGGGAGGTCATTGTACAGAAGTTTAGTGAGTCACTTGATGAAGGAGCAGTGCTCTGAAAGCTTGTGATTCCAAATAAACCTGTTGGACTTTACCCGGTGTTGTGTTGTTACTAAGCCCACTCTAGTCCAGCGCCAGCATCTCCACATCAAGGTTATGAGAGACACAGCCAGAGTGAAGAAGGAGCAACTGTTCCCTTAGTCAGCCACAAGGCTCGTGGTGAGAGATAGGAGTTTCAGGGGGATGTGAGGAAAAACATTTTTACCCAGAGGGTGGTGACAGTCTGGAATGCGCTGCCAGGGAGGGTGTTGGGGGCAGCTTATCTGGATGAACAGTTGGCAGGTCATAACATTCAGGGCTACGGGCCAAGTGCAGGTAAATGGGGTCAGGTGGAAGGTCAGGTATTTCTTATGTGTTGGTGCAGATTCAATGGCCAAAGGGTCTCTTCTGCACTGTGCGGTTCTATGATTCCACTTTGGCCACAGTTGGAAGTGAGTGGTACTTTTAACTTTTCTCCTCAACAATTATCTTAACCAAATCTCAGCTGCTAGGGTGCCATGCTGCTCAGTATGTTTCACTATTGAGGAACCCTGGAGTGTTTTCATCCTGTTGAAAGGGATATGGGTTTGATGAGTGGCACTATTCCACATTATCCTGAATAGAATGCTAAACACGAGATTGTCTGACTGTTTTACTTCAATGCCAGTATTGCAACACAGTCTATACTTTCTGACTCCTAGCAAAGTAGCATTCACTCCCACCTCCGAATGTGGTATTTACACAATCCAATATTAAATAGGGATTCACAATAGTAAAGGTAAGAAGCTACTTGTTAGAATGGCCCCCTAACATTAATTATACTGTAGGACAGTATATACAAGAATAAATAGTGGGGGCTTGTAAGAAAGCTGCAGTGATAATCAAAGGTGATTGTAATCTACATATGGATTGGACATCAGATTGGCTAAGGCAGCCTGGAAGATGAGTTCATAGAGTATTTTCAGGAGAGTTTCTTAGAGAAGCACACTTTAGCATCAACCAGAGAGTAGGCTATACTTGATCTGGTAATATGCGATGAGACAGGATTAATTATTGAGCTCATAGTGAAGATACCTTATGTAGCATGATCATAATATGATTGAATTTCACATTCAGTTTGAAAGAGAGAGGCATGGATTTAAGACTTCTAAACTTAAATAAGAGCAATTATGAGGGAATAAAGACAAAATAAGGTAATTAGGTTACATGACAGGTCAGTAGAGATCTGGTGGTTGATATTTAAGGGATTATTTCAGATTACTTAGAAAAGATACATGACACTAAGAAAGTCTGTGAAGGAAGGACACATCATACCCAAGGGGCAACTCAGGGGGTACTTTGGCACTGCCCTATAGGCATAGTGCCAAAAGGGCAGAGGCTAGGGACAATTGGTGGGGTGGGAGGCCCACAGCCACTCTGCTGCTGGTGTTGGTCAGGGCTGGAGGAAGGCCAGCTATCGGGGTGTGCTGGGGGAAGGAGTAGTGGTCTGTCTCGTGGCGGCGGGTGGGCAGGGGAGGTTGGATCATCACTGCTGGGGAGAGATGGGGGTGGTGGAGATCAAGATGCTCTGGGACAGCGGAGCTGGCCCAGTAATGGTCAGAGGCTGGCCAATGATCGAGTGGACCAGCAAAGTGCGCAGAAGCCCAGAACTGTTGGACTCTGGCATGAAAATGCCCTGCCCCTGAGCTTTTAATTATATTCACGATTGTGACCTCTGCATTGCACAGATTCGAGTCTGAACTCCCACTGAAAAACAATAGTGATTTACACCAGTTTTCCCACAAATTCAGCACTTAGAACTTTTTTTGGGAAACCCCTCGCAATGCGTTTAATTCAGCAAAGGTAAATGGCTGGTCAGAAGATTGGGCAGAATAGAAAGAACAGCAAATAATCTCTGGAAGATTAATAAGAGAAAAATATGACAGAAAAATAGCTAGACATAAAAGTTCTATGTTCTATGACAACGGTGCCGTGTACCTGGTGGATGGTGTTCTCACGTGAGATGATGTCATCCTAATCGATGATCCGACATGTCTTGCAGAGGTTGCTGCGGCAGGGTTGTGTGGTGTGGTGGTCACTGTTCCCCAGAAGGCTGTGTAGTTTGCTGCGGACAATGGTCTGTTTGAGGTCGTGCGGTTGTTTGAAGGCAAGAAGTGGGGGTGTGGGGATGGCCTTGGCGAGATGTTCATCTTCATCAATGACACGTTGAAGACTGTCATTGGGACTGTTTGTGGTGGCACGGTAGCACAGTGGTTAGCACTGCTGCTTCACAGCTCCAGGGACCTGGGTTTGATTCCTGGCTCAGGTCACTGTCTGTGTGGAGTTTGCACATTCTCCTCGTGTCTGTGTGGGTTTCCTCCGGGTGCTCAGGTTTCCTCCCACAGTCCAAAGATGTGCGGGTTAGGTTGTTTGGCCATGCTAAGAAATTGCCCCTTTGTGTCCAGGGATGTGTGGGTTAGAGGGATTAATGGGTAAATATGTAGGGATATGGGGGTAGGGCCTGGGTGGGATTGTGTTTGGTGCAGACTCGATGGGCCGAAGGGCCTCTTTCTGCACTGTAGGGTTCTATGATTCTATGATTAAACAGATAGTGTGAGTTTCTACAGGATATAAAAATTGAACAAATAAAGTGAATGTCAGTCCTCAAGAGTGAGAATGGGGAATTAATAATGAAAAATATGGAAATGCCAGATGAATTGAACAGATATTTTACTTCTGTCTTCACTACAGAGAATACAAATAACATCCCAGAAAATAATTGTGAATCAAGTGAAAGGGAGAGAGGAAGTTAAAATCAATTACAATCACCAGGTAAAGGTACTGAGAAACTTATTAGAACTAAAAGCTGACAATTTACGGATCCTGATGAACTTCATCCTAGGATTTTCGAAGGGGCGGCTGTTCAGATGGCAGATGCATTGGTTTTAATTTTCCAAAATTCCCTACATTCCCATCAGATTTGAAAATAGCAAATGTGACTCCTTGATTCAAGAAAGGATGGAGACAGAAATCAAGAAATTACAGGCCAGTTAGTTTAACATCTGCAGTAGGGAAATTGTGGGAATCTCTTCTTAAGGAGGATGCATGGGAAAACCCAATGTAATCAGGTAGTCTGCATGGTTTTGTAAACGGCAAATCACGTTTGACTACTTTATTAGATGTCTCTGAGAATGCAACAAGCAACACGGATAAAGGGGAACATGTGGATGTGCTGTATTTAGATTTTCAGGAGGTATTTGACTAGGTGCTGCATCAAAGATGACTATGCAAAGTAAGAGCTCATTGTGTACAGGAGAAGATTGGTTACCAAACAGGAAACAGAGGGTAAGGATAAATGAGTGGTTTTCTGGTTGATAAAATGTGGGAAGTGGAGTTTCACAGAGATCAATGTTGGAGCCACAACAATTTACAATTTATATCAATTACTTTAATGAAGGGACCAAATGTCTGGCTGCTAAATTTGCTGATAGCCCAAAGATAGTTAGGAAAGTATGTTGTGTAGAAGTTTGTAGACAAATGCAGATAGGTTGAGTGAGTGGGCAAAAATTTGGCAGGTGAGTATAATGTGGGAAAATGTGAACTTGTTCACTTTGACAGGGAATAACAGAAAAACAGTATTTTCTTTAAATGGAAAGACATTGAAGAACTCTGAAATACAAACGGATCTGAGTGTCCTGGTACATAGAATCATAGAATCCCTACAGTGCAGGAGACCATTCGGCCCAGCAGGTCTGCACTGACTTTCCAACATGGCAGCTTTACCCATGCTCCATCCCTGTAACCCCAGATATTTACCCTGCTAATCCCTAACCAACACATCTTTGGACCCTAAGGGGCAATTTAGCTTGGCCAAGCAGCTTAACCTGAACATCTTTGTACTAGAACTAGGTGTCATGGCCTTAAAGTAAGGGGGAACAAGTTTAGGACTGAGTTGAGGAGGAATTTCTTCACCCAAAGGGTTGTGAATCTGGGAATTCCCTGCCTAGTGAAGCAGTTGAGGCTACCTCATTGAATGTTTTTAAGGCAAAGATAGATAAAGTTTTGAACAGTAAAGGGATTAAGGGTTATGGTGAGTGGGCGAGTAAGTGGAGCTGAGTCCACAAAAAGAACAGTCGCGATCTTATTGAATGGCAGAGAGCAGACTCAAAATGCCAGATGGTCCTAATTCTTATGTGGGAGGAAACTGCAGCATCCAGAGGAAACCCATGCAGACCTATGCAGGGGAGAATGTGCAAACTCAACACAGTCACCCAAATTGAATTGAACCCGGATCCCTGGCGCTGTGAGGCAGCAGTGTTAAACACTATGTCACCCTGAATGAATCAGGAAAGGGTGGCATGCAGGTGCAACAAGTGATTAGGAAGGCAAATTGAATATTGTCATTTATTGTTACAGCTATACAGTGTACCAGTGAGACTACATCTGGAGTACAATGTATAGTTTTGGTCTTTTTATTTAAGAAAGGACATAAATGCATTAGAAGCAGAATAGGTTCACTCAACTGATATGCGGGTTGGGGAGGTAGTTATCTTACAAGGACAAGTTGGACAGGTTGGGACTTGTATCTAATGGAGTTTAGAAGATTAAGAGGGAACCTTATTGAACACATAGGGTACAATTGTAAGGATTAGGAGCGATCAGAGCTTGCCATCCTGACAGTCAGGGTCTAACACGCAGCCACCGACTCTCGAATTCCTACTGCTATTTAACATTCACTTGAGCATTGATTGGCAGTGGGCAGGATTTCTGTCCAATTTCAGAAGGAAGTTCTGCTCCTAGGAGCTGCTGGCCAATCAAATTGAACCAAACCAGGGTTCAGAGGTGGCCAGAGGTGGTATTGCAGTGCTCTATCAGACTCAACCCCGGGACCCAGTCCTGGGACCCTCAGAAAGGTAAATCCTAGGAGTGGGAAGGTAGGGAACACTTGTGGTGTCAGGAGAGGGAGGTCATTCATTGTGTCAGGGGCAGGCTAAGAGGTAGAGATGGGGAGAAGGGGGTCCCAGAACTCCAACATTGCTTACCCCACACCCACCAGTCTGATAAGGCTCTTTACCAGTCATTAAGTGGCCGCTTTAGTAGGTGTATGGGTGTGTTTCCTGCCCGAGTCTCTGTTGCTCAAATGTGAAGTTGCTTCTGGGTTTGGCCTCAGAACCCACCTTGGTTAGTGTAAAATTCTGCCTAAAAGATCCTGAAGGATCTTGACAAGGTGGTGCTGAAAAGGTATATCCCCTTGCGGGACAGACTAGAAGTAGCATACAGATTTTGAAAATAAAGGGTCTCCCATTTAAGACGGAGACAAGAAGAATATTTTTTCTCTCAGGTCGGAAGTCCTGGTGGAGGTGAGGTCTTTGAATATTTTTAAGGCAAAGGTGGATAGATTCTTGATAAGCAAGGCATGAAAGATTATCAGGGATGGGTGTGAATTTGGAGTTGAGGTTACAGTTAGGTCAGCCATGATCTTATTGAATGGTGGAACAGGTTCAAGGGGCAAAGCGGTCTACACCTGCTCCTAATTTGTATGCTTGTATACTCCGAACTTGTATGTTCCAGATAGACATGGATTTGAATTCTAATGAGAGTGTGATACAGGCTGATAGGATGGAGGAGGTAGATGTTCTGAGGGAAGACATATTAGCAATTTTGAAAAACCTGAGGGTTGATAAGTCCCCTGGGCCAGATAGAGTACATCCTAGGATACTTTGGGAGGCAAGGGATGAGATTGCGGAGTCTTTAGCTTTGATCTTTGGGTCCTCACTGTCCACGAGGATTGTGCCAGAGCACTGGAGAGTGGCGAATGTTGTTCCTCTCTTCAAGAAAGGAAATAGGAATGACCCTGGTAATAATAGGCCAGTTAGTCTCACTTCGGTGTTCGGTAAGTTAATGGAAAGGGTTCAAAGAGATAGGATTTATGATCATTTGGAAAAATTTGATTGAATTCTTTGAGGAGGTAACTAAGTGTGTAGACGAGGGTGGAGCAGTTGATGTCATATACATGGATTTTAGTAAAGCGTTTGATAAGGTTCCCCATGGTAGGCTCATGAAGAAAGTAAGGAGGTGTGGGATAGATGGAAATTTGGCTGTTGGATAAGTAATTCGCTGTCTCATGGGAGACAGGTGGTGGTGGTGGAGGGAAAATTTTCAGACTGGAGGCCAGTTGCCAGCGGTGTACCACAGGGATCAGTGCTGGATCCTCTGCTATTTGTGATTTTTATCGATGAGTTGGAAGAGGGGGCTGAAGGCTGGGTTAGTAAATTTGCTGATGACACCAAAATTGGTGGAGCAGTGGATAAGGTGGAGGGCTCTTGTAGGCTGCAAAGAGACATTGATAGGATGTAGAGCTGGGCAGAAAAGTGGCAGATGGAGTTTAACCCTGATAAGTGCGAGGTGATTCATTTTGGTAGGACAGATTTGAATGTGGATTACAGGGTCAACGGCAGGGTTCTGAGGAATGTGGAGGAAAAGAGAGATCTTGGGGTACATATCCACAGATCTCTGAAGGTTGCCACTCAAGTGGATAGAACGAAGAAGAAGGCTTATAGTGTGTTAGCGTTTATTAAAAGCTGTGGGGTTATGCTGCAACTATACCGGACCTTAGTGAGACCACATTTGGAATATTATGTTCAGTGGAACGCACTGCCTGGGATGGTGGTGGAGGCGGGATGCCTCACATCGTTAAAAAGTACCTGGGTTAGTAAATTTGCTGATGACACCGAGATTGGTGGAGTAGTGAATGAGGTGGAGGGCTCTTGCAGGCTGCAAAGAGGCATTGATAGGATGCAGAACTGGGCCGAAAAGTGGCAGATGGTGTTTAACCCTGATAAGTGCGAGGTGATTCATTTTGGTAGGACAAACTTGATTGCAGATTACAGGGCCAATGGCAGGGTTCTGAGGAATGTGGAGGGACAGAGAGATCTTGGGGTTCATATCCACAGATCTCTGAAGGTTGCCACTCAAGTGGATAGAGCTGTGAAGAAAGCTTATAATGTGTTAGCGTTTATTAACAGGGGGTTTGAGTTTAAGAGTCGTGGGGTTATGCTGCAACTATACTGGACCTTGGTGAGACCACATTTGGAATATTGCATTCAGATCTGATCACCTCACTATAAGAAGGATGTGGAAGCATTGGAGAGAGTGCAGAGAAGGTTTACCAGGATGCTGCCTGATTTGGAGGATAGGTCTTATGAGGAAAGGTTGAGGGAGCTGGGGCTTTTCTCTTTAGAGCGGAAGAGGATGAGAGGCGACTTAATAGAGGTTTATAAGATGATGAGGGGCATAGATAGAGTGGATGTGCAGACACTATTTGCTCAGGTGGATATAGCTCTTACTAAAGGGCATAGCTTTAAGGTTCATGATGGGAGATATAGGAGGGATATCTGAGGTAGATTCTTTACTCAGAGAGTGGTTGGGGTGTGGAATGCACTACCAGCTGTGAAAATGGAGTTGGACACTTTAGGAACATTCAAGCAGTTATTAGATAGGCAGCTGGAGCACACCAGAATGATAGGGAGTGGGATAGCTTGATCTTGGGTTCAGACTTAGCTCAGCACAACATCAAGGGCCAAAAGGCCTATGCTGTGCTGTACTGTTCTATCTATCTATCTAATGGTGGTGACATTGGTTTCTGTGTCTAGGTATGCTTGGAGTTCCTGCCGTTAGGATTGTGCTTGCTCAACACTATACACGCTCACTATGTTCCCCTCAAGAAACTATTTCTTTACTCTGAGTTACACATTTCCCAGCTCGGTCTTTCCTGGGTGGGGAGCTGTGCCCACCTATGCTACAGATCAGAGATTCAGGCACAACATTTTCCAGCTGGTAAATCAGCTGCTCCAAAAATGATTTGTCAAGGTCTCTAGATGGTGCTGCTGGGATTGGAAGGTGAGCGGGAGAAGAGGGAGGGGAGGGGGTTGTTCCCCATAAAGTTGGAATGCAGTCACACAGGTTTCGTCGACAGCACCAGCCCCAGGGGAAGGTGCATAGAATATGAGAACCACTGTTGCAAATCTAATCCAAGCACTGTCTGCTTTGTGTTGAACAGTGCCTTATCCGTGTGGAAAGGTAATGGTGGCTTCGTCGATTGATGATACAGATTTGATTCTCAGGGCGATCGATGGTGACCAACAGTGTAAGAGGGGTGAATATCCTTGGCAGGTGAGGATTTACTACACTGTTAGCCTGTGACATTCACTGTATAAATGACCTGGATGAGGAAGTGGAGGGATGGGTAAGTAAGTTCGCTGATGACACGAAGGTCGGTGGTGTTGTGGATGGTCTGGAAGGATGGAAAAAGTTGCAGCAGGACATAAATAGGATGCAGGACTGGGCGGAGAAGTGGCAGATGGACTTTAACGCGGATAAATGTGTAGTCGTCCATTTTGGCAGAACCAACGGGATGAACAAGTACACTATCAAGGGCAGGAGTCTGAGTAGTGTTGAAGAGCAGAAGGATCTTGGGGTCCGGGTCCACAGGACTCTTAAATCGGCCTCACAGGTGGAGGATGTGGTCAAGAAGGCGTATGGTGTACTGGCCTTCATTAATCGAGGGATTGAGTTTAGGAATCGGGAGGTAATGCTGCAACTTTATAAGACCCTTGTCAGGCCTCATTTGGAGTACTGTGAGCAGTTCTGGTCGCCTCACTATAGGAAAGACGTAGAAGCTATTGAAAGGGTACAGAGGAGATTTACAAGGATGTTGCCTGGACTGGGAGGCATGCCTTATGAAGTTAGGTTGAGGGAGCTGGGACTCTTCTCCCTGGAGAGACGAAGGTTAAGAGGCGACCGGATAGAAGTTTATAAAATGTTGAGAGGAATGGATAGGGTGGATTCTCAGAGGCTATTTCCCCGGGTTGAAATGGTCGCTACGAGAGGACACAGATTTAAGGTGCGGGGAGGAAAGTACAGAAGTGATGTTAGGGGTAAGTTTTTCACTCAGAGGGTGGTGACTGAATCAGCTGCCGTCAGTGGTGGTGGAGGCGAACTCGCTGGGGTCTTTTAAAAGACTTCTGAATGAGTATATGGGGTTTAATGGGATTGGGAGTTATGGATAGGTCTATAGATTGGTAGGTGTTGATGTGATCGGCGCAACTCGTGGGCCGAAGGGCCTGTTTGTGCTGTAGTGTTCTATGTTCTATGTATGAGCCACGTTCTGGTGGCGGAACCTTTTTACCTGCTTGATGGCAGGGCTGTGTCCTCTTTCAAACTTGCACTCCCACTTCACACGCCTGTGCACTTTTCCAACTGGCTGGTACTCTTTCACTGAGTGCAGAGGGCAATGTGGGCAGTGGACCCAATCCAAACCTCCATTCCCTCTTGCTGCTGTTTCTCTGTGACTAGCTTTCCTGATAGCCTTGACATTGCGTTTCAGTCCTGACCACTAAGCTGAGAAATTAAATAAAGTTTATATAACAATTTTACTGTTGTTTTCCAACTTATCATTGCAATTTCAAAGCTCACTCACTGTTACTTATCAGCTTATAGTTATTTCTAGACTAACTGCATCTTATTGCTCTGAACTACTGTATTTAAATAAAGGCAACTATAAGATACGAAGACAGAGTTGGCTACAGTAGATTGGGAAAACAGGTTAAAAGGTTAAGACAATAGAAAAGCATTGGCAGACATTTAAAGAGGTATTCCATAATTCTCAACAACGATATTGGGAAATCACCACATTATGTGCTGTGATAGAACCATAAAAAAGTTACAGCACAGAAAGAGGCTATTTAGTTATTCCAGAGCGAGGACACCCAGCTGCCCTTTCAAATCCTACATTCCTGCACCCAGCTCATAGCCCTGCAGCTTACAACACTTAAGGTGCAGATCCAGATACTGCCTCCATCACCAATTTGGGCAGCAAATTCCAGACACCCATTACCCTTTGCATAAACAATTTTTTTCTCATGTCCCCGCTACACCTACTGCAACTTATCTTGAATCTATGTCCCCTGGTACTAGAATTGTCCTGATGTGGAGATGCCGGTGTTGGATTGGGGTAAAAACAGAAAGAAGTCTCACAACACCAGCTTAAAGTCCAACAGTTTTATTTGTAGCAAATGCCACAAGGTTTCAGAATACACTGTTCCTTTGTCAGCTGGCTGGGAGTTCTGATCACAAACAGGGCACAAAGACACAAACTCAATTTACACGCATAATGATTGGAATGTGAGTCTTTATAGCTAATCAATTCTTAAAGGTATAGACAATGTGAGTGGAGAGAGCTTTAAGCACAGGTTAAAAGGTTGTGTATTGTTTCCAGACAGGGAAGTTAGTGAGATTTTGCAAGTCCAGGTAAATTGTGGGGATTACGGATAGTTTGACATGAACCCAAGATCCCGGTTGAGGTCGTCCTCATCTGTGTGGAACTTGGCTATCAGTCTCTGCTCAGCGACTCTGCATTCGGCCTCTGATCTTTGGGTAAGCATTCGACAAGGCGGCCTTCATGACACATGACAGCGTAGAGACACTGAACAGGGACTCAATAAAAACAATATCTGGAATTAGGAATCTACTGATGACCATGGAACCATTGTCGAATGGAAAAACCCATCTGGTTCCTTTAGGAACGGAGATCTGCTGTCCTTACCTGGTCTGCCTACATGTGACTCCAGACCCACAGTAATGTGGTTGACTCTCAGCTGCCCTCTGAAATGCAGCCACTCAGTTCAAAGGCAGCTAGGGATGGGCAATAAATGCTGGCCAGCCAGCGACGTCCATGTCCTACAGATGAATAAAAAATGTTGTGTACTGTGTATTTGGATCTCCAAATAGTATTCAATAAGGTGCCATGTGTTGGGGCAATAAATTAGTTTTGATAGATTGTCTAACTGACAGGAACAGAGAGTCAGGATAAATGTGTCATTTTCAACTTGGTAGCTCTATGAAGATTAGAGCTATGGCCTTAATTATTTACAATCCAAATTAATGACTTGGATGAAAGGTATTGGAGCCAAAGCGTGTGACAATAGAAAGTTAGATAGACAAGCAAGTTGTATGCAGAACACAAGTCTGCAAAAGCATGAACTTAACCAGATAGATTAAGCAAGTGGGCAAAAATTTGGCTGTTGCCGTATGTCCAGATTTGCCCAATTGCAGCATGGGGGATCTGGGCGTCCTGTTGCATACGAGGGGGGGACGTGGGCATCCTGTTGCACAAAGGGGCACCTGGGCGTCCTGTTGCAGTATAGGGGGACCATTTTTTAAATTTATTCGTGGGACATGAGAGTCGGTGGCTGGCCAGCATTTATTGCCCATTGCTAGTTGCCCTTGGAGGGCAGTTAAGAGTCAACCATATTGCTGTGGCTCTGGAGTCACATTTAGGCCAGACCAGGTAAGGATGACATATTTCCTTCCCTAAAGGACATTAGTGAACAAGATGGGTTTTTCTGACAATGGTTTCATGGTCATCAGTAGATTCATAACTCCAGGTTTTTTAAAAATTGAATTCAATTCCACCGTCCGCCATGGCAGGATTCGAATCCAGGTCCCCAAAAGATTAGCTGAAATTCTGGATTAATAGTCTTGCGTTAATACCACCAGGTCATCACCAATGTGGAGATGATTTTCCAACTTTGCCATGCCTAGGACATTGCACTAATTCCAGAAAATAGTGTGTGGGCCTAAAAACTGGTTTTGTGCCTGGCACCAAATGGTTCGCCATAGTACAAATCCCTTTCTACTGCCGCAAACTGGATCACGCCATTTTGGCCTGAATAGCATATTTAAAGGAGCATTTAAGTATACAATTCTCCTAGTTCCTGGGATCTTCCAACCCTAAGGTGAATCAGTACTGGTTTTCACTTGCAGAGGCCAAGCATAATGCCCACACCAGATGGCTTGGGCATTGAAGCCCTTAGGTATTTGGAGACATGGCTAGACAGTGCCCACCTGGCAGTGCCTTTGTGGCACACTGACAATGTGCCAGGGACACTGCCAAGGCTATGGGGCTTGAGGCCTGAGTGGGGTGGAAGGTCCTGAGCAGCGGTGCAGCTTAAGTGGGGGACTCTGCAGGCAGAGAAGAGTGGAGGGGCGTGTTGAGATGGGGTGGAGCATAAAGGGGGCATATTGGGTGTCATGAATGTGGGGGCACGTCAACATCATAAAGAGGGACTCAATGGGAGGGCTCCAAAGCCAGTGATCCACGTTAGAAACAGGATGGGGAAACATATCATCGATGAGGCAGGAGAGGCAGGTGAAAGGGGAATTATCCTGATGTCCAGAGGAGGAGGGAAGGTGTCTCCCAGTGCACTGTGAGATTGGGGCGCCCTTTCAAAACAGCAGCCCTCACTTCGCAGCCAGACTCACAGGGTATTTAGGGCCGCCCCTCGTAGAACCGGTATGCGTCTCATCACTTTCCCAAAAAATTACTCAGTGTGGGACAATTGCAATCCGGTCTGCGCCAAACAGACCAGTGCAGATTGTTCTGGTTTTCTCGCCATTATGACAACTGGGGGGCGATCTTACCAATTACATTGCAAGTGCCAAACAAGCACTTTTTTGGGTCTTTTTTTGGGCAAGCGCCCAGACACAATCATACAGTACTTAGAAAGAAAAGCCTAGATGTGATTCCCACCAGTAGGAGGAGTGGGCTGTTGAGGGAGCTGGTTGCTGAGCTCTAGCGGCACCATTGCACAGGTGCCCTAATCTCCCAGTGTACTGAGGTGTCACCACCCTCCCCAGACATCATCCCTCCACCCCCAATTGCCACACTGGTCGATCGTCACCTCTCCCCGGTCGATCGTTGCTCTTATCCTATCAATCGCTACTCCAACGAATCCCCAAACCCTCCGGATCATCATCCCAGCTGATCCCTACCTCCTAATGCAGAGTACGCTCCTTTCCTCACAGCTCCCATTGGTGTTGTGAAACTTCTTACTGTGCTTACCCCAGTCCAATGCCGGTATCTCCACATCTTTGTAATCTACACCTTGACTGATAAAGGCAAGTATCCCATATGCCTTTTTCACCACCCTACTAACATTTTCAGTGATCTGTGGACAAACATGCCAAGGTCCCTTTGTTCCACTGAAATTTCTAGTGTCCTACCATTCATTGAGTACTTTCCTTGTCAAATTACTTCTTCCAAAGTGTATCACCTCACACTTATCAGGGTTAAATTTCCTCTGCCACTTATCTGCCTATCTGATCATTCTGCCTATATCTTTTTGTAGCCCAAGACACTCAGCCTCACAGTTAGCCACACAGCCAATCTTTGTGTCATCCACAAACTTACTAATCCTACAGTCATCTCTGTCATTTACCACCACAGATCCCTGTGGTGGTACGCCACTGGCCACTGACTTCCAGTTACTAAAGCAGCCTTCTGTCTCATATAACTGAGACAATTTATTAAATTATCTTCGATCCCGTTTGAATTTATTTTCTTTACAAGTCTCCCAAGTGGGACCTTGTCAAAGACTTTGCTGAAATCCATATAAACTATATCAACTGCGTTACCTGCATCTACACACCTGGTCACCTCCTCAAGAATTTCAATCAAATTTGTTAGGCATGGCCTCTCTCTGATCACACTATGCTGACTATCCCTGATCAAGCTTTGTTTCTCTGAGTGGAGATAGATGCTCTCCTTCAGGAGTTTCTCTAATAGTTTCCCTGACATGGACATCACTGGTCTGTAGTTCCCTGGTTTATCTCAAAACCCTTCTTAAATAGCAGAACCACATTAGCTGTTCGCCAGTTGTCTGACACCGGCCCTGTGGCCAGAGAGGAACTGAAAATTAGGGTCAGAGGCCCTGCAATCTCTTCCGTTGCTTCACAGAGCAGCCAAGGGTATGATTCATCTTGATCTATAGGTTTATCCACTGTTAAAGGCTGCCAGCACCTCCAATGCCTTGTTCCCATATCCCTATGTCAATTTGCTCATGAACCTCCCTGAATTCCATACCATCACCCTCATTCTCTTGGGTGAAGGCTGATGTGAAGTATTTATTTTACATTCAATGTCCTCTGGCTCCATATTGCCCTTTGGTCCTTAATAGGCTCTACTCTTTCCCTGGTTATCCTCTTCCCATTGATATACTTATAGAATATCTTGAGATTTCCTTACTTTTACCAGCCAGAACTTTTTCATATTACCCCTTTGCTTTCATAATTACTTCCTTAAGCTCCATCCTGCATTTTCTTTACCTCACTAATGCCTCCACTGATTTGCTCCCGTTGTACTTCTTAAAAACCTTTCCTTTCTTTCTCATTGTATCCTGAATATCCTTGGTCATTCATGGTTCTCCGGGCTTGTTATTCCTACCTATCATCCCAGAGGGAACATGCTGGGCTTGTACCCACCCCCCCAACTGCTCTTCTATAGATTTTCCCATTCGAAGCTATTCCCAGTCAACCTTGGCCAGATCTTGTCTAATTTTACTAAAGTCCACTCTCACCCAATTCAAACCCTTTTTACGCAACTTGTCTATTTCCTTGTCCATAACAAGCTTCAATTGTACCATGTTATGATCGCTGTCACTAAAATGCTCCCTCACCACCACCTCAACCACCTGTCTAGCTTAATTCCCCAGAATTAGGCCTGGATGGTCCTTGATTTAAGAAGTTCTCCTGTACACATTTCAAGAAATCCACTCCATCCAAACCCTTAACACTATGTATATTCCAGTTAATGTTGGGAAAGTTGAAAACACCTAATAACCCTATTTTTGTTGTTTTTACACATCTCCACAAATTCAGCACATATTTGGCCCTCAATATCCCTCTATCTGGGAGGGTCTATAATAAACACATGTGGCTGCACTTTTTTTATTCCTAAGCCCTGCCAACAAAGCTTCATTTGATGCCCCCTCCAATATATCATCTCTCTTTACTGCAGTAACTGACTTAACTAATAACGCAATGCCTCCTTCTCTCTTACCTCTTCCTCTGTCTCACCTGAAAATTCTATATCCCGGAATGTTGAGTTGCCAATTGGGCCCTTCCTTCACCAAGTCTCTGTGATGGCTACTATATCACACTTCCACCTGTCAATCAATACCCTCAGGCCTTGCTCCCTTGGCACTGCCCATTGGGCACTGCCAGGGAGCCTGGCTGGCAGTGTCAGGGTGCGGCTGGCAGTGTCAGGGTGCCCAGTGCACACTGCCAGGCTGGCAGTGCCCAAGGGGCGCTGTCCAGCCCTGCAGCCGACCACCTGGAGAGCATCAATGCCTCTGGTCCTGCCGGTGAGGCCATCACATCAGGTGCCTGGTGGTGGAGACTTTACATGATCCTCACAGGTGCAGACCTCAACTGGCAAGCAGGTAAGTGCAAGTGAGCCCAGACAATAGCATCCCAGTTTCACTAATGAATTTTTTTTGCCACTTAGAACATAGAACATAGAACATTACAGCGCAGAACAGGCCCTTCGGCCCACGATGTTGCGCCGACCAGTTAAAAAGCAATGACCCTCTAACCCAAACCAAACCCTTTCCATCCATAAACCTATCCACGGATCTCTTAAACGCCCCCAAACTAGGCGCATTTACAACTGCAGCAGGCAGGGCATTCCAATCCCTCACCACCCTCTGGGTAAAGAACCTACCCCTGACATCCGTCCTATAACTACCACCCCTTAATTTAAAGCTTTAACTTAATTTAATTTAAAACTTGCCCAACCATACCGGCTTGCCACGCTGATCATTGGTGGATGGAGTCAGTAAGATCACCCTCTTCATCATCTTTTGGGAAAATTTCAGCCTGTATCTCTGAGGGCAGGTGCTGGATCCATGATAGCAATGATAAGCAGAGGAGTAGATATGTACAACTTGAACTGCTTGACAGGCCCACTGGTTCTCCACTCCCTCCCTTCTGCTGAGTAAGTTAAAACATTAATATTGTTTAGCTATATGAACCATTAAATGGTTCCTTAAAGAAATAAGCCTGGAATGAAAACCAGATGCCTCGATATTCCACGCAATGATCAGGCAAACTCTGATCTCCCTCACCAACATGCTGTCAGCACTTTCATTCCTACTTGCCTGCTTTCCACTTTTCCTTGTGAGTTTTATGACGAACTTCAACTCTTTACCCTAGTGTGCACAGAAGCGTTTGAGACTGGACCAAATCAGCAAGTTTTGACAGTGTTTCCAAGCAAAACCTCCTTAAGTTGCACCTATCCTGATCCCGGTCTCAAGGCGAGGTGGTGATTGTAATCTTTCATACAAGAGTAAGCATCTTCCTTTAGCGCAGCTTGACAGGGGCTGTGTTCTCTACATCCTGTTCATTTGCTGGCTCCGGAGACATTGATGTGGTGACGCTGTATATAGGCAATTTGCCTGAGCTCTTTGTAGCAGCATTTTAACACAATTATCTGAATTACATCAGTAACTGGGCAACGGGGACCATAAATTCAAACAGCTCCTTAATCCACTGACTGTCATCTGCTTTATATAGATATGAGCAAAGCTAGGAGCTGAAAAGGCAAAATTTCATATTCAGTGGCCATCATTCCCATATATTCATCTGCTCCCCATTCCCACCAGGATATTGCTCGCAATGATAAATGGGGTGGACTGTTGGGTTGTCCTAGTCCTGGTTCAACCAGAAACCCGTGGGATTTTTTGACCGCGCTCACACCAAAACTGAAAAGTCCCACCGAGATCAAAGGACCTTTGCATGATCCACCCCCATTTTGGACAGCAAAATTCCAGACCTTTAACAATTCTAACTTGTAGAATTTCTGACTTAAGATGACTCATGTGTTTTTTACCCTAGGTACTTTTAAAAAATGACAATGGAACAGTCTGTTCAGCTGTCATTCTAAATAAGGACTTTGTGCTAACATCTGCTGATTGTGTAAACCAATTACATTCCTTCACAGTTATCGTGGGTGAGTTCTTCAATTTTAATTTCTGCCTTTCTGGAATCAAATTAGATTTGATGACATTGTGACAGTGACCTTGTGTTTTATTATGTTCCCTTTTCTCATTCGAGCACTGTCTTAAAGCCAGCTCTGCCATTGTATCTCTGTGGCCCGTACATTGATCATTTGTGAGTCTAATCAATGTGTCTTGGACATACTGGGACAGGCAATGATATTGCCACTGGATAACAATCCCACGACCTAGTGTAATGCTCTGGGAACACAAGTTTGAATCTACCATGGCAGATGGTGAAATTTCAATTCACTAACTCAGGAATTAAAAGTCTAATGATAGGCTATAATGGTTATCGTAAAAACCCATCTGGTTTACTAATTCCCCTTTAGGGAAGGAAATCTGCCATTTTTACCTGGTCTCCAGATACAGGTCTCCAGGTTGACTCTTAACTGTCCTCTGATTTGGCCGTGCAAGGAACGCAGTTCAAGATGGGCACCAAATGCTGGTCCAGTCAGTGACATCCATATCCTTTGAGTTTTTTTTTAAAACTATCTAACCAGAGACAGCACTGTGCTAACCAGCCATCTCATGTCCAGGCTTTCCAGCAGAGATAGTGACCAGTAACAGGGACTGTGGCAGGTTAGGTCCTCTATTCCAACAGCCATGGAGTGAGGCTAGTTGCTTTGTACAATGCTACTTAAATTAGAATAAAAGTGAGCAAAGGTGTGAGGAAGCTGGTACAGGTTGTACGGTAGCATAGTGGTTAGCACTGCAGTCTCACAGTCCTAGGGACCCAGGTTTGATTCCAGCCTTGGGTGACTATGGAGTTTGCACATTCTCCCTGTGTCTGTGTGGCTTTCTTCTGGGTGCTCCAGTTTCTTCCCACAATCCACAGAAGTGTTGGTTAGGGGTATTGGCCATGCTAAATTGCCCCTTAGTGTCCAAAGATGCATAAGTTAGGTGGGTTACAGGATAGGGCAGGCCTAGGTAAGATGCTCTTTCAGAGAGTTGGTGCAGACTTGATGGGCTGAATGGTCTCCTTCTGCACTGCAAGGATTCTATGGCTTTATGGTATGGGTCATCAGCACCAGCAGAGACCAGTTGGGTCATATTTCCATGTCATAAATGCTATGAAAAAATTCTATGAATTTACTACTGTAATGTTTCTGCAATTTATAAATGGCTTGAGTTTCCCAATTTATTGTTTGAAGTATCTGAGATATACATTGAAAGAGTTTACTGTTTTGCTTTTAGAATGATAGCTATTTTCTACTACATATTCCTGCTGTAATGCCCATGTCAAAGAGGGAGTGTCATCCAGTATCCTGGCCAATTACTATTCTCTCAAACTGCTTTAAATGGTCTTGGTTACCTCATTTTTTTTATTTATGGGATCTTCTTATGTGCAAATTAGCTGCTGTTTCACTTCAAAACAACTCATTGTCGAACAGACTTTGGGACACCCTGAAGTATTGAAAGATTCAATATAACTACAGACTCTCATTATGTGGCAGACCAATATCTATTTTCAAAAATTGAAAACATACATTTCTGCAGAAGGAAAATCTATTTTGTCTTTTTTTTACAGGTGAGCACAACCTGGAAGTAGATGAAGGCAGTGAACAAATACACAACGTCAGTCGAATATACATTCATTCAAGGTACTCTGAGACTACTTTTGAGAATGACATTGCACTACTGAAGTTAGAGACACCAATTGAGTTCAACAATTACACCATCCCTATCTGTCTTCCTGAGGCAGACTTTGCTGAATTCTTTTTGATGAACTCTGAATATGGGGCTGTAAGTGGATGGAAACAGGAACAGGGCCGCATCCACCAGCCAGTTCTACTTGGAGTGCCCTATGTTCCTTATGTTGAATTTTTAAAATGTGAGACGCTGCAACATTTTCTCATTGTACACCGAATGTTTTGTGCAGGTTTTGAAGAACTGGCAGATCCACTGTGTTATTTAACCAGAGGAAGTCCCTTTGTCACCAAGTACAGGGATGTCTGGTATTTGACTGGCATGAGTTTAGGAGCAAAAGAATATGACTGCAGAGTGATACCAGTTTATACAAAAGTATCGAGGTATATAAATTGGATTAAAAAAACAATGAGTCGATCGGTCTTGGGTACCTAGATGTGCACCCAACGTAATAAGTTAACTGACTTCAGGATGTATTTTTGTTATTAATATTCTAAAATGGAGAAACAGGAGTGGAGAACTGCGTTGAATTGAACATTCTTAAACCAAAGTAGTAATTAAAAATGATTCCCTGTTCAAGTCCTATTTCTGTTCCATAATTCTAACTCCATGTGGCCATTTACAGAAACAAAAATGGGTATTTAAGCTTGTAGGTGGCAACTGGTTTTAATCATTCTCAGAAATATGTAGAGGAATTGATGAAATGATGTGATTGAAAACTGATGGAATAAACAGATTCAATCGAATCATATTGATACTGGTGATAGCAATGGTGCTGCAGATAGAGATGGTGACGGGTGACGAATATGATAATAATGATGATAAAGGTGATGGGTGATGATCTGTGTTGGTGGCATGTGAAAGATTTGTGGCTCCCACTTATTCTTCTAATTATTATTATTCTTATGCTTTTTTGTCTACTCTGAACTCTGAGGTCTAGTACAGATTAGCAATGAAAAACCAACCTAATCTGAATATTTAAGCATTAACTATTTAATTGGTGTCCTGTGGCATTGCTCATGATATCCTGGGACTTGAGAAATCCCAGAAGAGAGTTGATGGAACATAAAGCAGTGCAGCACAGGAACAGGCCCTTCTGCCCACATGACAACAAATAAACTAATCTTTTCTGCCTGCCCTTGGTCCATATCCCTCCATTCCTTGCATATTCATATGCTTATCTAAAAGCCCCTTAAACACCCCTATTTTATCTGCCTCCACCACAACAGTGTGGTCCAGAAACCTACCACTCTGTGTAAAAAATCACCCCTTACATATCCTTTGAACTTTTCTCCTTTCACCTTAAGTAAATGTCCCCTAGTATTAGATATTTCAACTCTGGGAAAAAGATTCTGACCTTCAATCCTATCTTTGCCTCTCATAATTTTATAGACTTCTATTAGGTCTCCCCCCAGCCTCCACTGTTCCGGAGAAAACATCCCTAGTTTGTCCAGCCTCTTCTTATAGCTCATACCCTCTAATCCAGGCTGCATCCTGGTTAACCTCTTCTGGACCCTCTCCAAAGCCTCCACATCCTTCCTGTAATGTGGCGATCAAAACTGAATGCAATACTCTAAATGCAGTCTAACCAAAGTTTTATAAAGCTGCAACATGACATCCTGACTCTTGTACTCAATGCCCTGACCAATAAAGGCAAGCATCCATATGCCTTCTATAGCACCCTATCAATTTGAGTTGCCACTTTCAGAGAGCTATGGACCTGAACCCCCAGATCCCTTTGTACATCAATGTTGTTCAGGGTCCTGCCATTAACTGTACATTTACCCTCAACATTCAATCTCTCAAAGGGCAGCAACACACTTGCCCGGATTTAACTTTATCTGCCACTTCGCTGCCTTTATCTACAACTGATTTATATCCCAATGTATCCATTCACAAGGGAAGCATGGTGGCACAGTGGTTAGCACTGCTGCCTCACAGCACCAGCAACCTGGGTTCAATTCTGGCCTTGGGTGACTGCTGCAACATGACCTCATGGCTCCGCAACTCAATCCCTCTACCAATGAAAGCTAACACACCATACGGCTTCTTAACAACCCTATCAACCTGGGTGCCAACTTTCAGGGATCTCTGCCCATGGACACTGAGATATCTCTGCTCATCCACACTGCCAAATATCTTACCATTAGCCCAGCACTCTGTATTCCTCTCACTCCTTCCAAAGTGAATTACCTCACACTTTTCCGCATTAAACTCCATTTGCCACCTCTCAGCCCAGCTCTGCAGCTTATCTATGTCCCTCTGTAACCTGCAACATCCTTCCACACTGTCCACAACTCCACCTTAGTGTCATCCGCAAATTTACTAACCCATCCTTCTACGCCCTCATTCAGGTCATTTATAAAAATGACAAACAGCAGTGCCCTCAAAACAGATCCTTGCGGTACACCACTAGAAAAGAACTGCAGGATGAACATTTTCCATTAACAACCACCCTCTGTCTTCTTACAGCAAGCCAATTTCTGATCCAAACCACTAAATCACCCTCAATCCCATGCCTCCGTATTTTCTGCAATAGTTTACCAAGGGAAACCTTATCAAACGCTTTACCAAAATCCATATACACATCAACTGCTTTACCCTCATCAACCTCTTTGGTCACCTTCTCAAAGAACTCAATAAGGTTTGTGAGTCATGAAATACCCTTCACAAAACCGTGTTGACTATCTCTAATCAAATTATTCCTTTCTAGATGATTATAAATCCTATCTCTTATAATCCTTTCCAAAACTTTGCCCACAGCAGAAGTAAGGCTCACTGGTCTATAATTACCAGGGTTGTCTCTACTCCCCTTCTTGAACAAGAGGACAACATTTGCTATACTCCAGTCTTCTGGCACTATTCCTGTAGACAATGATGGCATAAAGATCAAAGCCAAAGGCTCTGCAATCTACCTCCTAGCTTCCCAGAGAATCCAAGGATAAATCCCATCCAGCCCAGGGAACTTATCTATTTTCACATTTTCCAGAATTGCTAACACCTCCTCCTTATGAACCTCAATCCCATCTAGTCTAATAACCTGTATCGCAGCTTTCTCCTCGACAATATTGTCTTTTTCCTGTGTGAAAACTGACGAAAAATATTCATTTAGCGCCTCTTCTATCTCTTTGGATTCAACGCACAACTTCCCACTTCCCTTGACTGGCCTTATCTTACCCTAGTCACTCTTTTATTCCTGACATACCTATAGAAAGCTTTAGGGTTTTCCTTGATCCTACCTGCCAAAGACTTCTCATGTCCCCTCCTGGCTCTTCTTAGCTCTCTCTTCGGGTCTTTCCTGACTAATTTGTAACTCTCAAGCGCCCTAACTGAGCCTTCACGTCTCATCTTTACATAAGTCTCCTTCTTCCTCTTCACAAGCGAGTCAACTTCTTTAGTAAACCACGGTTCCCTCACTCGACCACTTCCTCCCTACCTGACAGGTACATGCAGCAGCTGTTCCTTGAACAGGCTCCACATTTCAATTGTGCCCATCCCCTGCAGTTTCCTTCCACATCCTATGCATCCTAAATCTCACCTAATCGCATCATCATTTCCTTTCCCCCAGCTATAACTCTTGCCCTGCAGTATATATCGATACATTTCCACTGCTAATGTAAATGTGATCGAATTCTGGTCACTATCACTGAAGTGCTCACCTACCTCCAAATCTAACACCTGGCCTGGTTCATTACCCAGTACCAAATCCAATGTGGCCTCACCTCTTGTTGGCCTATCTACATACTGTGTCAGGAAACCCTCCTGCACACGCTGGACAAAAACTGACCCATCTAAAGTACTCGAACTATAGCTTTTCCTGTCAAACTTTGTAAATTTAAAGTCCCCCATAACAACTACCCTGTTACCTTCGCTCCTATCCAGAATCATCTTTGCAAGCCTTTCCTCTACATCACTGGAACTTTTCAAAGGCCTATAGAAAACTCCCAACAGGGTGACCTCTCCTTTCCTGTTTCTAACCTCAGCCCATACTACCTCAGTAGATCAGTCCTCGTCAAACGTCCTTTCTGCCACCGTAATATTGTCCTTGATTAACAATGCCACACGTCCTGTTCTTTTACCACCTTCCCTGATCTTACTGAAACATCTAAACCCTGGAACCTGCAACAACCATTCCTGTCCTTGCTCCATCCATGTCTCCGAAATGGCCACAACATTGAAGTCCTAGGTACCAACCCATGCTGCAAGTTCACTCACCTTATTCCGAATGCTCCTGGCGTGGTAGACACACTTCAAACCACCTTCCTGCCTGCCGGTACACTCCTGTGACCTTGAAACCTTATTCATGACCTCACTACTCTCAACCTCCTGTACCCTGGAGTTACAATTCAGGTTCCCATCCCCCCTGCTGAATTAGTTTAAACCCTCGCAAAGAGCACTAACAAATTTCCCCCCCGAGGATATTGGTACCCCTCTGGTTCAGGTGTAGACCATCCAGTTTGTAGAGGTCCCACCTACCCCAGAATGAGCCCCAATTATCCAGGTATCTTGCACCATCCCTGTAGCCACGTGTTCAACTGCTCTCTCTCCCTATTCCACATAAGAACATGGGAAATAGGAGCAGGAGTAGGCCATCTAGCCCTTCGAGCCTGCCCCACCATTCAATAAGATCATGGCTGATCTGAAGTGGCTCAGTTCCACTTTCCCGCTTTCTCCCCATAACCCTTAAACCTCATAACCCCTAAACCTCATAACCCCATAACCCTTATTCCTCACCTCGCTAGCACGTGCCACGGGTAACAAACTAGAGATAACTCTAAGCTTCCACCCTAATTCCCCGAATTTCTGCCTTATATCCCCATCCCTTTTCCTACCTATGTCTTCAACGCCTATGTGGACCATGACTTGGGGCTGGTCCCCCTCTCCTTTAAGGATCCCGAAAACACGATCCAAGACATCACAGACTCTGGCAGCTAGGAGGCAACACACCAACCACGAGTCTCTCTCATTCCCACAGAATTTCCTATTTGTCCCCCCAACTATGGAGTCACCAATGACTAATGCTCTACTCCTCTCCCCCCTTCTCTTCTGAACAATAGGGATGGATTCTGTGTCAGAGACCTGTACCCCATGGCTTACCCCTGGTAAGTCGTGCCCCCCAATAGTATCCAAAACAGTACGCTTGTTATACAGAGGAAAGGCCACAGTGGATCGCTGCACTGACTGCTTCTTACCCCTTCTAACAGTCACCCAAGTATCTTCATTTCTGTGAGTAACTACCTCCCTGCAGCTTTTATCTATAACTGTCTCTGCCTCCCGAATGATCTTGAGTTCATCCAGTTCCAGCTCCAATCCTCAAAGAACATTTCGCTCTGCAAGACTGGTTTATTCTTGGATGTATTTTTAATATTGCCAGCCCCGTCCCACCACATGTACCATGCTGTATTGGCTAACAGCTTCTTCCCAGTACTTTCAACCATAGCACTCTCCTCTTTCAGACAGCCACCACATTCCTACTTTCCTGAGAATACTTTAAATGGATCCACCCTCTAAACCAGTGGTTTCCAAACTCTGATCCGGATGCGGCCTGCTGCGGGCCAGATGTGGCCCACGGGCCATAGTTTGGAGACCCCTGCTCTAAACAATGAAGCTTTGGAATTTTCTGCCCCCTCACTCTGGAAAAAGAGAGTTACCATTTCAAACCTATGAGCTTTCATCAGAAATTCTGATAATGGCCATCAATGATTTTTTTTATTCATTCATGGGATGAAAATGTAGTTGATAAGGCCAATATTTACTGCCTTTGAGAAGGTGGTGATGAGCCACCTTCTTGAACTGTTGCAGTCCATGTGGTATGAAGAAATTCCACATTTTTTATCCAGTGGCAGTGAAGAAATGACAATATAGTTCCATGTCAGGACAGTGCGTGATTTGTGGAGGTAGTCTACCACTTTTGTTCTTCTGGATGGTAGAGGCCACAGATTTGGAAAGTGCTGGCAAATGAGGCGGGGCTACTTGTTTCAATGCACTTTGTTGATGGTGTGGCATTGTAGCACAATGGTTAGCACTGCTGCCTCACAGCACATTGAACCTGGGTTCAATTTCAACCTAGAGTGACCATGTGGAGTTTGCACATTCTCCCTGTGTCTCATGGGTTTCCTCCAGGAGCTTCAAAATCCTACCACAGTCCAATGATGTGCAACTCAGATTGATTGGTCATGCTAAATTGCTTCTTAGTATCAGGGTAAATTAGCATGACAAATACTTGGAATTATGGGGATAGGGCCAGGTTGTGACTATTGTCAGTGCAAGCTCAATGAGCCGAATGGCCTCCCTCTGCACTGTAGGGATTTTACTCTACACATTATTGCCACTATGCACCAATGCTGGAGAAAGTCATGTTTAAGGTGGTGATGAAATGCCAATCAAGCAGATTGTTTTGTCCTAGATGGCGCTGAGATTCTTGTGTTGTTGATGTTGTCTCATCCAGGCAAGTGGACAATATTCTATCACACTCCTGACTTGTGCCTTGTAAATGGTGGACAGGCTTTGGAGAGTCAGGAGGTGAATTACTTGCTGTGGGATTCCCAGACTTTCACTTGCTTGTGTGTATATATATTTTTTATATATATATATATATTTGTATCTGGTCCAATTAAGTTTCTGGTTAATGGTGACACCCTGTGATGGTAACACCATTCAATATCAAAGGTTGATGGTTAGACTCCTTTGGAGATGGTTTCATTACTTGGCACTTGTGTAGTGCCAATGTTACTTTCTATTTATCAGCCCATGACCAAATTTTGTCCATGATGTGGGTATGCCGGCGTTGGACTGGCGTAAACACAGTAAAAAGTCTGACAACACCAGGTTTTAGTCCAACCTATTTATTTGATAATATACTCACAAGCTTTCGGGGTTAGTCCCTTCGTCAGGTGAATGGAGAGTTCTGGCCTCAGACAGAGCATATAAAGCACAGACAGTTTAGAGATTACTGATTAGAATGCGAATCCTTACACCTAACCTGCTGTTCAAGACCTGAAGTGGCTGATTATCAGCCACTTCAGGTCTTGAACAGCAGGTTAGGTGTAAGGATTCGCATTCTAATCAGTAATCTCTAAACTGTCTGTGCTTTATATGCTCTGTCTGAGGCCAGAACTCTCCATTCACCTGACGAAGGGACTAACCCCGAAAGCTTGTGAGTATATTATCAAATAAATAGGTTGGACTAAAACCTGGTGTTGTCAGACTTTTTACTGTGTTTACCAAATTTTGTCCAGACATTGCTGCATGCAGGCATAGACTGCTTCAGTATGAATTCTGAAGAAGAATCACATTACTCTAAACATTAACTTGGTTTCTCTCTTTGTGAAATTACCAGCAAATAATCGTATTTCTGATCTAATGATGGAAAGGTCATTGATGAATAGCTGAAGGTGGTTGGGCCTAGGAACTCCTGCAGTGATGCCCTTGATCTGAGATTTACCTCCAGTTACCACAATCATCTTCCTTTGTGATGGGTGTGACTTCAAACAGCAGAGAGTTTTCCCCGATTCCTAGTGGTTTCAACTTTTCTCAGGCTCCTTTACACCACACTTAATAAATGCTGCTTTGCTGTCAAGGGCAGTTACTCTTACCTCATCTTTTTGGTCTGTGTTTGGATTGAGACTGTAATAAGAACTGGAGTCAAGCGGTCCCAGCAGAATCCAAAGAGAACACCAGTGAGTAAGTTACTGTTGAATAAGTGCCGCTAGAAAGCACTGTCAACAACACTTTTCATCACTTTGTTGATAAGTAAGGGTGGACTTGTGGATGATAACTGACCAGACTGGATTTGTCCTGGGAGTAAAGCTGTAAAACTCCGTATGCTGCTCACCGAGACTGCCTGAACAGCTGAGAATTTTCAGCGTTTTATGCTTTTATTTCACAACAGGCAAAGTTAGCAGTGGGAATATTCACATAAAACATATTTTGTATGAAATGTATTTTCTTGTGTGGGTGGCGATGGAATGTTTGAGGACAAGTCGATTTAGCAAAATTAAAGTTTTGTGCATGTTCCATTTTGAAGTTTTTCCTGAATAGATGGGGCACCAATTATTAACGTGGTGGCAACATAATCTAAATTCTTTGGTTTGTGCAGAAGAGATATATAAACATTGCACTTCAATAAAAAGAATAGTTTGTATTTATTACAACATCATTTAACAAGTTCAAGTTAACAAAATATACCTTGCATTACATTTGTATCTTTAATGTGAAATACAAAATGACACTGGGACAATGACAGAGCAAATAGATCTAACAATGATAGGGAATACTCACTGGAATGCAAGTCACATTATCCTTAGCTTTACATGCCATCCTTGGTGATGGCCTTGAGAAGTTTGGTAGGCCTTCAGCCTGCACCATGTGTATGTTTCCTGGATTGACGTAGGAGAAGCAATACGTGATCTTCGACATCAACTTGTTAACACACAGAGGATAGTGGTGGAAAAGGATTCTGTTTACTGACAACAAGTTTCTGATGCTGGTGAGAAATATAACCCTTGATGTGTCCCTAAAAAATAAAATTAACTGTGACCATACACAACATGATTTTGTAAGAGTGTGATTTTATATGGTGTCTTACATAGAACATAACAGCGCAGAACAGGCCCTTCGGCCCACGATGTTGCACCGACCAGTTAAAAAACAATAAAATAAAATACATAACCATAAGATAGCTCAAAGGATGGCACATTGGTTAGGTTTGCTGCCTCACAGTGCCAAGGACCTGGGTTCAATTTCCGGCTTGGGTCACTATCTGTATGGAGTCTGCACATTCTTCCCATGTTTGTATGGGTTTCCTCCTGGTGCTCCAGTTTCTTCCCACAGTCCAAAGATGTGCAGGTTAGGTTGATACGCCATACTAAGCGACTAGGGGATTTTCATAGTAACTTCATTGCAGTGTTAATGTAAGCCTACTTGTGACAAAGTGTTTCATTGTCAATTAAATGCTTATTGAAGTGTGATAGTCTCTCCCTCTCTCTTGAGTATCTTCACACCCTCAACGTATTTTTCCCAGTTTGGGTATAATGGGGGGAAGTAGTGGAAAATTTGCTGAACTGATTCTCAGCTCACTGAGTTTTCCTTCCGTGGCCAATAACTCCTGGCATTATTAACGTATGACAAACCCTGAGCATCTGGTCCAGTGGTAAGGGCACTACCACTACGTCACAATGCCTCCTCCAGTGTAGTCACTGTTCTAATATAGGCAACAATGCAGCCAATTTATGCATCGTTTGGTCCCACAAACAGCATTTGTAAGCATATTATCTGTTTTAGTGACGTTGGTGAAGAATAAATTGTGACCAAATGTCCAGACAGTCCCACAAAATCACTTACGCATACTTGAGAAGTTTGGTAGGACCTTCACTCAACCAAAAGATAGGACACTTCAGATTCCTCTCCACCTGTCTGATTATTGAACCCAGCAGTCCCTGTCCATACAGAATGTGTCTGATTATTGAACCCATTATTCCCTCTCTATCCAGAGCTTGTGTCTGATTATTAAACCCATCAGGCACTCTCCATCCAGAATGTTTTTGATTATAGAACCCAGTAGTCAACTCTCCATCCACAGTTGTACTGATGATAGAACCCAGCAGTCTCTCTCCATCCAGAGATTGAGTGATTATTGAACTCATCAGTCCCTCTCCTTCTAGAGTCTGTGTTTGATTATAGAACCCAGCAGTCTCTCTCCATCCAGAGATTGTGTCTGATTATTGATCCCATCAGTCCCTCTCCATCCCAGAATGTACATCTGACTATTGAACCCATTAGTCCCTCTCCATCTGGAAAGTTCTGTGGAAAAAGGAACTTTAGCATGTTTGTCCACAGATTTCTGAAGGTAGAAGGGCATGTTAGTCGGGTGCTGAAAAAAGGCATATAGGACACTTGCCTTTATCAATCGAAGTACAGATTACAAAAACAGGGAAGTCATGTTGGAATTGTATAGAACTTTGGCAAGGCCACAACTAGAGTACTGTGTGCAGTTCTGGTCTCCAAATTATTGAAACGATGTAATTGCATTGGAGGGGGTGCAGAGGAGATTCACCAGGATGCTGTCTGGGGTGGAACATTTAAGTTATGAAGAGAGGTAGATAGGTTTGGATTGTTTTTGTTAGAGCAGAGAAGACAGAGGGGACAACCTGATCGAGGTGTACAACGTGATGAGGAACATGGGCAGAGTTGATAAGGAGCAACCGTTTCCTTTGGTTGGAGGGTCAGTCATAAGAAAACATACGTTCAAGATGAGGGGCAGGAGGTTTGGGGGGGGATGAGAAGAAAAACATTTTTATCCAGAGAGTGGTGAGAGTCTGGAATGTGCTGACTGGGAGGGTGGTAAAGGCATGTTTCCTCACATCCTTCAAAAAGTATCTGGCTGAGTATTTGGCACATCATAACTTTCAGGGCTATGGGCCAAGTGCTGGCAAATGGGCTTAGGTGGGAGTTCAGCTGTTTCTAATGTGCCCATATGGACCAGAGGGCCAAAGGGCCTTTTATGCTTTGTGTAATTCTATGATTATTGAACCTATCAGTCCCTCTCCTTCCAGAGTCTGTGTCCTATTAAGAGGCCCATCATTCATTTTCCTTCTTCCCCTTTGCAAATTCTCCTCCAACTTCGTTTTGCACTCAGTCGTTTCCCACACTCTGCAACCCACTCCAGAATATAGATAACCATTGACTAGTCTCACTGTAAACATACAAATATGTGACACGATGCAATAGTCATCAGATCCAGCTCAGAGGATGCAGGACATGTGGGTGTGTGACACCGAACACAGGCTGGACTTCAAAATCATGATACTGCTAAGTATGGGAATGACCTCATCATTTTTTCTTTTGAAAATGTTTAAAATAATTACATTGTCAAAACTGTTTGGAAGAAATATGCTCTAGCAGTCTATGAATCACAGACTTTTAAAGCGTGGAAGGAGGGCATTTGGCCTATGCTGGCTCTTGAAAGAGTTATCTAATTAATCCTACTCCCACACATATTTAATGCACTTTAATCACATCTGCCAATAATTCTGACATTTTGTAATCTACTGTCCAATAGATCTCCAAATGTTCCTATCGTAGACCACCTCTCCCCCATGATGTGTTATGGAACTCCTCAGGACACTGATTATGCGGAATTTGCCCAGAATGTTTAGACTTCCAATGGACAATTGTCCTACATCTGAACCCTCCGAGTCAGAGACCTTGATGGTTCCGACTCATTTAGCAGGATAGTTACCCAGGAAAAGTTAGGAGGATTAAAACCATTTCTAACTCGTTTGAGGGCTGTTTTCTCCTATACTACACCACAGATTCACTCTGATCCCTCCCTGACCAGATTACACCATGACCCAATTAACCTCCTTCCACCCCTGCCCCACAATACCAAAGAAGCCCAGTACAGGAGTCCAGGCAGGAAATCTGGAGCTCTGGGGCAATGTAAATAAATAGTGATTGTCACTCTTCAAAAGATTCAACCCTACATTTCCCTCATAAATTGAAAATTGGGGATCAGATAACATACGTGTAATCAGATTACATACCATGTAGATGAGGTTTGCTAAAATGCACTGAACTTCATCAATATCAACATCCTCGACCTGCATGAAATTAAGAGCAACCAGGAAAGCATCGAGTGGCAGCTGGTGTGTTCTGAGCAGTAAATACCTAGAAGAACAGAGTTAATTAAATGTAGAACTGCTGATTAATTAGAAAGCACTGTGATTGTTCACATAAAAAATCACTGCTCAGGAGGATAGCATGACACAACATACAACAAATAAAGTTCTGCGCTTACACTTTCTTGAAAAGGTTTCTGTATGTGATGATTTTCAGTTTTTCAAGTATTAGAAAGATTCCACAGCGAATGAAGAAAGCTTCATGTTTTGCCAAAGCTTCATTTAGTAGCAGAAGATTCCCTTCACTAATTATACAAAAACATAACATCAAAAATTAATAACAAACAGACTGCACTCCAGAACTGGGCCCAAATAAACTTTCATTCAACCCACCTCCTACTAACAACAAGAACCAATTACTGCTTTGAAATTTGCTTTCTGGGCTACTCCATTTCCTGAATGATAACATTAATGATACACCATTCTTACATAGCACCATCAACATTAAAAACATCCAACTGATTTGAGGGAGGACAGGGTGCAATGATAGCAAGTCATGGACCGCAGTTAGGAGAGGCAAAGGGCAGTTTGGTTATAAAGATGTGGAGTTTGAAAAAGATTATAGAGAGAGAAAGGAAAAAATAGCCCTCATCAAAGTTACAAATGGCATCCGAGATAACTGACCATCACAAGTTACCTCTCCTTACCTGTCTTGACCCATCTGATAGGGTTAACGCACCATCCTCCTCCAGGCCTCTTCTGCCTTGCCCTTGTGGATAAGATTGCCTTTGCCTGATTCCATTCCTATCTGTCCAGTTGCAGTCTTCTGAATCTTCTGAAATGGCTTCTCGTCCCACTCTGGTGACCTCAACGGCTTCTATCCCTGCCCCCACACCCATAAATCCCCATCTAAATGCTGCCCCTCAAAACCTCATCTAAAAACCCATCAGATTCCATTGGCACACTCAAGATGCCATTATCTGATTTCTCACATTGCTTTCTGATATCCAGTATTCAATAAGCAGAAATTTACTCCAATTAAATATTGCGAAGACTGCCAAAAAGACCTGTACCTGGTAATTCTGATGTGGAGATGCTGGAGTAGGGTGGGCACAGTAAAAAGTCTCACAACACCAGGTTAAAGTGCAACAGGGTTATTTGAAATCATGAGCTTGCGGAGCACTGCTCCTTCCTCAGGTGAGTGGAGAGTTGGGTTCACAAACAGGGCACATATAGACAGAGGCGCATTTGCAAGATAATGGTTGGAATGCGAATCTTTACAGGTACAATCCTCTCCACTCACATTGCCTGTGTCTGTAAAGACTTGCATTCCAACCATTTCCTTGCAATTTCATCTCAGCCTATATATGCTGTGTTTGTGAACCCAACTCTCCACTCACCTGAGGAAACAGCAGTGCTCCAAAAGCTCGTGATTCCAAATAAATCTGTTGGACTTTAACTTGGTGTTGTGAAACTTCTTACTGTGGTAATTCTGAGTTCAGACAAGTCTTTTCTCAACATAGCATTTGATTTGACTGAAAAGCAGAAAATGCCGGTAAGGCTCAGCAGGTCTGACAGCATTTGTGGAGAGAGAATAGAGTCAATGCTTTGAGTCTAGATGATTCTTCTTCATGTGATTGACTTGACTAACATTTTCATAGAATCATTGAACCCTTACAATCCAGGAGGAGGTCATTTAGCCCACTGAATCTGCACCGATTCAACAGAACATCTTACCCAGACCCTATCCCCATAATCCCATGTATTTACCTCACTAACGCCCCACCCTACACAGCTTTGAATACTAAGGAGCAATTTAGCATGGCCAATGCAACTAACCTGCACAATTTGGACTGTGGGATGAAACTGGAGCACTGGGAGGAAATCCACGCAAACATGGGAAGAACATGCAAACACAAACAGTAACCCAAGGCCAGAATCAAACTTGGGTCCCTGATGCTACGAAGCAGCAGTGCTTAACCACCGTACCACAGTGCCAATGGGATAGAGTTCCAGATTTTCACTGCTATTTGTGAGAAGAGTGCTTCCTGGTATCAGCCCCCTTCAAGGCCTTGCTTGAATTCTAAGCTTCATAACTTTTGCATTAATGCATTTTTCAGCATTAAAGCATTTTTCAGCATTAATAACATTCCTGGACAGGGAGCGCATATTATGTTGAAACTACTCTCCCTCACACTACCTTTGATGTTCCTATTCAAAAATATGTTGGTGGTTATAACTGTCATGAGAATAAGCTTTATTTCTACAATAAAATCCATATCAGGTCCCAGGCTAGTTAACCAGATGCTCAACAAAGCTGAGAGAGTCAATGACCAGGACAGCAGGTTCTGAACTCTAATTATATCAATTAGTATGTAAAATAAAAACTAGTCTCCAAAAAATTCATACCCAACAGCTTTGGTGACATCAGAAAACTGCAAAAGGTCATATTTTCGTAACAGCTGGACTGTTGGCATGTGGCCCTGTTAAAAGACAAGAAAAAAATGAAGTAGATAAAGAGAAGGAAAGTCGAGCATGTTTGGAATTGTAGCCATTATTGAAATCTAGGAAACACCAGCAGCAAATGTGCACACAGCAAGTTCCCACAAACAGCAATGTCTTTTTAATTCATTGAATGTGGACATCGTTGGCTGGGCTGGCATGAATTAACCATCCCTAATTGCCTTTCAAAAGGATGGCACAGTAGCACAGTGGTTAGCACTGCTGCTTCACAGTTCCAGGGACCTGGGCTCGATTCCCGGCTTGGGTCACTGTCTGTGTGGAGTTTGCACGTTCTCCTCATGTCTGCGTGGGTTTCCTCCGGGTGGTCCGGGTTCTATGATTCCTCCGGGTGCTCCGGTTTCCTTCCACAGTCCAAAGATATGCAGGTTAGGTTGACTGGCCATGCTAAAAAAAAATGCCCCTTAGTGTGTCCTGAGATGCATAGGTTAGAAGGATTATGGGTAAATATGTAGCAATATGGGGGGTAGGGCTAGGGTGGAATTGTGGTTGGTGCAGACTCAATGGGCCGAATGGCCTCTTTCTATACTGTAGGGTTTCTATGATTTCTATGATTCTGTGATTCAAATGCAAGACCATTTCAGAGGGCATTTAGAGTCACACATAGACCAGACCAGGTGAGGGTGATAGATTTCCTTTCCTAAAGGACATTAGTGTACCAGATGGGTATTTACAACAATTGACAATGGTTTCAATGTGATGGTAATGAGAATAACCAGATCATCTGTCTAAGTGGTGTGGATTGAGGGATAAATATTGGTCAGGACAATTCCACTGCTCTACTTCAAACAGTACCATGAGATCTTTTACATGCATTTGGTTAAATGCCTTATCTAGAAATGACACTTCACAAATGCACATGACTGAGAGTCTAGATTACATGCTTGAGCATCTGCAGTATGGCTTGAATCCAAATAGTGTCCTCTCACTGTCCAGTATCGGATCCATCAAAGATGCCAAAAGGCAATACCGGGCCAAGCTAGAGTCCCAGATTAGCCACACTGACCCCCACCGATTATGGCAAGGTCTGCAAGCCATAGCGGACTACAAGATGAAGGCATGGAAAATCGCCGGCTCCAACACATCCTTCCCTGATGAGCTCAATGCATTCTACGCCTGTTTTGAGCAAGAGATCAGCGAGAGCATGCCCTCCTGGAAACCCTGGATGAACATGTATCTGAGGTCACCATTGCAGATATCAGAGCAGCTTTCTCGAAGGTCAACCCACGGAAAGTGATTGACCTGGATGGGGTACCTGTACGGATCAAATGGCGGAAGTATTCACAGACATCTTCAACCTCTCTTTACAACAATCGGAGATCCCCATCTGTTTCAAGAAGACGACCATCATCCCAGTATCCAAGAAAAACCAAGCAGCGTGCCTTAATGACTATCAGCTGGTAGCTCTGACATCCATCATTATGAAGTGCTTTGAAAGGATCATCATGATACGAATCAATTCATGTCACCTGGACTAACAGGATCTATTACAGTTTGTCTATCGCCGCAACAGGTCCACAGCAGACGCCATCTCCCTGGCCCTGCACTCAACTCTGGAACACGTAGACAACAAGGACGCCTATGTCAGACTCCTATTTATTGACTACAGCTCAGCCTTCAACACCATTATTCCCACGAAACTCATCTCCAAACTCCATGGCCTGGGCCTCGGCACCTCCCTTTGTGACTGGATCCAGAATTTCCTAACCTGCAGACCACAATCAGTAAGGATAGGCAACAACATCTTCACGATCATCTCAACACCGGTGCCCCACAAAGCTATGTTCTCATCCCCCTACTATACTCGTTATACACCTATGACTGTGTGGCCAAATTCCCCTCCAATTCGATTTTCAAGTTTGCCGATGACACCACCGAAGTGGGTCAGATCTCAAACAACGACAAGGCAGAGTACTGGAATGCGATAGAGACTCTGGTGAACTGGTGCGGCAACAATAATCTCTCCCTCAATGTCAACAAAACAAAGGAGATTGTCAGGAAGCGTAAAGGGGAACATGCCCCTGTCTATGTCAACAGGGTCAAAGTAGCAAGAGTCAAGCGCTTCAAGTTTTTAGGTGTCCAGATCACCAACAAACTGTTCTGGTCCCCCATGACTATGCTGTAGGGTGGGCGGCATGGTAGCACAGTGGTTGTGGGCAGCATGGTAGCACAGTGGTTAGGACTGCTGCTTCACAGCTCCAGGGACCTGGGTTTGATTCCCAGCTCGGGTCACTGTCTGTGTGGAATATGCACATTCTCCTCGTGTCTGCGTGGGTTTCTTCCGGGTGCTCCGGTGTCCTCTCACAGTCCAAAGATGTGCGGGTTAGGTTGATTGGCCATGTTAAAATTGTCCCTTAGTGTCCTGGGCTGTGTGGGTTAGAGGGATTAGTGGGAAAAATATGTAGGGATATGGAGGTCGGGCCTGGGTGGGACTGTGGTCAGTGCAGACTCGATGGGCCAAAGGACCTCTTTTTGCACTGTATGGTTCTATATAGGAAAGAAAGCCCACCAACGCCTCTACTTTCTCAGATGACTAAGGAAATTTGGCATGTCAGCTACGACTCTCACCAACTTTTACAGACGCACCATAGAAAGCATTATTTCTAGTTGAATCACAGCTTGGTATTGTTCCTGCTCTGCCCAAGACCGCAAGGAGCTACAAAAAGTCATGAATATAACCTAATCATCACACAAACCAGGTTCCCATCCATTGACTCTGTCTACACTTCCCGCTGACTTGGCAAATCAACCAGCATAATCAAGAACACCACGCACCCCAAATATTCTCTCTTCCACCCTCTTCAGTCGGGAAAAAGATAAAAAATCTGAGGTCACATACCAACTGACTCAAGAACACATCATCCCTGCTGCTTCAGACTTTTGAATGGACTTTGCATTAAGTTGATCTTTCTCTACACCCTAGTTATGTCTGTAACACTACATTCTGCACTCCCTCATTTCCTGCTTTATGAACAGTATGCTTTGTCTGCATAGTGTGCAAGAAACAATACTTTTCACTGTATGTTAATAAATGTGACAATGATAAATCAAATCAAAATCAATGGATGATACTTTCCCAAATAATAGTTAAACGTCATTTTGGGTCAGAAAACCAATGCAATCCATGCTGGGATGTCCAGCGTGAATCAAACTGCAATCGTCCCACACTAAGTGCACCGAAAGAACCCCCATATGAAACTCACTGGATTGGAGTCCACAGGCATGTGGCTCACATGAACTGGCTCACAGCTGTGCATTGACAAGGTGAAGCTACATTTAAACATTCCTTCTGCACTCACAGCACGTCAAGCCAAGAGGATGGCAGCGTCGAGAGCAGCTCCATTCTCCATGGAGACAGATCTTGGAAGGTTTGTGGATGCAGTGGAGGAGGCGGGTCACTCCGTACCCCTAAGTGAATAGATGGCCCAGAAGCTGGGAAGCAAATGCAGCCTGTGGCCTGACACTGAGGACTGCTGTCCAATGTCACAAGAAAATTAATGACTTAATTCAGGATTTAGGGATGAGTGTCCATATGTCACATCCTGGCATCAGTCCCATCTATCACACCTTGAATATCTATTCAATGCACTCTGACACCCCTCGGCCTTTGAGCACCTGACCCCACAGCATCTTTCTAACATCCCTCTGGCACTCCACTCACAACCCCTTCCTGTCCTGGCACAATGCCGACATACGCCACTTCTGCCCTACATATACATCCACACCCTCCCAACCATCCGGATGTCAATCATCCCCTCTTGTACCTGCAGGAGAAGACAGCCCATAATAAAAGAGAGGGAGAAGACAGATGGGGGAATCCCTGAGTTGTGTCCCCCTCACTGACTATGAAGAGAGAGGGCGGTGGAGGCCTCAGAGTAGCCACACAGCAGAACCCATCTTTGGGAGAACACACAATTTTACCAGTTTGGCGCGATCTATACCAAGCACATTTAACAGTCTCCTAAGATGTAAACACCTGGATACAAGTTTTATGATTGCTACATAATGTGCCTTACTTACAAGAAGCATCTTCACAGGCAGCAGATAGATCAGAATCATCCGTTTGTTTTTCTGGCTGGACTTATGGCAATGTTGAAATGCAAACGATAGATATTCTTCAGCTGGAAAAGGAGAACAGAGAAAGTTATCTGTTAAAGACTTCTTTGCTTTGGTTCATATACACTCTCTGACCAATATATAAAATGCAAGGTTCTCTTTATATTTGATGTCTTCCACCTTTTTACGTGCCTTACACAACTAATGAGATAGTAGCTATCGAGTAAATAAACACAACTTTGTTTTTCAGTTGAGCATTCTAATAGTAATGGTATAAAACGGATACTCTATAATATGGCTACCTGTTGATAGGAGTGCCTCACCTTGCTTAAAATCACTGTCAAACATGGCTTTCCTCCCAACATAGTACTTGTATGTCACCCTTTGTGCCACGCTGTACTCATCCTTGAGAGTGGAGCTGTCAATCGCTCTGATTAAGGGCTTACACAGATGGAGTTTATTGATCTGTTGGAAAATGTTTAGAACATTATTTATTGATCTGCTGGAAAATGTTAAGAACCTAATGCAGGAATAACAGATGTGTAGAGTATAGGGCTAACGGTAGGACTCTGAATAGTGTGGATGAACAGAGGGATCTAGGTGTATGTGTACATAGATCCCTGAAAGTTGGGAATCAAGTAGATAAGGTTGTTAGGAAGGCATACGGTGTCTTGGCGTTTATTGGTAGGGGGATTGAATTTAGGAGCCGCAGCGTCATGTTGCAACTGTACAAAACTCTGGTGCGGCCGCACTTGGAGTATTGTGTGCAGTTCTGGTCCCCACATTATAGGAAGGATGTGGAGGCTTTGGAGAGGGTGCAGAGGAGGTTTACCAGGATGTTGCCTGGTATGGAGGGGAGGTCCTATGAGGAGAGACTGAGGGGTTTGAGGTTGTTTTCGTTAGAAAGAAGGCGGCTAAGAGGGGACCTTATTGAAACATGTAAGATGATTAGAGGTTTAGATAGGGTGGACAGTGATAGCCTTTTTCCTCAGATGGAGAAAGCTAGCACGAGGGGGCATAGCTTTAAATTAAGGGGGGTAGTTATAGGACGGATGTCAGAGGTAGGTTCTTTACCCAGAGGGTGGTGAGGGATTGGAATGCCCTGCCTGCTGCAGTTGTAAATGCGCCTAGTTTGGGGGCGTTTAAGAGATCCGTGGATAGGTTTATGGATGGAAAGGGATTGGTTTAGGTTAGAGGGTCATTGCTTTTTAACTGGTCGGCGCAACATCGTGGGCTGACGGGCCTGTTCTGCGCTGTAATGTTCTATGTTCTAATGAGCTTCTAGTGGACTTCATTTAAAAAACAAAGAACAGTACAGCACAGGAACAGGCCTTTCGGTCCTTTAAGCCCACACCAATCATGTTGTTCTATCTAGAACAACTGCTTATATCCTCTATTTCCCGTTTTCTTCATTTACCTATCAAGAAAAGTCTTAAATGTCGCTAATGTAACTCCTCAACTGCATTCCAGGCCCCCACCACCCTCTGTGTAAAAAACTTCCCCCACACATCTCCATTGAACCTTCCCCTCCCCTCCGCCCTCCCCCACCCACCCACCTTCCGCCCCCACCCCCACCCACTCTTCGCTCTGCCCGCCCCGGCCCCACCCACCCACCCTTCCCTTATCTTGAACGTGTGCCCCCTTGTAATTGTCATTTCCGCTTTGGGAAAAGCTTCCAACTGTTCGCCCTATCTATACCTCTCATAATTTTATAAACTTCTATCACGTCACCCCTCAGCCTCCGTCTTTCCAGGGAGAGCAATCCCAGTTTATTCAATCTCTCGTAATAGCTAATACCATCCATATCAGGAACGTCCTGATAAACCTTTTCAGTATTCTCTCCAAAGCCTCCACATCCTTCTGGTAGCGTGGTGACGAGAATTGGACACAGTATTCTAAATGTGGCCTCACCATCATCAATGATTTGCCAACTTTTATACTCGATGCCCCATCTGATGTAGGCAAGTGTGCCATATACTTTCTTCACCACCTTTTCCACTTGTGCCGCTACTTTTAAGGATCTGAAGACCTGTTTTCCCAGGTCTCTGTGTGTCTATGCTCCCAGTTGTTCTGCCATTTATTTTCTAGCTCCCACCTGAACTGAATCTGCCAAAATGCATCACCTCGCATTTGTCCAGATTAAATTCCATCTGCCATTTCTCTGCCCAATTTTCCTGCTGTATTCTTTGACAATCCTCATCACTACGCAATCCGCAAACTTGCTAATCAGACAAACTACGTTTTCTTTCAAGTCATTTATATATATCTCAAAAAGAGAGGTCCTAGCACGGATCCCTGTGGAACAGCACTAGTTACAGACCTCCATTCAGAAAAACACCCTTCCACCGCTACCCTCTGTCTTCTATGGCCAAGATGTGGAGATGCTGGCGTTGGACTGGGGTAAGCACAGGAAGAAGTCTCACAACACCAGGTTAAAGTCCAGCAGGTTTATTTGATAACACAAGCTTTCAGAGTGTTGCTCCTTCTTCGTTCACCCGAAGGAACGACACTCAGAAAACTTGTGCTACCAAATAAACCTGTTGGACTTTAACATGGTGTTGTGAGATTTCTTACTGTTCTATGGCCAAGCCAGTTCTGAATCTATTTAGCTAGTTCGTCCCTGATCCCATGAGATTTAGTCTTTCGTACCAGCCTGCTACGAAGGACCTCGTCGAATGCTTTACTAAAATCCATGTAGACAACATCCACAGCCCTTCCTTTATTAATCATTTTTGTCACCTCCTCAAAAAACCCAACTAATTTAGTGAGACATGACTTCCCTTGTACAAAACCATTCTTTCTGTTGCTAACATGACTACTCAATTCCAAATGCATATAAATCCTATTCCTAAGAACCTTCTCCAACAATTTCACTATCACTGACGTCAAGCTCATTGGCCTATAATTATCCAGGTTATCCTTGCTATCTTTCTTAAATAACGGGACAACATTGGCTCTCCTCCAATCCTCTGGAACCTCACCAGTGGTCAACGAAGAAACAAAGATTTCTGTTAGAGGCCCAGCAATTTCATTTCTTGTCTCCCCTCAGTAATCTAGGATAGATGCATCTGGCATCTGTGTCAATGATCTTGTCTACCTTAATAATCCTACAAAAGATCTGTCACTTCAAGGGAATCCTTGATATCACCACCAGTAAAATGTGAAATGCAGAAAATACAATATGTGCCTGCTATTATTCTTATAGCACCAATGGAACCATTAAATAACAAGACTAGGTATAGTTCAGAGTCAATGTGCATAAGAAATCAGATCAGGGAGTAAGTGTTGAATGGGCTATTGTAGATTAATCTATGAAACCTGTCAGCACAGTACTTGACTGAACAAACAAGGCAAGCAAGGTAAACATGTCACTGTTCAGTAACGTGTGAACTAACAACAGGTAACAATGAGTGAACTGGTGTGTGTACTCTGATGACATTTCACATCCCACTGAGGCATTGGCCTTGATATTAAACACAATCTCAAATGCCCCCAACTTGTCACACATTGTCTCAGAAAAGACAATGTCACAAGTATCCTGACAGAGAATGGATGCTTTGTTAACATATTTAGATAAGGCTTCCAAAGAGCAATTAGAAAACTGATTTAAAATGCAGCATTCAGAAAAACTGACAGTGAAAGGGAGCTCCATTGGGTAAATGCCTTTTCCAGCACTCCTTGTGGGTCAGGAAGAGGAATGGGCCCGGTCCCTTGAGACATCTTCAGCTTTTCCCTCTGCGACAGCCCCTTCCAGCTTGGATGGCTGATTTCATCCCCCATCCCCAAGACTACCAGCCATTCTCACCCAGTCACCAATCACAATGTCAATATTAACAAGAAAATGGTAAGGAAGTCCTGACATTAGGTTGGACAGGGCGTCTATGTTCCTGGCCTAAGTGGGTTCTTTGGCTGTGTCGAACACTCCATACCTCCCTATTAATATTGGGGCAACTGGTTGTACAAATATAGGGATCTTCTCTTACCTTAAAGTATATTTTGAACAGCTGATTGATGAGAAATAACATTCCCCACTTCTTCGAGTCATCAATTCCAGCTCGGCTATGTTCAGAAGCAACGATAAAATTCAGAAAAATCATCTTAATCATTTTTTAAAATAATCAGTGGGCTACAAGTTGAGTCCCTGGACCAAAGTTCCCTTTCACTAACAGGGTGAACACATTCTTCACTACGTGTTATGCTCTGAATGGAATATTACGATCAGCTCCTGCTCTAAAACATTTTACATATAAATAAAATTTGAAGACTGTTAATAAATTCACCTAATGCATCTAGAATGTGTGAAGCAAAACCTAGGTGAGATTCTTAGTCTATTCAAAATAGGTGAAATGGAGCAATGTGTTTCATTATTTAGACCTTGGAAAATTATAAATGCCAACAAGCCGCATTTATCTGCAAGTTAATTACTGGAACTTCGCTTGGAATTTGCCTCATCCATAAAAGGTTTATACAAGAAATCCTCTCCCAAGGACATCTGACAGTGAGATGTGACACACAAAATCTACTAAAACTGAGCTAACTTAACCATTTATTTAAAAAAAAGATTGCAGGAATGTCAGTCAACATCATACTGGGGAGCTACTTACAATCTGGGGCAGAACCATAGCCATGGGAGATGGATCAAGAAGGGCATATTTTAGCTACACCAATGTGCAAAGCATTGAGGCTGTAACTAGCCACACTTCCCACCAGCCTTGGAGACCATCAACAATGACTCAAAGGTTAGTATACAAACAGGTAAGTTTAACTTTGATAGAAAACATGCCAGACAGTCTGGCACTTACAGATACCAATTATATGGCGAGAAAACATCATGGCAGTTTAAGCTGCAGGTAACTTAGTGTAGGGTAACATTTGTTTGTCATTGTTTATTTTGTGCACAATGAAAGCAAAAAGTGCAAGCACTTTAAAAAACAATGGTGACAATCAAGAGATTATAGTTAAAAACAGACACATGAAACGTTACACGAGTTCCAAACCAGAATTTATAACCTCAGTCCCTGACAGCAGCCCACAAAGGTAAAGTGGTTCACTTTCATATATGTTTACCTTGTCTAAACTGTATGGATCTAGATATTTGAGAGATTTGTTGGCTGGAAATGCTCCCTCCCTCAAAAATTCTAAATCAGTACTCTGAAATGTTTTAGCATCACATATTGAGAAATAGGACAATTCATGTACTTAAACCTTTCTCTGTCACTCTATGATTCTCTTCCCCCGCCCCCCTCACCCCAACAACTCATGCCCCCACTATTCTTTGTGGATGTTGTGGCACTCCATGGCACATACCTGTCCTTTTCACATGTCTTTTGTCACTCCATGTTGCGCACCAATTCCTTGAACATGGCTCCTAAACTCCATGCTACATACATAACTTTTGTACATGTTGAGTTGTCAGGATATAGTGGCTCCATCCTGATAGGACCAGCTGTAGAACAGCCAAAAGTTCAACAGCTTTCAGCACAACTGGAAGATCCCAGTGGTGGGTGAGACTGGAAAATGCTGAGCACCGTGATGCAAAATTACCTCATGGTACAGACCTATACGGACCATGAGGGCAGCACATTTGGGAATCATTGATCTGAAGATTTAACCATGGGACTTTGATACCTAAATCAACTCCACAATACATTTCTAGTGCTGTAAGAGCAAAATGAAAAAACAAGCTGATAAAATACATACTTGTCACTGGCACAGACCCGGAAACAACTCATCAGGAGCTCAGCGGCTTTCTCCAACATATCTCCCATCTTGCCCTTTCCTTTCTTCCCGAGCTGCTGGTCTGCCTGGTCACGCAAAGGGTGGTGGTGGTGTGGTGGTGGGGGGGGTTTGAAGGGGGGCAAAATCAGAGGAAAAAATATCATTTTAAAGCTCCTGCTGATATATTTCTCGTTATCCATAGCTGTGACCTCTAGCTCAGTGCAATACTGTTTCATTGGATACTTTTTAAGTGATGCAAATTAACTTGTGCATATGATTTGGTTTTACATAACTAACAGAGACCTATCAGCCAGGATAGAAACAAATCACTGCAGAAGCTAGAATCGGAAACAAAAATGAAAAATGCTGGAAAATCTCAGCAGGTTTGACAGTATCTGTGGAGAAAGAATAGAGCTAATATTTCGAGTCTAGATGATCCTTTGTCAGAGCCATATCAGCCAAGATAGAATAATGTATTTGGCAGTGGATGTTAATGGTTTTCATAATGCAATTCAAACTTTAACAGCATGACAAAGAAAACTTACGAACAGATCAACGAGCAGAATCAACCTGAAGGAGCAGAGAAGTATGATGGAGAGAATGTTGTCCATTTTCAGTAAGTGTTTGACAAGTTCCATATAAAAGGCTAGTTAGCAAACCTGGGGCTCAGGGAATAGGAGGGCAGGTGAGCTTGGATTAAAAAAAATTGGTTTGCAGACAAAAAACAAGAATTTGTGGTGAATGATTGTTTTTTTGAACTGGTGAGTGTAGACTGTGGCATTTCCAAAGAGTCACAAGGGCATTGCTGTCTCTGATACATTGACATATTGGAATAGAGTAAAATTTCAAATACTAAATTAAACTTGGAGGTATTAGCAAACAGTGAGAATGACACCAATGGGACATAGATAAGCTAGCAGAATGGATAGACAAGTGGCCGATGGAGTTTAGAATAACACATTTGTTACACCACATTAGGAGGCTATTAGCCTGTAGTGTACATGTTGGTACTCCGCAGGAGTGCCACTCCTGCCTTTTCTCCATAGCTCTGCACCTTCTCCTTTTCGGATAATGATCCAATTCCCTCTCGAAATTGACCCTGTCTCCATTACACTCTCAGGAGTGCATTCCAGACTCTAATCACTCATTGTTCGAAAGACTTTTCCTCATGACCATTTTACCAATTGCCTTAAATCTGTGCCCTGTGTTTCTTATCCTTCCACCAATGGGAACAGTTAGAGTCATAGAGGTTTACAGAATGGAAACAGGCCCTTCGGCCCAACTTCTCCATGCTGCCATTTTTTTTAAACCCCTAAACTAATCCCATTTGGATTAGCCCGCATTTGGCCCATACCCCTCTATACCCATGGTATTTATGTAACTATCTAAATGCTTTTTAAAAGATAAAATTGTACCTACCTCTACTACTACCTCTGGTAGCTTGTTCCAGACACTCATCACCCTCTGTGTGAAAAAATTGCCCCTCTGGATACTTCTGTAACTCTCCCCTCTCACCTTAAACCTATGCCCTCTAGTTTTAGACTCCCCTACCTTTGGGAAAAGATATTGACTAACTACCTTGTCTATGCCCCTCATTATTTTATAGACCTCTATAAGGTCACCCCTCAGCCTCCTACGCTCCAGAGGAAAAAGTTGCAGTCTATTCAGCCTCTCCTTATAACTCAATCCATCAAGTCCCGGCAGCATCCTAGTACATCTTTTCTGCACTCATTCTAGTTTAATAATATCCTTTCTATAATAGGGTGACCAGAATTGCACACAGTATTCCAAGTGTGGCCTTACCAATGTCTTGTACAACTTCAACAAGATGTCCCAATTCCTGTCTTCAACGTTCTGACCGATGAAACCAAGCATGCCGAATGCCTTCTTCCCCACTCTGTCTGCCTGTGACTCCACTTTCAAAGAGCTATGAACATGCATCCTGAGATTTCTTTGTTCTGTTACTCTCCCCAACGTCCTACCATTAACTGAGTAAGTCCTGCCCTGGTTCAATCTACCAAAATGCATCAGCTCGCGTTTGTCTAAATTAACTACACTAGCCATCTTGTCAAAGGTCTTACTAAAATCCACGTAGACAACATCAACTGCACTGCCCTCATCTATGTTCTTAGTTACCCCTTCAAAAAACTCAATCAAATTTGTGAGACATGATTTTCCACTCACAAAGTCATGCTGACTGTCCCTAGTCAGTCCTTGCATCTCTAAATGCCTGTAGATCCTGTCTCTCAAAATACCTTCCAACAATTTATCCACCACAGATGTGAGGCTCATTGGCCTGTAGTTCCCAGGCTTTTGTCTGCAGCCCTTTTTAAAAAAAGGCACAACATTTGCCACTCTCCAATCTTCAGGCACCTCACCTGTGACTATCAACGAATCAAATAAAGTTTATCCCTATCTAGACTGCACAGACCCCTCATCATTTTGAATACTAATTTTTTTTTCATCTTTTTCTTCTAGGAGAACTTCAGTACCAACTTTGAACAAAAAAAACAAAGAAAAGTAACAGGCCCTTTGGCTCTCCAAGCCCGTGCCAATCACGATGCCCTAACTTAAAAAAAAACTTCTGCCCTTATTCGGACTGTATCCCTCTATACCCTCCCTATTAACGTACTCTTCCAGGTGCCTCTTAAATGTTGCCAATGTGCCTATTTACATCACTTTCCAGGCATTCACCACTCTCCATGAAAAACTTCTCCTGCAGATCTCCCTTAAACTGTCCCCCTCTCACCTTGATCCTCCAAAATGTATTTGCTCACATCAGTCCAGATTAAACTTCATCTGCCATTTCGGTGCCCAAGTGTCTAATCGATGTATATTAGGGGGAATTATAGATCAGTAAGCCTAACATCGGTAGTGGGGAAAATTCTCAAATCCATTAGCAAGGACTTTATAGCAGAGCAGTGCCAGGATCAGACAGAGTCAGCATGGATTTATGAAGGGGAAATCATGCTTGACAAATCTGTTGGAATTCTTTAAGGTGTAACTAGTGGAGTTGATGAGGTTGAGGCAGTTGATGTAGTATAGTTGGGACTTTCAAAAAGCATTTGACAAAGTCCCACATAAGAGACAAGATAGGAATTAATGGGTTCTTTTCAAATTGGCAGGCATTAACTAGTGGGATGCCACAGGGATCAGTGCTGGGACCCCCAGCTATTCACAATATATAATTATTTGGTTGAGGGGACAAAAATGTAATATCTCAAAGTTTGCAGATGATACCAAGTTGTGTGGAAGGGGGAAACTGTGACGAGGAGGCAGAGGTCCTTCAGCATTATCTGGACAGGTTGCGTGAGTGGGTAAATCAATGGCAGATGCAATATTATTTGGATGGGAGGTCACTTTGGTAGCAAAAACAAGAAGGCAGATTACTACTTGAATGGCTGTAAATTTGGAGAGGGAAGGGTGCAGCAGGACCTGAGTGTCCTTGTGCACCAGTCGTTGAAGGTAAGCATAAAGGTGCAGAAAGTGATAAACAGGTCAAATGGTATGTTGGCCTTCATTGCGAGAGTTTGAATATAGGAGCAGGGATATGATGTTGCAATTATACAGCGCCTTGGTGAGGCCACACCTAACATACTGCGTGCAGTTTTGGTCTCCTTTTCTGACGAAGGATGTTCTTGGTCCTGAGGGAGTGCAGCAAAGATTTACCAGGCTGATTCCGGGGATAGTGGGACTGATGTAAGAGGAGAGTTGACTAGATTAGGATTATTAGGCTATTGAGTTTGATGATCAGACATGATCGTGATGAATGACAGAGCAGGTTCGAATGGCCTCCTCCTGCTCCTATCTCCTATAGAATCATAGAATCTTATAGTGCAGGAAGAGGCCATTCGGCCCATAGAGCCTGCACCGACCACAATGCCACCCGGGCCATATCCCATAATAAAATTAAGATGCTAATAAAATTGCCCCTTAGTGTCCAGGGATCTGCAGGTTAGAGGGATTAGTGGGTAAAATATGTAGGGATATGGGGGTAGGGCCTGGGTGGGATTGTGTTCGGTGCAGACTCGATTGGCCGAAGGGCCTCCTTCTGCACTGTAGGGTTCTATAGTTCCAGAACTATGGTTCTAACCTGATGCACTTACCTCAGCTGGTTTTCCCTGACACTGAGGGGCAATTTAGCAAGGCCAATCCACTGAACCCGCACATCTTTGGGCTGTGGGAGGAAACCAGAGCACCCGGAGGAAACCCATGCAAACATGGGGAGAATGTGCAAACTCCACACAGACAATGACAGGGGCCCCAATTGAACCCAGGGTCCTGGCATTGAGAGGCAGCAGCGTCAACCACTATGCCATTGTGCCGCCCAGTTTCTATATCCTGTTGTATTCTCTGACAACCACCGGCATTATCAGCAACTCCACCAATCTTTGTGTCATCTGCAAACTTACTAATCAGACCACCCACATTTTCCTCCAGATCATTTATATCTGCTACAAACAACAGTGGTCCCAGCACTGATCCCTGCAAAACACCACTAGCTACAGATCTCCATTCTGAAAAACACCCTTCCACCACTATTCTCTGTCTTCTATGACCAAGCCAGTTCTGTATCCATTTATCCAGCCCATCCCGAATCCCATGTGATTTTAGCTTTTGTACCAGTCTACCATGTGGGACATTGTCAAATGTCTTATTGAAGTCCATATAAATTCCATCCATAGGCTTTCCCATATCAATTATCTTTGTCACCTCTTCAAAAAAGCAAGTTGTGATGTGGAGATGCCAGCATTGAGAACACCGCATGACAATCACCAGGCATCCATGTCCCTCCGCTCCTGCACCCCTTTAGAAATGTGCCCTTTTTAGTTTGTTTCTGCATTCTTCCCACCAACATGAACCACTTCACATTTCTTTGCATTAAATTTAATCTGTCATTTATCTCTCCATTCCACCATCCTATATCCTTTTGAAGTTCACACTATACTCCTATTGGTTCAGCTCCAAATTTTGAAATTCTATCCTGTACACCAAGATCTGGATCATTAACATGTATCATGAAGGGTGAGGGTACTATCACCAATCCCTAAGAACATATTAGACGTGTACAAGGAAATCCTTACACATGGCTGCAGGTTCAAAGATCATAAATATATCATCTATGCATTAGAAATGGGCATGAGATAGTAGCTTAGGGCTCATTCTGTCAAACATGCATTTTAAAGAACAACAAAAAGTATAGGAAGAGGCCCTTCAGCCTTCCAAGCCTGCAACGATCATGATGCCTGTCTAAACTAAAACCATATGCTTCTATTTCTATCATATTCATGTATTTGTCTAGTTACCCCATAAATGCCACTTTCGTACCTGCTCCCACCACTTCCCTGGGTTAGCATGTTTCACAGTAAAAAGTCTGACAACACCAGGTTTTAGTCCAAACGATTTATTTGATAATAGACTCACAAGCTTTCGAGGTTTCCCTCTTCGTCAGGTGAATGGAGAGTTCTGGCCTCAGACAGAGCATATAAAGCACAGACAGTTTAGAGATTACTGATTAGAATGCGAATCCTTACACCTAACCTGCAGGTCTTGAACAGCAGGTTAGGTGTAAGGATTCGCATTCTAATCAGTAATCTCTAAACTGTCTGTGCTTTATATGCTCTGTCTGAGGCCAGAACTCTCCATTCACCTGACGAAGAGGGAAACCTCGAAAGCTTGTGAGTCTATTATCAAATAAATCGTTTGGACTAAAACCTGGTGCTGTCAGACTTTTTACTCTGTTTACCCCAGTCCAACGCCGGCATACCCACATCATAGCATGTTTCAGACATTTACCACCCTATGTGTAAAAAACATGCCTCGCACATCTCCTCTAAACTTTTCCCTTGCACCTTAAACGTATGCCCCCTAGAACTTGACTTTTCTAACTCAGGAAAGGGCATCTGACTATCCACTCTGTCCATGCCACTCAGTCTTGTAAACCTCTATCAGGTCACCCCTCAACCTTCATCATTCCAGTGAGAACAAATTGAGTTTATCCATCCTCTCCTCATAGGTAATGGATTCATAGCTAATAACCTCCAGGCAACATCCCGGTAAACCTCTTCTGTAGCCTCTCCAAAGCATGCACGTCCTTCTGGTAGTGTGGCGACCAGAATTATACACAATATTCTAAATGAAGCCTAATTAAGGTTCTACATGACTGCAGCATGACCTACTAATTTTTATACTCAAAAAAGCCCAGCCAAAGATGTAAAGCATGGCTATGTTTTCTTGACTAACTTATCCATCTGTGTTGTCACAGCAGACATGTACGCCCAGATCTCTCTGCCTGTCAATACTCCAAAGGGTTCTATCATTTATTGTATAATTTCTACATGCATTGGACCTTCCAAAATGCGTTATCTCACACTTGTTAGGATTAACTCCATCTGTCGATTCTCCACCCAAGTCTCTATCCTCTGACAATACTCTTCACTATTCGCAACTTCACCAATTTTTGTGTCATCTGCGAAGTTACTGATTAGACCAGCTACATTTTCCTCCAAATCATTTATATATACTACAAACAACAAAGGTCCCAGAAATGATCTCTGTGGAACACCACTGGTCACAGCCTCCCATTCAAAAAAGCACCCCTCTACTGCTAACCTCTGTCTTCTATGGCCAAGATGTGGGTTTGCCGGCGTTGGACTGGCGTAAACACAGTAAAAAGTCTGACAACACCAGGTTTTAGTCCAACCTATTTATTTGATAATATACTATGGCCAAGCCAGTTCTGTATCCATCTTGTCAACTCTCCTCTAATCCCATGTGACTTCACCTTTTGTATCAGTCTACCATGAGGTATCTTATCAAGTGCCTTGTCATTTCTTGTGAAAATCGACAAAAATGTTATCATGTACCAGACCTAGAGGAGATCCGAAGACTACACTATTTGAACTTGGCTGCGTAAGTGGCTAAATGTATAATGAATAATGAATACAGTTTCAGAAAACAGCAGTATATAGAGTAATAACGGTTTACAGCATGGGAACATGCCCTTTGGCCCAATTTGTCCATGCCACCCTTTTTTTTAAACTCTGAAACTAGTCCCAATTGCTCCCATTTATCCCTTTACACCCATCTTACTCATATAACCATCTAAATGCTTTTTAAAAGACAAAATTGTACCCGCTTCTACCACTATCTCTGGCAGCTTGTTCCAGACACTCACCACACGTTGTGTGAAAAAATTGCCTCTCTGGACACTTTGTATCTCTCCTCTCTCACCTTAAAACTATGCCCTTTAGTTTTAGACTCCCCTACCTTTAGAAAAAGGTATCGACTATCTAGCTGATCTATGCCCCTCATTATATTATAGACCTCTATAAGATCACCCCTCAGCCTTCTACACTCCAAAGAAAAAAGTCCCAGTCTATCCAACGTCTCCTTATAACTCAAACCACCAAGTCGTGGTAGCATCCTAGTAAATCTTTTCTGCATTCTTTCTAGTTTCTATAATAAGGTGACCAGAACTGTACACAATATTCCAATTGTGGACTTACCAATGTCTTGTGCAACTTCAACAAGACGTCCCAACTCCTGTATTCAATGAACTGACCAATGAAACCAAGCATGTTAAATGCCTTCTTCACCATTCTGTCCACCTGTGACTCCATTTTCAGGGAGCTATAAACATGTACCTCTAGATCTCTTTGGTCTGTAACTACTTAGAAGTAGAATGTTAGGGTTTGGTGTTTATAAAATTATAAACAATTGCAAAATGCTAAAAGGTGAAAGCATTGCATGATCCTCTTAAAAGTGGTGCTTTTTCTGTGCTTAGAGATTTAAAAAAGAAATGTTCGTGCATATGGGGTCCCAGAATGAAACATTTGTATCGGAAGGCCAAGCAGGGTTTCTTTGGAAACAGGCTTTCATGCTTTTGAATTGTCTGAATTTAGCCAATCAATTTGAAACAGAATATACTTATAAATTTAACCAGTTTAAATCAGGCACTTATATACTAGTAACCTATTAAATTTGAATTTGGTGTCAGCAACTCGAGATCAATCCTATTGTGGGAGATATTGATATGTCATCACAGGTATTAAAGGAATGAAGCAGTGGGGCAAAAGCAGAGAGCATCTGCCAGAGTAACAGTCTCATCCATATCTTAGAGGAAGCTCCATCTTGATAGCGAAAGTAGCAAAGAAGACAGAAATTCCTGACAAAAGAATCAACAGAGAATGCCCTCAATATTCTGGAAGACTTCAAAACCTGGTTGTAATGTAGAGAGTGACTAAAATTCCATTTTTGTTTGTTAATGAGTTGAAATTGTATTTATCTAAACAGCATGCCATTATAATGGTTTTATTTGATTTGTTAATAGTTTAGTTAAATTGTCACTGTTAGTTAGATAAATAAATTGTTATTTGTTAACTTTAGAGTGTCAAGGATTATTTTGACTTAACCACCAAAAGTTGCTGAAGCGCAGATCATACCCGTTCACACACGCTTTTACAGATTATGAGGCAAGGTAATTCTCTGAATGATTAGGTGTTAGTTCTCAGGGGAGGGGGAGAGGGCGGGGTGTGTGTGTGTGTGTGTGTGTATATGTGTGTGTGTGTGTGTGTGTGTGTGTGAGAGAGAAATCCAGCTTCCCTTTATAACATCATTTTACCCATGTAACTGTCCGAATGCTTTTTAAAAGACAAAATTGTATCGCCTCTACTACTGCCTCTGGCAACTCGTTCCAAACACTCACCATCTGAAATAATTGCCCCTCTGGACCCTTTTGTATCTCTGCCCTCTCACCTTAAACCTATAGTATTGTCAGGAGTTAGTGACACAGCACAACTGTTGATGGCTTCCTTCAGTTTGTAAAATGGGCTAACAATGTGAAACAAGCACATGGACAAGGCTTTGCTATTAATATGCAGGCTGCATGTAATCCTTGCAAAGATGTAGCAATACTTTACTGTGTACATGAGAAGTTCACTAAGAAATGGCTGTGGTAAATCACTCAACTATTTGGCCAAGTCCTGCTGTGCAGAAATGATCATGTTAAAACCAAGCGACATTCTCTGAGCACAAGTATCATGTAAAACGCCAAATTAACTGTATATATTTGGTAATTCAATTGTTTAATTCAACCTGTGCCTACCGGGCAGCTGGGGACTTTGTTCGAAACTTGAATACAAATGTAATACAAGGATCCAAGAGATGCTACAGATCCTAAGTCTCAACATTAGATAGAAGTAGGTGATGGTTTTGATCTTCTATAAAGGCTAAAACATTATATGCTTTCAAGAAGGAGTTAGATTTAGCTCTTGGAAGGGGATCCAAGGGCATTGAGGAAAAGTGAAATCAGGTTCTTGAGTTGGATGATCATAATGAGTGGTAGAATAGACTTGAAGGGCTGAATAGCTTCCCCTTGCTTCTATTCTCTATGTTTCTATCAAATGCAGGGTTATCTATTTTGCATCACAATTACATTTTCGTACGTACTGAGTGTGTACTTTCCCAGAACCTATCAAACTTCTGTGCTATGTGAACGATACAGAATGAAGAGTTTCTTGTAACTTTGCAGAATAATAATCATTTAATAGGTTCTCATAAACAATGCAATACTCACATTATTGGCAAATATTCGAAGATCCAGAGCTACAGCATACATAATTGGTAGAGCCCTGAGAGCGACAAAACACAGACAGAACAAAATTTTAAAACACTCTTGTGTTTAAAAATCAATCTATAACTCTGTTCTTTCATAGACATGATATGGAGATGCCGACATTGGACTGGGGTAAACACAGTAAGAAGTCTGACAACACCAGGTTTAAGTCCAACTGATTTATTTGATAGTAAACTCACAAGCTTTCGAGGTTTGCCTCTTAGTCAGGTGAATGGAGAGTACTGGCTTTTTTTTAAAGTTTACTGGAAAACGTGAAAACTTTAAAGCAAACCATCCATTTTAAAAGATAATAGGCATATATATGCTCTGTCTGAGGCCAGTACTCTCCATTCACCTGACGAAGAGGCAAACCTCGAAAGTTTGTGAGTTTACTATCAAATAAATCGGTCGGACTTAAACCTGGTGTTGTCAGACTTCTTGCTTTCATAGACACCCAGTCTCCTGGACCTCTTTACTAGCTTAAGAGTTTTTTTTAAAGTTTACTGGAAAACTTGAAAACTTTAAAGCAAACCATCCATTTTAAAAGATAATAGGCAGAAGCACATTTTAGTAAGGCGTTTGATAAGGTTCACCATGGTAGGCTTCTGCAGAAAATGCAGATGTATGGGATTGAGGGTAGTCTAGGAAATTGGATCAGGAATTGGCTAGCAGATAGGAGACAGAGGGTGGTGGTTGATGGTAAATATTCGTCATGGAGTTCAGTTACGAGTGGTGTGCCTCAGGGATCTGTTTTGGGGCCACTGCTGTTTGTAATTTTTATTAATGATCTGGATGAGGGTATAGCTGAGTGGATTAGTAAATTTGCTGATGACACCAAAGTCGGAGGTGTGGTAGATTGTGAGGAAGGGTGTCATAGTTTGCAGGGAGACTTAGACAGGTTGCAGAGCTGGGCCGAGAGTTGGCGGATGGAGTTTAATGCGGAGAAGTGTGAGGTGATTCACTTTGGTAGGAATAACAGATGTGTTGAGTATAGGGCTAACGGGAGGACTTTGAATAGTGTGGATGAACAGAGGGATCTAGGTGTATGTGTACATAGATCCCTGAAAGTTGGGAATCAAGTAGATAAGGTTGTTAAGAAGGCATACGGTGTCTTGGCGTTTATTGGTAGGGGGATTGAATTTAGGAGTCGCAGCGTCATGTTGCAACTGTACACAACTCTGGTGCGGCCGCACTTGGAGTACTGTGTGCAGTTCTGGTCCCCACATTACAGGAAGGATGTGGAGGCTTTGGAGAGGGTGCAGAGGAGGTTTACCAGGATGTTGCCTGGTATGGAGGGGAGGTCCTATGAGGAGAGACTGAGGGATTTGGGGTTGTTTTCGCTGGAAAGAAGGTGGCTGAGAGGGGATCTTATTGAAACATATAAGATGATTAGAGGTTTAGATAGGGTGGACAGTGATAGCCTTTTTCCTCGGATGGAGAAAGCTAGCACGAGGGGGCATGGCTTTAAATTAAGGGGGGGTAGTTATAGGACAGATGTCAGGGGTAGGTTCTTTACCCAGAGGGTGGTGAGGGATTGGAATGCCCTGCCTGCTGCGGTTGTAAATGCGCCTAGTTTGGGGGCGTTTAAGAGATCCGTGGATAGGTTTATGGACGAAAAGGGATTGGTTTAGATTAGTGGGTCATTTTTTTTTTAAACTGGTCGGCGCAACATCGTGGGCCGAAGGGCCTGTTCTGCGCTGTAATGTTCTATGTTCTAAACACAAAGGAGTTCAACCTTTCCATTGGAGTGCATTGTTACAGTGAGATGCTACAGTGTGTGACATTTGACATGTAACGATTATAGTTGCAAAAGCATCACAGTTGAAAACTACTATGTCAGAATGCTCCAATTCCCCACAATTTCTCTTGTGTTCCAGTAGGATATTTACATTTTCACTCAATTAGAATACCCACGGAAGAGGTTTTGAGACAGATTCAACGAATTCAGCCAGGTTCACATTCCATCTCTAGGGTCTGATATAAAGTCACAAAACAGAGCACATTCACTTTAGTTAGTCGCTTCATTGCCCCAGTCTGTGTTGTTGCTAACACTGCCTTTATTCCATTTATGGTAAATACATCAGCAAACTTGGCAGCAGTGGAGTCCAGAGTGTTATTGGCTTCCTCAGCAAAAATCTACTGAATTGCGGGGGAGTGGACTTTAAGTACGCTCCCCCACCCCCAACTCTCCCCCGCCATACCCATTAGATGCTCTCCCACCTCCCCCCGATGTCCGACTACCGACCTAATCCTCTCTCAACTACAGCTCGCAACCCAAACTGACCCAACTGACCTAACATTCCCCCCAACAACCAGAACGCTCATAACACAATCCGAATATCCCCTACTTGTCCCAATCCACTTTTACCCAATCCAACATGTCTCCTGAACTTGACGCACTCCATTCTCTTAGGTCCAACCTTGTCCTTGTGACAAGGGTGGTGTAGTTGTCTGGTGTACTCACAGAGCACCAATTCTCAGACACTTCCTCTTACCTCCCCCTGGACCATGACTCCACCACCAAACATCATGATGTTCACTCCACAGCTTCCAATCTCATAGCCTCTCAACCTCATACACAGCGCTTCTACTTTCTTCTCAAAATCAACAAACAGGACTGTCCTGGTAGACCCAGCCTGTCCCTGCCCCCTCGGAACTCGTTTCTCCCTCATCTTGACTCCATTCTCTCTCCCCACATCCGGTCTCTTTCCACCAACATTTGTTATTCCTCTGATGCCCTACATCACATCAACTATTTCCAGTTCCCTGGCCTAAACCGCTTCCTCTTCACTGTCGATGTCCAATCCCTCTACACCTCCATCCCCCATCAGGACAATCTGATGACTCTCCACTTCTTCCTTGAGCAGAGGTCTAAACAATCCCCATTCACCACTAATCTCCTCCATGCAGCATTTCTCCTTTAGTTTTTCTCACTTCCTGTAAATAAAAGGTGTGGCTATGGGTACCTGCATAGGCCCTAGTTCTGCTTGTTTTTTGTGCGTGTTGTGGAACACTCCTTGTACCAGTCCTACTTAAGACCTCTTCCACAATTCTTTTTCTGTTATATCAATGACTGTTGCAATGTCACTTCACGTTCTTGTCTGTACCTGGAAATAATGATAAATGTTGCTTCCAATTTCTAACCGACTCTGACCCTCACATGGTCCATTTCCAACACTTCACTTCCCTTCCAGTCTATCACTGGAAATGCCTCCATTTCCAGCGATAGACTGTTCACCAGTTTTCATTACAAATACACCAACTCCCACAGCTACCTCCATGGTTCTGCACAACCGCTTCCTGTAAGGATTCCATCCCATTCTTCCAGGTTCTCCAACTCCAGCGCATCTGTTACAATGTTGTCGTCTTCAAAAATGGCACTTCTGATATATCTTTGCTTTTCCTTAACTGAGGTTTGCCCCCCCCCACCCCGCCCATTATGATTGACAAGGCACTCAACAGGATTCAACTCATCTCCCACACCTCTGCTCTCACCCCTTCCCCTTCCTCCCAGAAACATGACAGGTTCCCTTTTGTCCTCACTTTTCACCCCACCAACCTTCATATTCAAAGATTCATCCTCCATTACTTCCACCAGTTCCAGCATGAAACACATCTTCCCCTCACCCCCATTAACATTTCACATGGACTGCTCCCTCTGTGATACTCTGCTCTGCCATCATCCCAAACCCTTCCCACAGCACCTTCGCATGCAATCACAGAAGGAGTAACACAAGTCCCTTTATCTTTTGGAAGGATCCTTGCAGCAGTATGTAGATAGAGAGGGGGCTGTACTGGATTTAGTTCTGGGCAATGAGCTGGGTCAGGTGGTTGAGGTTGCGGCAGGTGACCATGCGGCTAACAGTGACCACAACTCTGTCTACTTTAGGATACTAATGGAAAAAGATGAGTGCTGTCCTAAGGGGAGGGTGCTAAATTGGGGGAAGGCTAGATACAGCCGGATTAGGCAGGAGCTTAGGGATAGGCTGTTGCAGGGCAAGACCATGTTAGGCATGTGGGAGTCTTTCAAGGGAAAACTGCAATGGGTGCAGGAAAGGCATGTGCCGGTTAGGAGGAAGGATGGGAAAGGTAGGATTAGAGAGCCGTGGATTACTAGAGATATAGAACACCTGGTTAGGAAGAAACGAGAGACGTATGTCAGGTCAAAGCAGCCGGGAAAGGAGACAGCGTCGGAGGAGTACAGAGAGAGTCGGAGGGATCTCAAAAGGGGAGTTAGGTGGGCAAAAAGGGGGCATGAGATGGCTTTGGCAGGTAGGATTAAGGAAAATCCAAAGGCGTTTTACTCCTATGTTAGGAGCAAAAGGGTGGCTAGGGGTAAAATCGGTCCTCTCAGGGACAGACGTGGGGAATTGTGCTTGGAGTCTGAGGGAATGGGGGAGATCCTGAATGAATACTTTGCGTCGGTATTCACAAAGGAGAGGGGCTTGATGGTTGGTACGGTCATCGAGGGAGCAGTAGACCAATTGAAGGATCTATCAATTACGAGGGAAGAAGTGTTAGAGCTTTTAGGTAGCATTAAAACTGATAAATCTCCGGGGCCCAATGGCATTTATCCTAGGCTGCTTAGGGAGGCGAGGGATGAGATTGCTGGGCCTCTGACGCAAATCTTTGTCTCTTCTTTGGACACAGGTGAGGTCCCAGAGGACTGGAGGATAGCGAACGTGGTACCGTTGTTTAAAAAGGGTAGGAGGGATAACCCGGGTAACTATAGGCCTGTGAGTTTAACGTCAGTGGTAGGCAAGTTGATGGAAAGGATTCTTAGGGAGAGGATGTATAAGCACTTAGAGCGTTGCGATCTGATTAAGGATCCGCACAATGGCTTTGTAAAGGGGAAGTCTTGCCTTACGAATCTGATAGAATTTTTTGAGAAGGTGACAAAAACGGTCGACGAAGGACGAGCTGTTGGTGTCGTCTATATGGATTTCAGTAAGGCGTTTGACAAAGTCCCTCATGGTTGGTAGAAAAGATTAAGGCTCATGGGATACGTGGCCAGGTATCTAGATGGGTGGAGAACTGGCTTGCAAAGAGGAGACAGAGAGTAGTAGTGGAAGGGTCCTTTTCGAGCTGGAGGTCTGTCAGTACTGGTGTGCCGCAGGGCTCAGTACTGGGACCTCTTTGTAGTGTATATAAATGACTTGGAAGACGGAGTAAGTGGTGTGATCAGCAAATTTGCTGATGACACCAAGATGGCTGGATTGGCAGGCAGTGAGGAGCAGTGTCTGGCAATACAACGGGATATTGATAGGCTGGTATATTGGGCAGATACATGGCAAATGGAGTTTAATCCGGATAAATGTGAGGTGATGCATTTTGGCTGGAATAATGTAGGGGGGAGTTATATGATTAAGGGTAAGCCCGTAAGGAGTATAGAATCGCAGCGAGACCTGGGGGTGCAGGTGCACAAGTCTTTGAAGATGGCAGTACAAGTGGAGAAGGTTGTGAAGAAAGCCTATGGTATGTCAGCCTTTATAGGAAGGGGTATAGAACATAAGAGCTGGAGTCTAATGTTGCAGTTGTATAGAATGTTGGTTAGGCCGCATTTAGAGTACTGCGTCCAGTTCTGGTCGCCTTACTACAAGAAGGACGTGGAGACTCTGGAGAGAGTGCAGAGGAGGTTTACACAGAGTGGCATGCTGAAACCCATTGTACAAGAAACCTCCAGCTTCTGACACAACACCACGGACTTTTCACACAAACTCAGCACCTTTGGACCAGTTGAACCAGGAACGTTCCTCATCACAATGGACGTCTCGGCACTCTACACCAGCATCCCCTATGAAGGCATTGTGCAACAGCCTCAGTACTCAACACCGACAACTGCCATCTCTGGATGTAATTCCACAACTCATCCGCTTCATTTTCGACAACCAATTCTTCATCCAGAGACACTGAGCAGACCAATTTCGCACCTCAATATGCCAACATCTTTATGCACAAATTCGAACAAGAACTCTTTGCTGCACAGGACCTTTAATTGACACTACACACTAGATGCATCAGTGACATTTTCTTCCTTTGGACTCACGGCAAAGAATCACTGAAACAACTACATGATGACATCAATAAGTTCCATCCCACCGTCAGACTCACCATAGACTGCTCTCCAGAATCGGCTGCATTCTTGGACACACGTATCTCCATCAAAGACAGTCACCTCAGTATTTCACTCTACCGCAAACCCACTGATAATCTCATGATGCTCCTCTTCTCCAACTTCCATCCTAAACACATTGAAGAAGCCGTACCCTACAGACAAGCTCTCCATATACACAGGATCTGTTCAGTTGAGGAGGAATGCAACAGACAACTACAGAAGCTGAAAAATGCCCTCATAAGAACAGGATTTGGCACTTGACTCATCAATCGACAGTTCCTTCGTGCCATAGTGAAAAACCGCACCAACCCCCCTCAGAAGACAAACACAAGACATGACCAGCAGAATACCCTTTGCCTCCGGTGCTTCCCTGGAATGGAGAAACTACATCGGTTCCTTCAGAGCATTCAATATGTCATTGGTGAAGATGAACATCTCACCAAGGCCATCCCCACAACCCCCCCCCACTACTTGCCTTCAAACAACTGCGCAACCTTAAACAGACCACTGTTCGCAGCAAGCTACCCAGCCTTCAGGAGAACAGCAATCACGACATCACACAACCCTGCCATGGCAATCTCTGCAAGACATGCCAGATCATCGACAGATACCACCATCATATGTGAGAACATCACCCGCCAGGTACATTGTACATACTCATGCGACTTGGCCAACATTGTCTACCTCATATGCTGCAGGAAATGATGTCCCGAGACATGGTACATCGGCGAGATCATGCAGACATTATGACAACGGATGAATGGACATCACGTGACAATCACGAGGCAGGAGTGTTCCCTTCCACTCGGGAAACACTTCAGTAGTCGAAGGCACTCAGTCTCCTATCTTCGGGTAAGCGTTCTCCAAGGCAGCCTTCAAGACACAGACAATGCGGAATCGCTGAGCATGTTCTGCATGCATGGGGGCGGTCTCAACTGGAAATTTGGGTTCACGCTACATGTAACCCCCACCATTTGGCCTGGATTTGGAAAATCCTACTAACTGTCCTGACTTGAGACAATTCACACCTCTTTAACCTGCAATTATCCCTCTCTCCACGCACATCATCTGTATCTGTAAAGACTTGATTACCTGTAAAGACTTACATTCCAACTATATCTTGCAATTGTGTCTCTGTCTATATATGCCGTGTTTGTGAACCAGCCCTCCATGCACCTGATGAAGGAGCAGTGCTCCAAAAGCTCATAATTCCAAATAAACCTGTTGGACTTTAACCTGGTGTTGTGAGACTTCTTACTGTGTCTACCCCAATCCAACGCCAGCATCTCAACACCATGACTCTTATTCTTAGTCCTTTTATGAGGGGGAACAGTTTCTCCCCAGCTACTCAGTCCAGTTCCCTCACGATTTTAAACATGTCTATCAAATCTCCTTAACCTTATTCTTCCATAGAGAATAGTCCCAACCTCTCCAATCTACCCTCATAACTGAAGTTTCTCATCCCTGGAACCATTCTTGGAAACGTCTTCTGCACTCTCTCCATGTTCACATTCTTTCTATAGTATGATGGCCAGAACTGTACGCAACAGTCCAGCTGAACTATAACTAGTGTATTGTATAAGTTCAGCATAGCCTTCTTGCTCTTGTCCCCAAGCCCCTTTTAATAAAGTCCAGGATATTATATGCTTTATTAAATGGTCTCTCCACCTGTTCTGCCATCTTCAATGATTAATGCGCATATACACCTCTGCTCCTGCACCCCTTAAGAATTTTACTCCTTATTTATATTGTCTCTCCAATTTGTCCCTACCAAATGCATCAATCATTTGGCACTTAATTGCCCACTCCACCAGTTTATCTATGTCCTTCTGAAGTTCTAACTCTTGCAAGTTTTATATCATCCACAAATTCTGAAATCATCCCCTGCACAGCGGGTGAGTCAACTGTTTGGTCTATTATGCATAAGCCAGCTCTTCTGCCATATTTACAGCCAGACTAGGTGCAATCAGATTACAGCAGAGGGGACAATAGTTGGCCAACTATTTAACAGGAAGGAACACAGCATGTTTTCCACTTTCAGATAAATATCTTGCAAAAATTTAAATTGGCAAACATGGAAATATCAATCACAATTAAGTTGGGTTTGATAACCCTGGCAGGACTATCCTGTGAGGTAAACAGCTGTCAGGAAATATACTTAATACAAATCGGTTTGTTTTCTTCAGAATTCTGATTGTGAAGGTACAAATTTTAAGAATGCATGCATATTTTACTGAGCAAAGTCACTCAGGATTTTAAAAAGCTGAATGAGTTCATACAGAGCATTTCACATCCTCAAAATGTCCCAAATGCAGAACAGCCAATGAGATATTTCTGAAGTGTAGCCACTACTTTTGTTGGGAAACGTGTCAACTAATTTCTGCACATCAAGGCCCACAAACAGCAATGCTAGATGATTCAGTAATGTGTTTTAGTGATTGTGGTTAGAAGTAAAATGCAAGGCAGGACAACAGGGGAACTTTGTTCAGAAAGTCTGTACTTCTCAGCAGTGCAGCACTCCCTGATCTAACCTGGATTATATGATTAGGTCCCTGTAGTGGGACTTAAAACCAGAACTTCCCAATTGCCATAATTCAGCTAAAGATAACACCCAATCTTTCACTGAGCAGGAAAGATCTGCTGAGATTTTCCAGCATTTTCTCTTTTGGTTTCAGATCCCAGCACCTGCAGTAATTTGCTTTTATGCAGGGTAGTAAAAGTTTGTCACAAAAACAGAAATTCAAAAATCATGATAGAAGGGCATACATTTTGAAATGGTATTTAGACAAACAATTGAACTTACCAGTTTTCCTCTTTGTGAGCTTGGAACGCCTTCAAGAATGATGTTTTCCAATGAAGGAAAAATATATTTATGTGTTGTTTCAAAAACTAGAGAAATAAACCTTAATTACTATTTTAAATACAAATCAATCTCCCGTGATATTGCTCCAGTCCGTAATATTGAAAGATTTTACCACACGTTTCCACAGACTGTGACAACAATCAACCTAAAACGTGAATCTAGTTGCAATACACAATCTGGAGATTCAAAAATAATGAAACAAACCGGGAACAAATATTACAATTAAATATTATTTCTGTCTTTACACAATTGGAAAATTGAACCCAGAAGGATCCAACAAAATCAACTGTATTTAAATAAAGCTTCTCATAGAATCCTACAGGGCAAAAGGAGGCCATTTGGCTCACTGAGAATGTACTGACCACAATACCACCCAGGCCCTATCCCCATAACCCCATGCATTTACGCTAGTTAGTTCCCTGACACTAAGGGGCAATTTTAGAACGTAGAACATTACAGTGCACTACAGGCCCTTCGGTCCTTGATGTTGCGCCAACCTGTGAAACCAATCTAAAGCCCACCTAACCTACGCTATTCCAATATCATCCATATTTTATCCAATGACCATTTAAATCCCCTTAACATTGGCGAATCCACTTCTGTTGCAGGCAGGGCACTCCATGTCCTTACTACTCTGAGTAAAGAACCTACCTCTGACATCTATCCTATATCTATCACCCCTCAATTTAAAGCTATGCCCCCTCGTGCTAGCCATCTCCATCTGAGGAAAAAGGCTTTCATTGTCCACCCTATCTAATCCTCTTATCATCTTATATGTCTCTATTCAGTCACCTCTTAACCTTCTCTCTAACGACCCTCAGCCTTTCCTCATAAGACCTTCCCACCACACCAGGCAACATCCTGATAAAACTCCTCTGCACCCCTTCCAATGCTTCCACATCCTTCCTATAATGCAGCAACCAAAACTGTACGCGATACTCCAAGTGCGGCTGCACCAGAGTTTTGTACAACTGCAACATAACCTCATGGCTCCAAAACTCAATCCCTCTACCAATAAAAGCTGTACACCTTCTTAACAACCCTATCAACCTGGGTGCCAATTTTCAGGGATCTACGCACATGGACACTGAGATCTCTCTGCTCAACCACACTACCAAGTATCTTACCATTAGCCCAGTACTCTGTACTCCTGTTACTCCTTCCAAAGTGAATCACTTCACGCGTTTCTACGTTAAACGCCATTTGCCATCACTCAGCCCAGCTCTGCAGCCTCTGTAACCTCAATTTTGACTTAACTGAGGCATACAAGGTGATCAGAGGATTAGATAGAGTGGACAGTGAGAGCCTTTTTCCTCGGATGGTGATGGCTAACACGAGGGAACATAGCTTTAAATTGAGGGGTGATAAATATAGGACAGACATCAGAGGTAGGTTCTTTACTCAGAGGGTAGTAAGGGCATGGAATGCCCTGCCTGCAGCTGTAGTGGACTCGCCAACTTTAAGAGCATTCAAATGGTGATTGGATAGACATATGGATAATATCGGAATAGTTTAGGGTTAGAGTGTCATTAGATTGGTTCCACTGGTCGGCGCAACAATCAAGGGCCGAAGGGTTTGTACTGCGCTGTAATGTTCTATGCAACATCCTTCCGCACCGTCCACAACTCCACCAACTTTAGTGTCATCCGCAAATTTACTAACCCATCCTTCTACACCCTCATCCAGGTTGTTTATAAAAATGACAAACAGCAGCGGCCCCAAAACAGAGCCTTGCGGTACACCACTAGTAACTGAACTCCAGGATGAGCATTTCCCATCAACCACCACCCTCTGTCTTCTTTCAGCTAGCCAATTTCTGTTCCAAACTGCTGAATCACCCTCAATGCCATGCCTCCTTTTCTTCTGCAATAGCTTACTGTGGGGAACTTTATCAAACGCTTTACTGAAATTCACGTACACCACATCAACTGCTTTACCCTCATCCACCTCTTTGGTCATCTTCTCAAAGAACTCAGTAAGGTTTGTGAGGCACAGTGTACCCTTCACAAAACTGTGCTGACTATCCCTAATCAAATTATTCCTTTTTAGATGATTATAAATCCTACCTCATAATTCTTTCCAAAACTTTGCCCACAACAGAAGTAAGGCTCACTGGACTATAATAAATAGGGTTGTCTCTACTCCCTTTCTTGAACAAGGAGACAACATTTGCTATCCTCCAGCCTTCTGGCACTATTCATCAGCATACATGTGGAAGCTACCTCCCAATGATGTTGGGAAGGAACAACATATAGATGTGAAGGAAGGACAGATTCTACAGGCATTCCAAAGTTAAACATAAGGTTGGGAAGAGAAGCCATAGATATAAATTCGCTGGCTAATATTGGATAGATAAGAATGGAACCAAGCCCCACTGAGTTGGATAAGAGAGATGATGAGTTCAATCATGTCAATGGATTCAGAGAACAGGAGAAGGCTAAATGTACTTGTTATGGAGGATGTCATTTGTGACTTGGGTTCGAATAAAACAGTTCTCTTTGTGCGTGGAATGTGGGTATCACTGGCTAGACCGGCATTTATTGCTTTGAGCAGTACTGGCGTAGTGTCTTCTTGAACCGCTGCAGTGAGGGTGGGGGTCAAGGGGCAGGAGATGGATCTCAGAAATGAGATAAGCAAATAGATGGGAGAGAAACTAGCCCAGATGTAGTTTAAGCCAGGGCAAGAGGTACACGATGAAAAAAACAAAATTGTAGCTGCAGATTTCTTTAGATTGTTTATGATTTCTCACTGTTCTTTAGGAAGGATATTGAACCACGAACATTTGGAATTTGTATGCTTCGACAAAGTCGTGATTTGCAACAGCAAAGGCACATCTGTTGAAGGAAAAAGGAAGAATTACTCCGCATTTTGATGTGAATCCAAGACATCTGTTAACTGAGGTTCGATTATTTAACTTGCAGATTCTTTCTTCCTTGGTACTCTACTCCACATACCACTAGTTATTTGGTTAATAATTTAACAGCAAGAAACTATTGAAAAAAATCATAATTTAGTTGAAATGAACATTAAATTTGAAATGCAGAAACTTAACACAGTAACTAAGATTCTAGATTTTAGTAATGCTCACCTTAACAAGATGAGACTGAGAACAGTAAACTGGTTAAAACTACGATTCAGTAAAATTAGGGAAGAACAGTGGAAACTATTCAAAATTAATCAAGTTTAATACAAGACTAGTAGATCGCCAATCTGCTTATTAAATAAAAAAAGCCGCAATAGACAAAAGAGATGAAAGATCAGATAAAGCTAAATGAAAGAGTCTACAAAAATACACAGAATGGACTGTGAGAGGTATAAGAATAGCAAGGAAAGCAAAGAAATAGAAAATACAAAAAGGAACACAAAAAGAATTTTGCAAGAGATACAAGATTAACATACATGTTTTTTATCGTTATATTAGAAGAGTAGCCAGTTTTTTATAATTATATTAAAAGGTAGCCCAGTGTATTGTGGACCCCTTACAACAGATGTGGTAATATTGCAAATGAAAATGAGGAGACGGCAAATTTGTTGCCAAATGAATTGGTGTCAATCTTCACAGTAGGAAAGAAGATAATATAATTTCCATCCCAAGGAAACTAATAATGAATCAAGGCTGGAACTCGCTGAAGTTAACGTTAGCAAAACAGAATTAGGAGTATGGGAAGTGAAGGCTGACTATGATGATACATGTGCAATTGATAAATTTTTTTTTCTTGTTTAAGGGAATGTTTAAAATTTCTGATTGTTTACTACATGCAAGTTTGTTTGGAAAACAGGTAGTTACAGGGTAAAGAAATCTTAATGGTTGGGGGTAAGCGTTAAAAAAGCCAACGATAGATTTAAGGGATTTATCTTAGGATGTCAGAAGTAAGGCATAGTTTAAGGTAGGTTGAATTTAATATTTCTGTGCTCGGACAGGTTAACTTCTATACCTGTTGAAATCCAAAGCGATCTGCCTCAGCAATAAGTTTTGAAATCAGAGAGGAAGGATGGAGCTGGAACACTCAGTGTTCTTGAGTGTAGCAAAAGTGTGGCAGATGTTTTTATCAGAGAGTGCGAGGAGGCTGTGAAAAGGTTTCTCTCAGTTCTTCTCGAAGGTGAGAAAGGCTGCAACAACGGAGTAAGCATAAGCCAGCTAAATATTCCCAGAGAAAAATGACAGAAAACAACCTGAGAATAAGGTTTGTTCCAGAAGAAATCAAGCAAGAGAGAAACAAGAGCTTTGAGTTAAAGAAACCATTCTCTTTAATTAGTTCTAGCTGGGATTCTACTGAAGACAGAGGTCTGCAAGTTGCTCCAAAACTCATCCTTTTTCTCAGTTTTAGGTCTGTTAGCATAATTTATAGCAAGTATATTTATGGTTGCTAACTGTCTTTAAAGTGACATTTATGTCTGTAAAGGAAGGTTGCGTATTTGGAACTGAAACAGTGATAAGTTAAAAAGTAAAGTTTCTTCCTTTCAATTTTAAATATTATTCAGTTGTTGATAGCTAAGCTGCTTCAATTGTTAAAGTTATATTTAACATTGTTATTAAACCTAGTCATTTTTTACTCTAAAAGATCCCTACTTTATTAGGGGAATCACTGGGAGGAAGTATCCTTTCCTCACATTTATGCCGAAAAAGAAAAAATGTTGGTGTCTAGCCTGGCTTCCGAATGTAGTTTGGGATTCTGGTCCAGCACCCCAACACTGACAAACCCCACAACCTGTCGATTTCCATCCCAGAGAAGGACATGGGGACTGAACTAAAAAGCAGAGAACACAGAGTTTCTGCTTTGGGCACATTCAGCAATCCAGCCCGAAATGTTTTCAGAAATAAGATTTTTTTGCTTAAGTTTTTGCTCAATCTCATTTGCATTGCACTAAACATAAAATCTTCAGCAAGCCAACACAATCAGGCAGTGTTTTAGAACTCTTCTTATGTTAAAAAAATCTATTTAATGGTGATAATAATGCATTTGATGGCAGTGATGCAATTCTATTAATATAGTAGGAAATGAATTTATCATATAAAATAATGATTGCTGAGTCAACCAAGATACTAATGTGATAAATAACTGAAAATTACTTTACAAAAAATATACAGAATCATTCAATAGCTTAATCCGTGTATAACAGATAGTTTCTTAGTAAATTAAATATTAATGTTTAAAAGCTGGCGCCTCATGGTGTGCTTTTACCTAAAAAATGTCAATTTTAAGAGACCTGATAGTCCACAAACTGGTGCAATTACAGCATACCTCTGTGATGAATAATTCAAGTTGAGGGTGTGTCCAGTTCTGTAGCATGTCGTTTTTAAACAAGTGTGAAATGTCACAGAAGCTCAATTTGCTCTGGGCATATTTTATGCTGTTCAGACTACATCTGAAGTTCTGTGTACAGTTCTGAGCATTGCACCCTAGAAAGGTTATATTGGCCTCGGAAAAGATACAGCATGCATTCAGAATATGGCCAAGTCTCTAAGGGTCAGATTGTGAGGCAAGATTATATAAAGTGGTGTACTCCCTAGAATATAGAAGGTTGAATGTTGATTTGACTGATTTCAAGATTTTAAGAGGGATTGGGAAGATAGTTAGATCTACACTAGGGGAGTCAAGAGCATGGAGAGGGGGGGAGCGGGGGGGTTCTTTCAGGTAGTCAAGAGCATGGGGACATAACCTTAAAATCACATTTGGGCCATTCAGAAGATAAATCAGAAAACATTTCTTTATGCAGAGGGTGGCACAAGTGTGAAACTCTCAGCTACAAAACGCTAGCTGAATTAATCTTGAATCTGAGACAAATAGATTTTTGCTGGCCGTGGATATGGTGGTCAACATGAGTAGATGGAGTTGGTATTGGCCAAGATCTGATTGGAATAAGGGAAATACTGAACTTACTCCTGCTCCTACATAAAAATCACAGCACCAACTGTGAACCATGACATCGCCTAAATCTTTTCTGCACATGTAACTTCCCACCTTTAGCACCACATATAAATGATTCTCCTCTCAGTTACTATCAGTCATTCCACCTGAAGATGCAAGAGAGTACTTGTAAAATGAGATGTGAATGTGATTTGCTATGAATATTACTCATTGTTCTCAATTACTATTTGCTGAGCAAGACTCTGAAGTAAATGGCTTTACCAATATATTTTGGTGCAAAGTGCATATAGATGGAGAACATTAAAGTGGTAGTGTTTCCTATGACTGGAGAGGAAAGGGATTGCAAGTTGTTTGAATTCCTTCACAGACAGTGGAGTGAGCATCGTAAATGGTATGATGCAGGGGAGTGGAGAAAGGAAACTATTTCAAAAGAGGAAAAAATAAGTTCCAAATAAAATATATTGACAGCAAATAAACATTAAGATTTCCTTTACCTTAAATGAGCAGCCACCATTTCATCATAAGGGGGTTCCAGGATCTGCTGGCACCTCTCCTCTGGGTTTGCTAACTAGTTTCAAAGCAAAAACAGGTTGGAATTTCTGGCACAGCTTCGAAGCAATGATCTTACCATTTCGTACAAAATAATACAAGCCTAAGGAGTTAAATGCATTGAGCATATTATATTATTATATATTATTGACACAGTTAACTGATGCTCAAACCTTAACTGCTGCAGGATAAAGTGAATGTCTTACTGTTCTGATGAAGCAAGTGAATTTAGAGAAACTGGAGTTTATTTCATTTCAGCAAAGTAAACTATGAGTTAAAAGTTAAACTTTGATAAAGTAAATCCAAAAAAATCTATTTCTATTGGTCAGCTGGTTGGTGCTTGGAGGATGTTAGCATTACTTAAAGAACGAAAAGAGGGGTTTTGAAGAAATGTTCATCTGGGAGCAAAATACTCTGGATGCTAGAAATTAAACCAGAAAATACTGGAAATACTCAGTAGGCTTGCATCATTTCTCGAGACAGAAACAGAGATAATGACCAAACTCTGTTTCCCTCTCCACAGATGCTGCCAGACCTGCCCCACTATGAAGTGGCCCAGCAGGAACAATGGGGAAGCAGATCACAAATGTGCATTTCCCAAAGTAAGGCATCTGCAGTGGTAAGGAAGGGAAGTCGATCCTGCAACCTAACTTGACCTTGACTTCATGCTTATCCCCATCCGAGTGACTGGGAGGTGAGGGTAAGTGTGGTAGTGAATGATAGATGAATGGAATTCAACACAAGCTTGGACATGGGCTGCAGATTTTTGGATGAACTGAAGGTCCTGACTAGAGATCAGCTGGAATAATTAAACCTAGAGTTAACAAAAGTGTTGTTGAGGGTTTCCATGCAATTCCATGCTGGGCTATTAATTATTTTACAAAAAGTGCATTTCCTAAAGATTACTTAGTATATGTAATAAACGGTGCAGTGGGTAACGACCCTATCTTTGAATCAGAAGCTCTGGGTTTGAGTCACACTTCAGGACTTGATGACCAAGGAAAATGCATTCACACCGTGGCCATACAGGTGCAGTATCCTTCCAACAGACGCCAATGGAGCAGGAGTGGCAGAGATTCTTGGTCAGCCTTGTGATGGAAAGATATTGGAGTCTCTACCATCACTATTTATAGCTCCAGAGTACAACATGCATGTAAAAGTGCATAGCAACTCGGGGGAGGGACGGGTGACAGCAGAAGAAGAGGAAAAAGAGCCTGGTTGGCTCAGATGGCTGATGTTGTTCAGATTGGTGCCAACAGTACAAAGTTCGATCCCCATTTTGGCTGGAATGGATTCAGGACCTACCTTCTGGTCCGGCCCTACGGCGGAGGTTTTGGCAATATATGCTAGGCCTGCCTTTGGGCAGAAAACCCAAGAAGGAGAAAAAGTAGTGTGTTTAATATGCTGCTCCAAATTCACAAATAGCTCGTCTTCACCAAAACTATGCTCACAGAGGAAGCAGTATATCTTACCTGTAACCTACGATTTGCAACATGAGGGTGCTTAAATGACAAAAATTCAGCACATGATTCACCATCCCTACTGTCAATGAATTCCAGAACCTAATAAAGTAACAAGCAACTAATGACACATGTTAGAATATAGGAGCACACATATAGACCAAGTGTACACAATTAAAGAAAATAGATAAAATGCTATCAGCACATGCGTATACTCTTTAATTTCCCACAAAAAACAATGATGACTTCATGCAGCCTCCACTCAGTGTCCTCATCAATCTCTACAATTGATGGTATTTCTTTTTGCCAAAAGCTAGTGATGTTATTACCTGCTGTAGATACTGATTCAACGTGATGTGTGCCATTTCAGACTGTGCAGAGTTTAACGGTTAATGGTACAGACAGCACCAAAGCAAAGTAACATGAGGTCATCTGAGGAGATATAGGAAACAAAAAAAATAGATTGCTGTTGTAATTCTAGAAGACACACTTCTTTTATTAACGCAGTATTATCCAGCCTTTTAAGACTGAGATAAGGAGAAATTTCTTCACCAGGTGTGTGGGGAAGAAATTTCTACCACACAAAGCACTATTCTTAATTCATTTTACAGGATATGAGTAATGCTGGCTGGGCCAGCATTTATTGCCTGTCCCTTACTGTTCTTCATTTCAGAGGGCATTTCAAGGGCCAAAACATTGTTTGTTTTCAAGAAGCAATTAGATGTAGCACTTGGGGCAAAAGGAATCAAAGGATATATGGGGGAAAAGATCAGGTTTTTAAGTTGGATGATCAGCCATGATCATAATGAATGGCGGAGCAAACTTGAAGGGCCAAGTGGCCCCCAACTGCTTCTACTTTCTATGAATAATGTAGGGGGGAGTTATATGATAAAGGGTAGACCTATTAAGAGTATAGAAACGCAGAGGGACATAGGGATGCAAGTGCACAAGTCCTTGAAGGTGGCAGTACAGGTGGAGAAGGTTGTGAAGAAAGTTTATGGTATGTTAGCCTTTATAGGAAGGGGTATAGAGTACAAGAGCTGGGGTCTAATGTTGCAGTTGTACAGAACGTTGGTTAGGCTGCATTTGGAGTACTGCGTCCAGTTCTGGTCGCCTTACTACCGGAAAGACAAGGAGACCCTGGAGAGATTGCAGAGGAGGTTTACCAGGATGCTGCCTGGTATGGAAGGTCTGGGTTATGAGGAAAGATTGGGCAAATTGGAGCTGTCTTCCCTAGAAAGAAGGAGACTAAGGAGAGATCTAATAGAGGTATATAAGATTATGAAGGGTATAGAGTAAACAGTGGTAAGCTTTTTCCTAGATTGGAAACACACATTATGAGAGGCCACAGGCTGGGGTATAATTCGGATGCTAAAGGGAGGTTTTTCACACAGAGGGTTGTGGGGGTATGGAATGCTCTGCCAAGCAAGGTGGTGGAGGCAGGCATGCTGCAGTTGTTTAGGAGTTACTTAGATAGGCACATGAGCGGGTTGGAGATGGTGGGATATAGGAGACTGTTTTAAATAAGATTCAGGAGCCTTGGGACATCCCTGGGAAACAATTGATTCCAATGGACCTCCCAACATATTTTCTGGCTCACTTGTTTTACTTCTGAGCTTCTGGGGATTCCCTTGAATGTTTGTTATAAGGATGTGTATGATATTGATGTTTTTCTCTTTTAATCCACAGGTGCTTCAGTCCGCCTTGTTGTCCAACAAGAGGCATACACACGATGGGTCGTACGAGGGCTGCTCTTGGATGTTTCGAGAGTAGCCTAGTGCTTCACGTCGGTAGTGTACGCTTAAACTGGACCAGATGCTGGGCAACACGACAGCTCAGTGACTATCACTGTTTGCTGTGCAGATACATGGATTTGGGCCAGTTTCTGTGGGAGTTCGCGCATTCTCCTCGTGCTTGCGTGGGTTTTCTCCGGATGCTCCGGTTTCCTCCCACACCCCAAAGACGTGCTCTTAGGTTGATTGGTGTAACAAATTGTCCCTAAATTAGTCTTCCCTCAATGTGGTATGCCATACGCATAGACAAGGGTCATGGGTGGAGAGGGGACTCAATGTTAAAATGGCAGCACAGGCTTGTTGGGCCGAAGGGCCTGTTTCCCATGCTGTGTTGTTCTGTGTTCTTTGTTTCTGTTTGTTAAATTAATAGAATATCAGGTAGTTTTTTTTATAAAATACGTGGAATCCATTTATTTAAAGTTTATTAGTGTTACAAGTAGGCTTACATAAACATTGCAATGAAGTGTTTCATTATGAAAATCCTCTAGTTGTCACACTCCAGTGTCTGTTTGAGTACACTGAGGGAGAACTTAGAGTGGCCAATGTACCTAACCTGTTTTTCGGACTGAGAGAGGAAACCAGAGCACCCGGAGGAAACCCATGCAGACACAGGGAGAACATGCAGACTCTGCAGACAGTGACCCAAGCTGAGAATCACACCTAGGTCCCTGGCGCTGTGGGGCAGCAGTGCTAATCATTGTGCCACCATACCACCCTAGTTGTATTAGTTATAGTATAGAAGCCACTTAAATTACTGATCTTATTATGTAAGTGATGATTGGGGTCATAGTGTAACCATGGGAAGATGAATAATATTGGGGGAAGGGGACACTAGCAGATCTGAGTACATGAGTACAGCTCTGATTGACCCAGTCTCAAAAAACAGAGGTTTTAGTATATTGCTAAATGGGTACATAGCCCATGCCAAGAGAAAGCTCCAACTCAAGCATGCTGTCAAAAGATACGTGAAAGTCCTCAGCATAAATCACAAATGGGAAACTCTAGTAATGATCAACCAGCTGCAGACAAGAATTATGATGATGTGATTTCAGAAGCTCCAAAGCAGACAAGACAACAGTAGATATCATCCCATGATACCAACAAAAATAACTCTACGTTTGGCACTGTTGGCAGATTTTGCCTTCCCAGAATCGATTTGTTCAGCCATCAAAAGAAATGAAGCAGATGATCTAATCTGGCCTCACCACAATTCTGAGGCTGTATTCCCATCAGCCAATGAGCCAGTGTGCCCTTAGTATGGTAGAAAAACAGAATTAACTTAATGGCTTTCTGTCCCCTCCCATCTATCGCCATGGGCCTTCCTGCTACTACAAGTTAGGATATCTCATATTCCTGTTTTTCAACTACACTGTTGGGATTGTGCTACCGCAGAAGAGTTCACTCACTTCCAAAAACAGATAGCATCAGAGGGAAAGCAGCAGCTTTTTGCACTGATGGAGAACTCTGCATCACTGCTCCCGCTTTGATCCTCTGGGTGACTGGATATAATGCACACTACTTTGGGCTGTGCCTCAGTAGTATAGCCAAGGTCTAATGCTCTCAAAATTCCAGCAAAGGCCAATTTCAGGGCATCAGAGAAGGACCACACTCTTCACTTTCTACCCGCTGAGTTGGCCTATGTAGATCAGATGCAATTGCTAAGTTGCGGGGTAACATAGTGGACTTTGGGGATGTTATGCATCGCACTGATCCTACTGTGCAAAACAGTCTGGAACCTATTCCCTCCAAACTCAATGCATGCACTGACCTACCTATGAATGTGTAACATACAGTCAACAGTTCCATTAGGCTGTATGATGCAAGTGCCAGGAAGGTGCAAGATCAATTAGATTCTATGCTTCAGTGTAGAATCATTAAATCCATTCACTCATGACCTCTGCCTTGTGACACATGAATGCTATAAACACCAGCACTGATTCCTTCCATATCCAATGGCAGGTGATGACCACCACGTCCTACATGCAAGAAATGAAAATCTTTTTGCTTTCTATTCTTCAGTTCCTTACTGTCTTTAAAACCTACCAGCTGCTTTCTGTGCCAATCATCATTCCTGCGCTTGTCTTCTCCTCTGATCTAAAACAGAGCTCCCATTAGCACTGCTGCAAGAAGTCGAAATTCCTTATTCCTATCAATAACTCTAGCATTCTAATAACCTTTTAACCAGCATCAGCTCCCGATCAATTTCTACAGCAATCCTAACTAAATTCTGCACTGTTGAAAATATAGATTCTGCTCCTGGCTCGTAGAGCAGGAACTGAGTACAAACAGTATCTGCATGTTGTTAATATATATGTATTTGTGCAAAAAGCAGAGTGTTCAATGAGCGTAGCTTCAGCTGGCAGAGAGGGTGCATGATACTGGATCCCAATCGAACAAGGATAATCCCAAAAGACAATCAATGCCACACTTTTTAGCTGACTTTACTTTTTTTATACATGCTGGACACTGCACTTTCTCCCGTGTGACCTGATGAATGCCAAATTTCTAGAGGCCCAGCCAACACTACATAAATAAGCCTAAGGACCTTATACAGCATCATCAAGCGCAGCATCAAGCACATCCACAACTAAACACCATCAATAAAAGCTTGGAGATGATCTGATTTACCACAAACTGCAACACATCCCATTCTTAAGTTCACACTGATATGATTTGGTTCACACAAAATCACTGCTTGTGTCTGTATTCATAGAGTCCCTACAGTGAAAAAAGAGGCCATTCGGCCCATCAAGTCTGCACTGACAACAATCCCACCCCAGGCCCTATCCCCACAACCTCACACATTTATTAATCCCTCTAACCTACACTCCTGGATACTAAGAAATTGATCAGGGCACTAAGGGGCAATTTAGCATGACCAATCAACCCGACCCGCACATTTTTGGGGCAGGAAACCGAAGCATCCAGAGGAAACCCACACAGACATATGCAAACTCCACACTGACAGTGACCTAACTCAGGAATTCAATCCAGGTCCCTGGAGCTGTGTGGCAGCAGTGCTAACCACTATGCCATCCCTTGTTCAAATGAACAAAGGAAAGTACAGCACAGCAACAGGCCCTTCAGCCCTTCAAGCCTGCACTGATCATGATGCCTGCCTAAACTAAAACCGTATGCACTTACGGAGTCCACTTCCTTCCATTCACATCATATTCATGTATTCATCTAGTTACCGCTTAAATGTCGCTATTGTACCTGCTCCCACCACCTCTCCGGACAGCATGTTCCAGGCATTCACCACCCTGTGTAAAAAAACGTGCCTCACACATCTCCTCTAAACTTTTCCCCATGCACCTTAAACCTATGTGCCCCAGCACTTGACTTTTCTAATCTAGGAAAGAGCATCTGACTATCCACTTTGTTCATGCCACTCAATCTTGTAAACCTCTATCAGGTCGCCCCTAAATCTCTGTCATTCCAGTGAGAACAAACCGAGTTTATCCAACCTCTTCTCATAGCTAATACCCTCCAGATCAGGCAGCATCCTGGAGAAGTTAAAAGGAATGTTTACAGACAGGAGGCCATTCATTCCCTCATTATTCACTTCAAACATTCCCTGTGGTATTGAGTTCCACATTCTCAAAAGTTTCTTCTGAATTTCTTATTGGATTTCTTGGTGTCTAATTTATATAGATGGCCTTTAGTTTTGCTCTTCTCTACAAGAGGAACCATTCTCTCCAGGGGCATTGAAGGGTGTTTAGATAAGTAAATGAATATGCAAGGAATATGCATAGAGGGATATGGGCCAAGGGCAGGTAAAAGGGATGAATTTAAATTTACTGCCATGTTCGGCACCACATCGTGGGCCAAAGGGCCTGTTGTTGTGTCATATTGCTCAATGTTCTATATCCGTTCTGTCAAAATCTTTCAGAATTTTAAAGACCTCCATTAGGTCACCTCTCAGAATTATTTTTTCCAAAAAGAGGCCCAGCCTGTCAATGTTTTCCCAATATACACAATAGGGGAGACAGTGGCATTTTGGTATTGTTGTTGGGCCAGTAATCTAGAGACTCAGGGTAATTCTCTGGGAACCTGAGTTTGAATCCAGCAGATGGTGAATTTGGATTCAATCAAAAAATCTGAATTAAAAATCTAAAGATGACCATGAAACTGTTGTTGATTGTTGTAAAAGCCCATCTGATTCACTAATGTGCTTTAGGGATGGAAATCTGTTACCCTTACCTTGTCTGGCCTCCAGCAATGTGGTTGACTCTTAAATGCCCTCAGGTTAGAACACAGACCACGACAGTGCAAACAGGCCCTTTGGCCCACAAGTTGCGCCGATCATATACCTACCTAAAAGGCCTATCTATAACCCTCAATCCCATTAAATCCCATGTACTCATCCAGAGGTCTCTTAAAAGACCCCAACAAGTTCGCCTCCACCACCATCGATGGCAGCCAATTCCACTCACTCACCACCCTCTGAGTGAAAAACTTACCCCTAACATCTCCTCTGTACCTACTCCCCAGCACCTTAAACCTGTGTCCTCTCGTAGAGACCATTTCAGCCCTGGGAAATAGCCTCTGAGAATTCGCCCTATCTATACCTCTCAACATCTTATAAACCTCTATCAGGGTCGCCTCTCATCCCTTGTCTCTCCAGGGAGAAAAGATCTAGCTCCCTCAACCTATCCTCATAAGGCATGCCACCCAGTCCAGGCAACATCCTCGTAAATCTCCTCTGCACCCTTTCAATAGCTTCCACATCTTTCTTGTAGTGAGGCGACCAGAATTGCGCACAGTACTCCAAGTGGGGTCTGACAAGGGTCTTATAAAGTTGCAGCATTATCTCCCAACTCTTAAACTCAATCCCTCGATTAATGAAGGCTAGTACACCAAACGCCTTCTTGACCACATCCTCCACCTGCGAGGCCGATTTAAGAGTCCTATGGACCGGACCCCAAGGTTCTTCTGATCCTCTACACTGCTAAGAGTTCTACCCTTGACATTATACTCCTTCATCCCATTGGACCTGCCAAAATGGACCACTACACATTTGAGCACTACACAGGTTGAGCAAAAATCCCAATCACAGAAATGAATTCAAAGAAAAACATCTTCTAAATCTTCTCCTCACCCTCTCCAGTGACTCTAATTTATTAAATTGTTGGGGTGCACCTTTAATATGGCACAGGTACCAGTGACAATGGCTGGAATTCTCCAATATCAGATGCCCTGCCACTGCAGGGCGTACAAGTAAAAGGGAATCAAAAACAACAGTGACAACTTTGGATGAAGTGAAGTTAGAGGGTGAGGGATTCTTAGGTTAGACCACATTGACAACATTCGGTTCTTATAATAAAGAACTTGTCTTATATATGTGCATTATAAATTTCTATATAAAATTATCTCACACCTTGAAACTCACTGCATTTGGAACATTCTTTGTATCTTAATTCCTTATGTGGAATGCCACAGGAAGTAAGCTTGTGTCGACAATAATACAACAAAAACAATAAACACTGAAACACACGTACAGGAGAGAAGTTACAACAAGGATACAGACAGCTACCTAATTGGATCTTGTTAGTGTCAAATAATTCTCTTGTCCCCACAACAATCCCCAACATGGGCGGCATGGTGACACAGTGGTTAACACTGCTGTCTCATAATGCCAGGGACTCAAGTTTGATTCTGGCTTGGGTCACTGTGCAGAGTCTGCATGTTCTTCCTGTGTCTGTGTGGGTTTCCTCCAGGTGATCCAGTTTCCTCCCACAATTCGAAAAAGATGCTGGTTAGGTGCATTGGCCCTGCTAAGTTTACCCTCAGTATACCCGAACAGGTGCTGAAATATGGCGACTAGGGGATTTTCACAGTAACTTCATTGGGAATGGCTTTAAACATGAAATTAGAGACGCATATGATAAGGGAATATCAGTGATCATGGGTGATTTTAATCTGCACAAAGATTGGACAAATCAAATTAGCCACAATGTCATAGAGGAGAATTGCTGGAGTGCTCAGCCAATTCCTTGACCAACATGTGGAGGAACCAACTAGTGAGCAGGCCATCTTAGACAGGATACTATTTAATGAGAAGGGAACCATTGCCAATCCAACTGTGCGAGACTCCTTGGAGATGAGTAGCCATAACATGATAGAACTTTTTATCAAGGTGGAGGCTGAAGTAGTTGATTCAGAAATTAGGGTGCCGAATCCTAATAAAGAAACTATGAAGATATGAAGAATGAATTGGCCTTGATAGATTGGGGAGTTACTTAAAGGGGTGACGGTGGATAAGCAATGCAAGGAACACATTCGAGAACTGCAACAACTGTTTATTCCTGTCTGGCACAAAAGCCAGACAGAGGGTAAGATGGTCAATCCATGGCTTACAAAAGAAATTAGAGATAGTATCCAATCCAAGAGAGAAGCATACAGATTGACCAAGAAAAATAATAGGTCTGAGGATTGGGAGCAGTTTAGAATTCAGCAAGGAAGTACCAAGGGATTGATTAAAAGGGGAAAAATACAATAAGAAAGTAAGTTTGCAGGGAACAAAAAGACTGACACTAGGAATTTCTATTGGTACATTAGGAGAGTGGTTGGTGAGGACACATATAGGTCCCCTACAGACAGAAACAGGGGAATGTATAATCGGGCACAAAGAAATGGCTGAGCAACTGAATATATACTTTGGTTCTGTTTTCATAAAAGATGACACAAATCAGATACCAGAAATGTTGGAACCAAAAGAGAAAATGCTGAAAAATCTCAGCAAGTCTGGCAGCATCTGTGAGCAGAGAAAAGAGCTGATATTTCGAGTCCAGATGACCCTTTGTTAAAGGATCACTAACAAGAACATAAGAAATAGGAGCAGGAGTAGGCCATCTAGCCCTTCGAGCCTGCCCCGCCATTCAATAAGATCATGGCTGATCTGAAGTGGCTCAGTTCCACTTTCCCGCTTTCTCCCCATAACATAAGAACATAAGAAATAGAAGCAGGAGTAGGCCATCTAGCCCTTCGAGCCTGCACCGCCATCCAGTAATATCATGGTTATCTGAAGTGACTCAGTTCCACTTTCCCGCTTTCTCCCCATAACCCTGAATCCCCTTGCCTACCAAAAACCTATCCACCCGCGTCTTAAATATATTTAGCAAGGAAGCCTCAACCACTTCAACGGGCAGAGAATTCCAGAGATTCACCACCCTTTGAGTGAAGAAGTTCCTCCTCAACTCCGTTCTAAACTGCCCCCCCTTATCTTGAGGCTGTGCCCTCTAGTCCTGCTGTCCTTTCTGAGTGGGAAGAACCTCTCCACCTCTACCCTATCCACCCCTTTCATCATCTTGTACGTCTCAATGAGATCTCCCCTCATCCTTCTAAACTCTAACGAGTACAAGCCCAGTTTATTCAGCCTCTCCTCATAGCTCAACCCCCTCAATTCCGGTATCAGCCTAGTGAACCTCCTCTGCACTCCCTCCAAGGCCAAAATATCCTTACGCAAGTGCGGCGACCAAAACTGCACACAGTACTCCAGCTGCGGCCTCACCAGTGCCCTGTACAGTTGCAGCAAGACCTCCCTACTTTTATAATCAATCCCCCTCGCTATGAAGGCCAGCATCCCATTTGCCTTCCTGACCACCTGCTGCACCTGCAGGCTGGGTTTTTGCGACTCATGCACAAGGACCCCCAGGTCCCTCTGCACCGTAGCATGCTGCAGCTTTTCGCCCTGTAAGTAGTAGTCCTTCCTACCATTATTCCTACCAAAGTGGAAAACCTCACACTTGCCAACATTGTATTCCATCTGCCAGGTCCTCGCCCACTCGCTCAGCCTATCTAAATCCCTCTGCAGACTTTCCACACCCTCCACACAATTTGCCGTTCCACCAATCTTTGTGTCATCAGCAAATTTCGACACCTTACACTCGGTTCCCTCCTCCAGATCATCTATATAAATGGTAAATAGCTGAGGCCCCAGCACCGATCCTTGGGACACTCCACTAGTCACCAACCTCCAATCCGAATAGCACCCATTGACACTCACTCTCTGCCTCCTATTTGACAGCCAATCCCCTATCCACGCTAACACCCTACCCCCAACTCCATGCCCCCTAACCTTCTGTAACAACATCTTGTGTGGCACCTTATCAAACGCCTTCTGAAAATCGAGAAACACATCTATCGGTTCCCCTCTATCCACTGCACTTGACACATCCTCATAGAATTCCAATAAATTCATCAGACACAACTTCCCCTTAACGAAACCGTGCTGCGTCTGCTCTATCAAACAATTCTTCTCAAGATGCCTCGCTATCTTCTCCTTGATTAACCCTTAATTCCCTTGTCTGTCAAAAACCTATCTACCTGTGTCTTAAATATATTTAGCAAGGTAGCCTCCATCACTTCAATGGGCAGAGAATTCCAGAGATTCACCACCCTTTGGGTGAAGAAGTTCCTCCTCAACTCCGTTCTAAACTGCCCTCCCCCTTCCTTATCTTGAGGCTGTGCCCTTAGTCCTGCTGTCCTTTCTGAGCGGGAAGAATCTCTCTACCTCTACCCTATCCATCCCTTTCATTATCTTATACGTCTCTATAAGATCCCCCCGATCCTTCTAAACTCCAATGAGTACAGACCCAGTCTATTTAGTCTCTCTTCATAGTCTAACCCCCTCATCTCCGGTATCAGCCTAGTGAACAAGGACCAATTGGTTTTGACAAAGGCTCATGTGGACTTGAAACAACAGCTCTTTTCTCTCCTTACAAATGTTACCAGATCTGCTGAGATTTTCCAGCACGCTACTGTGCAGAGGGACCTGGGGGTCCTTGTGCACGAATCGCAAAAACTCAGTCTGCAGGTGCAGCAGGTGATCAAGAAGGCGAATGGAATGTTGGCCTTTATAGCGAGGGGGTAGAATATTAAAGCAGGGAGGTCTTGCTGCAACTGTACAAGGCACTGGTGAGGCCACAACTGGAGTACTGTGCGCAGTTTTGGTCCCCTTATTTGCAAAAGAATATATTGGACTTTGAGGGAGCACAGAGAAGGTTCACCAAGCTGATACCAGAGATGAGGGGGTTAGCTTATGAGGCGAGATTGAGTAGATTCGGCCTGCACTCGTTGGAGTTTAGAAGGCTGAGGGGGGATCTTATAGAGACTTACAAGATAATGAAGGGGCTAGATAGGGTGGAGGTAGAGAGATTCTTTCCACTTAAAAAGGAAACCAGAACTAGAGAGCACAGCCTCAATATGGGGGATGGGGGATTGGGACGGTGTGTGCCGTTTAGAACAGAGTTGATGAGGAACTTCTTCACTCAGAGGGTGATGAATCTCTGGAATTCTCTGCCCATTGAAGTGGTGGAGGCTACCTCGTTGAATATGTTTAAGTCACGGGTGGATAGATTTCTGATCAATAAGGGAATTAAGGGTTATGGGGAGCAGGCGGGTAAGTGGAACTGATCCACTTCAGATCAGCCATGATCTTATTGAATGGCGGGGCAGGCTCGAAGGGCTAGATGGCCTACTCCTGCTCCTATTTCTTATGTTCTTATCAGAAGGATCTTGGTTCACAGGACGCTCAAAGCAGCTTCGCAGGTAGAGGCTGTGGTTAAGAAGGCATATGGTGTACTGGCATTCATCAATCGAGGAATTGAGTTTAGGAGTCGGGAGATAACGTTGCACCTGTATAAGACCTTGGTCAGACCCCACTTGGAGTACTGTGCTCAGTTCTGGTCGCCCCATTACAGGAAGGATGTGGAAGCCATAGAAAGGGTGCAGAGGAGATTTATAAGGATGTTGCCTGGATTGGGTGGGGTGCCTTACGAGGATAGGTTGAGAGAGCTCGGTCTTTTCTCCTCGGAGAGACGAAGAATAAGGGGTGACCTGATAGAGGTGTATAAGATGTTAAGAGGTATTGATCGAGTGGATTCTCAGAGGCTTTTTCTCAGGGCTGAAATGGTTGCCACAAGAGGACACAGGTTTATGGTGCTGGGGAATAAATACAGAGATGTCAGGGATGAGTTTTTCACTCGGAGGGTGTGTGGAATCGGCTACCGGCAATGGTGGTGGAGGCAGATTTGATAGGGTCTTTTAAGAGACTTGAATAAATACATTGAACTTAGTAAGACAGAGGGTTATAGGTGAGCCTAGCAGGTAGGGACATGTTCAGCGCAACTTGTGGGCCAAAGGGCCTGTTTGTGCTGTAGTTTTTCTAGGTTTCTAATTAGGGACAAGCACTAAATGCTGGTGAAGCCATGATGTCCAGAATCCAAGAATGAACGAAGTGGGGCAGCACAGTGGCATAGTGGTAAGACTTTTGCTTCACGGCATCAAAAACTCAGGTTTGATTCCAGCCTTCAGTGACTGTCTGTATGGAGTTTGCACATTTTCCCTGTGTCTGCATGAGTTTCCTCCTACAGTCTAAAGATGTACAGATTAGGTGGATTGGCCATGCTAAATTGCACGTTGGTATTCTGGTAAATGTGCAGGGTTATGGCAGAGGGGAGGGCCTGGGTGCAATGATTCTTTTGGAGAGTCGATGCAGAATCAATGGGTCGGATGGCCTCTTTCTTTACTGTTAGGTTCTATGGAATTAAAAACTGTCTTGCCACCTTCACTGATTTCTGCATGAATACAGGTAGGATTACTGACTGTGATTAAAAGTATTCCTGGAGATTTCATCATGAAGTGCACCTACACTCCAGCCATTTGGCTGACACATCCATCCCTGTGAGACACTTTCTTTCTACACCTGAAATGTTGGAAGAACTTAACAAGCTCTGACGTCTGTGGAGAGAGAGAGGCTGAAATTTTCTGGCCATTCCCACCAGCAGGATCTTTTGGCCCCGTCGAAGGTGACCCTTCCTTGTGGCACATTCCTTGGTGGCAAGGGTGTGGGGCATATAGAACCCTATAGACACTGGCAGACCTGCAAAATCCCACCGCCTGCCAATGGTGGGCTGCCTCCACCATTAGGAGATACACCAAAAGGGGAGGGAAACAGCAAATCCCACCCAGAGTTAATATCCGAAGACCAGTATTAATTCTCTTTAGAACGTCAATCTTTTTATATCTAGTAAAGAGAAATATTTAAAACGCATGTTAAACTCTCAATCTGCTACTGAGCATAGGTGGCGGCGAGACTGGATATTTGTGGATGTGGTGCCAATCAAGCGGGCTGCTTTATATTGGATGGTGTTGAGCTTCTCAAGTGTGGCTGGAGCTGCAGCCATCCAAACAAACGGAGAATATTCTATCACACTCCTGACTTGTGCCTTGTGGACGGTGGATAGGTTTTGGGGAGTCAGAAAGTGGGTTACTCACCACAGGATTCCCACCGTCTAACCATATTATAAACTCTCTCTATCCTCTTACCGAAAAGAATCAGCTCATCTTCCTCAGACTGCTTCAGGTCCTGGGCCTCCAGCGGAAGTGGCCGTCTCCAGGGTGAAAGGTGACTGCTTCCATTTCCGTTTCTGCTGGTCGCTGTCAGCTTGATCTGTGCCCGCCGGCTCCAGTCGCGAGCGCAGAGCCCGGACTGTCCACCCGCTGCCCCCGGCCTCTCTCTCTCTCCCTCCCTCGGCCTATGCTGCGGCCGGCGGCGGCGGCGGCGGCGGCTCCCTGTGAGGGTCCCCCCGAGGAGGAGCGGCTGTCCGTCACCGATGTGAATGGTCGCGGACACCCGAAGAAGAGAGTGCGAGTGGCCGAGCCTGCCCAGGCAGGGAGCCGTTCCTCATCCCCGGGGAAAGCGGCCTCCCCGCAGGCCGGTCAGGGCAAGAGACGGGTGCGGGGTGCGGAAACAGAGGGAGAGCCTCCGGCTGGGATGGCGGAGCGGAGACAGCGAGTTTTGCGGAAAGCGAACTTCTCGGCAGTGATCGGTCACGCCAACGGTCTGAGCAAGGTGGCGGCTACCGGAGGAAAAGCTTCCAGGAAACTGTTCATCAAGAACTTCAGAGGTGGGTGTGTGCCTGCAAACCCCAGAAACTCAACTCCCCGGCAACGCTCACCCCCTCCCCCCACCCCCTGGCAGCTCATCCCCCCCCCACCCCCTGGCAGCTCGTCCCCCCCCCCCCACCCCCTGGCAGCTCGTCCCCCCCCCCCACCCCCTGGCAGCTCGTCCCCCCCCCCCCCACCCCCTGGCAGCTCGTCCCCCCCCCCCCCCACCCCCTGGCAGCTCGTCCCCCCCCCCCCACCCCCTGGCAGCTCGTCGTCCCCCCCCCACCCCCTGGCAGCTCGTCCCCCCCCCCCACCCCCTGGCAGCTCGTCGTCCCCCCCCCACCCCCTGGCAGCTCGTCGTCCCCCCCCCACCCCCTGGCAGCTCGTCGTCCCCCCCCCACCCCCTGGCAGCTCGTCGTCCCCCCCCCACCCCCTGGCAGCTCGTCGTCCCCCCCCCACCCCCTGGCAGCTCGTTCCCCCCCCCCCCCCCCCACCCCCTGGCAGCTCGTCCCCCCACCCCCTGGCAGCTCGCTCCCCCCCCCCCCCCCCCCGGCAGCTCATCTCCCCCCACCCCCTGGCAGCTCGTTCCCCCCCCCCCCCCAACCCCCTGGCAGCTCGTCCCCCCCCCCCCCCCAACCCCCTGGCAGCTCGTCCCCCCCCCCCCCCAACCCCCTGGCAGCTCGTCCCCCCCCCCCCCCCAACCCCCTGGCAGCTCGTCCCCCCCCCCCCCACCCCCTGGCAGCTCGTTTCCCCCCCCCCCCCCCCCCCCCACACCCCCTGGCAGCTCGTTCCCCTCCCCCGGCAGCTCATCTCTTCCCCCCCCCCCCCCCCGCCCCCCCATCCCCTGGCAGCTCGCCCCCCACCAAATAATGGGCGGCACAGTAGCACAGTGGTTAGCACTGCTGCTTCACAGCTCCAGGGTCCTGGGCTCGATTCTTGGCTCGGGTCACTGTCTGTGTGGAGTTTGCGCATTCTCCTCGTGTCTGCGTGGGTTTCCTCCGGGTGCTCCGGTTTCCTCCCACAGTCCAAAGATGTGCGGGTTAGGTTGTTTGGCCATGCTAAGAAGTTGCCCCTTAGTGTCCAGGGATGTGTAGGTTAGAGGGATTAGTGGGTAAATATGTAGGGATATGGGGGTAGGGCCTGGGTGGGATTGTGTTCGGTGCAGACTCGATGGGCCGAAGGGCCTCTTTCTGCACTGTAGGGTTCTATGATTCTAATATTTCTATGAATCACCCCCCAGCAGCTGCCCCCCCCCCCCCCCCCAGTAGTGTCACTGTATGAGCCGGAGTGCCTTGTCCAGTACTGGCAGTGTGCTTAGCTGAAGTGACGTGTCCAGTGTTGTTGGTGTGAAAGGCTTCACTGCCACGTTCAGTTGTGTCGGCACAAGAGACCCGCCCCTGGCTTGTGCTGCCCCGCCAGCACCCAGTGGTGTCAGTATGTGGACTCGACTGTTGTCTGCTGCTGTTTTAGCTAAGTGTCCAGTTTTGTCGGTGTGAGTGATTGGAGTATCGTGTCCTGCAGTGTCACAGTCTGAGGTTGCACTACCTGATCGGGTATCATTGTGTGTGGCTGGAGTGTCCTGTCCTGTAGAGTTGGTGTTCAAGCCTGGAATGTCCTGTCCGCTAGTGACACATGAGTGATACCGACATTTGACAGTGGTTTCATGGTTACCATTAGACTTTCCTTTCCAGCTATTTATTGAATTCAAATGTCACAATCTGCTGCAAGTGGGTTTGAAGCTGGGTCCCAAGTGCAATATCTGGCTCTCTGGATTATTGGTCCAGCGACCAAGCAATATACCACGGCCTGCTGTATGTTTCCTGGCATATTATTTTATTCTCAATCATCAATTCTAAACCACTAATTAAACAATGTTTCCTTCGCTTTGTTGATTCACATTTACCTTCCAGCAGATAAACCAAAATTGCCTGACAACTACACGCAGGATACCTGGCAGAAGTTGCATGAAGCTGTGGGTGCCATTCAGAATAGCACATCAATAAAGTATAATTTGGAAGAACTTTATCAGGTAACCACAGCCAACAATTCCCCTTTGCTCACTAATTTTGTTAAATAGGCAGAAATTTGCTATGTCTCCAAGCTCTTCTATTAATTTTGCTAGCCTGCTCCATATCAAAGAGACATAGCAATGAAAACTGTAAAATAGAATGGAACAGGAACATTGAGTCTGTTTGTTGATCTAAACTTTGCATTGCCATATACTCTGCAATTTAATATGGCATGAGAGAATGATCATAGCAATAGGAGATGCTAAAACCTTAGGGACTTATTTTGTATTGTGTTTTATGGTCAGTCTTTGCTGGTTACACTTTCTAAGGGCATCGTATCTGAAAGTGTAATATTTGGCGTCTCAAAAGCCAGTGCTGAACTTCGAGAATCTCGTGTCTGGATAGAAAATTGTGTCTGAACCTTGTCAGACATGATGATATCTTGAAAGACGGATGGATTTTTCCTGTTCTTGAGTTAGCTTCTTTACCTGAATTGCGCTACTTCCCAACTCACCTACTGTAAAGACCCTATTTCTCTTTCAATTTCTGTGTTGTGCTTAGTCTCAATTCTCTACTTTCCAAGACAGCTTTAGGAATGCCTTCCTTTCTCTTCCCTTTTTCCATAATCAACAGGATCATTCCTATCCTCCTGAGGAGCTGCATTTTTTTGTATCATCTGTATCCCAACATTATGTAGCATAGTAGAAGGCCATTCAGCCCATCATGTATGTACCCTACAAGAGTATTTCGCCTAGTCCCAGTCTGTGACCTATTCCCCATAGCCTTGTATGTCTGTTTATCAGGGTTATATTTCCCTGACCTTACCAGGCACTTGTAGCTCAGGTTTAGCAAAATTTAAATGCTGATGAGCACTCTGTCTAGGATTCTAACCTATCAGGATTGGTCAAAATATAGGTTAGAATCCTAGACGAATGCCCCTTTTGCAGTAATATAACTTTCTCATGTCTTGCAGTTATTAACCAAATACTAGACTTGTCTGGACTCTAACCAGGTGCATTCTGTCAAATTACAATCTTCAAGTTGAAATTGACACTTCATCAAACTCAGACGTTTACAAAAATTGTTAGACTTTGTCCATCGCTTGTTTCAACTCTACAAAATTAGGGTTCAGCCACAGCTCCCACCGATGATCCCGTTGCCCCCAGGTTCCCATTCCCAATCTCACTCCATATTTCCACTGAGCATAAACCAACATTTGGATTTCTGTTAATTTCAGAACTCCCACATTTAAATTATTTTTCATTCTCTCTCTATATCCACCTTCTTCTCTCATAGTGCGTCCTTCTGCTATTTTGTTTTCGCCGCTTAATGATTTTCATGGTATCTCTCAATCTCCCCCCTACCCTATGCTATAATTGGAGATTGCTTTTTAAATTTTAGGTGGTGGTGGTGTTTCCAGGTATCTGCTGCTCTTGTCCATCTAGATAGTAGTGGTCATGGTTTTTGAAAGTGTTGCCTAAGGATCTTTGGTGAGTTCCTGCAGTGCATCTTGTAGATGGTATACATGGTTGCCGTTGTCCATTGGTAGTGGAGAGATTAAACATTTTGGAAAGGTAGCAATCAAGCAGACTGCTTTGTCCTGGGCGGTATTGAGCTTCTTGAATATTTTTGGAGCTGCACTCATCCAGATAAGTGGAGAACATTCCATCACTCTTGACTTATGCCTTGTAGATGGTGGACTGGCGTGGGGGATTCTAAGCCTTTGACCTGCTCTGGCCTTCACAGTATTTATATAGCAAGTGTAGTTAATTTAGACAAACGCGAGTTGATGCATCTTGGTAGATTGAACCAGAGCAGGACTTACTCAGTTAATGGTAGGGCACTGGGGAGAGTTACAGAACAAAGAGATCTAGGGTTACATATTCATAGCTCCTTGAAAGTGGAGCCACAGGTGGACAGAGTAGTGAAGAAGGCATTCGGCACGCTTGGTATCATTGGTCAGAACATTGAATAAGGCGTTGGGTCGGCTTGTTGAAGTTGTACAAGACATTGGTAAGACATTCCACATATGGAATATTGTGTGCAATTCTTGTCACCCTATTATAGAAAAAAATCTATTGAAGTAGAAAGAGTGCAGAAAAGATTTATTAGGATGCTACCGGGACTTGATGGTTTGAGTTATAAGGAGAGGCTGGATAGACTGGGACTTTTTACATAGACCATAGAAGGCTTGTTAAATTGTCCCTTAGTGTCAGGGGGACTGACTAGGCATGAGATTATGGATATAGGGCTTGGGTGGGATTGTGATCGGTGCAGTCTTGATGGGCTGAATGGCCTCCTGCACTGGAGGATTCTATGAACCGGGGTTGATCCTCTAACTTGATGGTAATGGTAGAGTGAGGAATATAGTGGGCCGTTAGGTTACAGATTGTGGTCGAGTACAATTTTGGTGCTGCTGATGGCCTACGTTGCCTCATGGGTGCCCAATATTGAGCTGTTAGATCTGTTCAAAGTCTATCCCATTTGGTATGGTGGTTGCGTCACATAGCAAAATGGAGGGTATGGCGGTCACTCCTGATGATATATCTTGGACAGATGAATCTGCATTGGCAGGTTGGTTAAGGACAAAGACAAGGTCAAGTTTGTTTTTCTTTCTTTTCTCTGACCACCTGCCACAGTCTCAATCTAGCAGTTAATATCTTTAGCACCTGACCAGCTCGATCTGTAATGGTACTACTGAGCCATTTTGGGCCCCCCCCAGAGTACATTCTGCGCCCTTGTCATTCTGAGTGCTTCCTCCAAGTGGTGTTCAACTTGGAGTACTGATTCAGCAGCTATGGGGGGATGGTATGTGATAATCAATCAGCAGGAGATTTCCTTTGCCATATTTGACCTGGTGCCATGTGACTTCATGGAGTCCCCAGTTGATATTGTCAGCTCCTTTCCAACAGTATACCACGGGCTCTGCTGGGCGTGTCCTGCCACTGGGACACCCTGGAATGGTGATGGTGGTGTCTGGGACATTATCTGTAATGTATGATTCCATGAGGTTGTCAACAAAACGAAGGAGATAGTTTCTTGCGGACTACAAAGGGTCATGCGTGAAGCGTAGTCCATTATGCAAACCAGTCTCCCACCCACTGACTCTGTCACACACCCCGGACGTGCACTCTTTCTTCAGGAAAAAGACAAAAGTCTGAGGTCACGTACCAACCGACTGAAGAACAGCTTCTTCCTTGTTGCCATCAGACTTTTTAATAGCTTGTATTAAGTTGATCTTTCTCTATACCTTAGCTATAGCTGTTCTCTCTCGTTTTCCTTCCCTATGAATGGTATGCCTTGTTTGTATAGTGTTCAAAATGCAATGCTTTTCACTGTAGAGTAATACATGTGACAATAAATCAAATTGAATCTTATTCCCTTTTGTTTCACATACTTGAGCATCGAAGCTATTTTCCACAATGACCATGCTATTCAGCAAGTTCCACGCGCTAATGACTGAGTAAGAACATTTCTCCTCATTGGTAATGATTTAGGGCATTTCTAGCCCTAGTTTTGGAATCAAAATCAGCCTTTCACTTTCTAAAGAGAAAAGTTCCAATTGTTACTTTTGATTTCAGGTATCAGCCTTTAAGGTGTTTTTTACACTTTCTCCTGTGCTTTTATGACCATAGAATCTATGGCATGGAGATGGGCCCTTCAGCCCTAACTGCCTATGCCAACCAAAATGCCCATCTAAGCTAACCCCGTTTGCCTGCATTTGACCCATATCCTTCTAAACAGCACGGAGCCACAGTGGTTAACACTACTGCCTCATAGTTCCAGGGACCCAGTTTTGATTCCTAGCTTAGAACATAGAACGTTACAGCACAGTACAGGCCCTTCGGCCCTCGATGTTGCACCGATCAGTGGAACTAATCTAATGACTCTCTAACCTAAGCTATTCCAATATTATCCATATGTCTATCCAATGACCATTTGAATGCCCTTTAAAGTTGGCAAGCCCACTACTGCTGCAGGCAGGGCATTCCATGCCCTTACTACCCTCTGAGTAAAGAACCTACCTCTGACATCCATCCTATATTTATCACCCCTCAATTTAAAGCTATGCCCCCTCGTGTTAGCCATCACCATCCAAGGAAAACCCTATCTAATACTATCCACCCTATCTAATCCTCTAATCATCTTATATGCCTCAATTAAGTCACCTCTTAACTTTCTTCTCTGTAACGAAAACAACCTCAAATCCCTCAGCCTTTCCTCATAAGACCTTCCCAACGTACCAGGCAACATCCTGGTAAATCTCCTTTGCACCCTTTCCGATGCTTCCACGTCTTTCTTATAATGCGGCAACCAGAACTGTACGCAATACTCCAAGTGCGGCCGCATCAGAGTTTTGAACGTGACCTCACGGCTCCGAAATTCAATCCCTCTACCAATAAAAGCTAACACACCGTAAGCCTTCTTAACAACCCTATCAACCTGGGTGCCAACTTTTAGGGAGCTATGCACATGTACACTGAGATCTCTCTGCTCATTCACACTACCAAGAGTCACTCTGTGTGAAGCCTGCACGTCTTCCTGTATATGCGTGGGTTTCCTCTGGGTGCTCTTGTTTCCTTCCACAGTCCAAAGATGTGCTGGTTAGGTGCATTGGACTTACTAAATTCTCTCTGTGCACCCAAACAGGCGGTGGAGTGTGATGACGAGGGGATTTCCACATTAACTTCATTGCAGTGTTAATGTAATCATTCTTGTGACACTTTTAAATAAACTTAAAAAGGTATCCATTTAGCTGTCCAAATGTCTATTAAATATTGTCTATGTCCCTGCCTCAACCACTTCCTCCGACAGCTTATACCACGTACATACCACCCTCTGTGTAAAAATGTTGCTCCTCAGGCTCCCATTAATTCTTTCCACTCCTAACTTAAACAATGCCCTCTGGTTCTTGATTCCCCAAACTTGGCAAAGGAAAAGTTGGGAAAAGTACCATAACAACAGAGATAGCCCTTGCACTGAGAAATGCAGGGAAAAGGGTTGGAATTCTGGACGTTGATCTGTGCGGTCCCAGCATCCCTGGATGCTGAATGTTCTGAACCTCTTTCACCCTATTCATGCCTCTCATGATCTTGTACACCTCTAAGACGCTCCAAAGAAAAAAGTCATACTGTGTTCAATCTTTCCCTATAACTCAGTCCCATGAGTCCTGGCAACATCCTTGTAAATCTCTTCTGCAGTCTCTCCAGTTTAATAACCTCTTTCCTACAACAAGGCGACCAAATCTGAACACAATGCACCAGGTGCGGCCTCACCAACATCCTGTAAAACTGCAATATGACTTGCTAACTTCTATACTCAATGCCCTGACTGATGAAGGCCAGCATGCCAAAGGTCTTCTTCACTGCCCTATCTACCTGTGACTCCATCTTTTAGAGGACCATGCACCTGAACTCCAAGGTCCCTCTGTTCCACGATGGGGTCCTACATTCACTGTGAAAGTCTTACCTTGATTTGACTTTCCAAAATGCAACACCTCACACTTATCCGTATTGAACTCCATTTGCCATTTCTCGGCCCACTTGCCCAGCTGATCAAGATCCTGCTGCAAATTTTGATAACCTTCCTCACTGTCTACAATGCCACCTTTTTTTTTTACAACACAGACCAGAACTACACAGTACTGCTTAACAGCAGCCTGACTTGGAAGCTGTACAAGATTTCGTGGCTGAGTTCCAAGAAGAATCAGAATGGACTTAAAACATTAACCCTGTACTGGACCTGCTAGTTTTATCCTGATGTGGGTATGCCGGCGTTGGACTGGCGTAAACACAGTAAAAAGTCCGACAACACCAGGTTTTAGTCCAACCTATTTATTTGATAATATACTCTCAAGCTTTCGAGGGACACCCTCTTCGTCAGGTGAATGGAGAGTTCTGGCCTCAGACAGAGCATATAAAGCACAGACAGTTTAGAGATTACTGATTAGAATGCGAATCCTTACACCTAACCTGCTGTTCACCTAACCTTCAGGTCTTGAACAGCAGGTTAGGTGTAAGGATTCGCATTCTAATCAGTAATCTCTAAACTGTCTGTGCTTTATATGCTCTGTCTGAGGCCAGAACTCTCCATTCACCTGACGAAGAGGGTGTCACTCGAAAGCTTGTGAGTATATTATCAAATAAATAGGTTGGACTAAAACCTGGTGTTGTCGGACTTTTTACCCAGTTTTATCCTGCCCAGACCTGCTGGGTTTATCCAGCACTTTGTGTTTATTTCAGATTTCCATCATCCACAGTAAACTACTTTTGTTTTAGTGTGTAATTCACAACTTTTGAATTCTGTATCACTAGAAATATTAATTGCTTTGTTAACCTATAATGCTACTTTTAATGATTTGTTCACTTATATCCCTTGGTCATTTTGCTCTTCTACTTCATTCACTTTCTTATTTTCTAAGATGTGGGTGATGTTTCTTTTTCCCTATCAAAGTGCTGTATCTCACATTTATCTGTGTTAAAGTTCCTTTTGCTGAGCCTGTAAGTTTTCTAATACCCCCTAAGTTTTCTAATACAGCTGCACAATGTGTTTCTTTCTGATTTCCAGCATTACAATTTGATTTCTTTTCACTTTGATTTTCTTTTTGGTGTTTTTGAATCCTATTTGTGAAGGACCACCCTTCTATAGTCCCAGTTTGGGCTGAAAATCGCAGTCACTATGTGATTCTGGTTAGATTTTTTCCCACTAAGATACTTTCCCAGCAGTGGGTGAGTGGGTGTTTGTAGGTGATTGAGTCTTGGGTAGAACATTGGCTAAGCTTCTAGATGCTTCGCGCTTGAAAGAATTGAGTTAATTGGACTATTGCAATCCAAGTTGACTTGTGTTGATTTTCCTCCAAGAAACATGGGAACAAGAGGTGGCCATTCAGCCTCTCTTCCAGCATTGTTAGATTACGGTTGATCTCTGTCTTAACTCCATCTACCCACTTTGTTTTGGTCATCTATTTCTGCTGGTTAGGGAGTCAACTGCCTAAAGAATTCGAGGAAGTCTCTCAGTATAGTTAGGAAATGCTTCTATATGCACAGGGTGGCATATGTTAAGAACTCGCTAACAAACAGCAACTAATGCTGGGTCAATTATGAATTTTAAATCTGATAAAGTTATTGGGTGATTTGGCCTTTATAAATCGGAGTAGCGAGTATGAAAGTTGGAGTGTTATGGTAGGGTTGTATAAGGCGTTGGTGAGGCTGAATTTAGAGTATCGCGTACAGTTTTGGTCACCTAGTTACAGGAAAGATGTAAATAAGGTTGAAAGAGTGCAGAGAAGGTTCACAAGGATGTTGCTGGGACTTGAGAAGCTGAGTTACAGAGAGATTGAATAGGTTAGGACTTTATTCCCTGGTACGTAGAAGAATGAGGGGAGATTTGATAGAGATGTATAAGATTTTGATGCGTATAGATAGAGTGAATGCAAGCAGTCTTTTTCCACTGAGGCTAGGGGAGAAAAAAACCAGAGGGCATGTGTTAAGGGTGAAAGGAGAAAAATTTAAAGGGAATATTAGGGGGGGCTTCTTCACGCAGAGAGTGGTGGGAGTGTGGAATGAGCTGCCAGATAAAGTGGTAAATGCTCTTAACATCTAAGACAAACGGGTTCATGGATGAGAGGGGTGTGGAGGGATATGGTTCAAGTGTGAGTCAGTGGGACTAGGCAAAAAATGGTTTGGCACAGACAAGAAGGGCCAAAAGGCCTGTTTCTGAGCTGTAATTTTCTATGGTTCTAAGACGCTGGTGTCAAGTAGTGCCTGCCTCCTCTCCCTTTCCTAAATCGGAGATAATTCATGTGCCTTTTTGTTATTCACTAGTTCCTGTGCTTTGACAGTGCACTAAAGTGCTGTTGTGCTGTGGTTGTAGATGACTGTTTTGTGTGTTTTTTTTTTCTGTACAGAGATTGAGATCTACTTCATGAAATAATGGGCTTTTCTGTAATATGCAGGCTGTTGAAAATTTGTGTTCCTATAATGTGTCAGCAACGCTGTACAAACAACTGAGACAGGTATGTGAAGACCATGTCAAGGCACAGATTTTGCAGTTCCGAGAATATCCTTTTTCTCCCCTGTGATGTTCTTTGTCTGCAATTTATATTATATATGATTGCTGTTACTTAGTGCTGTACACCAAACAGTTTTGCATCCTCTACTTTGATTTCTTTGAAACTTGCAGGTAAGTACAATTCTGGCAGAAACCATGTTCCTGTATGAAAATAATCCAATTGGGTTCAAAGTAGCATAGAAACATAACATAGGTGCAGAAGTCGGTAATTCAGCCCTTTTGAACCTGCACACCATTTAATATGATCATGGCTGATCATGCACTTTCAGTATCCCGCTCCCGCTTACTCTCCATACTCCTTGATTTCTTTAGCCACAAGGGCCATGAACAGCTCCCTCTTGAACATATTTAATGAGCTGGCCCCAACATCTTTTGTGGTAGAGAATTCCACAGGTTCACAATTCTCTGAGCGAAGAAATTCTTTCTCATCTCAATCCTGAATGGCTTACCCCTTATTCTTAGACTGACCCCCAGTTCTGGACTTCCCCGACATCGGGAGTACTCTTCCCGCATCTAGCCTGTCCTGTCCCATCAGGATTTTATGTTTCTATTAGATCTTTCATAATTTTCATATCGTAAATCTGTTAATAGGAGATACTTTAACACAAGCATACTTCACATTGAGTATTGAAAATGCATCAACTTTTGGTTAAAATGTGTTGCATTCGAGCAAGGAACAAGTTACTTTAAACTTTTCATATTGTATTTGTTGTAGAGCACACTTCTTAAATCACCCAAGCAGCTTGCACCTGCTAGGACACATTTCTGAGCTAATTTCATTGAAAGGCATTCTGGTCCAAACGGAACTCAAGCTCTGAGTGAGGAAGTTTGTCCAGCTTTCAGGAGGGAGAGCTGAAATACTAAACCTGCTTCAGTGGTGCATTTGAACCAGTTGGTCCTGTAATAACCCCATGGAGGCGAAAATCCCGTCACCAAGTTACTTTATTTACAATATACATCTGTACACAGCCAGCTGTCCAGTCGCTCCCAAGGAATCCCCTCAGGTTGCTTCCCTCGGGGGCCTTTTCCTCCACTTGAGAGCCGTGTCAGGAACCTCCAACGTGGCCTCTGATGTCGGCGGTGTGTGAACATTGGGTGCCCGTCTCTTCCGCTGTGGACACCGGAGGTCTGCTTCCTCGTCCACTTCAGGTGGTAGGGGAAATCGCTGCAGCGTCATCTCCTCTGTCCATTTCGGACCCTGAGGTCCCCATCCAGGGTGCAGGAGAGGCTGCAAGGGAGATGTGGCTCTGGAATGGGTGGAGAGCTTGAGGCCCAGACTTGGTGCAGGTGTTTCCTTACCACTGCCTTGCCTACCTATGCTCAGGAGGATACCGGTCCAGTCCCAGATTCAACTGTTCTGCTTACCCAGGGTCAATTTGCATAACTTCTGACCCAAAACTCACTCTTGCCCCTTCAAAGTGCCTCTTTCAGCAAGTGTTGTTACAGCCCCACTTAGGTCTTTCCATTTCCCCTCAGGTTTGGCAACAACAGGCTCAGCCTGGTGTGGGGCCATCTGCCCATCAGTAACTCTGCTGGCACAGTTCCCATGGTGGTATGTGGAGTTGTCCTATAGTCAAATAACTGCCTTAAGAGTTTTGTCTCTAATGAGGCCGCTGGCTGTTTTTTCAACCCGGCCTCTAACTTCTGGACTGCTCTCTCTGCTAGCCTATTTGACACTGGGTGGTGAGGTGTCATCTTGATGTGCCAGATCCCGTTTGTTTTCATAAATTTTGTGAACTCCAGGCTGGTGAACACAGAACCATTATTGGAAATTAATATCTCTGGGATCCTGTGCGTTGCAAATGAGGTGCAGTTTCTCAGTGGTTGCCGTCGTGTTTGAGTTTAGTTTATAGACATCTAACCATTTGGAATGGGCATCTGTTATCATCAGAAATATGAACCCCATTAACAGGCTTGCAGAATCGACATGGATTTGCGACCATGGTATACCTGGCCATTCCCACGGGTGCAGCAGGATTGCCGGTGGTGCCTTCTGCCCCTATTGGCACTTCTGGCACTTCCTACCAGTTGTGCTATGTCTGTATCCAGACCAGGACACCTGATCTTCATTTTCATCTTCATTTTTGACACTCCAGGGTGTCCATAGTGTAGTTCAGCCAGTATGGCCTGACGACCCATGCTGTCCAAGTGGGATCACATCTTCCACCATGATCTTCCCCCTTCTGCTCCAGTGTGGGTGGAACAGTGGATAGACCCAGTCTTTTCAGCTGCCCTGTTAGCACTAGGTGCCAATACAGCATCTTTCTGCGTCCACTAGCATACTGTGTGCATCCAGCAGGAGGGTACCCAGAAAGTTTCACGTCATCACGGTCTCCTCCATTCTGGGCCCCAATAATGGGGTCTCGGGTAATGGTAGCTGGCTTAAGGCATCTGCATTCACCACTCTAGTCCCTGGTTGGTACTCCAATCGGTGCCAGCAATAATGCCTAACGCTGGATCTGGGCTGACGCTATCGGCTTTGTCTTCCTTCAATAGGCCCAACAAGGGTTTATGATCTGTAACGATCGTAAATTTTCGCCTATTTAATACTGGTGAAATTTTTTAACTGCGAAGATTACCGCCAGTCCTTCCTTTTCAATTTGAACTTATCTTCGCTCTGCCATTGCCAGGGTCCTGGAGGCATACGCTATTGGCTGCTCTTGTCCATTCTGCCACCTGTGTGCTAGGACTTCACCAACTCCACGTGGGGACGCATCACAGGTGAGTACCAATTCCTTCTTTGGGTCCATAATGTACCAATACATTTTCAGATGAGAATTGCTGTTTAATTTTCTCGAAGGCTCTGTCCTGGTGGGCTGACCATTCCCAGGTTTGTCCCTTTTTTAGCAACTGGTGGAGGGGATCCAGAATGGAGGACTGTTCTGTATGAATTTCCTGTACTATGTTACCAGTCCTAAAAACGACCTTAGCTCCTGAATGGTTGTGGGAGCCGGGGCATCTTTCATTGCTTGCATCCGATCCTCCAGAGGATATAGGCCCAACGTATCCACTTTGTACCCAAGGTAGGTTACTTGTGCTAAAAAGAAACGTTTCTCTGTTTTCAAATGCATTCCTGCTACTGCAAATCTCCTAAGAACTTCCTCCAGGTTCTGCAGATGTTCTGCCCTTATTTTATCTGTAATGAGAACATCGTCTAGGTAAATTGCCACCTGTGGTAACCCCTGGAGGATGCTCTCCGTGGTCCTTTGGAATATGGCACCAGCTGACGAAACCCCGAAAGTTAATCTTTTGTACTGGAAGAGGCCTTTCAGCGTATTTATTGTGGCGAACCTTTGCAAATCCTTGTTCAGTTGTAGTTGCAGGTATGTGTAGCTCATGTCCAGTTTTGTGAATAGGAGTCATCCTGCCAACTTTACGTACAGGTCCTCACTCAGGTGGAAGTCTCATCACTAAGTTACTTTATTTACACCATACATCTGTACAGCCAGCTCTCTAGTTGCTCCCTGCTAAATGCAGGCTGAGACTGACACACACCTGCTTTAAATAGGAAGCCCTGATTTAACCATCAATTAGGACTCATCAGCTATTTCTTTTCACGCTATGGCAAGCCAACCTCATTAGCCTGGCTGAAGTCATCACAGGCCAATGCCAGTTTCACAAGTCTCCTCCCATCCCTCTTCATCTCATTCTATCTACATATCCTGTGTTCTTCTTCATGTATTTGTATCGTAGGAAACTGTCCAAGGGCAGGTCTTCTCCTCATTCTCCACATCTTGCTGTTCTGTACTTTCCTTCTTAGTTGTTTGTGAGAGCCTCTCACTTTCATATTAGCGAGCAATATGTCTAGGAAAAGAATGCCCGAATAGGTTCCTATTGCCTTCCTCATATGTGCTTGTTTACGTAGTTTTCTCCCTAAATGCATCTGTACTATTTGCCTCATTTCCCCTGGATATATTTGTGATTGATATTTCTGATTGTATTTATGCTGATCATGTTCTTCGAAGTGCTGTGTACGGGTATGATTTTTTTTTTCCCCCAGCACTTTTACAAATCATGTCCCTATTCAGCAGTGAAGTCCAAACCTTGCCTAACATGACGTGAGGTGGCTTTGTTTACTGCATTCTCTTTGCACTCTTGCTGTGCAGTGGATATGTAAGCATTCCTTGAGCAGCAATGTAAACTTATTGGGATAATCTGCCCTTAGTTGTTGCAAAGACTCACCAGTTATAAGCAGACTATTTTAAGTGGCAGAGTTATGTTAGAAACTATAAACCCTTTTCTATCTGACACCTCAGCTCATTACAGTAACCTTTGTGTTTCATGTTCATTTCACCTGATGGACTATTTCATTATGTGACAAATAGAGAATGGCATTATGGTTGCTGTGGTGGGGAGGGGTGACAGCGTGTCAGCTTGGGGAGGGTTGGTGGCAGCGGGAAGGGACAGCAGTGTGGGGAGGAGTGATGGAGCCCTCTCTGTCAGTGTGGTGGCACAAGGAAGGGGGAAGGGCGACAGGGCATCAGTTTGGCGGCAGCATGGGGCAGCGGCGTGGGTAAAGGTGTTGGCAGCAGTGTGGGGAGGGGCTGTGGTGCAGCAGGCCTCGGCATGGGGAAGGGTGATGGGACCTTGGCGGGGGTGGGGGGTGCACCTTGTCGATGGTCAGGTCGTGCTGCCATCACAGCGAGAACCTGTCACGGCAGGGAGTCATGCCAGGAACATGGGGTCTGGGATGATCTTTTGGCCCTTGAGGATTTCAATGTGAGTTTTCACAGTAACTTCAATGCAGTGTTAATGTAAGCCTAGTTGTGACACTAATAAATCAGCTTAGAAAACTTCATCCCCTTTGTCAACAGGGATAATTTGTTAATAACTAGCACTGATCGATTTTCAATGAGGATATTTTAATAATGGGATGATCTATAACTAATTGAGGATGTTGTGTTGATAATTGGGGATAATCTGTTTTTCCTTGACTTTGCTTCCACGGATTCACTGGATAACAGTCTGTTTCTGAAGAAGGTTAACAAATGTTGGCAAGATCACTGTCGACAAATGGTAAGTAGCTGCTGTTTGAATACAGTATTATGTATTTCTGATCTTGGGGAATGTATCCTCAAGAACAATATTTCAGTTCTTGTTGCACAACCATTTTTACTTTTTATTATCTTCATTAACCTGCAGATGATGATCAGAAGCATTTTCTTGTTTCTCGACCGAACCTATGTTCTGCAGAGTTCAATGTTACCGTCGATCTGGTGAGTTGCTTGGGGAAGAGGGCTATGTGCGATTGTTAACTTTGGGTGCAAGGGTGATTATCTCATGATTTATTTTAGTCAGGAGCTCACCTTTCGGTATGTTTAGTGTACATGGTGGGCAAGAGATTCTGTCTGCTCTACTCTTTCCACTCCCCTCTCTCTCTTTCTCTTTGCAAAGCCCCCCTGCCCGCCTCACATTTTCGATTAGTTCACCCCCTCAAATATGTATTGAACAGCCAGCCTGTGCATACCACAGTGTAGATTGTAGGAAACTGGTGGATAATTGAGGAACTAATCAGACCACAACTCTCATGAAATCACTAATCATTGCTTTGCACACCTTAAATGTGCTTCACTTTTGTGAATTCTGTTACACCTTAGAGAGCATCTTTAGCCTATGTTGTCTTCATTTTCCTTTTTACTAGCAATAGAGGTTCGTGTTGGAAGCAATTGTACTGTTTCATATGGCTTATTGCTATTTAAAAAAATACATTTTTTAAAAAACTGCATTTGCCCTCACTGAGAAGCACTTTGAAATGGCTTTACTACATTCAAGGCTCTTTATAATGCAGTTTAAGGGGTAAACCTTTTAGACCTGAGGTGAGGAGAAATTTCTTCACCCAGAGAGTGTTGAATGTGTGGAATTCACTACCACAGAGTGTAGTTGAAGTCAAAACATTGTGTGATTTCAAGAAGAAATTAGATATAGCTCTAGGGGCTAAAGGGATCAAGGGATATGGGGGGAATTGGGGGAACAGGATATTGAGTTCGATGATCAGCCATGCTCAAGGTGAATGGCGGAGCAGGCTCGAAGGGCCAAATGGCCTACTCCTGCTTCTAGTTTCTATGTTTTTTTCCTTCAGAATTCTTCATTTGACCTATTAGTACTTTTGTATATTTACGCTGATAGATGCAGGAGTGTGTATGAATGCATTGATTCAGATATGGTTGTGAATAATTGACAACAGAGAAGTTTGCTGACAGTTCTGGGGACGCTGACTAAGAAGCACTTGGTACCCTTCCAGTACTTTTGGTGGCAGTGGGTGGGTTGGGACATTGAGTTGTCAGCTGAGGCTCAGCTGGACTGCACTCTTGGATCTGAATCAGAATGTTCAAGATTCACTCCACAGATTTGTGAATATAACCCAGGCTGACACTGCAGTGCAGTACGAAGGGAGCGCTGCACTGTTGGAAGGGCCACCTTTCTGATGAGACTTAAATCGATGCTCCATCTGCCCTCCCATGTCCACTTAACAGATTCCACTCCTCACCTTTGAATATTTATTCTCCATGTTCATCCTTCAACCAACATCGTCCAGACAAATTATTTGACCACCAGCTCATTCCTTGTAAGATCGCTCTGTCACTACATAAATGCAAGTCTGTCTGTCCTATTGTTGATATAATTCTGCACCCCTCCCCAACCCCCAGTTTGATGCCCTCCCCATTTTCTCTGTTTTGCTTTCAGATATATCCTCGCTGGTGTTCATTCACATTGTTGTTGTTAGATTAAAAAGAGGAGATGTTTAAAATACACAATCAGACCAGCATCTAAACTGGTTAAAACATAGAGGTCGCTTCACATACCCTTCAACCAAAAATCACAATTTCCAAAATGTAGGATATTCTCATTCTCCCTCACTGCCTGTTTAGTTCGTCTTCCACATTCTCATTGCAGCATAGTCCCCAATTACTTAGAACGTAGAACTGTACAGCACAGTACAGGCCCTTTGGCCCTCAGTGTTGTCTGAAATATGTCAAAACCCAAGATCAAACTCCCCACTCCCTATAATTCTGGAGTGCTCCATGTGCCCATCCAATAACTGCTTGAAAGTTCTTAAAGTGTCCGACTCCACTATCACAGCAGGCAGTGTATTCCACACCCCAACCACTCCGAGTGAAGAATCTACCTCGGACATCCCTCTTATATCTCCCACCATGAACCTTATAGATATGGCCCCTAGTAACAGTTACATCTGCCCAAGGAAATAGTCTCTGCACATCCACTCTATCCCTCTCATCATCTTATAAACCTCTATTAAGTCGCCTCTCATCCTCCTCCGCTCTAAAGAGAAAAGCCTCAGCTCCCTCAACCTTTCCTCATAAGACCTACCCTTCAAACCAGGCAACATCCTGGTAAATCTCCTCTGCACTCTCTCCAATGCTTCCACATCCTTCTTATAGTGAGGTGACCAGAACTGAACACAATATTCCAAATGTGGCCTCACCAATGTCCGGTATAGTTGCAGCATAACCCCACAGCTCTTAAACTCAAACCCCCTGTTAGTAAATGCTGACACACTATAAGCCTTCTTCACGGCTCTATCCACTTGAGTGGCAACCTTCAGGGACCTCTGGATATGAACCCCAAAATCTTTCTGTTCCTCCACATTCCCCAGAACCCTGCTGTTGACCCTCCTACCAAAATGTACTTATCAGGGTTGAACTCCATCTGCCATTTTCGGCCCAGCTCTGCATCCCATCGGTGTCTCTTTGCAGCCTACAACAGCCCGCTCCACCTCATCCACTACACCAATCTTGGTGTCATCAGCAAATTTACTAACCCATCCTTCAGCCCCCTCTTCCAAGTCATTGACAAAAATCACAAATAGCAGAGGACCCAGCACTGATCCCTGTGGTACACTGCTGGTAACTGGCCTCCAGTCTGAAAATTTTCCCTCCACCACCACCCTCTGGCTTCTATGAGACAGCCAGTTACTTATCCAATCGGCCAAATTTTCTTCTGTCTAGCACCTCCTTATCTTCTTCATGAGCCTACCATGGGGAACCTTATCAAACGCCTTACTAAAATCCATGTATATGACATCAACTGCTCTACCTTCGTCTACACACCTGGTTACCTCCTGAAAGAATTCAGTCAAATTTGTGGGGCAGGACTTACCCTTCACGAAATTGTGATGACTATCCCAGATTAAACTGCATCTTTCCAAATGGTCATAAATCCTATCTCTCAGTACCTTTTCCATTAACTTATCGACCACCGAAGTAAGGCTAACTGGCCTATGATTACCAGGGTCATTCCTATTTCCTTTCTTGAAGAGACGAACAACATTCGCCACTCTCCAGTCCTCTGTCACGATCCCCGTGGACAGTGAGGACCCAAAGATAAAGCTAAAGGCTCTGCAGTCTCATCCCTTGCCTCCCAAAGTATCCTGAGATGTATCCCATTTGGCTCAGGGGACTTATCGACCCTCACGTTTTTCAAAATTGCTAATACATCTTTCCTCAGAACATTTACCTCCTCCATCCTATCAGCCTGTACCACACACACATTCTCAAAAACATAGCCCCTTCCCTTAGTGAACACTGAAGAAAAGTATTCATTTAATGCCTCACCTATCTCTTCTGACTCCATGCTCATGTCCCCAATACTATCCTTGACTGGCCATTCTTTTATTTATTTATTCTTTTATTTCTCACGTAAGAGTAAAAAGCCTTGGGGTTTTCTTTTATCTGACCCACCAAGGACTTCTCATGCCCCCTCCTAGCACTCCTAAGCCCTTGAACTCATTCCTTGCTAACTTGTAACCCTCAAGCGACCCAACTGAACCTTGTTTTTTCATCCTTACACACGCTTCCTTTTTCCTCTTAACAAGACATTCAACCTCCTTTGTGAACTATGGTTCCCTCACTCAGCTATTTCCTCTCTGCCTGCCAGGGACACACCTCTCAAGGACACGCAGTATTTGTTGCTTGAAAAAGCTCCACTTTTTGTTTGTGCCTGTACCTGACAGTTTCTGTTCCTACCCGATCCTCCCTAATTCTTGCCTAATCACATCATAGTTACCCCTGCCCCAATTTATAAACCTTGCCCTGCCATGTGACCCTATCCCTCTCCATTGCAATAACGAAGGACACCGAATTGTGGTCACTATCTCCAAAGTGCTCTCCCACAAATAAATCTAACACTTGGCTGGGTTCATTACCTGGTACTAAGTCCAATGTGGCCCCACATCTTGTCGGCTTATCCACATTGTGTCAGGTAACTCTCCTGCACACACAGTACAAAAAGTGTCCCATCCAAACTATTCGACCTATAAATGTTCCAGTCAATATTTGGAAAGTTAAAGCCACCCATGATAACTACCCTGTGACCTCCACACCTATCCATAATCTGCTTTGCCATTTCCTTCTCCACATCTCTATTACTATTTGGGGCCTATAGAAAACTTCTAACAATATGACTGATCCTTTCCTATTTCTAACTTCAGCCTATATTACCTCAGTAGGCAGATTGCCCTCAATGCCTTTCAGCAGCCTTTAAACTATCCTTGATTAACAATGCTACTCGTCCACCTCTTTTACCGCCTTCCCTTCTCTTACTGAAACATCTATACCCTGGAACTGCCAACAACCATTCCTGTCCCTGTTCTAACCTTGTCTCTGTAACGGCCACAACATCATAGCCCCAAGTATCAGTCCATGCTCCAAGTTCACCTACCTTATTTCTGATGCTCCTTGCATTGAAGTAGATACAACCTATCATCCTGTCTGCCTGTACACTCCTGCGACCTTGATACCTTCCTCAGTACCTCGCGACCCTCAACACTGGCTTTTGGACTACGTCTCATTTTCCCATCACCCTGACAAATTAGTTTGAACTACTACTACCCCGCCCCCCCCCCGCACCTGGAGAGCCGATGCAAATTTCCCTCCCAGGATACTAGTGCCCCTCTGGTTTAGGTCCCACCTTCCCCAGAATGTGCTCCAATTATCCAAGTAAATGAAACCCTCTCTCCTACACCATCCTTGCAGCCACATGTTAATCTGCACTCTCTCCCTGTTCCTCAACTCACTGGTACATGGCACTGGCAACAAACCAGAGATGACAACATTTTTTGTCCTGGCTCTCAGCTTCCATCCTAACTCCTTAAATTCCTGTTTTAAATCCCCATCCCTCCTTCTACCTACGTCGGTACCAACGTGCACTATGATCTGTGACTGATCCCCCTCCCCCTTAAGGATCTTGAAAACACGGTCCGAGACATAATTGACTCTTGCACCCAGGAGGCACATACCATCCGTGAGTCTCTTTTGCTGCTGTAAAAGGGTGGCTATTTGCTGCCGTTTACTTCTTTCATGATTTTTCTCTCACTGACATTCTAACTGCAAGAAACTACAAAGGGTCATGAAAGAAGCCCAGTCCATTACTCAATGCAGTCTCCCACCTATTGACTGTCTACTTCCCAAAGTCTCGGCAAAGCAGCCAGGATAATTAAAGACCCCATGCACCCTCTCTTCCACCTTCTCCCATTGGAAAAATGATACAAAAGAGGACACGTACCAACCAAGACACTTTCTTCCCTTTTACCATCAGACTTGCCTCGCAATAAGTTGATCTTTCTCTGCACCCTAGCTATGACTGTAACACTACATTCTGCACTCCCTCCTTCTCTGTTTTGTCTTTATAGTGTGCAAGAAATAATACTTTTCACTATATACTAATACATTCGAGACTAATGAATCAAATCAAATCTTTCTCTCTCGTTCCCTTTCGTCTCCCTCATTCTCCCCAACTCCTTTCCTCCAGCCTCCCTGATTTTCTGTTTCCCCTTTTCTTTTCCTATCCCTCATTTCCGTTTTCCACCTGCCTATCTCACTTGTGTTCCCTCTTCCCAGCTTTTTGAGTTGCTGAATACAAATCGGCAACAATTACACAATATTGAAACCCCATCGAAAATATAACCAATTTATTTCTTAAAATGAATGCTTAAAAACTAAACTGATAAATGTATCTATAGATTATAACTGCACAACTTTTGTGCTAGACGATGTCATAGAAATTTGACATTGCACCACGTTTGTTCTGGTCATAGAACTCTTACAGTACAGAAGGAGGCCATTCAGCCCATCTTTACCGACCACAATCCCGCCCAGGCCCTATTCCTATAACCCCACACATTTACCCTGCTAATTCCCCTGACACTAGGGTCAATTTAACATGGCCAATACACCTAACCCACACAACCTAGGACTGTGGGAGGAAACTGGAGCACCCAGAAGAAACCCACAAAGAAATGGGGAGAATGGGCAAACTCCACACAGTGTGACCGAGGCTGGAATTGAACCTTGGTTCCTGGCGCTGTGAGGCAGCAGTGCTAACCACTGTCCTGCCATTGTTTCATCGTTCCCCTGTGCAGAATGTTCTTTTGCAGTTTTGGAATATTAAGTTGTTTGTCATTATCATGTGCTTCAACACTTCCAGGGATGTAGGTTTAGAGCTTTTCCGAACCCATGTCATCAACGACAGAATTGTACAAAGCAAAACCATTGATGGGATACTTTTGTTGATTGAAAAAGAGCGAAACGGGGAAGTTGTGGACAGAAGTTTGATCCGAAGTTTGCTGAGTATGCTGTCTGACCTGCAGGTAAAGGAGATTATAACATTCAAATTGAAATTTTCTTTCTTGGAAGCCTCCAGTAGTTACACGTTGTATCAAACAGGTCTACCAGGAATCTTTTGAACGTCGATTTTTGGAAGATACCAATTGTTTATATGCAGCAGAAGGACAAAGATTAATGCAAGAGAGGGAGGCAAGTACCAGAGACTCTTGACAAAGATTCTTAACTAGTGTTCTACTTGGAACCAGTTCTCTTTCAATGTTAATGTTCTAAATCTAGGTGTCGGAGTATCTTCACCATGTAAACAAACGTCTGGAAGAAGAAGCAGACCGAGTAATTACTTACTTGGATCAAAGCACGCAGTGAGTGATGGCCCTTGTTTTTCTGCAATGTCCCTTGTGGAATGTAGTTAGCTAGATTTTAGAAAATGGTAAGCAGAAGAAAATAGAGTCACTTGGTGCTGAAGATATTTCTGGGGAAGGTTGATGACGACTCCATGTGCAAAAGGCAGAGCTGCGTCAGCGTCTTTCTGCTTCCCTTCTCCTCTCGCAACGCGCTATTAATCTGTTCTCTTTTTGATAAGAGAGGGAATTAAGGGTTATGGGGAGAGGGCGGGAATGTGGAACTGAGCCGCGACAGATCAGCCATGATCTTATTGAATGGTGGGGCAGGCTCGAAGGGCTAGATGGCCTACTCCTGCTCCTATTTCTTATGTTCTTATGTTCTTATGTACTGAGTTTTAGAACAGAACACTGAATAATGAATTGAGTCATTCATGAATGTTAGAAGTCTGAGGATGAATTAAGATAAGATTACACTTTAATAGAACATGGCTTTCCCTCGTGTATGTCGGTTTCACCTGACGCAAGTGCACATTGTAAAGTGGCTGCCTACAAATGCAGTAAAAAGTCTGACAACACCAGGTTTAAGTCCAACCGATTTATTTGATAGTAAACTCACAAGCTTTCGGGGTTTGTCCCTTTGTCAGGTGAATGGAGAGTTCTGGCCTCAGACAGAGCATACAAAGCACAGACAGTTTACAGATTACTGATTAGAATGCGAATCTTTACACCTAACCTGCTGTTCAAGTCCTAAAGTGGCCAACAACGTGAGTGGAAGGAGCACTGATCACAGGTTAAAGAGATGTGTATTGTCTCCAGACAGTACAGTAAGTAAGGTTTTGCAAACCCAGGCAAGTCACGGGGGGTTACAGGGTCAACAGGGATCTTGGGTTCATGTCACACTACCTGTAACCCCCGTGACTTGCCTGGGTTTGCAAAACCTTACTTACTGTACTGTCTGGAGACAATATACATCTCTTCAACCTGTGATCAGTGCTCCTTCCACTCACGTTGTCGGCCATTTTAGGACTTGAACAGCAGGTTAGGTGTAAAGATTCGCATTCTAATCAGTAATCTGTAAACTATTTGTGCTTTATATGCTCTGTCTGAGGCCAGAACTCTCCATTCACCTGACGAAGGGGCAAACCCCGAAAGCTTGTGAGTTTACTATCAAATAAATCGGTTGGACTTAAACCTGGTGTTGTCAGACTTTTTACTGTGTTTACCCCAGTCCAACGCTGGCATATCCACATCATGCCTACAAATGGCCATAACGAGTGAAGGTGCTCGGCTTGGTGCAATTTGAATTTCAAGCTTGAGGTACTAGTTGTTCATGGAAAGCCAATTCATAAATTGTGCTGCACTCTCATTTGCTTAGGAGGAGGGAAGGAAGTCAGGAGTTGGACATCATATTGCTACTATTAGTGGATTGTGTCCAAATAGATATTCCTGACTCAGTAGCCGGTAGCTCTTCGAGCCAGCAACCTAACACGTACTAACCAAACAAGGCAACAAGAAGCTTACTGTTGCTCAGTATGGATAGAATGTGTGGTTTTTAACTGGAAACAGGTTCCTAAGTCAGGCTACTAAGAGCTCCGGTTTAAGTTCTGTAGAATTGCAAAAATGGGGCATGTCTCTAAATGGAGAGAGTATGTAAAATCGATGTAAACACTGCCTGCGCGGTCTTGGTTGTATTTAGTTTGACAACCTTCTCTTTGGTGATTGTTTTGGTTGCAGTGTGCTTACAAACCTATCATAATTTAGGAGGTTATCAATGAAATGACTAGAATTGAGTGGTCTCCTTAGCTAGGGCCTTCTAGTTAGTGTTAGTGATACAGGTGATGCTGGATTTGGAGTCATGGATGTATAAGGAAGCCCTCATAATCTTATACATTGCAATCATGTCCTCCCTCAGCCTTCTCTGCTCCAAAGGAAACAGTCCAAACATACCTAGTCTCTCCGTATAACTCAAATGCTCCAGCCTAGGCAACATGATAGTGAATCTCCTCTTAACCCCCCTCGTGCAATCACATCCTTCCGATAGTGTGGTGACCAGAACTGTACATGGTACTCCAGCTGTGGCCTAACCAACAACCTGTACAGCTTTGACATAACGTCCTTGCTGCAACAACTAAGAAAAGCAAGTGTCTGAAATGCCTCTTAGCTACCCTATTCACCTGCTCTGCCACTTTCAAGGATCTGTGGATAAGTACCTCAAGATCCATCTGTTCCTCTGAGCTTCCTAGTGTTCTGCCATTCGTTAGGGGTGGCACGGTGACACAGTGGTTAGCACTGCTTCCTCTCAACACCAGGGACCCGGGTTCAATTGCTGGTTTGGGTCATTGTCTGTGTGGAGTTTACACTGTCTGCATAGCTTTCCTTCCACAGTCCAAAGGTGTGCGGGTTAGGTGGATTGGCCATGCCAAATTCTCCCTTGATGTCAGGGGATCTAGCTCAGGTAAATGCATGGGGTTGTGGGAATAGGGCCTGGGTAGGATTATGGTTGGTATAGATTTGATGGGCCAAATGGCCTCCTTTCTGCATTGTAGGAATTCTATGATTAAATACCCCCTTGTCTTACTTCTCTAAATCAATATAAAATGATTTATTTACCTAACAGTGAACAAATTTACTAAACTATTAACAAATGGAGTAAAACAAGATTCTAAAAGTATGCTGTTCCATTATTGCAGAAGGATTTTTCCTGATCGTGTTTACAAGTTCTTTGACATGCTTCCTTTTTTTTTGCTGTTCTAATTTCTTAAGTTCCCCATTGAACTTTGTATATTCCTCTAGGTCTGAAGCTGAATTGCCTCCTTTGGATTGCTAAAAGCCTTTTTCTCTTCTTCCGTATATTATCCTCAACTGTCCTAGACATCCAGAATTCCCTGAACTTATTGCTCCTATGTTTTTCCCCCCTATAGAGAACGTGCTGGACCTGTACTTTCCCGATTTCCTTCTTGAATGTCCCCCATTGCTCCATTATAGACTTTCAGGGGAGGAGCTGTCCCCTGTCAACTTTGGCCAGGTCCTGCCTTATTGTACTAAAATCTGCTTTCCCACAGTCCAAAGCTGTCTTTTGCAAGCCATCTTTCTCATCCTTAACAAACTTGAACCATACCATGTTGTGGTTGCTATCACTAAAATGCTCCCCTATTGCTACATTGAGCAATTGTCTGGCTTGGTTCCCCAGAACAAGATCCAGTGCTGCTCCCTTCTTTGCTGGGCTTTCGACATATGCAATTTCAAGAAATTCTCTGCCCGTTGAAGTGGTGGAGGCTACCTCGCTAAATATATTTAAGACACGGGTGGATAGGTTTTTGGTAGGCAAGGGAATTAAGGGTTATGGGGAGAAAGCAGGAAAGTGGAACTGAGCCACTTCAGATCAGCCATGATCTTATTGAATGGCGGGGCAGGCTCGAAGGGCTAGATGGCCTACTCCTGCTCCTACTTCTTATGTTCTTAAATCCGTCTCCTCTAAACTCTTTACACCATGACTGTCTGAGTGTATGTTGGGGATGTTGAAATCCTCTACTATAATTACTCAATTATTATTCTTGTGCACTTCAGTGAATTGTCTACATATTTGCTCCCCTATTCCTGATTCTTTGAGGGCCTATAATACATTATCAGCAGTGTGGCTGTCCCCTTTATATTGCTAAGTTCTATCCACAATGCTTCATTTGAAGACCCTTCAAGATCTCATTTCTCCTTATTGCAATAATTTGACTCTTTAATTAGAAGTGCAACATCACATCCCTTTTTACACCTTCCTCTGATCCTGCACCCTGGAATGTTGAGTTGTCAGTCCTACCTTTCCTCAACCATTTCTGTGTGATGGCAACAATATCACGCTTCCATGTGTCAATCTACATCCTTAACTCCTTATACTCCTAGCATTAAAATAAAAGACTATCCAGTTTTGCCTTACTTTCTTGACATCCTTTACTTAATGATGACTCTTATTTTGTTAATGTTCTGTGTCCCCTCCCCACTAACCTAGTTCAAACTCTTGGCAAACCTATCCAGAAGATGTTGACCCCAATGTGGTTTAGATGCAGACTGTCCCATTTTTACGTGTCCCAACTTCCCCAGAAACAGTCCATGATCCAGGAATTTAAAACCCTCTTGAGCAATGCTTTCATCTGCCCTATTTTCTTGTTTCTATACTGGCTGGCATGTCGCAGTGAGAGTAATCCAGAGATTACAACCTTTTAAAGATCCTGCTTTTTAATCTACTGCCGAGAATCATAGAATCCCTACAGTGCAGAAGGACGCCTTTCGGCCCATTGAGTCAGATCTGGCAACAAACATATCCAGGCCCTATCTCTGTAAACCCATGCATTTACCCTGGTAATCCCCCTGACACTTAGGCGCAATTTAGCATTCTCCCCCACAACTGGTCCACGGTGGCCCCCCGGTCCCTAGCAACCACCACCCTCCACCCCGGACAGGACACATGCACCCTCCCTCCCAAGTTGACCCCAATGCTCTCTGTTGCCCAAAGATGTGGGGGACTTGAACCACGCTCTGTTGTCTAACTCTGCAGGTGAAGCGTGTCCCGTGCTTTTCCAATGTTCTCCACTGCCAAAAGGTGAAGATGTATAGGACAGGTGGGAAATTGGAGTTGAAGCCCAAGATCAGTTGACCAATCAGGGAGCAGACTCAAGGGGCCCTGTGGTCTACTCTTATTGCTTATATTCTTGCAGTTTAAACAATACCGATTTGTCTGAAAAAATGCTGATGTCACCTTTGTTTCGTCAGAAATAACTCTTCAAATGCAGACAATAAAAATAGAACAAAACTTACTCCAACGTATAAATCAAAGAAAGGGTTTAATAAAGAAATTACTCAATTCAGGGTTCGCTCTGGGCCAATCCAAGCTCCCCACAATTCTACATAGGTTCTTACTAATAGTGAGTCATCATTCTGCAATTTGGTTCCATTGTTTACTGGGTCAGCTGACCCTTATATCTTGTTGCCATTGGTCACATCACATCCAATACAAAGTTGTCACCAGTTACATTTCAACAACTTTGGGAATATAATCAAAGTGAAGGATCCGATCGTTATACCGTTATGGATTTATAAATGACAGCTTGGACTGAGAGTAACAGCATGCTGTGCAGTGCTATTCAATCATAATGCTGTTCATTAAAACAAAAAAGAACAATAAAAGGTACAGCACAGGAACAGGCCCTTTGGCTCTCCAAGCCTGCATTATGATGTCTATCTAAACTGAAACCGTATGCACTTAGAGTCCATATCTTTCCATTCTCATCCTATTCATGTATTCATCAAGTTACCCCGTTAATGCTGCAATCGTACCTGCTTCCACTCCTGCCCCAGACAGTGTGAGTTTATTATAAAAATACGAGTTTATTCAATTACTTCTATTGTTTTCAATATTGAAAATTTGTGTTGAAGTGGATCATTGTTTCCCGCATTGTGGTTACAAGACCACTGCTTATTCCTTTCTGGCCTGTCAGTTTGCCTTTTGGGTTCAGAACTCCCCCCCCTAACAGCACTGTGGGTGTACTTATGCCACATGGATCGACTGTCCAGTAACAGTCCTGGAACTCCATCCCTAACTGTATTGTGTGTGCACCTATGCCATATGGACTGCAGCAATTCAGGAAGGCAGCTCACCACCAGCTTCTCAAAGATGATTGGAGTTGGGCAATAAATGCTAGTTTCGCCAGTGGCACCCATATCCTATGAGTGAATAAATATTGAAAAGAAGAGATCTGGGCTTCATGTGCTGGCTGGCCGTGTTAAACCCATAATATTGCATTTGTGCTAGGCTGATGCATTCCTTTTGTTCCAACATTGAAGGTACTGGGGTGATTCTCCCGTCCAACTGCGCTATTTTTTTCAATGAGGTGGGCCAGAAGAATCATGGGATTCCTGCAAGCGTTTGCACCTTGTTTGCAAATCCCAGGCCTGGATTTCAGGGCTGAAATGGTTGCCACAAGAGGACGCAGGTTTAAGGTGCTGGGGAGTAGGTACAGAGGAGATGTCAGGGGTAAGTTTTTCACACGGAGAGTGGTGGGTGCATGGAATGGGCTGCTGGCAACGGTGGTGGAGGCAGATTTGATAGGGTATTTTAAGAGACTTTTAGATAGTACGTGGAACTTAGAGGATTATAGATAAGCCTAGTAACCTCTAAGGTAGGGACATGTTCGGCACAACTTTGTGGGCCGAAGGCCTGTATTGTGCTGTAGTTTTTCTATGTTTTTATGGATTTTGGCTGGGAAGCGGAGTTAGTATTTAGATAATATTTAACATACTATTTAAATGCTACTAGCGGGCCCAGGACTGAATTCTCCCACCACTCCAGCGGGGTTCAGACTAGCTCCCCACTTCGGGGAACTAGCGGGACGACCCAGCTGGAGTGAATGGAGGCAATTGGGGCCCATCGGGGGTGGGGGGGGTGGTGTGGTCAGGTGATGGGGGTTGGTGCCTCCTGGGCATGGGCACTTTGGCAGTGTCAGCCTGTGCCCCCAACACTGCCTAAGGGGCAAAGTGCCCATGCCCAGAGGGTACCTTGGCACTGCCCATCAGGCATGGGGCAGTGCCAAGGGGGAGGGGCATAATGGGGGCATGGCCTGGGGGCGGTTGACGGAGGTGGTTGGGGAGTGGGATAGGCCCCACCTCCTGAAATCTATTGATATTCATGCACAGAGTGTGGGAGATTCTACATTGCACAGAGTGTGGGAGATCCTAGTGCAAACTCCCAATGAAAAATCCAGCGTGATTTACTCTGGTTTTTCTGTGAATTCAACACTTAACTTTTTTGGGAGAATCCCAGCCACTGTCTCTCTTCCCCTGCTCCCTGCCTGTGGATCTTCATTTCCTTTTCCTTTCTCTGCCAAAGCACTGTCATGGCTCAGTGCAATCCAAGAAAACTGTCCATGTAATCTCAAACTTGTTATTTTCTAGTGACCAGCGAAAATTGAGTGGAGTCTGTGCACAGGCTGTTTCTCCTCTTCAGATTCCTGTTAAACAAGGCTCCTTGCAAAATATGTTTCCCACTGCCTGTTATCCTCCTTTTGCTCTTGTTTTGGTTTTATGCCTGTTTTGTTCATTGCTGTTGTACAGGTTGACTGGGTTGGGTCTCAATCCTTGGTTCATGTGCTCCATCTGTCTGCAGTACTTTCAGTGAAACCAGTATATTGGTGTGTGCTGTAATGAGGCTTGTCTGGAAGTTTTTACCATTTTCTTATTCCCTGTATGATGCCCTGTATTAATTTTTTTTTATTAGCAGGGAGGGTATTGTACATTTCCAAAAAGAATAATTGGATGCATTTGTGATTTACAGAAAATGGTTGATTGTCAGTGTTGAGAAGCAACTTCTTGGTGAACATCTAACAGCTATTCTTCAGAAAGGTAAAAATAAAATCAATGACCTTTTCTTTTTAGCTTGAGTCTTGTCATTGTCCATTAAACAGCTGTTGGCCTTGTGCTGTACTTAGACCTGACGGCCTGACCCTGGACACTTTCTGCATTATAATGAAATGGCCCCACGCTGGCATTGCTTTTCATTCTTTTGCTGTGATTTATTGTGGAGATTTGTAATCCTCCAGCCTTCCTGCTATACTTTTTATTGATAATGATGGACTTGGTCATCAGCCACATTCTTGTATAAAAGCTAACCATCTTCACCTATCTGTGCAACATCACTGTCAAAATGTGATTGTTTCCATTTTTGTTCCTGTGCTGTGCTCTGAATACTGACCCTGGCCAGTCTCCATGACTGAACAAAAGTGTTTGCCATCTCACTATTGTCCAACGTCATATCTTGTACCTGTAAGGACCACGAGCGTTCATCTCTTTGATATTGTCAGCCTTGCCTTTAACTGCATTGGTTTGCTGCTAAAACCCTAAAGCCTCCTAAGTGCCATTCCCCATGAATGCCAACTATTCCAAAGCTCTTGCTCACTTTAACACGTCCCACAAAAGTCATCGCTGTTTGACTCCTGGCCATTGCCCCCATAATATAACTTTATAATTCTCATCCTTGTGTTTAAATCTCACCAGAGCCTTGCCTCTCCCTGTCTCATCCACCACAACAATCTCTAACAAATGGACTATTTTAGCCAATGTTGGCAGAGCTGTACCTTCGGCAGCCTTAGTTTTGAAATCCCCTGAATAAATTTGTGGGTGGCATAGTAACACGGTATTAATGCTGCTGCTTCACAGCTCTAGGGACCTGGGTTCGAATCCCGGCTTGGGTCACTGTCAGTCTGGAGTTTGCAGGTTCTCCTTGTGTCTGCGTCGGTTTCTTCCCACAGTCCAAAGATGTGCGGGTTAGGTTGATTGGCCATGCTAAAATTGCCCCTTAGTGTCCTGTGATGTGTAGGTTAGAGGGATTAGTGGGTAAGTATGTAGGAATATGGGGGTAGGGCCTGGGTGGGATTGTGGTCGGTGCAGACTCAATGAGCCAAATGGCCCCTTTCTATACTGATTCTATGATTCAAATTTTGTCTCGCCATCTCCTTCCCTTAGAATTTCTACTAGGCAGAAGAAGGCCATTCGGCCCATTGAGCCTGAATCAACAATCATCCCACTCAGGCCCTATTTCCGTAATCCCACATATTTACCCTGCTAATCCCCCTGACACTAAAGGGCAATTTAGCATGGCCAATCAACCTAACCCGCACATCTTTGGACATATCCCTTTTTAAGATCTTCCTTAAAGCTCACCCAAAGCTTTCTGGTCATCTGTCCTTATCTGCCCTTTAGCTTGGTGCCTGTGCTTCTCAGGGACGTTTTATGAATTGAACAGTGCTCGTGATATTGTTGAGGTAATAGTTGGCAGTTTTACCTTGTTTCATTTGTTTATTGTTCCAGGTCTCAATCATCTACTAGATGAAAACAGAATAACTGACCTCACTCTTCTTTACCAGCTGTTCAGCAGGGTTAAAGGTGGTCTGCAGGTTCTTTTGCAGCATTGGAATGAATATATCAAGGTATTTCTTCAAAAAATCAAGTGAATTGATTCTTTTCATAGAATCCTGACTGTGCAGAAGGAAGCCATTCAGTTCCATCAAGTCTGCGCCAACTCTCTGACAAATGCCCTACCTCCTTCCTGATCCCTGTAACTCTACACGTTTACCCCATTAATCCCACAAGCCTAAACAGATTGGGACACTAAGGGACAATTTATCATGGCCCATCCACCGAACTTGCACATCTTTGGACTTTTAAGGATACTGACCCCATCAATCTTGTAAATGTTGTGCTAGATCTATGTTGTGCTGGATAACACAGGTCATCTGTATAGAGGATCTTCAGCCCATGGTGATGAAGGTTCTTATCCAATGAAATATTAGTGACAGATTTGTAATATCTAGATCAGGTTTAAAAGCAGGAGTGAAATATTGGAAAAGGATTTTGAGACCAGATATGGCATTGTTATAAATGATGAGAGAACATGCTGTCTCAGGTAGCAAATTGCAGTTGAACGCAATAGTTTGCTTTCTTACAGTGCACGGGGGGAGGGCTGGGAGGTGGCACGGTCAGCAATGTGTGCGTGGGATCATGGGGCTGGACAGCAATCGGGAGGCTGGCAGTGTGGACTGTTGCGCCAGTGCCAGTCTCTGCTCTGACAAATCAGTGCCTGCACAGGGGCCCTCTCAGTGCTGTGCCACCGGCCTCTCCAGCTGGGTTAGGGTCCACCCTGGATTTTTAAGGAGATTCACGCGAGTGCATCCTGCAGTGCGCAGAGTATGGGAGGTTTGAAAATCCCACTAAAATAAACCCCAGCGGGAATTCCTCCAGTTTTTACACGAATTTGGCACTTGGAATTATTCCCAGCTTTTTAAAAATCTGCTCGTTTTCCCAAGTCTCTCTGTTTTTGGGCTCCCTTTCAAATTGCACCACAAATTATCATGAAGGATTTCAATTGAAAGTGAAGCTGGGAGCTGCAATTGAATAAGTGGAGAGTAACAGGCAGATACTTTCTTCATTTTTATTTTGGGAAATGGAGAAGCTGGTGATTACAGATTCAGAGAAGCTGATGGTTTTTAAGACTGTCCATGCTCCATTGTAAGATCTGTCTCTTTTCTATTCCAGCCATTCCTAATTGGCTAAATGTGTGAACTTGACTGTCACTTTGACCCTGACTACTTCTCCATGGACCGTAATATCTTATTTTCCTGACTGCCAGGCAGTGAACTTTAAGTGGTAATTTGTAACAGTTGGAAAATGTCTGGCTTTTAATTGAAAAGCATCAGGAATAGTGCCAGTTGTAGACTCCATGGCCCCTTGCCCCTGCTCAGCATTGAATACAATCGTGTTGTAAGAGAGATAAGAGATTCTTCCCGCTTAGAAAGGATAGCAGGACTAGAGGGCACAGCCTCAAGATAATGGGTGGGGGAGGGGGGGGTGCAGTTTAGATCGGAGTTGAGGAGGAACTTCTTCACTCAAAGGGTGATGAATCTCTGGAATTCTCTGCCCGTTGAAGTGGTGGAGGCTACCTCGCTGAATATATTTAAGTCACGGGTAGATAGGTTTCTGATAGTCAAGGGAATTAAGGGTTATTGGGAGACAGTGGGAAAGTGGAACTGATCCACTTCAGATCAGCCATGATCTTATTGAATGGCGGGGCAGGCTCGAAGGGCTAGATGGCCTACTCCTGCTCCTATTTCTTATGTTCTTATGTTCTTATGTTCACCTAAAGGAGAAAGAGGAAGTTTGCATTTTAATTTATTTTTTATACTTCAGCTCCTTCCACCTTGCACAGCTGTTCAGCAGGAAGTGTGGCCAGATGCTGTCAATGATAGGAGTGCCTGGACCGGGAGGAGGCGGAATGTCCGGAGCTCCCTGTCGGGGAGGGCGACGGGGTGGGTTGGGGGGTGGGGGGGAGGGGGGCCATGTCCTGACCTCACCCAGGATGAGCTTGGTGGTATATCTGAAGCATCACTATGCCTGCCTACTTCCAGCCCCAGAGCATTGTCTGATCTCCCCTGTCCCAGCTGAAGCTTTTGGTTACGTTTTTGGTACCTTTTAAACTGCCCTCCCACATTTTACCCTCTATAAAATTGAGGTCATCCAAAATTTTGCTGCCCACGTCTCAACTGGCACCAAATCACGTTTCTATATCACCCCCAATTCATACCGAGTTACATTGATCCTCCCACTCACAGTGTTTTGTTTGTGAAATTCTTATCCTTGTTTATCTCTATGGCCTTTGCTCCTCCCTCACTTGGAGGGTTTTGGGACTGGAAGAAAATCCGAGATATCTACAACCACCTAATTCTGGACTCCTGAGCATTCCCAATTATAATTGTTTCACCATTGTTCTCCTTCAGTTATCTATGCCCTAAGCCCTAATTCTGCTCTTCCACCTTTCAATCCCTCTTAACTCATTTTTCTCCTTTAAGATATTTCTTGAAACCTACCTTTTTTGACCAAGCTTTTGTCAACTTTCCTAATATCTTTTTATGTGTCTGTGTCATATGTTACTAATGCTCTGTAGTAACCTTGGGGTGTTCTCTTATGTTAAAGTTGTTGTTGCTACAGAGTTTGAAAGCACCAATTCTCAAACCAAGAACACTTTTTCTTGTCTCCCTCCCTAAATCTCTCTAGCCAATTTTCCTCCTCTAAGATGCTCTTTAAAGCATGTCTCATTTGAACAAGATTTTGGCCATTTGCCTGAGTGGCTTGGTGTCACATGTTGTTTGAAAATACTTCTGTGAATCGCCTTGAGACAAAGAACAAAGAAGAACAAAAAGTTACGGCACAGGAAAGGCTGAATTGGGGCTTGGCAGCACAGTGGTTAACACTGTTGCTTCATGTGTCCAGGGACCTGGTTGCAATTTCCGGCTTGGGTCACTGTCTGTGTGGAGTTTGCGCATTCTCCTTGTGTCTGCGTGGGTTTCCTCTGGGTGCTCCGGTTTCCTCCCACAGTCCAAAGATGTGTGGGTTAGGTTGATTGGCCATGCTAAAATTGCCCCTTAGTGTTCTGAGATGTGTAAATTAGAGGGATTAGCGTGTAAATATACAGGGATATGGGGGTAGGGAATGGGTGGGATTGTGGTCAGTGTAGACTCGATGAGCCAAACAGACTCTCTCTGCACTGTAGGGTTTCTATGATTCTAGGCCCTTCGGCCCTCTAAACCTGCACCGACCATGCTGCCCGACTGAACTAAAGCTCCTTACCCTTCCGGGGACCATATCACTCTATTTCCATCCTAAAAGAACAAAAAAAATTCTAGCACAGGAATAAGCCCTTTGGCCTGTTTCAGTACATTAAAGATGCTACACTAATACAGATAGTTTTTTTTCTTCTCTTCTGATATGAAATAAGAACAAAAGAACAAAAAAAATGATGTTTATTTTCCAGATGTTTGGCACTGCAATGGTAGTTAATCCTGAAAAGGACAAGACGATGGTTGAGGAACTGCTAGACTTCAAAGATAAAGTAAATCATGTCATTGAAGTATGCTTTGTGAAAAATGAGAAGTTCGTCAATACGATGAAGGAAGCTTTCGAGACTTTTATCAACAAGAGACCTAACAAGCCTGCTGAATTGATAGGTAGGCTAATCTCTTCGTCTGGAGCATGAAGTATTTAACAGTTCTAAAGATGAATAAAAATTGGTGCAGAATTTCCCAGTGGCATTCCTGTATGATAAACCTGTTTGCAGAACTTAATTTTGAACTATATTAATATTATTTGTCCAATATAGATCTCCAGTGCTGGTTTGAACCTCCCAGTACTGTTGTATATGGAACCACTCTCCAATATTGATTTCCACCTTTCATCACAGCACCTCAAGTCACCTTGTTGCTTATCGATGTCAGTCCCTCATTGGGGGAATGGCTCACACGTAAGCCATACTAGGTACAAATGACAATGTGCTTGTCCAAAGGATATTGGTGAACCAGTTTTTGTTTTCCTAATTAAAAGTCCACTCTTATCTTAGGCATGCATTGTGCTCTGTTCCCTCGTCTCCATCTATCAGATGGGCCATTCATTCAAAATAGGGCTTCAGGAACTCCTTCAATCTGAAGGCATAAGGCCCAACTCCAGGTTCTGGTACCAGCTCAAGAAAAATGTCTCTGTCATCACATATTGCTACCCCACCCAAGTTAAGGGAGTCAGAAGGTCCACAACCAATAAAAACGTAGCAATGGTGTTGTGCTTTGTGCGACCATATTTAAAATCCTGACCGTTCCCTGAAACTGCTGTAAGTAGAACACCCAGTATCATGTTGACCACTCAGGAACCCTTATTAATATCAAACAGAAAATCTGAGTAGCAATGCAGGATGGGCCTGTGCTGCTTTTTTTTTGTTGGTTCTATTCTGTTTTCCCCTTTCTCTGAATTTGAGGCCAGTCAATCTTGGGACAGAGTACCCAAAGCCATACTCTTGAAGTGTCACCTTGCAGCAGATGAGCGTGGAAAGCACCACCTGTTTTTTGCATGCTACTATATGTCCGTATTTCTTGAACTTGTGGAGATCTTTGCTTATTAGCTTACTTTCTCAAGGGCAGTTGTAGGTGAGCAATAAATGCTAGCCTAGTCAATAATGGCGAAAAAATAAATATAAAAAAAACCTTAAAATGGCACTTATCAATGTCCTCAATTTTAGCATGTCTGTATCTTTATACTTTAAAGTCGTTTGGTATATACCATACTTAACTGCCATGCTTTTTTTCAGGTCTTACAATTTGTTGTCAATCTTTTCCAATTTCTTGTATTTTTTTGTTGTTTAGGCCTATTCTCATTGGAGTTGAGAAGACTGAGAGGTGGTCTTTTCAAAGCATATGATTCTGAGGGGCCTCGACAGAGTAGAGGCTGGGAGGAAGTTCCCCTCGTGGGCAAAGTGTAGAGCCAGAGCACACAGTTTAGAAATAAGGGTTCTCCCATTTACAAAGAACAGCACAGTAACAGACTCTTCGGCCCACCAAGCTGTGTTGACGCATGATGCCTTTCTAAACTAAAGATCTTTTGTCTCTATGTGGACTGTATCTTTCTATACCCTGCCTATTCATCTATCTGTCAAGATGCCTATTAAACGTTGCTTTGTATCTGCTTCTGCCACTTCCTCTGGCAGTGCATTGCAAACACTTCACCCTCTGTGTGTAAAAAAAACTTGCCTCTTACACCTCCTTTAAACCTATGTCCCCTAGTAATTGACATTTCTACCCTGGGAAAAAGACTCCAACGATCCATTCTATCCATGTCTCTCATAATTTTGTAAACTTCTATCAGGTTGCCCCTCAGTCTCTGACACTCAAGTGAAAACAAACCAAGTTTGTCCAATATCTCCTCATAGCTAATAATCTCCAAACTAGGCAATATGCTGCTATACCTTTTCTATACCCTCTCCAAACCTCCACATCCTTCTGGTAACATGGCTACCAGAACTATATGCAATATTCCGAATGTGGCCTAATGCAAGTTCTATACAGCTGCAACATGACTTGCCAATTTTTACACTCTATGTCCTGGCCAATGAAGTATGCCAAATACTTTCTTGACCACCTTATCCACTTGTGTTGCCACTTTCAGGGAATTGTGGATCTGTGGGCGTAGGTCCCTCTATGTTACTGTACACTTCCCTCCTGCATTAGACCTTCCAAACTGCATTGCCTTGCATTTGTCCGGATTAAATTCCATCTGCCATTTCTCCACCCAAGTCTCTAGCCTATTTATATCCTGCTGTATCATCTGGCAATCCTCCTCACTATCTGTAGCTCCCCCGGTCTTTGTAACATCCACAGACTTACAAATCAGACCAGCTACATTTTCCTCTGGGTCATTTATATATTACAAACCATGGTCCCAGCTATGATCCCTGTGGAACACCACTGATCACAGATCTCCAGTCAGAAAAACATCCTTCCACTCTGTGACTCTGTCTTCTATAATCAAGCCAGTTCTGTATTAATTTTACCAGCTCATCGTGGATCCCATGTAACTTCACCTTCTGTATCAGCTTGCCATGAGGGACTTTGTCAAAGGCCTTGCTAAAGTCCATGTAGACAACATCCACCATCCTGCCCTCGTCAATCAGCTTTGTCATTTCCTCAAAAAGCTCAATCAAGCTTGTGAGACACGACCTTCCCCGCCCAAAGCCATGCTACCTATCACTAATAAATCCATATTTTTCCAAATGATTAAATCCTGTCCTTAAGAGTCTTCTCCAGTAATTTCCCTACCATTGATGCACGGCTTACTGTCCTGTAATTTCCTGGATTATCCTTGTTGCCCTTCTTTAATCAAAGAAACAGAATTGGCTGTTCTGCAGTCCTCTGGGATTTCTCCCTATGTCTAAAGATAATACAAAGATTTCATATATAAGACCTCAGCAATTTCTTCCCTCAGTATTCTGGAATAGATCCCATTAGGACCTGGGGATATGTCTATTTTAATGCTTTTCAAAATACCTAACACCACCTTTTTTTGATATTAACATACGCTAGAATATCAACATACTTTTCTCGAGACTCACCATTCACCATGTGCTTTTCCACTTAGGATAGGGATGAGGAGAAATCTATTGTCTGAGGGTTGTTAGTCTTTGGAATCTCTCTTCCAGACAGCAGTGAAGGCTGGGTGATTGAATATACTAAAGGCTGAGTTATTCAGCCTTTTGATGGGCAAGGAATAGATGTTTATGAGAGACAGACAGGAAAGTGGAGTTAAGGCCACAAGTAGATCAACGAGGACCTGATTGAATAGTGGAGCAGGCTTGCGGGGCCAAATGACTGACTTCTGCTTCTAATTCTTATGATCTTATCTCTACTTGAATGAAAAGCCATTAATGTTTTTACACATTCCTCCTCTTTTTTTTATCCTAACTCACCACTTGCCTCCTCTTTGTCTCAGCATTAATATAGATCCTTCAGTCACATTCATTCTGCTTTCAACAATCTCCTCAGGCTTCTTTCTCTCTTTCCACCTTCCAAAGTCTTCAAGATGCTGTCATTTCAGTCAGGTTGTCTGCATTTTCTGTGCAATCTCAGTAGTTTTACACATGAAAAAAAACTATTCAGTGTCTCTGATCCACTTTATTCTATTTTCCTGCCCTTTACCCTACCTAACAGTCAAAGCATTCACATATTGTCAACATTTGAGGGTTTTTTATAGTTAAACCTGATTTTTTTTTAAACATCAGTGTATCAATTGATTGTCACATTTCATTGTAGAATGACAGCGTTCATTCACTAACATGTAGTTGAATTTGTTTATAGCCAAGTACGTTGATTCAAAATTGCGAGCTGGTAACAAAGAAGCAACAGATGAGGAGCTGGAAAGAATGCTGGATAAAATCATGATCATATTTCGATTTATTCATGGTGAGCTCTTCTCATTGAGTTGTAGCTGTATTGTGAATCCTCCTCTCCAGTTTTGTTTCTGGACTTCGGAATTAATTTTGTCTTAGACATAGATTGCCCCAGCCCGGAATACTATCTGGGCAACAAAACCCTAGCAAAAACCTGAATCGTTAATTAAAGTGGCTCAGTGTTAGTTTTCCCTGGCCCATCATTTGAACAGAAACACCGTGCAGGGGATTGGGGAAAAGGCAGCAGAATGGTACCAATGTTAAAATCCTCATCTGCTGAGGCAGTGCAGATATGATGGGCTGAATGGCTGCCTCCTGTGATTCTGTGACTCTGAGTAAGAACTATTTTGCTTGAAATACTGTTCCTGGAGAATGAGGCACTTTGTGTCACTAATATCATTGATATCTAAGCACAGTCGCTGTCTGGCCCTTGCGCACCTAATTACAAATTCATCATCTAGACCTAGGCTGGCATTTATTATGGGTCTCTAGTTGCCCTGAGATGGTGATGCTGAAGCATTATGGTGGTTTAATACAACTAAATGGCTTTTGAGGCCACTTCAAGGGGTAGTTAAGAGTCAGTCACTTTGGTCTGAGTCTAGAATTACGTGTAAGCCAGACTGGGAAAGAACAGCAGGTTTCCATCCCTAAAGAGCAGCTGTTTTTTTTTAAACAGCAATTCAACAGCTTTATTACCACTTTTACCGATATCAGCTTATTTTAAATTGAACTTCAACTCTCCAATTGCCATGATGGGGTTTGATCTCCATCTCCATCTACAATTCAAGTTTATTAATGCAGGAACATTAATAACAGTGACGTCATATAAAAGAGAAAAATATTGTGTATTGAACACGTGAATCATCTCCACATGGAGATATCCTGCAAAGTGCAGTTTTGAGTTTTTTTTGAGCTTTTTAATTTACTATAAAAGTCACTCACCTGGGGAATCGACCTCATTGTGAGACTAGAGCAAGTTTGAGAGGGAGAGATTCATGCTGTGGGTAAGGCAGCTAATGTTTGCTTGCTTATTTATTTATTCATTAAGTTTAAGATTTTTTGTGGGCTTTTTTCTGTGCTCGGTGTGTGGAGCTGCAGTCCCCAAGGGACCAGGTTAAGGAGCTGGAACTGCAGCTTGAGGACCTTTCTCTCATTAGAGAGAATGAGGAGGTAATTGACAGGGACTACCGGCAAGTGGTCACACTGGGGCAATGGGAAAAAGGCAAGTGGGTAACGGTTAGGAAGGGGAAGGCTCACGTGATGGAGAGCACGCTGTTGGATGTCCCCCTTCAAAATAAGTACTGAATACTGCTGGGGGGGGACAGCTCACCTGGGGGAAGAAGCGATGGCCAGGTCTCTGGAGCTGAGCCTGACGCAGTACTTCAAAAAAGTAAGAAAAAGAGCAGCAAGGCAGTGTTAATAGGGGACTCCATAGTGAGGGGATCAGACAGGCGTTTTTGCGGACGCAGACAGGAGTCGCGGATGGTGGTTTGCCTCCCTGGAGCTGGGATCCGGGATGTCTCTGGACGCATCCCGGACATCCTGAAAGAGGAGGGTGAGGACCCAGAGGTTGTGGTTCACATAGGTACCGCTGACATACGCAGGAAGAGGGAAGGGGTCATGAAAAGGGATTATAGGGAATTAGGTAGACAGCTGAGAAAGAGGAACACGAAGGTAGTAATCTCAGGATTGCTGCCTGCACTGCGGAGAGTGAGAGCAGAAATGGAATGAGGTGGAGGGTGAACGCGTGGCTGAGGGACTGGAGCAGGGGGCAGGGATTCCGGTTCCTGGATCATTGGGACCTCTTCAGGGGCAGGTGTGACCTGTTCAGTAAAGACGGGTGGCACTTGAATCCCAGGGGGACCAATATCTTGGCGGGAAAATTGGCTAGGGCTACTGGGGGGGCTTTAAACTAGAAAGGTTGGGGGAAGGGAATCGAGATGAGGTGATTGAGAGCAAGGAGGTTAGCTCCCAAGTGGAGAAGGACTGTAGACAGCGTAAGAAGGAGGTTAGATGGGTGATGGAGAAGGGAAGCGCCCAGACCGAGGGTCTGAGGTGTGTCTACATTAACGCCAGGAGTGTAGTGAACAAAGTAGATGAGCTTAGGGCGTGGATTGCTGCTTGGGAATGTGATGTGGTGGCCATTACAGAGACTTGGATGCCTCAGGGACAGGACTGGGTACTTCAGGTGCCGGGATTCAAATGCTTCAGGAAGGACAGGGAGGGGGGCAAAAGAGGTGGCGGAGTGGCACTGTTGATCAGGGACAGTGTCACGGCTGCGGAGAAGGTAGATGCTGTGGAGGGACTGTCTACGGAGTTTCTGTGGGTGGAAGTTAGGAACAGCAAAGGGTCGATAACTTTGCTGGGTGTTTTCTATAGGCCGCCCAATAGCGACAGGGAAGTTGAGGAGCAGATAGGGAAACAGATCCGAGAGAGATGTAGTAATAACAGAGTTGTCGTGATGGGAGACTTTAATTTCCCAAACATCGATTGGAATATCCCTAGGGTAAGGGGTTTGGATGGGGAGGAGTTTGTTAGGTTTGTTCAGGAGGGTTTCCTGACACAGCACGTGGATAAGCCTACGAGAGGAGAGGCTGCACTTGACCTGGTGCTGGCTAATGAACCAGGACAGGTGACGGATCTCTCGGTGGGAGAGCATCTCGGGGATGGAGATCATAATTCTATCTCCTTCACAATAGCATTGGAAAGAGATAGGATCAGGCAGGCTAGGAAGGTGTTTGTCTGGAGTAAGGGGAAATATGATGACATCAGGCAGACAATTGGACGAATAAACTGGAAGGAGGTGTTCTTGGGGAAAAGTACTGAAGGAAGGTGGCGGATTTTCAAGGAATGTTTGACTGGAGCTCTGCAAGGCAACGTTCTGTTAAGACCAGGAGGTTTTGGTAGGTCGCGGGAGCCGTGGTGCACGAAGGTTGTGGTGAACCTGGTCAGGAAGAAAAGAAAAGTGTATAAAAGGTTCAGAGAGCTAAGAGATGTTAAGAATCTAGAGGAGTATAAGACTTGTAGAAAGGAGCTTAAAAAGGAAATTAGGAGAGCCAGAAGGGGACATGAGAAGGCCTTGGTGGGTAAAATTAAGGAGAATCCCAGGGCCTTCCACAAATATGTGAAGAGTAAAAGGATGAGAAAAGAAGGGATAGGACCTATAAAAGGTGAAGGGGGAAATGTCTGTGTGGAACCGGAAGACATGGCAGAGGTGCTTAATGAGTACTTTGCCTCGGTATTCACGGTGGAAAGTTATCTGGGAGGTTGTACTACAGGTTTGTGGCAGAGTGAAAAGATTGAGTCAGTGGATATTAGGAGAGAGGATGTGTTGGAACTTTTAAATTCTATCAAGATAGATAAGTCGCCGGGACCGGATGGGATGTACCCCAGGTTGTTGTGGGAAGTGATTGCAGAGCCCCTGGTGATGATCTTTGTATCGTCGATGGAGACGGGAGAGGTTCTGGAGGATTGTGGATGTGGTTCCTATTTTTCAAGAAAGGGAACAGGGATAGCCTGGGAAATTACCGACCGGTGAGTCTGAGCTCAGTGGTTGGTAAGTTGATGGAGAGGATTCTGAGGGACAAGATTTATGAGCATTTAGAGGAGTTTAGAATGATCAGGAATAGTCAGCACGGCTTTGTCAAGGGCAGGTCATGCCTTACGAGCCCAGTTGAGTTCTTTGAAAATGTGACTGAACACGTTGACAAAGGAAGAGCAATGGACGTGGTTTACATGGACTTCAGCAAGGCGTTTGATAAGGTCCCCCATGCAAGACTTCTTGAGAAGGTGAGAGGGCATGGGATCCAAGGGGCTTTGGCCTTGTGGATCCAGAACTGGCTTGCCTGCAGAAGGCAGAGAGTGGTTGTGGATGGGTCTTTTTCTGCATGGTGGTCGGTCACCATTGGAGTGCCCCAGGAATCTGTTCTGGGACCCTTGCTGTATGTCATTTTCATAAATGACCTGGATGAGGAAGAAGTGGAGGGATGGGTTAGTAAGTTCGCCAACGATATGAAGGTTGGTGGTGTTGTGGATAGTCTGGAGGGATGTCAGAAGTTGCAGCGTGACATAGATAGGATGCAAGACTGGGCGGAGAAGTGGCAGATGGACTTCAACACGGATAAATGTGTAGTGGTCCATTTTGGCAGGACCTACGGGATGCAGGAGTACAACATCAAGGGTAGGAGTCTTGGCTGGGTTGAAGAGCAAAAGGATCTTGGGGTCCGGGTCCATAGGACTCTTAAATCGGCCTCGCAGGTGGAGGATGAGGTCAAGAAGGCATATGGTGTACTGGCCTTTGTTAATCGAGGGTTGAGTTTAGGAGTCGGGAGGTAATGCTGCAACTTTATAGGACCCTTGTCAGACCCCACTTGGAGTACTGTGTGCAGTTCTGGTCGCCTCACTACAGGAAGGATGTGGAAGCTATTGAGGGGGTGCAGAGGAGATTTACAAGGATGTTGCCTGGATTGGGAGGCATGCCTTATGAAGACAGGTTGAGGGAGCTAGGTCTCCTCTCCCTGGAGAGACGAAGGTTGAGAGGCGACCTGATAGAGGTTTATAAAATGTTGAGAGGAATAGATAGGGTGGATTCTCGGAGGCTATTTCCCAGGGCTGAAATGGTCGCTACGAGAGGACACAGATTTAAGGTGCAGGGAAGCAAGTACAGAGGAGATGTTAGGGGAAAGTTTTTCACTCAGAGGGTGGTGAGTGAATGGAATTGGCTGCCGTCGGTGGTGGTGGAGGCAAACTCGCTGGGGTCTTTTAAAAGACTTCTGGATGAGTATATGGGATCCAATGGGATTGGAAGTTACAAGTAGTTCTATGGCTTGGTAGGTATAGATGTGATCGGCGCAACTTGTGGGCCGAAGGGCCTGTTTGTGCTGTAGAGTTCTATGTTCTAAGAGGGTTGTCAGGGAAAGGATCGGACCTGTCAGGGACAAAGAAGGGGAATTATGCTTAGAACCCAAAGAAGTAGGTGAGATCCTAAATGAATACTTTGCATCAGCATTCACAAAGGTTGACTGGTAGTGTCTCAGATGTGTTGACCTGTTAGAAAAAATCTCAGTTACAAGGGAGGAAGTGTTAGGTTTTTTAGGAAACATTAAGACAGACAAATCCCCAGGGCTTGATGGCATCTATCCTAGACTGCTCAGGGAGACAAGGGATGAAATTTCTGGGCCTCTAACAGAAATCTTTGTCTCTTCACTGGACACAGGTGAGGTCCCAGAGGATTGGAGGATAGCAAATGTGGTCCCATTATTTAAGAAGGGTAGCAAAGATAACCCGGGTAATTATAGGCCTGTGAGTTTGACGTCCGTGGTAGGGAAATTGTTGGAGAAGATTCTTAGGATCTATGTGCATTTAGAATGGAATAATCTCATTAGCGATAGACAGCATGGTTTTGTACAAGGGAGGTCATGCCTCACAAACTTGGTTGAGTTTTTTGAGGTGACAAAAACGATTGACGGAGGAAGGGCCGTGAATGTCGCCCATATGGATTTTAGGAAAGCGTTTGACAAGGTCCCTCATGGCAGGCTGGTGCAAAAGGTTAAATCTCACAGGATAAAAGGTGTGCTAGCTAGATGGGTGGAGAACTGACTTGGCCGTAGAAGACAGAGGGTAGCAGTGGAGGGGTCTTTTTCTGGTTGAAGGTCTGTGACTAGTGGTGCAGGGCTCTATGCTGGGACTTCTGCTGTTTGTGATATATATAAATGATTTGGAAGAAGATGTAGCTGGTATGATCAGTAAGTTTGCGGACAACACAAAGATTGCTGGACTTGCGGATAGTTGATGAACATTGTCAGAGAATACAGCAGGATATAGATAGGCTGGAAAATTGGGCGGAGAAATGGCAGATGGAATTTAATCTAGATAAATGCATAGTGATGCATTTCGGTAGATCTAATGTAGGGAGGAGCTACACAATAAATGGCAGAACCATCAGGAGTAAGACATACAGAGCGACCTGGGTGTGTAAGTCCACAGATCCCTAAAAGTGGCAGCAACGGTGGAGAGGGTGGTGAAGAAGGCATGTGGCATGCTTGCTTTTATTGGACAGGGCATCGAGTATAAAAGTTGGCATATGATGTTGCAGCTATATAGAATGTTGATTAGGCCACATTTGGAATACTGCATCCAGTTCTGGTCGCCACACTACCAGAAGGACATGGAGGCTTTGGAGAGAGTACAGAAAAGGTTTACCAGGATGTTGTCTTAGCTATGAGGACAGATTGGGCAAACTGGGGTTGGTCTCCCTGGAAAGATGGAGGATGAGGGGTGACCTAATAGAGGTGTATAAAACTGTGAAGAGCATAGATAGGGTGAACAGTGGGAAGCTTTTTCCCAGGTCAGAGGTGACGAACACAAGGGGTCACAAGTTCAAGGTTAAGGGGGCAAGGTTCAACACAGATGTTAGGGAGACATATTTTACACAGAGGGTGGTGGGGGCCTGGAATGCGCTGCCAAGCAAAATGGTTGAGGCAGACACGCTGGGATCATTTAAGACTTATCTAGACAGCCACATGAACAGACTGGGAATAGAGGGATACAAACGAATGATCTAGTTGGGTGCATGAGCGGCGCAGGCTTGGAGGGCCGAAGGGCCTGTTCCAGTGTAGTACTGTTCTTTGTTCTTTGTGCGATAGCTCGTCGTAAGTTTCTGCATCCCTCGATACTGAGAGCAAAATTAGAGTTTTTGCCTCTAATCACTACCCAATTGTACCTAATAAGAGATGCATTTGTGCAGATGTTACAAGCAGACAGCACCAGGCTTTACTGAGAGGCTTGCTGCTGAGCAAATAACCTATCAACATTCAACTTCCAGATTTATACCTCAGTATTATAGCATAGTGCCTATGTAACTTCACTTAATAAAGGCTTACTTATAGCTTCTGTGGAACTTTAAAATGGAGTTGTGTCATCAATAAATAGAGCTGGCTTAACTACGGGGAATTATAGGCCGGTTAGTTTAACGTCTGTGGTAGGTAAAATGTTAGAATCCGTCATTAAGGAGGAAATTGCGAGGCATCTTGAAGGGAATTGCTTGATAGAGCAGACGCAGCACGGTTTCATTAAAGGGAAGTCGTGTCTGACAAATTTACTGGAGTTCTATGAGGATGTGTCTAGGGCGGTGGATAGAGGAGAGCCGGTGGATGTGGTCTTTCTGGATTTTCAGAAGGCGTTTGACAAAGTACCTCACAAGAGGTTATTGCAGAAGGTCGAGGGACATGGAGTTGGGGGTAGGGTGTTAGCGTGGATAGAGGATTGGTTGTCAAATAGGAGGCAGAGAGTGGGGGTCAACGGGTGCTATTCGGATTGGCGGATGGTGACTAGTGGAGTGCCCCAGGGGTCGGTGCTGGGGCCTCAGCTTTTTACCATTTATATAGATGATCTGGAGGAGGGAACCGAGTGTAGGGTGTCGAAATTTGCTGATGACACCAAGATTGGGGGAAGGGCAAATTGTGCGGAGGGTGTGGAGAGTCTGCAGAAGGATCTAGATAGGCTGGGCGAATGGGCCAGGAAATGGCAAATGGAATTTAATGTTGGCAAGTGCGAGGTGGTCCACTTTGGTAGGAATAATGGTAGGAAGAACTATTACTTACGTGGCGAAAAACTGCAGCAGGCGACGGTGCAGAGGGACCTCGGGGTCCTTGTGCATGAGTCACAAAAACCCAGCTTGCAGGTGCAGCATGTGGTCAGGAAGGTGAATGGGATGCTGGCCTTCATAGCGAGGGGGATTGAATATAAAAGTAGGGAGGTCTTGCTGCAGCTGTATAGGGCATTGGTGAGGCCGCAGCTGGAGTACTGTGTGCAGTTTTGGGCGCCGCACCTGCGCAAAGATATTTTGGCCTTGGAGGGAGTGCAGAGGAGGTTTACTAGGCTGATACCGGAGTTGAGGGGGTTGAGCTATGAGGAGAGGCTGAATAAACTAGGCTTGTACTCGTTAGAGTTTAGAAGAATGAGGGGAGATCTCATTGAGACGTATAAGATGATGAATGGGATGGATAGGATAGAGGTGGAGAGACTCTTCCCGCTCAAAAAAGACAGTAGGACAAGGGGGCACAGCCTCAAGATAAAGGGGGGGGGGCGGTTTAGAACAGAGTTGAGGAGGAACTTCTTCACTCAAAGGGTGGTGAATCTCTGGAATTCTCTGCCCGTTGAAGTGGTGGAGGCTGCCTCGCTAAATATTTTTAAGAAGCAGGTTGATGGGTTTTTGATAAGAGAGGGGATTAAGGGTTATGGGGAGAGGGCGGGAAAGTGGAACTGAGCCACGACAGATCAGCCATGATCTTATTGAATGGCGGGGCAGGCTCGAAGGGCTAGATGGCCTACTCCTGCTCCTATTTCTTATGTTCTTATGTAACTCTCTTGATATCAAGTCTATTGGCACTGTGTGCTGCTTAATTTTCAAAATCCCTGATAATTCCTGGAATGTAGGTAGATACCCAAACCATGAGATTGGGATAACAGTCTGTGTCTGACAGATCTCCAGTGAAGTTGAGTTAGATTACTTTCTGCACCATTCTTGTGTAATGAGTCTATAACATCAGTTGCTTCTAACTTGCAGCAGTGCTGTATGAGCATCAGCTAGCCCTGAAACTTGTGACTTACAGGAACAGTTGAATGCATTATCCTACATGAATACCTTGTTGTACCTGACCTGAGAATGTGTGGCTTAGAAAGTGAGACATATTTTGCTACTTAGTGGCTTTTGATTCAGCAAAGTCACAACACTGTGGTGAGTTTCCTCCCACAGTCCAGAGATGTGTGGGTAGGTTGATTGGCCATGCTAAGTTGCCCCTTAGTGTCAGGGTTAATAGCAGGGTAAATACATGAGGCTTTTGGGATAGAGGCTGGGTGTGATTGTGGTCTTAATGGCTTCTTTCTACACTGTAGGATTCTGAGACTTGTTTTGCCTTGTGCATTATTTTTTGATTATATACTAAAGGACTTCCAAGTATGCTGTATTCCAGGTTCGAACTGATTTGTTTTCAATGTTGTAAATTAACTTGGACGTCAATATTTACTTCCCTTCCAACAGGTAAGGATGTATTTGAAGCCTTCTATAAGAAGGATTTGGCAAAACGTCTCCTGGTGGGGAAAAGTGCTTCTGTTGATGCTGAGAAGTCAATGCTTTCCAAACTGAAGCACGGTACGTCTGCAGTTTCTGTCTGACTCCGACTTCTGTTTTCCTACCAAGTTAGAAATAGCTGGAGCTCTGTGACTATTTCTTATGTTGTTTCTTTAGAATGTGGGGCTGCCTTCACCGGCAAGTCAGAAGGAATGTTTAAAGACATGGAACTCTCAAAGGACATCATGGTCCAATTTAAGCAGGTAATCTCTAACGCAATTTCTATTTGCTGATTTCCTTTTCATCCCTTTTCTCTCCAAGTTCTTCCCTCTCTTCTAAATCCAACCTTTCTCTCATTATAACCCCCCCTTCCTTTAATTTTCTTTTCCTCTTTATCTGTACTCCTTTCATCTCCTCTCTAGCTACCTTCTTCCCATCTCTCCTTCCTCCCTCCCTTTTTCGCCCTTCTTTGTCCATCTCTCGTTCTGATCATCTCTGCCCCCAGTTCTGCCCTCTCTACTGTGCTTCTCTGTAGTCCCTTTGCTAGTATCTCTACATCAGACTTCAAGAAGCTCAGCCATGAATTTAGACAGTATCAGCAAGCTGATTAAATGTGGATGATATGGACAGCATAGTGGTTAGCACTGCAGCTTCAGTGCCAGGGACCTGGGTTCAATTCCAGAATTGCGTGACTGACTGTGTGGATTGATCCGGATGCTCCGGCGGATTGGCTGCGCTTAATTGCCCTTAGTGTCCCAAATTGTGTATGTTAGGGGGATTACAGCCTGGGTCAGATGCTCTGTTGGAGGGTCAGTGCAGACTTGATGAGCTGAGTGGCCTCTTGCATTGTAGGGATTCTGAGAGCTGGCCTAAATCATTGCTACTTCTCACACTCAACATATGTTCACAGCAGTGGCCTCTAGGTGGCAGTTAGGAGCAGGAATTCAGTTCCCTTCTCCCAGCCCTCGGCTCAGGAAGACAGCTTAATTTCAGATGGGCTGAGATCAGTGGAATTTGAGTATATGGAAACTTGCTGGTCTCCAGGATTCGTGTATTTACTGACTGAGATAAGAAATGTGCTGTGCGACTCATCATGGCTGTAATTATTGTTAATGTCTTCAACTGTGTGTTTTAAGTATTTCAAACTGTATTGGTGTGCAGAATTGGATTGAGAATTTATAATTTAGGAAATAAATTTGTGCTCAGTGGCTCATTCACAGACCAATGACCAAACATCGGGAGGGGAGGAGGGCTGGGTAAGCCACCTGAATAATTAGAATCAAAGAAAGGTTGTGGCACAAAAGGAGGCCATTTGACCTGTCATTTTTGTGCTGGCGTTATGCCAGAGAAGGTCAATTAGTCCCATTCCCCAACCCTCTGTGAGCCAGGCTTTAATCTGCCTCCACTGCAGTACTTTCCAAATCCTGACTTCACTTACAGTGTCAAAATGTTTTCCCTCATATTGCCACTGCCTCTTTTGCCACTCACCGTGTGTTGATGCCCTTTGGTTCATGACCCTTCTGCCAATGGGAACTGTTTTTCTCCAACTTGTCGGCCAGGTCCCTCATATATCTCTATAAAATCTCCTCTCAATCTTCTCTTCTCTTTCAGCTTTTATCCACCTAACTGAAGTCCATTATCACTGGAACCATTCTCCTAAACCTTTACTTCATAGTCTCTAAATGCAGATACAGATAGTGCGACAGTGTGAGTTGGACAGTTCTTTTTATTCATTCATGGGACACGGGTGTCACTAACTGACCAGCATTTATTGCCCATCTCTAGTTGCCCTTGAGAAGATGGTGGTGGTGGTGAAGGTTCTTGAGTCGTTGCAGTCCATGTTCTGTAGGTTGGCCCACAACGCCATTTGGGAGGGAATTCCAGGATTTTGATCCAGCGACTGTGCAGGAACAGTAATATAATATATCTCCAAGTCAGGATGGTGAGTGGCTTGGAGGTGGTGGTGTTTCCATGTATCTGCTGCCCTTGTCCTTCTAGATGGAAGTTGGTCGTGGATTTGGAAGGTGCTGTCTAGGGATCTTTGGTGAATTGCTGCAGTGCATCTTGTAGATAGTAGCAGTAATGTGTACTGAGTGTTGGTGTTGGAGTAAATGTTTGTAGATGTGGTGCCGATCAAGCGGGTTGCTTTGTCCTGGATGGTGTCAAGCTTCTTGTGCTGTTGGAGCTGCATCCATCCAGGCAATTGGGGAGTATTCCATCACGTTCCTGACTTGTGCCTTGTAGATGGTGGATAGGCTCTGGGAGCCAGGAAGTGAGTTACTCGCCACAGTATTCCTAGCCTCTGATGTCCTCTTGTAGCCACTGTGTTTATGTGGTGAGTCCAGTTGAGTTTCTGGTCAATGATAACCCTAAGGATGGGGTTACACCATTGAATGTTTCTTATTGGTGATGGTCATTGCATAGCATTTGAGTGACGCAAAGGTTACTTGCCATTTGTCAGCTCGAGCCAGGATATTGTCCAGATCTTATTGCATTTGAACATGGACTGCTTCAGTAGCTGAGGAGTCGTGAATGGTGCTCAACATTGTGCAATCATCAGCAGACATCCCCACTTCTGACTTTATGATGGAGGGAAGGTCATTGATGAAGTAGCTGAAGATTGTTGGGCCTAGGACCCTACCCTGAGGGACTCCTGCAGAGATGTCTTGGAGTTCAGATGAATGACCCTCCACAACCGCAACCATCTTTCTATGTGCCAGGTATGACTCCAACGCGCAGAGAGTTTGTCCCCTGATACCCATTGATTCCAGTTTCACTAGGGCTCCTTGATGCCACACTCAGTTGAATGCAGTCTTGATGTCAAGGGCTGTCACTCTTACCTCAACTCTTTTGTCCATGTTTGAGCCAAGGCTGTAATGAGGTCAGAAGCTCAGTGACCCTGGAGAAACCCAAACTGAGTGTTGCTGAGCAGATGCTGCTTGATAGCATTGTTGATGACTCCTTCCCATCACTTAACTGATGATCGAGAGCAGACTGGGTGGTAATTGGCCAGGTTGGATTTGTCCTGCTTTTGTGTACAGGACCTACTTGGGCAATTTTCCACATTGTTGTGTTGTAACTGTACTGGAAGAGCTTGGCTAGGGGAAAGGCAAATTCTGCAGCACGGGTCTTCAGTACTATTTCCAGAATGTTATATTTGCAATATTCAGTGCCTCCAACCATCTCTTGATATCACATGGAGTGAATCGAATTGGCTGGAGACTGGCATCTGAGATGCTGGGGACCACCTGGAGGAGGCTGCAATGGACCTTCCACTCAGCACTTCTGGCTGAAGATTACTGTGAATACTTCAGTCTTATCACTGATGTGCTGGGCTCCTCCATCATTAAGGATGGGGATATTTGTGGAGCCTCCTCCTCCAGTGAGTTGTTTAATTGTCCAACACCATTCTCGACTGGATGTGGAGGGACTGCAGAGCTTAGATTTGATCCATTGGTTTGCTCTGGCTATCACTTGCTGTTTTTGCTATTTGGCATGCAGGGAGTCTTGTTTGATAGCTTCACCATGTTGACACCTCATTTTTATGTTTATTACAAGTCAAACCAGTATTTTATCAGGACTTTTCATAATTTCCTTGCTTTTGTACTTCATGCATCTACTTAAAGCCTGAGGGCACTACGTTCTGTTTAACCACTTTCTCAACCTACTTATTATCTGCAACAATTCTGTTCTTGTACTCCCTTTCAAATTGGACCCTTTATTTTGTATTGCCTTTCCTCATTCTTCCAACCAAAATATATTACTTCACACTTCTCTGCTTGACATTTCACCTGCCCCACAGCTTGCCCATTGCATCTGTATGTGCCTGTCTGTATCTTGAAGTTTAACACTATCCCCTTCATTGTTCACAGTATTTATAAGTTTCGTGTCATCACGAATTCTGAAATTGTGCTCAAACCTTGCTAAATCCTATGTATCTTCCTCTAGTCCAATACACAATTGTTCGTCACTACTCTCTATTTCCTGTCACTCAACAAACTTTTTGTACCCATGTTGTCACTATCTCTTTTATTCCATGAGCTTCAACTTTGCTGTCAAGCTTATTATATGGCATTTATCGGACACTTTGGGTGGGATTTTACTGCCTTCATGAAACTGAGACTGGAAAATCCCACCCGAGGTCAACGGACATTTCCATTGTCCGCCCCTTGCCTGCTCTATTCCATGGTGGGTGGAGCTATGGAATTCCAGCATTTATGTACACCCCATCAACCACATTATCCTTATCAACCCCTTCTGTTGCATCATTGGAAAGTTCAGTCAAGTTAGGTAAACATAGTTTAACAAAGCTATTCTGACTTTTCTTAATTAATTCGTACTTATTTCAAGCACTGCTGCCTCACAGCGCCAGGGACCTGGGTTCGGTTTCCGGCTTGGGTCACTGTGCAGAGTCTGCATGTTCTCCCCAGGTCTGCTTAGGTTTCCTCAAGGCGCTCCGGTTTCGTCCCACAGTCCGAAAGACGTGCTGGTTAGGCCATGCTAAATTCCCCCTCGGTCTGCCCAAACAGGCACTGGAGTGTGGCGACTAGTGGATTTTCACAGTAACTTCATTGGAGCATTAATGTAAGCCTACTTGTGACACTAATAAATAAACTTTAGATGTTCTCCCATTCTTCCTTTCCATTATTTCTGTTGCCTGCCGCTCAGTCTGTTTTAACCCTTATACGGTGGACAAATACCTATGAGTAGATGTCTTATTAGTACAAACAATATTTATTTAAACCCACACAATCAATAATCACCCACCTGACCAACAATAAGTTATCCTACAGAAAATACTAGAACTCAAGTCCAAAACAAGATCTTGACTTGACTTTGTGTGACTGGCAAGTACCCAAGCGGATATTGGCCCTTATCTGTGTGCTGATTTCGGTAGTCGTCTGCATAGTTTGGTCCTTTGGTCTGGCATTCTGGCTCTGGTCTTTCTTCCTTCCTTCTCGGGTGTAGTGGCTCTCCTCGTGCTGGCGATGTTCACCATTGTTGTAGCTTGTTTGTGGGGTCAGAGAGAGAGAGATTCTTGGTTGTGCAGCACCCTTTATACCCCGTTTGGTTTTCTGTCCCTTTTTGGCCATTGCCAATCAATTGATCAAGACTTGATCACCCTGATCAATAAGAGTCCAATCAGGTGCTACCACACTGATCTCTGGGTGTGTCCCCAGCGGCCATGTCTGTAGGTGTTGGAGGCACATAGGTCACACACCTCCCTCCTAAATAAGGGTTCACGGTGCCTTTGTATCTGGCACACAACCCAGTGTGACCAGAAAGTCTCTTTCATCCTGGAGATGAAACAAGCCAGTGTGACCCTTTCATCCTGGAGATGACCCATATCCTGTTTATTCACTCATCAGGGTTGCAGCCTGTTTGTCTCTGTCTTTAAACTGCAGCCTGTCGGTTTAGTTTCTTGCCCAATTGTCCCAGAGTGCTTTACAAAACACCATTTTAGATGGCCCGTTTGGCTGCATTTCCTACCACTGACATTATTCCCAAATGTAAACCTTATTGTACATGATCACTGTTCCCTAAATATTCCCCTTATTTTCACTTGACCCATCTAACCTACATCATTCCCTGTTTTTGTTTTCCTCCCAAAGTAGTGGATCTCTTAGCATCATCTCCCTCCCCTCCCCCAATGATTATTTTTCAACCTATTTCACGAGTCCTGTGCAAACATTGTCCTGTCCACAGCTGATGCAAACACTATTTACCATCTGCCAACGTGCCAGAATTTTGAAGCATTGATACTTGCTGAATTGCCTCAAGATCTAATTAATGAATGAAGGAATGAGTCATTCTGCTTTCAATACTTTTCTTTTGAACATATGAATTTCAAATTGGTTTGATTTCTACATTAAAAGTTTGAGTATCACTTTTCTTAAAAGTTCTAGTGCCACTGTCTCCAAATTGGGGCATAAAAGAGGAAACAAAAGGATAAGAGTGGGACTAATCCTAGAACATTTCCAACCTGAGACAGGGCAAATCAGTGAGCACACAATGTCGTCAATCCCACTCCTAGGACACAACCCAACCCTCTTGTTGGCCTTTGGCTCCACATTTAATCTGTATCAAGGTAAGAAAGTAAATTGTGAAGAGGGCATAAGGCTACAAAAATATATAAATAGGTTAAGTAAGTGGGCAAATGGAATATGATGTGGGCAAATTGTTGATTTTGGAATAAAAATAATCCCCTTATCTAAATGGTGAGAGGGTGCAGAGGGATCTGGGTGTCTCAGTGTATGAATCGCAAAAGACTAGTATAAATGTACGGAAAGTAATTAGAAAAGCTAATAGAATGTTATCATTTACTGCAAGAGGAATTGAATATAAAAATAGGTTATGCTTCAGTTACACAGTACTTGAGACCACGAATATAAATATGCTGGAAGCAGTTCAGAGAAGGTTTACCAGACTAATACCGGGAATAGGTAGGTTGTCTTGTGAGGGAAGGCTGGACAGGCTAGGCTTGTATCTGCTGGAGTTTAGAAAAATAAGAGCAGACCCTTAGAATGTTGGACCCTTACAGGATGAGAGAGGGGGTTTAGCGGTGGGAGATGAGGAAATGGCTGAGGCCTTAGATAAGTTTTTTGCCTCTGTCTTCACAGAGGAGGACATGAACAGTTTGCCATATCTTAAAGATAGAAGGATGTTAGGAGTTGAGGGCCTGAATGCGATTACTGTCACTAGAGAGGTAGTGCTTGATAGACTAATGGGACTGAAGGTGGACAAGTCCCCTGGACCGGATGGAATGCATCCCAGGGTTCTGAAGGCAATGGCAGAGGTGACAGTGGATGCCTTAGTAATTATTTACCAAAATTCACTGGATTCCAGGGACGTGCCGGAAGATTGGAAAACGGCTAATGTTACGCCGCTGTTTAAAAAAGGTAGCAGACAAAAGGCAGGGAATTGTAGGCCGGTTAGTTTAACGTCTGTAGTTGGAAAAATGCTTGAATCCGTCATCAAAGAAGAAATAGCGAGGCACCTAGAAAAGAATGGTTTGATAGAGCAGACGCAGCACGGATTTGTGAAGGGGAAGTCGTGTTTAACGAATTTATTGGATTTCTATGAGGATGTGACTAGTGCGGTAGACAAGGAACCGGTGGATGTGGTGTTTTTAGGTTTTCAAAAGGCATTTGACAAGGTGCCTCATAAAAGGCTGCTACAGAAGGTTAGGGTGCACAGAGTTGGGTGTTGGGGGTAAGGTGTTAGCGTGGATAGAGGATTGGTTGTCTAATAGGAAGCAGAGAGTTGGTATCAATGGGTGCTATTCTGATTGGCGGTTGGTGATTAGTGGAGTGCCGCAGGGATCGGTGCTGGGGCCTCAGCTATTTACCATTTATATAGATGATCTGGAGGAGGGGGCTGAGTGTAGGGTGACAAAATTTGCTGATGACACGAAGATGAGTGGAAAAGCAAATTGCGTGGAGGGTGTGGAAAGTCTGCAGAGGGATCTGGATAGGCTAAGCGAGTGGACGAGGACCTGGCAGATGGAGTATAATGTTAGCAAGTGTGAGGTTATCCACTTTGGCAGAAACAATAGTAGGAGGGATTACTATTTAAAGGGTGAAAAGCTGCAGCATGCTACAGTGCAGAGGGACCTGGGGGTCCTTGTGCACGAGTCGCAAAAACCCAGTCTACAGGTGCAGCAGGTGATCAAGAAGGCGAATGGAATGCTGGCCTTTATAGCGAAGGGGATAGAATATAAAAACTGGGAGGTTTTGCTGCAACTGTACAGGGTACTGGTGAGGCTGCAGCTGGAGTACTGTGTGCAGTTTTGGTCGCCGCACTTGCGCAAGGATATATTGGCCTTGGAGGGAGTGCAAAAGAGGTTCACTAGGTTGATACTGGAGATGAGGGGGTTGGACTATGAAGAGAGACTAAATAGACTGGGTCTGTACTCGTTGGAGTTTAGAAGGATGAGGGGGGATCTTATAGAGACGTATAAGATAATGAAAGGGATGGATAGGGTAGAGGTAGAGAGATTCTTCCCGCTTAGAAAGGATAGCAGGACGAGAGGGCACAGCCTCAAGATAAGGGGGGGGGGCAGGGGCAGTTTAGATCGGAGTTGAAGAGGAACTTCTTCACTCAAAGGGTGGTGAATCTTTGGAATTCTCTGCCTGTTGAAGTGGTGAAGGCTACCTCGCTAAATATATTTAAGTCACGGGTAGATAGGTTTTTGATAGACAAAGGAATTAAGGGTTATGGGGAGAAAGCGGGAAAGTGGAACTGATCCACTTCAGATCAGCCATTATCTTACTGAATGGCGGGGCAGGCCCGAAGGGCTAGATGGCCTACTCCTGCTCCTATTTCTTATGTTCTTAGACTTAATTGAAACAAAAACCCCCTGAGGGGTCTTGGGCGAATGGTTATGGAAAGGATGCTAATGTCTTCTGGGATAATTTAGAGCTAGGGATCATGCATATAAAACTGAGGTGAGGCAAAGTCTTTTTTTGAGGCAGAGGTGAATAGACCCTTGGTAAGCAAGGTGGTGATAGGTTATTGGGGATAGGTGGGATTCAGATTTGAGATTTTTAATCCGATAAATTGGGGAACAGGTTCAAGGCGATGAGTGGTCTACTCCTGCTCTTTGTTCATATGTCCTGGGTGCTTCCCCATTACTTGTGAAATTAACAAAGCCAAGATTTCAGTGCATTTGTCATCGTAGTTTGCTGGGGAGGTCTAACCAAGGCATCCAAATTTGGAAAGCTTTGGTCTGATGTATAAGATGCATTGGATATATTAAATAGCTCATATGAATTCAAAGGAATTACTGATGATTTTAGCCACTGCACTTGCTTCCTTTCTATATACCCTCACTCCATATTGTTACCTACAAATTGTACACATTGATTTGAGGCACTTCAGACCTGGTCTGAAGCTGAGTTCAGGACCTGCTATCATTTCTTGTGGTGGATTTGTAGCTGAGCTCAGATTCCTGGGAGGCCCTGTGCTTCATAGAGCATGAGTAAATGGCCATCACCTTATGTACCAGCATCAATTTTGACAATCAAGCTGATTTGATTTTTGATTTTTTGTGAATTTTCATCTTCCACCATTGAAACAAGGCTCTCAACATTTTTGACCAGGAAGCATTTTGTGGAGCTTTCATATATTTGTGTTCTTAATGCGCAAATTTTCTCTCTGCCTTTTCAGTATATTCAAAATCAGAATGATCCAAGCAAGATAGATCTTACAGTCAACATTCTGACAATGGGATACTGGCCAACATACACACCCATGGAAATACATTTACCTCCGGAGGTAAGTGAAGTCAGATAGTGATCAGTTTGATCTACGTTCATAAGTGAAATTGGGCATTTAATGCTGAGGAAGAGGGTGAGAAAACATCAGAGGATATTAATAAACTTGCAGAACAGGATTGTAAAGGGCAATGAATTTCAATATGGCTGAGTGTGGGTTGATACATTTTGGTAGGAGGAATAAAGAGCCCTCCTTCCTCCCTTTCCTCCTTCCTCCCTCCCTTTCTTTCTTCCTTCCCTCCCCTTCCTTCCTTCCTTCCTTCCTTCCTTCCTTCCTTCCTTCCTTCCTTCCTTCCTTCCTTCCTCCCTTCCTCCCTTCCTTCCTTCCTCCCTTCCTCCCTTCCTCCCTTCCTTCCTCCCTTCCTCCCTCCCTCCCTCCCTCCCTTTCCTCCCTCCCTTTCCTCCCTCCCTTTCCTCCTTTGCCCCCTTTTTCTTTCCTTGTCTTTTCCTTTCCTGCTGGGCTGCAGAAGCCACCTCTGCGTCAGCTCATTGCCTGCTGAATCTCTCAGCCGTGCACCCATAGCATTTCACATGGCTATGCCAGTGCTAGCTGGTTCTGGTTCTCCCACTCGCCATCAACCTGAACTCCTAAGTTCCTTGCTAACTGTAAAATTCCATTTGCTGTTGGAAACCTTTTAGTTATGCTAATAATTAACCTACCTGCCATTTTTCAGTGGGGAGCTGCCTTCCCAGAGGTTGGAAGGTGCTAGCCAGTGCTGAATTTCCAGTCCTGTTGGCCTCATTCCTGCCTCTAGTGAGCTTTCAAAACCCAGCCCATTGTTTTCCTAAAGAGCCCTGACCTATTGGAGATTAAATTTTAAAAATGACATGTATTATCCAGTATCAATTTTTCTGCTGGTTTATGTTTGAAAAAAATACTCAGTTTTTATACCGGATCTCTTGATTTTTCAGAGTTTATGCTTGATGTTTGACGTGGTGGGGTTGACACAAGTGTATTCTATTAGCCCTCTCTTTCCAGCCAATGAGCACAGTGATCATAAAGGGAGAAAAATTCTTTCCTTGCTAGAGTTGTTTTATGCTTTTGGGGAGACTAGAGAAGCTCTGCTCCTCAGAGGCAAAGGTTAAGGAAGACTTATTGGACTATGTTCAAAATAATGAAGGGTTTTGACAGGGTAAATAAGGAACAATTGTTTCCATTGGCCGGAAGGTTGGTTACGAGGGGACACAGATTTAAGATAATTGACAAACAGAGCGCATTTAATGCAGCGAGTGTTTGTGATCTGGAATGCACTGTCTGAAAGGGAGGTGGAAGCAGATTCAATAATAACCTGCAGAGACTTGAATAAATACTTAAAGCCAAAAATGTGCAGAGCGATGAGGATGGGGTAGATCTCAGTCAGACAGACCTGAATGACACTTGCTGCGCAAATGAATGTCACATCTATATGTCATTACACTTGTAATACTTAAATATTTATGTTTTTAGATGATAAAATTGCAGGAGGTATTTAAGACGTTTTACCTTGGAAAACACAGTGGCAGAAAACTACAATGGCAGCCGACATTAGGACATTGTGTTTTGAAAACAGAATTCAATGAGGTGAGACTTTATCAGGAACTTTTTTCAATATATTTTGTTGTTGTGTACATCTGGTGAAAATAATGGTGACTGTGGAATAAGGGAATGTGAGTTATCTAACGCAATGAAAATTAAATTGCTTGGCAGCACGATATACTTATTTTAAAAACAACTTGCTTTTTTCCCTTTAACAGGCAAAATTAAAAGAAGCATGTGTTTGTTTATACACTTTGTGATGGTGAGGAGCATAGTGCCATCTCCCTCTCCCTCCCCTATTTGGTTGTAGCAGAAGTTTTCCATTTTAAAAGAATGCTGCACTGCCCATTAAGTATGCACTTGAATGTATGCAGTATGTAAGCCAAAGATATTATTCAGTTAAACTTTAAGAGATTGGTTTTATTGTGCTAAAACCTACCGAGGTAAAATATTAAAAATGTATAAATATGTCCTACTTCCCACTAACATGCTATTTAAAAAGTATTCTGATGATGTTGTCTTTTAAAAAGCATTTAGACAGTTACATGGGTAAGATGGGTATAGAGGGATATAGGCCAAATGCAGGCAATTAGGATTAGCTTAGCAGCTTTAAAAAAAAGGATGGCATGAACACATTAGGCTGAAGGGCCTGTTTCCATGCCATAGACTCTATGACTCTATCAGTCTTTCTTGGGTCCAGGGAATGATTTCATTTATGTACATTGAATGCTATCTTTCAAAGTTTTGCCAGTTCACTCATCAACCAATGTCCATTTACAACTATCTGCTCTCTTTCCTGTTCACTCTATAATTTATTGTGTCACTTAATGTGGTGAGCAAGCTTAGATAGATGACTCCTTATTCCTTTGTCCAAATTATTTATAGAGTGCAGTGACCTGATACTGAAAAGCCGAAGCTTCAGTACAAATATCTGCCAGACACCGCCAGCTATATGTTAGCAACTTGTGTCTTACTTTCTGTTCAATTCCCTACCCAAGCTAGTAAGTTCTCTCCTATCCCATGCACTGTCTCATTTTTGTTACTGTTATGTGAATCCTTATTAAATGCTTTCAGAAACTCCTCAAATAATATCCATTCACTGTCCCTTATCCACACATTAGTGTAAATATGTTTATTAGTCATAGAGTCCCTACAGTGCAGAAAGAGACTATCCAGCCCATCGAGCCTACACCACCAACAATCTCACCCAGGCCTTATCCCCATGCCCCATGTATTTACCCTGCTAATCTCCCTGATACCAAGGGGCAATTTACCATGGCCAATCCACCTAACCTGCACATTTTTGGACTGTGGGAGGAAGCCAGAGCACCTGGAGGAAACGCAGGCAGACACAGGGAGAATGTGCAAATTTCACACCGTCACCCAAGGCTGGAATTGAACCCAGGTCCCTGGTGCCGGGTGGCAGCAGTGCTAACCACTGTGCCACCATGCTGCCCTTTATACACATCTTATTCTTACAAATTACTGCTGGCTCTCACTGATTAGTTCATATTGTTCAATTGCTCAGTCACTCTAACCCCAGTTACAGATTCTAGTAATTTTCCCACAATAGGCCTATAATTTTCTCATGTTTTTATCTGACCTTCCTAAATAATGGAGTATTATTGGCAGTTTTCCACTTTAGCTTACCATTTACAAGTTGATCATGTAACCATTAAAATTAATGGTGTGCAGGATATAGATCATTTGGAGACTTGGGCAGAGAGATGGTAGATGGATTTAATCCAGACAAATGTGAGAGAGTGCATTTTGAAAGGCCTAATACGCATAGGAAATATGTGTATTATGTGAAAGGCCTTAAGAGTGATAGGCAAAGGGATCTGGGTGTACAGGTACACAAGTCATTGAAAGGTGCAAGTGAAGAAGATAGACAAGAACGCATATGGCATGCTTGCCTTCATCAGCTGGGCTATTGAGTTTAAAAATTGGCAAGTCATGTTGACGCTTTATAGAACCTTAGTGAGGCCGCACTTGGAATATACTGTTCAATTTTGGTCGCCATACTACCAGAAGGATGTGGAAGCTTTGGAGAGGGTACAGAAAAGATTTACCAGGATGTTGCCTGGTATGGAGAGCATTAGCTATGAGGAGAGGTTGGACAAACTTGGTTTGTTCTCTCTGGAACGATGGAGGTTGAGGGGAGACTTGATAGAAGTCTACAAGATTATAAGAGGCATGGATAGTGTGGAAACGCAGAAGCCTTTTCCCAGGGTGCAAGAGTCAGTTACTAGGGAACATAGGTTTAAGGTGCAAGGGGCAAGTTTTAAAAGAGATGTACAAGGTGAATTTTTTAGAGTGGTGCGTGCCTGGAACTTATTGCCAGCGGAGGTAGCGGAAGCGGATATGGTAGTGACTTCTGAGGGGTGCCTTGACAAGTACGTGAATGAGATGGGAAGGGAAGGACATGGTCCCTGGAAGCGTTAGGGGGTTTTAGTTAAGCCGGGCAGCATGGTCGGTGCAGGCTTGGAGGGTCGAAGGGCCTGTTCCTGTGCTGTAATTTTCTTTGTTCTTTGTTCAAGTACAAATCCATTCTTTACACCTTCCTCCTTATTCCAGTCCCCTTCCTGGAACTTTATCCCACTAAACGAAGAAGTTGTTAGATAAGTAAATGGGAGAGAGTGGTAGGAGAAGGACCTAAATTAGGCGATATAACCACTTTTTACTCAAACTCCTCTTGTGAAAAGGCCCATGGCTGAAGTGCTAATTTCTCTGTTCTCTTGGGCAGCACGATAGCACAGTGGTTAGCACTGCTGCTTCACAGCTCCAGAAACCCGGGTTCGATTCCCGGCTTCGGTCACTGTCCATGTGGAGTTTGCACATTCTCCTCGTGTCTGCTGGGTTTCCTCAGGGTGCTCCTGTTTCCTCCCACAGACCAAAGATGTGTGGGTGAGGTTGATTGGCCATGGTAAAATTGCTCCTTAGTGACCTGAAATGCATAGGTTAGAGGGATTAGTGTGTAAATATGTGAGGGTAGGGCTTGGGTGGAATTGTGGTCAGTGCAGACTTGATGGGCCAAAATGGCCTCTTTCTGCACTGCAGGGTTTCTGTGGTTTCTTCCAAGTTGGTGTATCACCTCATGAACATTTGCTGTGCTTTCTGTTTTGTCATATTTCCAGCATAATTTCCTTCTGTGTCCTCCATGTAGAGTTCATTCACATGAAACCGAGATCAACATTACATTTATTGATGTATGATCAACTCTTCCATTCAAAGTTGCATCATTCAACTAATCTGTTAATTCAGAATCTTTACAAGAAATTATCACGTTCTGCACAATTCAGCTGGTTGAATGATAAATTTTTAGACCGTGTTAGTAAAGTAAATATTGGACTACCCAGTGCTAGAACATAAGAACATAAGAAATAGGAGCAGGAGTAGGCCATCTAGCCCTTCGAGCCTGCCCCGCCATTCAATAAGATCATGGCTGATCTGTCGTGGCTCAGTTCCACTTTCCCGCCCTCTCCCCATAACCCTTAATCCCCTCTCTTATCAAGAACCCATCAACCCGCTTCTTAAAAATATTTAGCGAGGCAGCCTCCACCACTTCAACGGGCAGAGAATTCCAGAGATTCACCACCCTTTAAGTGAAGAAGTTCCTCTTCAACTCCATTCAAAACCGCCTCCCCCTTATCTTGAGGCTGTGCCCCCTAGTCCTACTGTCTTTTTTGAGCGGGAAGAGTCTCTCCACCTCTATCCTATCCATCCCATTCATCATCTTATACGTCTCAATGAGATCTCCCCTCATTCTTCTAAACTCTAACGAGTACAAGCCTAGTTTATTCAGCCTCTCCTCATAGCTCAATCCCCTCAACTCCGGTATCAGCCTAGTAAACCTCCTCTGCACTCCCTCCAGGGCCAAAATATCCTTGCGCAGGTGCGCATTTGGGGGTTAGATTTGGGGGTTACCCCAAAGATGCACTGGAGAGTCCCTTTTGGAAGTTACCAAGCAAGGGTTTAGCTGGCAATTGTCCAGCAGAGTTAACGTCCTCTGGACAATTGCGCCAGGCTGGAAGCCATCCAATGATTACAAACTTAGGATGGTTCTGCTAGTTTTATCCTAGCAGGATATCCTATGTTAGGGGCCAGATCAGAAACTCCAAGGTATTGTGAAGTCAGCCTAGACCCTAACATTACGGTGACCATAAGGTATTTCACTCCAGGTATGATCCAATTGACCCACTAGGAAGCTTTCATTAAAACAAACTATTTGAGAACACAATATAACAAAAAGAATTAGCAAAACTTTTACCAATTAAAATACTTAAACAAAATCTTAACAGCTATACATATCAATAGTTCTAATGTAAGTAACATCCTCATAGACATAAATCCTACTTCAGAAACAATTAGCACCATAAACAGATATGTTTGTGGATACTAGATTTCCAGCCTTTTAATCTCCCTGGACCAATACAGAAAGACACTTGCCTTCTGATTTCTATACAGCAGTTTCCAAAGAAGGATATATCCTCAAACAGCAGAACTTCAGAATAATAACCCTACTTTCTGGAAGATCCCAGTCTCCACACTTATGAGAATGAGCTATTTCTTTCTACAGCTCCCAAAAAAACAATTGAGCTATGTTTCTATCTGTGGGCCTAATCCACCCTGTCATAATACTGTCATTCAAACCCTATGCTGCAAAACTCAAGGGGAAAACACTAAAATAACAGAACAACAGTAATTCAGCTAAAAATAAACATTCTAGCAATTAGCACCAATTAGACTACTGCCATCACAACAGATTTGCCTGGTGCGGACAAAACAGCACTGATAATAAAACAAACTGCTAAAACAGATCCTGCACAAGAAGCATAATTTAAATATATTTCTCAAAGGCACAATTTTGTCACACCCTGATAGTTACTCTGAAAGACTTAGAAGGAAAAAAAGCACTCTGACTTAAGAGTAACTATTTTAAATACCCAGACTGAACCCCCATGGTATACCATCACCACCACCCTCTCCCCAACCTGAATGATATAACCCTCTTCACTTCCCTGCCCGCTACCCTTTGAAAAATATCTAGTCCCTTCCCTGTCGACATAGAAGCACCAACGTCCCATTTACTTACTTTAGAAACTTACTCTGCTTTCTTTGCTTCTTCAGTCTGACCCGGCCTGAGTTAGAGAGGTTGGTCTGACCCTGAGTCACTAAAGTCAAATAAGATGGGCACTTTCCATTTTGATCTCAGGTGAGCCACTGCAGAGTGATAGTTCACCATTGATGCCATTTTGAGGACATAGAAACATAGAAAAAACTAAGCACAAACAGGCCCTTCGGCCCACAAGTTGCGCCAAACGTACCTCTACCCACTCGGTTTACCAATAATCCTCAATCTTACTAAGTCCCATGTACTCATCCAGAAGTCTCTTAAAAGACCCTATCGAATCCGCCTCCACCACCACGGCCAGCAGCTGATTTCATGCACCCACCACCCTCTGAGTGAAAAACTTACCCCTGACGTCTCTTCTGTACCGACTCCCCAGCACCCTAAACCCGTATCCTCTTGTGACAGCCATTTCAGCCCTAGGAAAAAGCCTCTGAGAATCCACCCGATCAATACCTCTCAAAATCTTATACACCTCTATCAGGTCATCTCTCATCCTTCGTGTCCCCAAGGAGAAAAGACAAAGCTCTCTCAACCTATCCTCATAAGGCATACCACCCAATCCAGGCAACATCCTTGTAAATCTTCTCTACATCCTTTCAATGGCTTCCACAACCTTCCTGTAATGAGGTGACCAGAACTGACCACAGTACTCCAAGTGAGGTCTGACCAGGGTCTTATACAGCTGCAGCATTATCTCCCGACTCCTAAACTCAATTCCTCGATTTGATGAAGGTCAGTACACCATACGCCTTCTTAACCACATCCTCCACCTGCGAAGCTGATTTGAGAGTCCTATGAACCCAGGCCCCAAGATCCTTCTTATCATCCACACTGCTAAGAGTCTTAAACTTAATATTTCTTCAACCCATTTGACCTGCCAAAATGAACCACGACGCACTTATCCAGGTTGGAGTCCATCTGCCACTTCTTCACCCAGTCTTGCATCCTATCTATGTCTCGCTGCAACTTCTGACATCCCTCCAAACTATCCACAACACCTCCAACCTTTGTGTCATCGGCAAACTTACCAACCAATCCCGCCACTTCCTCATCCAGGTCATTTATAAAAATCACAAACAGCAGTGGCCCCAGAACAGATCCCTGGGGCACTCCACTGGTGACCGACCTCCATGCAGAAAAAGACCCATCTACAACCACTGTTTGCCTTCTGTGGGCAAGCCAGTTCTGGATCCACAAAGCAATGTCCACTTGGATCCCATGCCCCCTCACTTTTTCAATAAGTCTTGCAAGGGGGACCTTATCGAACGCTTTGCTGAAGTCCATATAAACCACATCTACTGCTCTTCCTTCGTCAATGTGTTTAGTCACATCTTCAAAAAACTCAACCAGGCTCATAAGGTACGATCTGCCTTTGACAAAGCCGTGTTGACTATTTTTGATCATACTATACCTCTCCAAATGTTCATAAATCTTGTCTCTCAGGATCTTTTCCATCAACTTACCAACCACTGAGGTTAGGCTCACCGGTTGATAATTTCCTGGGCTATCTCCCTTTCTTGAATAGAGGAACCACGTCCACAATCCTCCGGAACCTCTTCCATCTCCAGAGATGACACAAAGATCATCGCCAAAGGCTCTGCAATCTCTTCCCTCGCCTCCCACAGTAACCTGGGGTACATCCTATCCGGCCCCGGCGACTTATCTAACTTGATGCTTTTCAAAAGCTTCAACACATCCTCTTCCTTAATGTCAACATACTCAAGCTTTTCAGTCTGCCACAAGCCTGCACTACAACCATCAAGATCCTTTTCCACTGTGAAAGTATTCATTGAGCACCTCTTCTATTTCTACTGGTTCTATACAAACTTTCCCATCGTCACATTTGATAGGTCCTATTCCTTCACATCTCATCCTTTTGCCTTCTCACACTTGTAGAATGCCTTGGGGTTTTCCTTAATCTTATCTGCCAAGGCCTTCTCATGACCCCCTCTGGCTCTCCTAATTTCCTTCTTAAGTTCCTTCCTACAAGTCGTATTGGGGGTCAGTATGTACATTTATTCATGTATACTATATATTACATTAATGTATATCAAATATGTTTCAATATATTATAGTATGGTTCATATATGATATTAACAAATAAGCACTTGTATTCTATTGCTATTTGCTCACTGTTGCTTTTATTGGAGCAACAATGAGATTGTTCCTCCAACATATCAATATGTGCCTCAGTTATTTTTAAAAAAACCCTGCAGCCCAAAGTTATGTTGCTCCCATTTGACCTCATTAGTATTTCTTCAATATGCATTCTAGGGTAAAAAGGAGCTGCAAGTTTCACTCTTCCAGACCTTAGTGTTGCTAATGTTCAACGAGGGCAATGAATTCAATATGGAGGAAATCGAGGCTGCGACTGGCATAGGTATCAAAATCGTTCAGAAGTTTGAGTTGATAGTTTGATCTTTGCTGTACAGACGCACTAGAAGTTGTTCCCTGTGTAAAGTCAGCAATCCAAATTCCAAACACCTGGTTGTGTTGAGATTTAAGTTGCTGCTTGATCTGTTACTGATAGCAGTTGAGTAGCTGCTCCGTGCAAGACGGTACCTTAAGTAGCTAGTCTCAACACAATCAAAATTCAACAATTAATTAAGCTACCTAATCAGATTTTTGCATTTCTCATTTTCCTTAGCTGCATTTTTTGAACAAAGCAGGTCCCAAACGCTCTGTACTTCAGATTCTATAATAAGATGGCTTGCCTGTTATGTCCTCTCTACATTCCAATTAAATGGAAACAGGATAGCAAAGCAATAAGAAATTATAATAAGTTTAGCTACCTAGTGCGAAGTTGTCAAAATCAGCTATCATCATGACAATTCTCAAAGCTGTGCCAGTCAGTAGTAATTCCCCGCTCTGGTGGTGGCGGCAGAATCTCTTGTACTCACCTTAATTTTGCAGGCAGTGGAAGCTTGGGGACAGAGTAAGCTTTCAGGGGTATGCTTGGCCCTCCATTGGATAGCTGGTTCATAGGCCAGGACACTATTAATGATTGAAGTGTCAGCCTTTCCTGTTCATGTTCTCTGAAAGGATTGATCCATCACGCAACCAACCCATCTGTTTCATTAAAGACCTCCCCTGTGTTATAATGTTGAAATAACTTCCACAATATCAACTTCATTCGCCACACTTATAATGAGGCACCCAGGCCAACCTAGCAAGAGTTGGACAGAATCCAAACTTGAGCTGTGGACGGGTTGGCACATGCCTACATGAGTGAAGTCTGTATACTTTCCTTTATCTTCTGTGGCACCACCATTGCTCTACCATAACATCTCTGTGGTCTTGAAAGTTTAACTAGATGAGCCATGTTAACACCATGGCAGTCTACAGGTGCCAGGATGATATGACTCCATTCCATTCCTCAAATCCTGAATGTGTGAGCTCACGATATCCTCAACATCATTCATGAGAAAGAAATGAGCCTGACCTGTGTTGCTGTCATTGAGTTCAAAACCTTCGCCCGCTACCACTGCAATTCGTAGAATCCGTATGATGAACTACAGCAACTCCTTTCAACAGTGCGTCCTGCCGCACGACCACTACAAGAGCAGTAATGTCATAGGAGCGCTAAACCTCCTCAATTCCACTCCCAGTCTTAATTGTACTCAGATTTGCACATTTTTTTGTTGTATTATTCAGTTTTGGAATTTATTTCCTTAAAAAAAAAGCTGCAAGAGCAAAAGGACTGAAATGGATCAGGGATCCAACCCAGCAGCATTTACTGGGGCTATAAAGGGAGTGAAAATTAATACAACCAGACATACAGCACTCTTGTCTTAAGTGCAGAGCATTAAAAAGAAATGTCACTGTGTGCCTCCTAGTTAGCCTCAGATAACTCCACATTAATGTGCTGGTTGGCCAAACAAGAGGTCTGCCAATACTTAGTGTGATATAGCCAGTTAGACTCCAGCAATACTTACTTTGGCAAAGTAGGACCTGTGGCATCCCACAGGGATCTGTGTTGGGGCCTCAACAATTCACTGCTTATTAACAACTTTGATCTTGGAAAGGAACTACATAGCCAACTTTGCCAATTAATAATTAAATAAGATTAAGGCCTTACAAATAAATAAAATTAGGCATCGTAAGCCTAAAAGTACAAATATATTAATAGGTTCAGTAAATGACCAAAACTGTGGCAAGGCGATTTCAGTTTAGGTAAATGTGAGATTATCTGTTTTGGATCTAAGGAAAGGATAGAACAGAGTGCTCTGCAAATGCTGAAAAACTAAACACAGCAAGCCATAAAGACTTGGGGGTTGATTTATTTAGATTATTAAATTGTCATGGAAAGCTCCAAAAAATCATAAAGACTTTAATCTAGATAACTAAATTACTTGACTTGAGGGACAAAATGTCCAACTCCTGTTTTTACATTGCTCCTTTTCTTCCTTTTTGCTTACATAATAATACATGTTGCAAACATATGGTAACTTTCCAATTAAACTGCTATATGTACTATAATTGAATTTAACAGGTGCCTTTCCAAGGCATGCACTTCTTTGGTTTATTTCTATTTTGACCTCTCCTTTAGAGGATGATGAATTAAGAAGAACATTGCAGTCTTTAGCCTGTGGGAAAGCTCGTGTGTTGAACAAAGTTCCAAAAGGCAAAGATGTGGAAAATGGAGACAAGATAATCTTTAATGCTGACTTTAAGCACAAATTGTTCAGAATAAAGATTAACCAAATCCAGATGAAGGAAACGGTATGTAATCCTCTAAAGACATGACATTTTACCCAAAATTCATTGTGTCAGGAGAATGTGTATTACCATTGTTACTGGCCATCTTCAGGAAAATTAATGTTAAAATACAGTATTTTGGGGGAGATGCCATTCGTATTTTCTTGTCCCTTTTCAGGTTGAGGAGCAAACAAGCACAACCGAGCGGGTATTCAAGGACAGACAGTACCAAATAGATGCTGCTATAGTTCGAATCATGAAAATGAGAAAGACACTCGGCCATAACCTCCTTGTTTCAGAACTTTATGACCAGTTAAAATTTCCAGTGAAGGTAAAGAGAGTTTTTATAATATAGTTTATAACTTGGGAGAGTTGCCAATGAATTGGTTATGTGTCTGTTTTGACCCCTGAAATTCCCCGGCTGCTGCCTGTATGCCAGCTCTCCATGCAGTCAAGAACTCTTCCATTCTCTCAAAAAATCTGAAGCTAGATAACCAAAAGTTTCAAACTGAGATTGATTTTTGTTAGCAAAGGGTATTATGAAACTATAGTAGATAAATGAAAGCCAAGATACAGATCGTAGAATTCCTATGGTGCAGACTGGCCATTTGACTTATCGCGTCTACACCGACATAATCCCACCCAGGCCCTATTCCCATAACTCCACATATTTACTCTGCTCATCCCCTGACACTAGGATCAATTTAGCATGGCCAATCAACCTAACCGCACATCTTTGGACTGTGGGAGGAAACTGGAACATCTGGAGGAAAAACACGCAGACACGAGGAGAATGTGCAAACTCCACACAGACAATGACCCAAGGCCAGAATTGAACACGGGTCCCTGGCGCTGTGAGGCAGCAGTGCTAACCACTTGCCACCATGTTGCCTTAATCTAATTGAAAGATAAAGCAGACTGAAGGAGCTGTATATTCATCTCCTGTTCCTATATGCTCCAATTTGTATGGGACTCTCATCCTGTTAGATGGTTTCATTGTGATGAACATGGCTTTTCTCAGCTGCTTTTACATATTGGCATCTGGCTAACATCGCTGGGAATAAAATAAGGGGAAAATTTGCATTTTTCCTTTCCTATTCTCCCAATTCCAACTGCAGTCTCCTGCCTTAACCAACTCGAGCATAGGGCAGTAATTGAACTTGGCACCATCCTACCCATTCTTGCTCTTGCCAGTCTATTTATCAGCTAAAATATCAAGCCTCTTCCCTTTATCTCTGCTGTCCAGAAGTGGAGACCACAATGCTGGGCCATAGCCACAACATGCCTGACTATGGCTGCACAGTGGTTAGCACTACTGCTTCACAGCTCCAGGGTCCTGAGTTCGATTCCTGGCTCGGGTCACTGTCTGTGTGGAGTTTACACATTCTCCTCGTGTCTGCGTGGGTTTCCTCCGGATGCTCCGGTTTCCTCCCACACTCCAAAGATGTGTGGGTTAGGTTGATTGGCCATGCTAAGAAATTGCCCCTTAGTGTCCAGGGATGCGTAGGTTAGAGGGATTAGGGGATATAATATGTAGGGATATGGGGGCAGGGCCTGGGTGGGATTGTGTTCGATGCAGACTCGATGGGCCAAAGGGCCTCTTTCTGCACTGTAGGGTTCTATGGTTCTATGATTCAAATAGCTACGATCCTCTGAATTCATTGTGTGGTCAGCCTGTATGTTTGAGACTTGATGCACTGCCAATGTTGGTGGGTTAACATGTGAAAATAGAACCATAGAAAATTACAGCTCAATCAGGCCTTTTGGCCCTTCTTTTCTGTGCCGAACCATTTTTTGCCTGGTTCCATTGACCTGGACTTGGACCATATCCCTCCACACCCCTCTCATCTATGAACTCGTTCAAGTTTTTCTTAAATGTTAAGTGACCCTGCATTTACCACTTTATCTGGCAGCTCATACCACACTCCTACCATTTTCTGTGTGAAGAATCCCCCCCTAATATTCCCTTTTAAACTTTTCTCCTTTCACCCTTAACCCATACCCTGTAGCCTCAGTGGAAAAAGACTGCTTGCATTCATTCTATCTGTACCCATCAAAATCTTATACACCTCCATCAAATCTCCCCTCATTCTTCTATGCTCCAGGGAATAAAGTCCTAATCTATTCAATCTCTCTGTAACTCAGCTTCTCAAGTCCCAGCAGCATCTTTGTGAACTTTCTCTGCACATCCTTCCTGTAACTAGGTGACCAAAACTGTACACAATACCTTAAATTCGCCCTCACCAAATAGGGATAATCGTCTGAACTTGCAGTCACCAGTGGTTACTAGAGCCACAATCGAACCATTGTTGCAGGCTGTGGCATGAAGGTGAAACAGCAGTCAGTCTGCCACCCCACCAACTGAAATTTACAGAAACAGGTTGTCAAGTCAGAGATGTTTATGGCCTCTCCAACTACTAACAGAACCACACATCAAGTGTTCTTAATTTATTTAAGCATATTCTGTAACATAATCCTAAATATGAAACTGTCAGATTCTCATTAAAAACTAATATCCTTTAGGGAAGGAAATCAACCATCCGTTACCTGGTCTGGCCTACATGTGACTCCAGACCCACAGGAATGTAGTTGAATCTCAACTGCTCTCTGAAATGGCCTAACAAGCTAATACAGAAAATTCAAATGTGAATAAAACGAACAAACCATCTGTTATCCATCTAGACACCAATCACACCCAGCCCAGTCAACCCTAGAAAAGTCCTCTTCACTAATACTTGGGGGTTTGTACCAAAATTGGGGGAGCTCTGTCACAGACAAGTCAAGCAGCAGCCTGATGTAGTCATGCTCACAGAATCATACCTTAAAGATAATACCGCAGACGCCACCATCATCACTCCTGGCTATGTCCTCTTCCACCGGAATCTTGGGACTCAGAATCCACGAAGTGCTGTGGGCCATTAGCAGCAGCAGAATTGTACTCAACCACAATCTGTAACCTCATTGTCCAGCATATCCCCCATTCTATCATTATCACCAAGCCTGGGGATCAACCCTGGTTCAATGATGAGTGATGTGGGTATGCCGGTGTTGGACTGGTGTAAGCACAGTAAAAAGTCTGAGAACACCAGGTTTTAGTCCAGCCTATTTATTTGATAATATACTCACAAGCTTTCGGGGTTAGCCCCTTCGTCAGGTGAATGGAGAGTTCTGGCCTCAGACAGAGCATATAAAGCACAGACAGTTTAGAGATTACTGATTAGAATGCAAATCCTTACACCTAACCTGCTGTTCAAGACCTGAAGTGGCTGATAATGTGAGTGGAAGGAGCACTGATCACAGTTTAAAGAGATGTGTACTGTCTCCAGACAGTACAGTAAGTGAGGTTTTGCAAACCCAGGCAAGTCACGGGGGTTACAGATAGTGCGACATGAACCCAAGATCCCTGTTGAGACCGTCCTCATGTGTGCGGAACTTGGCTATCAGTCTCTGTTCAGCGACTCTGCGCTGTCGTGTGTCGTGAAGGCCGCCTTGGAGAATGCTTACCCGAAGGTCAGAGGCTGAATGCCTCGGGATGTCCCGAAGCATGGTACATTGGGGAGACCATGCAGACGCTACGACAACGGATGAATGAACATCGCTCGACAGTCACCAGGCAAGACTGTTCCCTTCCTGTTGGCGAACACTTCAGTGGTCACGGGCATTCAGCCTCTGACCTTCGGGTAAGCACTCTCCAAGGCGGCCTTCACGACACACGACAGCGCAGAGTTGCTGAACAGAGACTGATAGCCAAGTTCCGCACACATGAGGACGGTCTCAACAGGGATCTTGGGTTCATGTCGCACTATCTGTAACCCCCGTGACTTGCCTGGGTTTGCAAAACCTCACTTACTGTACTGTCTGGAAACAATACACATCTCTTTAAACTGTGATCAGTGCTCCTTCCACTCACATTATCAGCCACTTCAGATCTTGAACAGCAGGTTAGGTGTAAGGATTTGCATTCTAATCAGTAATCTCTAAACTGTCTGTGCTTTATATGCTCTGTCTGAGGCCAGAACTCTCCATTCACCTGACGAAGGGGCTAACCCCGAAAGCTTGTGAGTATATTATCAAATAAATAGGTTGGACTAAAACCTGGTGTTGTCAGACTTTTTACTTTTTCAATGATGAGTGCCAGAGGGCATTCTAGCACCAAACATACCTAAAAATGAGGCATCAGTCTGGTGAAGCTATATCACAGGACTACTTGTATGCCCTATGCAGCAAGTGGTAGACAGAGCTATGCGAATCCACAACCAATGGATCAGATCTAAGCTCTGCAGTCCTGCCACCTATAGTCATGAATGGTGGTGGACAATTAAACAACTTGCTGGCGGAAGAGGAGGAGGCGGCTCCGCAAACATCCCCATCCACAATGATAGAGGAGCCCAACACATCAGTGCAAAAGTTAACTATTTGCAACAATCTTCAGCCAGAAGTTCCAAGTGGATGATTCAACTCGGCCTCCTTGGGAAATCCTCAGCATCACAGATGCCAATCTTCAGCCAATTTGTTTTGCTCTATGTAATATATCAGGCACGGGATATGCCAAAAGCTATCAACTGACCACATCCCATGTATTAGTAACACTTGTACTCCAGAAATAGCTGCACCATTAACCAAATACAGCTATAATATCTTGTTCCAGTATAGCTACAACATTGGCATCTACCTGACAATGTGGAGAATTGCCCTGGTATGTCCTGCCCACAAAAGGCAGGCCGAATCCAATCCAGCCGATTATCGCCCCATCAGCCTACACATCAGCAAAGTGATAGAAGGTGCATTGACAATGCTCTTAAACACTTACTCATCAACAACTGCTAACAGACACTCAGTTCTAGTTCTGCCAGGATCACTCAGCTGCAGACTTTATTGCAGCCATGGTTCAAATGTGAAAGTGGGAGTCAGTGGTTGGGGTGGGGGGGGCAAGTAATATCCGTGCCACACAAGTGCTAAGCAATGGCTATCTGTAACGAGATCATCTCCTTTGATAGTCAATGACGTTACCATAGTTGAACCCTGCACTGTCAACTTCCTGGGGGATGACTACTTACCAGAAACTGAACTGGACTAGCCATATAAATATTATGACTACAAGAGCAAGCCAAAGGCTGGAAAACTTCCCCGCTCCCAAAGCTTCTCCACCATCTACAAGGTACAAGTCAGGATGGAATACTCTTCATTTGCCTGGATGAGGCAACTCCAACAATATTCGAGAAGCTCAACATCACCCAGGACAAAGCAGCCAACTTGATTGGCATCCCTTCCACAAACAATCACTGCCTCCACCATTGGTGCCGTGTGTACCGTTTACAAGCTGCCTTACAGGAACTCACCAAGGCTCACCTGCCTTTCAAACACACGACATTTACTACCAGAAGGATAAAGGCAGCAGCAGACAAATGGGAACCCCACTACCTGGAAGTTCCTCTCCAAGCCAAACGTCACCCTGCCTTGGAAATATATCGTAAGAACATATCACCATTCCTTCATTTCATTAGGTCAAATCCTTAAACGTTAAGAGGTATAATATGATAGCACAGTGGATGCACCTACACCACCACATGGACTGAAGCTGTTCACTACCACCTTCTTGGGATATCCAGGATGGGCAATTAGTGCTAGCTTTGCCAGTGATGCTCATATCCTCAGGACAAAATATATTTTTAAAAATATATATCTGCATTCTCCTTAGTGTCCCTTCTATTCTATATCCTGTCTCTTAGGTTGAACAACATTTCTCAGTCGGACATCCTATTTGTGCTATTGCATAACTTTAGGAACATTAATTCCCTGCCAGCTTAAATGGTCTTCCCCAATCAAACTCTTCAAGTCTGCACTCTGTTTTTGCCTAGAGAAGGCAGTAGATGAAAGGCTTGTCTTTTCCACGTGTTATTTGTTATTTACTTCAAGCACTTGTTTTTGTTAAAGCTAGAAACACATCTGGTTTAATGGGTAATGGTCACTTGTGAAATGTGAGCTTGGACTATTGTACAAAGCTGCTTCAAGCCCTGATCCATAAACCGTCCATCATTCTTGATTCCAATTAGTTTTAAAAGTTGCTTTGAGTGCAGAAGAAAACTTACTGATGTTTAACTTGAGGAAAAGAGCACAGATCCCAGGAGGCAAGGAAGAATGATTCGTTACGAGACACTGGAATAACCACTATGCTAATAAGCCAAGGACGCTGAGTTGAATCATCCACTTGGAACTTCTGGCTGAAGATTGTTGAAAATACTTATCTTTAGCACTGATGTGCTGGGCTCCTCTATCATTGTGGATGGGGATGTTTGTGGCGCCTCCTCCAGTGAGTTGTTTAATGGTTCATCGTTTTTGACACTTGAATTTTAAGCCTTAAGAAACTGGGATTGGTCACACAAGAGGTAGAGTCTGGGAGAAATTAATTGAGATTTTGAAGGGAAATGTGAATTGATATTTATCTTTCAGATTAGTACGAACTTTGTTTGGATTAGGACATGATAGGCTGAGTCTGAAGCAAGGTAGCACAGGAAACATTGTCAGTGTTGTTAAAGCAACAAGTTGGGTGGTCAGAAGCTAGTTTGGAACAGGAACAGGTCCCTGGTGTATCTCCATAATTCAGAGGAAGTGAGACACAGAAGGCTAATAAAACCATAAGATATAGGAGCAGAATTAGGCCACTCAGTCTATTGAGTCTGCTGTACCATTCAATTGTGGCTGATATGTTCCTCAAGCCCTTCTCCTGCCTTTTCCCATAACCTTTGATCCCATGCCAATCAAGAACCTATCTATCTCTGTTAAATACATTCAATGACCTGGCCTCTAGAGCCTTCCATGGCAATGAATTCCTTAGATTCACCACCCTGTGGCTGAAGAAATTTCCTCCTCATCTCCATTCTGAAGGATCGTCTTCTAACTTTAAGGTGTGTTCTCAGATCCGAGTCTTTCCTACTAATGGAAACATCTTCCAAATGCCCACTCTATACAGGCATGTGAAAAATTGAAGCACTATATTGTTGGAGTAGAGGGTGCTTTTCTGGGGCTGTTTTAAAGATGTTTTGATGGAAGAGATCAAGCTATGCATTTGATTTAGCCATCAGGTACTAGGGCCAGAGTGAGCTGGAGGGTATCATTAAAAATGTTTAATTATTGCTTGTTTTTTTTTCCCCCCCTTGTCCCTGCTTTACTTCAAATATTCAGCCAGGAGACTTGAAGAAAAGAATTGAGTCTCTAATTGAGCGGGACTATATGGAGAGAGACTCGGACAATGCCAACCAATACCACTATGTGGCATAAAATACAGACCAGGACTGTCAATGCTGGATCTCAACCCCTTCATGCCAGTAAAATGTCCAGAGCACTGATTCCATCTGCACTTTTTTCAGATTCTCTTTTGTCTCACACACAGTCCAGCCCCTGCCATCTTTCTGAAACAAATGAGATCCTTTTGGGAGTTTTGCTGTGGGGCATCCATTTTCGGGACTGATGACCTTCCTTTCGCACAGATTTTAACACAAGTCTTTGCTTTCCTGGGAATCACTTCACTAAAGAGTGTGGAAAGGGTGCAGATATAAACACACTTGAAGCAGCAGCCCATCTATTTCTCGTACAAGTGGCTGATGACTTGTCTGTGTTCAGCTGGTTTCGCATGAGGCTCATGCTGTCAACTTGTGTATTTTTTAGTTTTGATTTATGATAAAAATCTGTCTGTAGCTATTACTCCCCTCAGTATATAACTAGTGGCCATAATGGGGGATCTTTCCAGAGTCATATTAATAAATGGAAAATGTACTAATGTGGCCCTGAGTGTAAAATGCTGCACACTGGCTTTTCTAATATGCTGCAACGATGAAGTGAAAAAAATTTCTTTAAGTGCATCAAATTGCATTTACAACTACAGTAGCTAATGACATCACTAACTTTGAGCAATAGTTACCCTCTGCACATTGCAGGGTAACAGGTGGAATTTTGTGTGTCAGGCTTGTTTAATGTCAATCAAAAGATGTTTCTTCAAAATGGAGACAACTGACTTTGAAGTGCCGAAGACTAGAAGTTCAAACATATTACATAAAAGAACTTTTCTATTAAATAGTATTAGTTGCTTTTACAGTAATAAAACCCAGCACTCTAAAGTCAATCCTGCTCATGATATTTGCTTTTGGGAGATTAACAAGCCTCCTTCACACACTGCCATCAGTCCACAGGTGAGTAAACATTAGTTTTTTTCTGCAGTAATTTCTCTTTTTGGATGACTCATTGGATTTACACTGATTTCACAGAGTATCTTTGCAGGAATGTAAATATAAGAACAAAAACACTTTGTACAATATATATATCATGTATTCTTTCACTCTGTTTGATAGAGAAGATCAGCTGAAACTTGGGAGCTTTGTCATAGAACATAGAACACCACAGCACAAACAGGCCCTTCGGCCCACAAGTTGCGCCGATCACATCAACACCTACCAACCTACAGACCTATCTATAACCCTCAATCTCATTAAACCCCATATACTCATCCAGAAGTCTTTTAAAAGACCCCAGCGAGTTCGCCTCCACCACCACTGACGGCAGCCGATTCCATTCACTCACCACCCTCTGAGTGAAAAACTTACCCCTAACATCACTTCTGAACTTCCCTCCCTGCACCTTAAATCTGTGTCCTCTCGTAGCAACCATTTCAACCCGGGGAAATAGCCTCTGAGAGTCCACCCTATCTATTCCTCTCAACATTTTGTAAACTTCTATCAGGTCACCTCTCAACCTTCGTCTCTCCAGGGAAAAGAGTCCCAGCTCCCTCAACCTAACTTCATAAGGCATGCCTCCCAGTCCAGGCAACATCCTTGTAAATCTCCTCTGTACCCTCTCAATAGCTTCTACATCTTTCCTATAGTGAGGCAACCAGAACTGCACACAATACTCTAAATGAGGCCTGACAAGGGTCTTATAAAGTTGCAGCATTACCTCCCGACTCCTAAACTCAATCCCTCGATTAATGAAGGCCAGTACACCATACGCCTCCTTGACCAATAATAGCTTGTTACATATTGTAAATGTTACCTCGGTTATGAGTGTGCTAAAATTATTAGGGTCTTGTCTTGCGATAACTGAACATAAAATGATTTTCTTCCAAGGGTTGTTTTTTCAATTGGCATTGCATTTATACAACTTAAAGCAAGTAAAGTTTTCACAACTTTATAGTGACAAATTAAAGCAAAAATAGGCTGTAATTTTTGTATTTTTAATCATTGCTATTAATTGATCTTTCAGCAGTTACCTTTTTTTAGTTGACAATCAATAATTGAGCACTTGATGCTCACGCTGCTGATGAGGTAATGAATGGTGACAGGGATGGAGGCAGTGGTGGAGGGTCAGGGAGATTTGGTATGATGGTGATGTTTCTCCCCATCCCAAAGTGGGAGGTAGAATTCAGGAAGATGAGAGGATGTACATAATCGAGGAGACAGGGAACTGGTCAGCAATGGCTAGTGAATATACAGCAGGCACCCAAGCAATAAGCCAGGCAGTTTTCAACAGAGGAGAGAGGGGTCAGGTGTGGACACAAGGACCAGTAAGGAACTTGGACAGAGAGTTGAGGCAGTGGGTGTCTGGAAAGAGAGGCTCAACATTCTCAGCAATTATTTATTAAATCTGAGTTCTGCTTGTAAGTGTTGGACAAATGAAAATCCAGTCAACCAATGTGGTTTTTCGGATATCATCAGAGATCGGAATATTTTCATTTTTTAAATTATTTGAAGAAGAGAATTCAGAAGATGATTGGATATCTTTCAGATGGTTTATTTGATCTATGAACATGCGACAAATCCAGAATAAATTGTAAGTGAAGAATAAAACATCACTACCTATCCTAAATGGGCCTTTGCATTTTCTGACCATGCAGGAGATACATGTCTGAAAGGGATAGCAGCTGTCACCTTATCTCTGAGCCTAGGATTGGGGCTTACTACTGGCTGCATAGAGTCACTGACTAACACTATTGGGTAGCAATAGTTGAGAGGGTTGGGATGTTTTCAACATGAGTTTGTCTTCTGCCATGTTGAGCAGTTCAGGAATGTTGGATGTGGCAAATCTATCAGTATATTTCCCCAGATGCCACTAATCAATCAACATCTGATAGGTCATTGAATCCTACATAAATTGACTTTGCTGTCCAACTGTTGGGCATAGCACCCAAGAGTAGGTATGGGTTTGTTAGGGTCAAAATACTTAACTATTCAGCTCCAATTTCTGTTTCAGTGGCTGTGTTTATTGGCCCTTGCAGCAGATGGATTCATTTCTGAAACTACATCAGAGTACTATGCCAAAACATTTTGAAAGTGTAACGTGATTCTGCACACTATGGGGCCAAAACATGACTCCATTGGCCATTAATCAGATGGCTAATTAAAATCATGTTATATGACATGATATGAGGGGAAGGGGGGATCAGGATTTTGAGCCATGATCAAAATGAAGGGTGGAGCAGGCTCGAAGGGCCAGATGGCCTATTCCTACTTCGATTTTCTATGATCATGCTGTGGCTTAAATCCGATTGAAATTCAGGGAACTACGTGTTGCAGTTGGTAAGCCTTTCACCATTTGTTAATAAATATCTGCTGGCCGTAAGAGTCCCATGTGACATGTGACTTGGCAGTCTCCACCGAGTTCTGAGTAAACATGGAGCTCTTCATCCAGTACTAGTTGTCAATCAGAAAGCACAGAGGGTGAATAATGGAAGAAGTGCATTGTTGAGGTTAGATTAAAGGCAACTTTATTTTGCATCGAGCCATCTGACAATGAGTGAGAAATGCTTCATGTCCAAGTGTATCTTATCATGATATATACAAAAAGAAAACTTCTAAAAGAAAAAGTCTCAATTTAGATTCCTGTTTTCAAAAATTAACAGCAAAAGTTGATTGTTTCCACAAATCCAGTCCCCTGAGTATTTCTGTATTACGAGGTTTGCAATACTGCCAAACCAGAACAAGTTTCAGTGAACTATAGTCACCAACATTTGTAACATTTCTACACCCTGCTCACAGTGGATATGCATACCTGCTGAGCTTCACTGGCTGAATCTGTGCCATTGGTGTCTTACTCATACATGGGCATCTGGTGAAGCCAGCATTTATTGCGCATCACTAATTGTCCTTAAGAAACTGAAGATGAGCTGCCTTCTCGAACACCCAGAATGCTGACTAGAAAGGAGTTCCAGGATGATGTAGGAAAGGTGATATAATTCCAAGTCAGGATGCTAAGAGACTTGGGTGGGAGTAGGGGTGGGAGGGGAGGAGGGGGGCAGGGGTGGTGGTGGTGATGGTGAACTGAGGTTTGGAAGGCACTGTCTGAAATAGTTTGTAGAGTTGCTGCAGTGTATTTGCTAAGTAGTGTATATTGTATTCTGTATCTGCTAAGTGGTACACACTGCTCTGTATCTGTTAGATGTTGTTCATCCATCGTCATCGATGAGGACCTCAACACCATTAGTCATTTTGAGGCTGGTTGCAGTGTGTCCAAAGATGACTGATCAGGCCAATTCGGGCACGGAATGTCCTGGCACATATTGGACAGACTTGTGTAGTCACTGTAGTTGTTGCGCTGGTGGCTCTGGACTTGCGCAGCTCGCGCTTAAGTTGTGCTTCAGCAATATGCCTTGTTTCGTGAGCTTGACAGCCTTTGTGGATGAGGCAGCGCCAGGTAGGGCAGTTTTGTGCCATCATTCCCCAGGTGGTCGTGTCAGTGTCAAGCGACTTCAGGGAGGCTTTGAGTGTGTCCTTGAAATGTTTCTTCTGCCCTCCATGCGAACGTTTTCCAGCAGAGTGTTCCCCAAAAAGGAGCTGCTTGGCTATGCGCTCATCTGACATAGGGATGACATGACCTGCCCACCGGGTCTGCGCTCTCATCAGCAGTGTGTGGACTGATGGTAGACTTGCTCTAGAGAGAACTTCAGTGTCTGGTACTTTGTTTTGCCATCGGATGCATAATATTCTGTGAAGACAAGTCATGTGGAAACGATTGAGCTATTTTACATGCCTTCAATACACAGTCCACGTTTCACAGGCACACAGGAGGGTAGTGAGTAACACGGCGCTGTTGACCTCCAGTTTTGTTGCTGGGCTGATTCCTCGACGTTCCCATACAGTGGAGCGCAATCTACCAAAAGCAGAACTAGCCTTTGCTATTCTGCAGTTAACTTTTGCATCAATAGCCACTACTTGGGATAAGATAAGTGAACTGGTTCACTGCCTGTAGTTTCTGCCCTTTGATTGTGATTATGGGTTCTGTGTACAGTGCATGAGGAGCAGGCTGGTGCATGACTTCGGTCTTTTTAATGTTGATGTTGAGTCCAAAGTTGTCACACGCCGTGGAAAATTTGTCCATGCTGACTTGCATCTCTGGCTCTGAACCAGCATACAGGTCGCAGTCATTGGCAAAGAGGAAATCTCTCTCACTTTGGTAATAGCTTGAAGTCTCCTCAGGTTGGAAAGCTTCCCATCCACTCTGTACGTGAGGCTGATTCCAGTAACACCGTCCTGGAAGGCATCATTCAGCATGGCAGTAAACATCATGCTGAACAGTGTGGGTGCGAGTACACAGCCCTATTTGATGCCATTGGTGACTGGGAGTGTCTCAGAGGATTCTCTGCCATCCAGTACTCTGGCCATCATGGAACTGGCATACCATTTGAATGAATTTGCAGGAGGGCAGCTGAACTTTGACATGATCCTCCACAGGCCTTGTCGGCTTGCAGTATCGAAGGCTTTCACGAGGTCAGCAAAGGTTGTGTAGAGCTTGCGATTCTGCTCCTGACACATCTCCTGAAGTTGGCGCGCAGGAAAAATCATATCAGTAGTCCCACGACCTTTGCAGAAGCCGCACTTTGACTCTGGAAGCAGGCCCAGCTCCAGATGAGTGACTAGACGATTTAGCAGGACTTTTGCAAGGATTTTTCCTGAGATGAAGAGCAGCAAAATTCCTTGGTGGTTGTCGCATACTTGCCGATTGCCCTTCCTCTCGTAGAAGTCTACGATGGAAGCATCTTTAAGTTCCTGAGGAATGTAACCTTGCTTCCAAAAGGACCGGAACAACTCGGTGAGCTTCTCTAAGTGCAGGACCAGCAGCTTTATAGATCTCTGCGGGTATGGCATCTGCCCCTGGGGCTTTGCCACTGGATAGCTGGCTGACAGCTTTCATGACTTCAGTTACTGCCAATGGGTCATCCGTGGCACTGTTGATTTCAACCTGGGGAACCCTGTCTATTGCCTCATCGTTAATAGATGACGGTCGGTTGAGGACAGCTTCAAACTGTTCAGCCCATCTCTGCAAGATCTGTGCCCTCTCTGTAATGAGAATTGTACCATCTGTACTCAGGATGGGGGAGCTCCCGAGAGATTGAGGTCCATCAAGAGTGTTGAGGGCTTCGTAGAACCGTTTCAAGTCGTTTCTGTCAGCATATCCTCGTATTTCATCTGCCTTGGCGCTCAGCCCGGCATCCTGCATTTTACGCAGTTTATTCTGGACTGTCCTGCGAGCACTGGTAAAAGCATTTTTCTTGGCAGCTGAAGATGGGTCATTCTGACAGGCCCGATGAAGATGGTGCTTTTCAAGTAGAACCTGTATCTCCTCATCATTCTCATCAAACCAATCATGCTGCTTGTAGGTGGAGGCCCGAGCATCTTCAGTCCAGATGTATGGATAGCATCCCTGAAGCGTTCCCAGTCGTCGTCAGCGCTGCCTGCAAGGTGTAGGTCAGCAAGCTTGATTTCTAAATCTTCAGCCAGTGCTGAAGCTATGCTGGGGCTCTTTAGCTTGGCCGCATTGATTCTTTTCATAACCTTGCTTCCATGTGGTCACCTCTTGGGTCTGATGCAGAGCCTCTTTGGAGACAATGAGCCAGTGATCTGTCCAGCAGTCAGCACCACACATGGCCTTGGTCACTCTGACATCCTGCCTGTCTTTTGTCCTGTCAATGACATAGTCGATAAGATGCCAATGCTTAGAGTAGGGGTGCATCCAGGAGGTCTTGTTCCGGTTAGGCAGACGGAAGGTTGTGTTGGTGATGAGGAGATCATGTGCTGCACAGGTCTTCAGTAAGAGTAGGCCATTACTGTTACACTTGCCCATTCCATGCCTCCCAATGACTCCCTGCCGGATTGCAGAGTCACACCCTACTTTTGCATTGAAATCGCCAAGCAAGATAAGCTTGTTGGTACTGCTCACTGCTAATAGTAGGGCGTCTAGTTCTTCGTAGAACTTGTCTTTCATCTCATCTGGCTTGTTCATTGTGGGGGCATAGGTGCTGATCAGGGTGGCTTGACTTCTGTTCTGTGGTGGAAGCTGTAATGTCTCAAGCTAGTCGTTCACACCCTTGGGCAGACTATCAAGTTGCCAAACAAGGTGACTCCTGAGGCGAATCCAACTCCAGCATCACAACGCTCATCGCTGCCACGACTGCTCCAGAAAAAAGTGTATCCACCTCCAGTTTCAGTCAACTGACCTACGTTGGCAAGATGGGTTTCGCTCAGGGCTGCAATGTCAATGTTGTATCTTGCAAGCTCTCTGACAACTAAGGCTGTTCTTCTCTCTGGTCTGTCTGCTGTAGGGTTGTCCAAAAGCGTGCGCACGTTCCAAGTGCCGATGGTGAGTGGTATCACCTTGTGTTTTATTTTGTGTGTTCGACCACAAGATGGGATCCCCGCCAGCCGCGGTAAACTGGCCAAGGTGTAGTACAGCAGGCAATGTTTAGGGCACCTTTTCTAACCCCTTCCTTATTCTACGGAGGTGAGCAGTGCATTCCTGAAGAGGGCTGCTTGGCCGTCCAGGTAGACGCTGAGTTCCGCTGCTGCTTCAGTCAGCAGAAAGCGACCATTAGACCTGAGTCGCTTGTGTGCAGGTCTGTGACTACAGCTCCCAGTGTATCCACACCTGTTGCTTCGTCGCTCGCCCATCGCCACAGGACATCAACAGTTGAACAGGACACTGATGACGATGGTGTCGAAGCTAGCGCTTGATTTGGATTAAAGTGAGGGAGAGTTGCGCAGTGTCAGCCTCACTCTCTCTTCCCAATTCCCATCCGGATCCAGCAGCAAGACAAGAGTCAAGATGGCTGGAGGTGGGACTAGGCGCAGTGGATGGCCAGGACGTCTTCTGTGTCTTGTCCTGCTGTTCATGTTCCATGATGCTTGCAGAGACCACCGCCTTGACCGTTGGGCGTGTATGGGGTGTCAGGGAAGGGGAACATGTCCCGTCCTTTCAGGGCGGTTTGTCCATCCTTTGTCCCCACCTGGCACTCAGCCCTCACCTGTGGCTCCCCATAGCTGTTTGCATGCGACAGCAGCCACACCCCAGGCAACGGTCTCGACAAGCCAACTAAACCAGGTGAGGGTAGCCAACGGGTCTCAATCCTCGGTGAGGGGTTTATCCCAGCATGTGAAGACAGAGTCCGGCGGATTGAGCGGAAGAGACCAACAGAAGGTCCAATCTGCTAGATAGAACACAGTGCACTTTGTACCTATACTGGCAGTAGAGGAAATGAATATTTGAGGTAACAATCAAAGGTGTTCAGTTTCTTGAGTTGTTGGAACTGCAGTCAAGACTATTCCAGCACAATATCAGCCTTATAGAGGGTGAGCATTGTTCATTGCCACAGAATTCTCAGTTTCTGTTCTTGTAGTCAGTGTTTATATGACTGGTCACATGAAGGATATTGATGTTCAGGGATTTTATGGTAATGCCGCTGAATGTCGAGGAGAGATGGTTAGATGCTGTCTTGTTGGGAAGGATCAATGCCTGCAATCATTAGTTGTGGATGACCTCAGTCAGTTTAAGCTGTGGGGTTCAGCTGTTTTGCAAACCCTGGAGAAGCAACACAAATGGGGATTCCAAAAGCTAAATAACGGATGGTTGGCCAATGTGGTTCCAACGTAAACACAAATAAACTAAAATTATGCATTTCGCTAAACACAGACTTGGTACCCACTTTCTAATTGCTAATTGAGTGGTATACAAATATTCTGTCTGTCTGGGGTTAGTGTGAAATAAGCAGCACCTTTGGGAAATCCCTACCACACTCGACAAGATTTCTCTCCACGATTCATTGTTGACGTCCTGGGACAACTAAAAGCTTTGCTGAATTCTTCAAAGTTACTCATTGACCCAATTACCCTGAAAGTAAAAAAAAAATTCATCTTGCAGACACCAATATTAACATGGATTCAAGTTTAGTGGATAGAACAATATTGTGACATGAAAGATCAAAGCAAGAGAACTGGGTGAAACAGCAGTCTCTCTCCTCAGGCATCAACTTTATTCCAACCAGATGACAGTTATGTGGCTGCTGCCTGAAATGGTGCCATGTGAAATGAGCGCACAAAAGTCTCAATCAAAATGACCAGGAGTAGCAGTGCAAAACTTCCCTTAAATCTCCACTAATTGGCAATCTCACTCACTCAGACAATTTGAAGAATGGTTTGGAGAAATTGGATTAAAAATGTCAGATAGGTGAAATATGGAGTAATCTGAGAATGGAGCAGAAGAGAGGGAGTATCTCTCTACGCTTTGGCAGTGCATTATCTCAGTAATGGCACAAGGTACGTGAAAGACAGTGCCATTCTCTAGCATTACACCTGTCACCACAACAACATGCATTTATATATTGTTTTCAACTTAGACTGAGGTTTATACACTAAAGGAGCTAGGATATTTTAAGAATGAATGATTTGTAAATGGGAGGTACCCAAATTGGTGGGCAAATTGTTTGAATTGATCCTTGGAGACCAATAAACTGTCGCTTAGAAAGACATTGACTAGTCAGGGAAAGTCACCGTGGCTTTGTCAAGGGAAGGCCATGCCTTACAAATTTGATTGAACCCTTTGAGGAAGTCACAAGGAGGATCAGTGAAGAGAGTGCAGTAGATGTTGTCTACATGGATTTTACTAAGGAATTTGACAAGGTCCCACATGGCAGACTGATCAAAAAAGTAAAAGCCCGTGGGATACAGGGTGATGTGGTGAATTGGATCCAAATTCCACTTTGGGGCGGCACAGTAGCACAGTGATTAGCACTGCTGCTTCACAGCTCCAGGGACCTGGGTTTAATTCCCGGCTTGGGTCATTGTCTGTGTGGAGTTTGCACATTCTCCTTGTGTCTGCTTGGGTTTCCTCTGGGTGCTCGGGTGCTCCAAAGATGTGTGGGATAGGTTGATTGGCCATGCTAAAATTGCCCCTTAGTGCCCTTGGATGCATAGGTTAAAGGGATTAGCGGGTAAAGTATGTGGGGGTGGGGCCTGGGTGGGATCGTGGTCAGTGCAGACCCAATGGGCCAAATGGCCTCTTTCTGTACTGTGGGGTTTCTATGATTCAAGGTTGGCTTTGTAACAGGAAATAGAGGCTCCCTTTATGAATGGAAAATTGTTTCAAGTGGTGTTCCGCAGGGCTCAGTGTTGGGACTCCTGCTATTTGTGTTATGTATTAACAACTTGAATTTGAACATGAGAGCCATAATTGAGAAACTTGCTGTGTAGAGGATAGCTGTAAGCTCCAAGGTGATATAGATGGGTTGGTGAATGAGCAGGAAAGTGACAGATGGAGTTCAGTAAGTGTGAGATAATGCATTTAGGGAGGTTAAGCAATAAAATGCACAATAAACAGGATTATACAGAGAGGGAGATGAAGTGAGAGACCTTGGCATTCAAGTGCACAGGTCCCTAAAGGTAGATAGGGTTGTAAAGAAGTCATATGGAATAATACCCTTCATTGGCTGAGATATAAAAATACAAAAGTAGGGATATGATGATGGAACTGTGTAAGACACTTGTGAGGCTACAACTGCAGTTCTGGTCTCCACATTACACGAAGGATGTAATTGCTCTGCAGAGAGTGCTAGAACGTTGCCAGGAGAATTGTAGCGACAAGGAGACATTGGAGAGGTTGGTGTTGTTTTCCTTAGAACGGAGAAGGCAAAGGGGCGACATGACTGAGATAAGCAAAATTGTGAGGGATAGAGAGAAGAAACCTGTTTCTCTTGGCTGGGTGTTCAAAAACCAGGGATCATAGATTCAAGCTAAGTGACAGAGGATGTAGAGGGATCATGAGAAAGAACCTTTTTTGCACAGAGTGGTGGATGTCTGGAATTTACTACCCGAGTTGGTGGTGGAGGCTGAGACCCTAAACTCATGTAAAAAGTACCTGGATCTGCACCTTAAGTGCTGTAAGTTGCAGGGCTATGGGCTGGGTGCAGGAAGGTGGGATTAAAAAGGGCACCTGGAAGCCTTTAGGTCAGCATGGACAAGATAGGCTGAATGGCCCCCTTCCATGCTGTATCATTTATATGGTTCTATTTGAACCCTACCTGAACTCAGGAGGACTGTGAACTCCATTCAGAATTTTATTCCTAGCTGCTGCAGGTCTGTACGCACTGCATCTAACCTAGTAGAGGGAAGATGAGCACAATAAGTATCGTCAAGTCATCAACTGAAGAGGTAGAAATATTCCACAGGCTACAGTTTACTGTAACCCTGGAATACCAGGAGCTCAAATTCACAGTAGAGATGGAGTGACAAGGATAATATAACTATCACCCCATCCCATCCTACTCTATACCCACCCTACCACTCAGCACGTGCCCCCCCCCCCCCACTTCCTGTACTCACTCATACCTTAACACTCACTGCTGCCCCTTCAACTCCTCCCATGGCCTACAATCCCTTACCCTTCCTTGCCTCCCTCAAACCCCTCCACTCCTGTTCAGTTGATTTGGACGGAACTGTCTGCTGTTGTCGGTGAGTTTGGAGCTTTTGGCACCATTTTGTTTGTGCTCACTCGTTCAGTCTGAACAAGGCAGGATAGTTTTCCTCAGACATTCCCAAGTGGATTTACCTCTGTCTCTGGCGACTCCTGGGTCAGATTTCTCTAGTGTGCCTGAATATTGCCTCACTCCCTTCCATTCACTCCTCCCTTCTCCAAGACACAAAACAAGAAGAGAATTCCCACTGGAATACCCAGACATGCAATTTTCATGGGATAACAATTGCTGAAAGCAATCTCAGAAATAACCTCCTCTGAATGCAGAAACATTCATGTGTTTCAGGCCCAAAGGTCGAACTAATAATTGTTCCTTTAAAGAGTCACTTCCCCCCGCCCCAACCAGGACATGACTGCCCTGGGGTTATCTAAGTGAACTCTTAGTGATCATTCTCATTCTTTATTTTGGGAATAACTGCAGTGTGAAGGATGACTCACATGTGCGTAACTTAGAAAGAAGAGCTGATTATTGCTGAGTCGCAGCCCTGGTAAGAGTGCCTCTTCCCTGCCTTCTCTTTCCTCATGTATCCACTTCCTGTAGGCCTTGAGAGAAAGATTGGAAGCGTTAGCATGAAGCACAGTGACATGGCAAACACAAAAATTGAGTGGGTAAAAACTCAATGTGCTGTTTCACAGAAATCCCAGTAAAAAAAAGTACAGAGATGCCATTAATACTTTAATAATTGGATTTTAAGATATGCAAGACCAGTTCAACCAAATTTTACTGGCAACCTTTCAGTTCTAAGTTTTACTGGCTTTATCCTTCTGGCTCCCTATTTCTTATTTCAGCTGTCACTTATTTTCAAATTCTATTTTTTTTTACTGGGAAAGATAATTGTACACAAATATGTTACGGCTGGGTTACATGCTGTTACACAGTAAGAAGTCTCACAACACCAGGTTAAAGTCCCAACAGGTTTATTTGGTAGCACAAGCCACTAGCTTTCATAGCGCTGCTCCTTCATCAGGTAAATGGGATAAATAAACCTGTTGGACTTTAGCCTGGTGTTGTGAGACTTTTTACTGTGTTTACCCCAGTCCAACGCTGACATCTCCACATCATGGCGACCATTCCCCTGCTATTCACAGGGGAATGAATATCTGAGCTTCAGGTGGAAGGTCACAAACCCGTGCAGGTTGGCCAGGCTAACTGAAGTGATGCTATTGGAGTCTGGCAAGGTCAGAATGATTGAGGAGAGTGGACCTGTCTGGAGACTGAGGCAACTTCAGGTTGCCATGATTTCCTGAAGAGAAAATAAATAAATCTCAGGTCTACAGGGAAAAGATGTAGGAGTGGGACTGATTTTATAGAAACGCTACAGAAAGAGGCCATTCGGCCCATCAGGTCTGCACTGACCACAATCCCACCCAGGCCCTTCCCACTAATTCCTTTAACCCATGCATCTCAGGACACTAAGCGGCAGTTTTAGCATAGCCAATCAACCCAACCTGCACATCTTTGGACTATGGGAGGAAACCCACGCAGACAGTGACCCAAGCCGGGAATCGAACCCAGGTCCCTGGAGCTGTGAAGCAGCAGTGCTAACCACTGTGCTCCATGCTGCCTATTTGTTCTTGAACTGTCACAATGGGATGCAGTCTGTGCTGACTCCAAGATTGAAGTCGGCATGTTGCTGCCTGGTCAGAGAGAATGGTAGATATCCAACTCAGAGTTTCCTTTCTGGTAAGTGGGAGGCTTTTAAAAGTGTGTTAACCAGGATTCAGGGTAAGCACGTTCCTCTTAGAGTGAAGGGCAAGGCTGGCAGAAGTAGGGAACCCTGTATAACTCAGGTTATTGAGGCCCTGGTCAAGAAGAAGAAGGACGCACATGACATGCATAGGCAGCTGAGATCAAGTGAATCCCTTGAAGAATATAGGGGATATAGGAGTACAGTTAAGAGAGAAATCAAGAGGGCAAAAAGTGAACACAAGATTGTTTTGGCAGATAAGGCAAAGGAGAATCCAAACAGCTTCTACAAATACATAAAGGGCAAAAGAGCAACAAGGGAGAGAGTAAGGCCTCTTAAGGATCAACAAGGTTATCTATGATGGGTGCAATCCTAAATGAATATTTATTTCTCACCTGTATTTACTATTGAGAAAAACATGGATGTTAGGAAACTTGGGGAAATAAATAGTGATGTATTGAGAAGTGCTCTTATTACTGAGAAGGCAGTGCTCGAAGTCTTGAACTACATCAAGGTAGATGAATCCCCAGGACCTGATGAAGTGTATCCCAGGACATTGTGGGAGGCTAGGAAGGAAATTGCGGGTCTTCTGGCAGAAATATTTGAATCATTGATAGTCACAGGTGAGGTGCCTGAAGATTGGAGGGTGGCAAATGTTGTGCCTTTATTTAAAAAGGGCTGTAGGGAAAAGTGGTAGGTAAGTTGTTGGAAGGTATTTTGAGAGACAGGATCTACAGGCATTTAGAGCTGCAAAAACTGACTAGGGGCAATCAGCATAGCTTTGTGAGTGGGATATTGTGTACAGTTCTGGTCACCCTATTATAGTTAGGATATTATTAAACTAGGAAGAGTGCAGAAAATATTTACTCGGATGCTACCAGGACTTGATGGTTTGAGCTATAAGGAGAGGCTGGAAAAACGAGGACTTTTTTTCTCTGGAATGCAGAAAGTTGAGGGGTGATCTTGTAGAGGTCTATAAAATAATGAGGGGCTTAAATCAGTTAGATAGTCAATATCTTTTCCCAAAGATGGTGGGGCAGGGTCTAAAGCTAGAGGGCATAGGTTTAAGATGAAAGAAGAGAGATACAGAAGTGTTCAGAGGGGTAATTTTTTCACACAGCGGGTGGTGAGTATCTGGAACAGGTACAAGGCAGGTACAATTATGTCTTTTAAAAAGCATTTAGACAGTTACATGAGTAGGATGGGTGTAGAGGGATATGGGCTACCCTCTACACTGTGTGATCATTTGGGACTAGCTTAAGGGCTTTAAAAAAGGCAGCATGGACAAGTTGGGCAGAAGGGCCTGTCTCCATGCTATAAACTTCTATGTCTGTGGAGTGTTACTCAAGAACAGCTGTCTATTCCAACTGGTATGCAGATGTGCACTGGTGTTTCACTTATATTTACTGCAAGTAAATTCTAGCATCAATAGCACATTGTCTTCATCAGATATGGGCATTGCCAGCATTTATCAACAATTGCCCTTGGAGTGAGTGTCGTGCTCAGCTGCTATGGTGAGATCTAAAGTCATGTCATCAGGGTATTAGCCTGGGCAACTCAATTACTAGTGTAGTGACATTTCCACTACACTACCCCTTCCCCACAGCAGTGACAGATGCACAATGTCAGCTAGGCCCCATGGGCACAGATCCAGCTCTCTCGAAAGTGTGCATTCTCTCCATCTCCAGTACCACTCAGTACAGGTTCACAGGTGCAGTAGGACCCAGGGAGAGGTGGAAAGTGTTTCTGGCATCCTTGTGCTGCGGTCCCATGCGTTGGTCCTTTCTGCTACACGTTTTTGCTCCTCTTCTTGCCTCCCATCCCTTTCTGCTCGTGTAGAAGTCATGGCCTCCTTACACTAGGGCTTATTCAGCCTGTGTTGTCTTGTGGAGACAAAGCTGGAGCAAAGGGGAATTTAGCTATGTGGGAGCAGAGGGACACCTCCAGGACTCAATGAACAGATTTCTGGATGTGTAATTCTGGTGAAGAGATGCTGTGTGATCATTGCTGGGTAGAAATCAGGTTCAAGAGCGGGTCAAATCCATGTGACAGGACTCGAGATCTAAACAACATAGAACAGCACTGCGGGTGATTCCGCCCCCCCTCCCCCTCCCCAAGAGCACTGTGGGTGTATCATCCTCCCTAACGTCAGTGTGGGTGTACCCCTTGGGCAGCACTGTGGGTATAACCCCCTCCCTAGCAGCACTGTAGATACACCCTCCCTAACAGCATGGTGTGTGTGTCTACCCCCTCCCTAACAAGAGTATAAGTGTACCCCTCTCCCTAACAGCAATGTGGGTATAACCCTCTCCCTAACAGCAGTGTGGGTGTATCTCTCTCCGTAACAGCAGTGTGGGTATACTCCCTAACAACACAGTGGGTGTACCTCTCTAACAGCACTATGGGTGTTCCTCCCTCTCTAACAGTCCTGTGGGTGTATGACACAGTGGGTATACACTCCTCTCTAACAGCACTGTGGGTATACTGCCTAACAGCTATTTTCACTGTGATGGTTGATATCTTTGAATTAAATCAATGAAATAGCCAGTTTGAATTCAGCTCAGCAGTATTACAGCCTGCTACATTTCCCAATTCACCAATAACATTGTGGGACTGAGCAGGATAAACTACAAGGAATTCCCAGCAATAAGGTTCCTGATGTCAGCCTACCCTGAAAGCCTGCCGAAGCCCAGCGTTGTCAGCAATGTTCTCTCCCAATGTTTTCTGTCCCTTTACCTGTAAGACACAATATTCAGAAGCATGCTTTATAGATAGTCACACAATAACAACTATATATCGCAAAAATCACAAGGTAATTCATAAGGGCATTATCAAAACTAATCAGATATCAGGTAACATTCAGACTGATGAGCAAAGGAGGAGTGAGGTAGAGAGACAGGGTGCAATCTTAGCTGCGTTCATGCAACAGTGAAGTCAGAGATTTTAACAGCCATTCAAATCTCACTGACATGAATGATTTTCTGATCTCTCTGAATTCTGGAGCATGTGGCTGAGGCGTGGACACCATTGGAGGAGCAATTAAAATGCAGGATGGGCAGGTGGCAAGAATTCCAATCTCGGTACATCTGGCTCTATGTATTCAGGAGTGGGAGCATCTGAGCCTGTGTATTCAGGGGTGGGAGGGCCTGGGTCTGTGTATTTGGGATTGGCAGGGTGCGTCTGGATCTTTGTATTCGGGAGTGGGAAGGTCTGGCTTTGAGTATTTTTGAGTGGGAGGGCCTGGGTCTGTGTATTCAGGAATGGGAGGGTCTGAGTCTGTGTATTCAGTAGTGGGAGGGTCTGGCTCTGTGTATTCTTGAGTGGGAGGGTGTGGGTCTGTGTATTCAGGACTGTGTCTGGGTCTGTGTATTCAGCAATGGGAGGGTCTGAGTCTGTGTGTTCAGGAGTGGGAGGGTCTGAGTTTGTGCATTCGGAAATGGAAGGGTCTGAGTCTGTGTGTTCATGAGTGAGAGGGTCTGGCTCTGTGTATTTGGGAGTGGGAGCATCTGAGTCTGTGTGTCCGGGAGTGGGAGGGTCTGGGTCTGTGTGTTCAGGAGTGGGAGGGTCTGAGTTTGTGCATTCGGAAATGGAAGGGTCTGAGTCTGTGTGTTCATGAGTGGGAGGGTCTGGCTCTGTGTATTTGGGAGTGGGAGCATCTGAGTCTGTGTGTCCGGGAGTGGGAGGGTCTGGGTCTGTGTGTTCAGGAGTGGGAGGGTCTGGGTCTGTGTATTCGGGAGTGGGAGGGTCTGGGTCTGTGTATTTGGGAGTGGGAGGGTCTGAGACTGTGTATTCGGGAGCACAGGAACAGGCCCTTCAGCTCTCCAAGCCTGCACTGACCATGCTGCCCGACTGAACTAAAACCTCCTACCCGTCCAGGGACCATTTTCCTCACTTCCCATCCTATTCATGTATTTGTCAAGATGCCCCTTTAAAAATCACCTAATGTATCCACTTCCACTTCCTCCCCCGGCAACGAGTTCCAGGCACACACTACCCTTTGTGTAAAAAAAATCTAAAAGAATCTCCTTTAAACCTTGCCCCTTGCACATAAAATCTATGCCCCCTAGTCATTGACGCTTCCACCCTGGGAAAAAGCTTCTGACTATCCACTCTGTCCATGCCTCATAATCTTGTAGACTTCAATTAGGTCGCCCCCTCAACTTCTGTCATTCCAGTGAGAACAAACCAAGTTTCTCCAACATCTCCTCATAGCTAATGCCCTCCATGTCAGGCAACATCCTGGTAAATATTTTCTGTACCCTCTCCAAAGCCTCCACATCCTTCTGATAGTGTGGCAACCAGAATTGAACTCTATATTCCAAGTGCAACCTTCTATAAAGCTGCAATATGACTTGCCAGTTTTTAAACTCAGTACCCCAGCTGATGAAGGCAAGCATGCCGTATGCCTTCTTGACTATCTTCTCCACCTGCATTGCCACTTTCAGTGACCTGTGTACCAGATCCCTTTGCCTATCAATACTCTTAAGGGTTCTGCTATTTACTGTGCATTTCCTATCTGTATTAGACCTTCCAAGATGCATTACCTCACATTTGTCCAGGTTAAACTCTATCTGCCATCTCTCCACCCAAGTCTCCAGCTGATATATATCCTGCTGTATCCTCTGATGGTCCTCATCGCTATCTGCAAATCCACTAACCTTTGTCATCCGCATACTTACTAATCAAACCAGTTATATTTTCTTCCAAATCATTTATATTACAAGGTCCCAGCACTGATCCCTGAGGAACGCCACTCATCACAGCTCTCCATTCAGAAACGCACAGTTTTGTGTCCACCTCGCCAGCTCTGATCCCATGCAACTTCACCTCCTGCCCCAGTCTGCCATGAGGATCAAAAGCCTTACTGAAGTTCATGTAGACAACACCCACTGCCCTACCTTCATTAATCATCTTCATCACTTTCTTGAAAAACTCAATCAAATTCATGAGACATAATGTCCCCTTCACAAAACCATGTCTGAGTCTGTGAATTCAGGATTAGGAGAGTCTGAGTCTGTGTATTTAGAAGTGGGAGAGTCTGGGTCCGTGTATTCAGGAGTGGGAGGGTCTGGGTCTGTATATTTGGGAGTGGGAGGGTCTGGATCTATTAATTTGGGAGTGGGATGGTTTCTGTATTCAGGAATGGGATGGTCTAGGTCTACCTATTCAGGAGCAAGAAGGTCCATAAATAGAAGTTTGAATCCAAGCACATATAGATCACCCAGTGCCTGATGTACCTGTAACCCACCCAGTACCCCAGACAAACCTGTAACCCACCAACTGACCCAGACGTACCTGTAACCCATTCCATGCCCAGATGTACCTGTAACCCACCCAGTGCCCCAGATGTACTTTTCTTGAATTCTTAGAATCACTACTGCGCAGAAGGAGGCCATTTGGCCCATCAAGCTTGCACTGATAACAATCCTGCCCAGGCCCCATCCCCATAACCTCAATTTTTACACTGCTAGTCCTCCTGATACTAAGGGTCAATTCAACATGGCCAATCAACGCTAACCATAACCCACACACCTTTGGACTATGGGAGGAAACTGGAGCACCCGGACAAAACCCACACAGATACAGGGAAAATGTACAAACTCCATAGAGTGTGACCCAAGGCTGGAATTGAACCTGAGTACTGCTGTTAGGCAGCAGTACTAACCACTGTGCCACACTTGTAACGCACCCAGTGTCCCAGGCATACCTGTAAACCAGCTTTAGCCCAGTAATACTCATCGTACTGTTTTATCATACATTCAGTTTTCTCTATGAACCTTGAAATTGATGCATTGCTCCACCACTGATGCAAATTTCCATTTTTATCATATTTCCGACCTAAAACAGAACAAAGTTATCAGAAAAAGAGAATAATTATTTTTTAATATATATAGGCCGAATAATGAAATCTGCAAGTGTATATACTACAGGCTTGAGATGCTAAAGAACTATTTATATACGTTTTTCCATTGCCCTGTCAATGCCCCAATCTCCTACCCTGCAGCCAGCAACTGATCCACTTTCATTTTGATTTGATTTGATTTATTATTGTAACATGTGTTAGTATACAGTGAAAGATTTTTTTTTGCACTTAATACAGACAAAATATACAGTATTAGAGAAAGAAAGGAGAGAGTGCAGAACGTATTGTAACAGTCATAGCTAGGGTGTAGAGAAAGATCAACTTAACACGAGGTAGATCCATTCAAAAGTCTGATGGCAGCAGGGAAAAAGCTGTTCTTGTGTCAGTTGGTACATGTCCTCAACTTTTGTATCTTTTTCCCTATGGAAGAATGCCCAATATGCATGGGGTCCTTAATTATGCTGGCTCTTTGCCGAGGCAGCGGGAAATGTAGAGGGAGTCAATGAATGGGAGGCTGGTTTGCCTGATGGATTGGACTTCGTCATGACCTTTTGCAGTCTTGGACAGAGCAGGAGTCATACCAAGCTGTGATACATCCAAAAAGAATGGTTCTATGGTGCACCTGTAAAAATTGGTGAAAGTTGTAGCTGACATGCCAAATTTCCTTAGTCTTCTGATAAAGTCAAGGTGTTGGTGAGCTTTCGTAACTATAGTATCGGCATGGAGGGACCAGAACAAGTTGTTGGTGATCTAGACACCTACAATCTTGAAGCTTTCGACCGCGACAGAGGCATGTTCTCCACTATGCTTCCTGGAGCCCTATAATAATCAGTTTTGTTGATATTGAGGGAGAGACTATTGTTTCCACACCAGTTCACCAGATTCTCTATCTCTTTCCTGTACTCCATCTCATCATTGTTTGAGATCTGACAAGTGTCATCAGCAAACTTGATAATCGATTTGGAGGGGAATTTGGCCACACAGTCATAGATGTATAAGGAGTAGGGGGTTGAGAACGCAACGTTATGGGGCACCGGTGTTGCAGATGATTGTTGCTTATCCTTACTGATTACACTCCGTGGGTGAGGAAGTTCAGGATCCAGTTGCAGAGGGAGGAGCCAAGCTCCAGGCCACGGAGTTTGGAGATGAATTTCATAGGAATAATGGTGTTGAAGGCTGAGCTGTAGTCGATAAATAGAAGTCTGACATAAATACCTTTATTATCTAGGTGTTCTAGGGTTGAGTGTAGGGCCAGGGAGATGGCGTCTACTATGGCCCTGTTGTGGTGATAGCAAACTATAGTGAGCAGACTGGGAATGGAGGGGTACAGAAGAATGGTCTAGTTGGACCAATGAGCGGCGCAGGCTTGGAGGGCCGGAAGGCCTGTTTCCTGTGCTGTATTGTTCATTGTTCTTTGGATTCTGGGTGGCCGGAATTGATTCGTGCATGACCAGCCTTTCGAAGCATTTCATAATGATGGATGCCAGTGCCACTGGCCCATAGTCATTAAGGCACACTGCCTGGCTTTTCTTTAGTAGCAGGATAAGGGTTGCTGCAAAGAGAGGTTGAAGATGTCTGTAAATACTCTTGCCAGCTGGTCCACGCAGAAACGCAGGTATCCTATCCGGGCCAGTCGCTTTCCGTGGGTTGACCTTTGAGAAGGCTGCTCTGACATCTGCAATGGTGATCTCAGATATAGGTTCATCTGAGCTTCCAGGGTGGAAAGTGTGCTCTTGTTGACCTCTTGCTCAAAACAGTCATAGAATGCATTGTGCTCATCCGGGAGGGGACTTCAACAACTGCCCACCTAGTCTCTTGTGTCCTACCCAATGGAACAGTCTCTAAGGTAGCATTTCATCCAAAGCCTTGCTGAAGTCTAGATAAGTCAAATGTGCTGTGTTCCGTCACTCATGAGCACTGACTTCATATTTTTTGCTAGATTTGCCCACTCACTAATCTAGAAATAAATGTTTGGCAATATGGAACTTAAAAAGTGGGCCACGTTTCTGAGTCTTTTAGCCTTGTACTCATTGCAGTTTCAATGGTTTAATTGTTCTGTGTTCAGTTATGAGAGTCTGGGAGCTGAGCTCACTGTCTTCTGTTAGCTCTGTTAATAAAGGATAATATCAGGGCGGTAGTGAGAGACGATATAGGCACCAAAGAGCAAAATGTGGAATCATTGTGGGTGGAGATAAGGAATAGTAAGGGGAGAAAGTCACTGGTGGGAGTGGTCTATAGGCCCCCAAATAATAACTTTGAGGTAGGGTGGGCTATAAACAAGCAAATAATTAATGCATACAAAAACGGAACGGCGATAATCATGGGGGATTTTAATCTGCATATTGATTGGTTGACTTAAGTCAGACGTGGTGGGCTTGAGGAAGAGTTCTTGGAATGTAATGTTCTATGTTCGATGTTCTATGCTGTCGGGATAGTTTCCTTGAACAGTATGTTATGGAACCTACGAAGGAGTGAGTTATCTTAGATCTGGTACTGTGTAACGAGGCAGGTAGAATTAGGGATCTTCTTGTGAGAGATCCTCTTGGGACGAGTGATCACAATATGGTTGAATTTCTAATACAGATGGAGGGTGAGAAAGAAGGGTCCCAAACCAGTGTCCTCTGCTTGAATAGAGGGGAGTATGATAAGATGAGGGCGGAATTGGCTAATGTAGATTGGGGGCGCAGACTGGTTGGTAGGACAGCAGAGGAACAGTGGAGGATTTTTAAGGAGATCTTTTTCAGTACTCAGCAGAAATATATTCCGGTGATAAAGAAGGACTGTAAGAAAAGGGATAACCAGCCGTGGATATTGAAGGAAATAAAGGAGAATATTAAATTAAAAACCGATGTGTACAGAGCAGCTAAAAATAGTGGGGAATTAGAAGATTGGGAAAGATTTAAAAAAAAAACAAAGAATGACTAAGAAAGCGATAAAGAAAGATAGAGTATGAAACTAAACTAGCTCTAAATATAAAAAATGATAAAAATATAAAATATAAAAAACTTTTACTAAGCTTTTACAAATAAGTAAAGAAGAAGAGAACGGCTAGAGTGAATGTTGGACCCTTGGAGGACGAGAGGGGAGATTTAATGATGGGGAACGAGGAAATGGCTGAGACTTTAAATAAGTTTTTTGTGTCGGTCTTCACGGAGGACACAATAGCTTATCGAATATTAAAGATAGAGGGTTGGTAGGAGATGAGGTCCTTAATACAATTATTGTTACTAGCGAGGTAGTGCTTGGTAGACTAACGGGACTGAAGGTAGACAAGCCCCTGGGACCGGATGGAATGCATCCCAGGGTTCTGAAAGAAATGGCAGAAGTAATAATGGCGTTAGTAATTATTTATCAAAATTCGTTGGACTCTGGGGAAGTGCCGGTGGATTGGAAAACAGCTACTGTTACACCGCTGTTTAAAAAAGGTAGCAGACAAAAGGCAGGTAACTACAGGCCGGTCAGCTTAACGTCCGTAGTTGGGAAAATGCTAAAATCCATCATCAAAGAAGAAATAGCAGGACACCTGGAAAGGAACGGTTCGATCAAGCAGACGCAGCATGGATTCATGAAGGGGAAGTCGTGTTTGACGAATCTACTGGATTTTTATGAAGATGTGACTAGTGCGATAGACAGAGGGGAACCAGTGGATGTGGTGTTTTGAGATTTCCAAAAGGCATTCGATAAGGTGCCTCACAAAAGGTTGCTGCAGAAGGTTAGGGTGCACGGAGTTGAGGGTAAAGTGTTGGCGTGGATTGAGGATTGGCTATCTAACAGGAAGCAGAGAGTTGGAATAAATGGGTGCTTTTCTGGTTGGCGGTTGGTGACTAGTGGCGTGCTGCAGGGATCGGTGCTGGGGCCTCAACTGTTTACTATATACATCGACGATCTGGAGGAGGGGGCTGAGTGTAGGGTAACAAAATTTGCTGATGACATGAAGATGAGTGGAAAAGCGAATTGCGTGGAGGACGTGGAAAGTCTGCAGAGAGATCTGGGCGAGGATCTGGCAGATGGAGTATAACGTTAGCAAATGTGAGGTTATCCACTTTGGAAGAAATAATAGTAGGATGGAATATTATTTAAATGGTGAAAAGTTGCAGCATGCTACTGTGCAGAGGGACCTGGGGGTCCTTGTGCACGAACCGCAAAAACCCAGTCTGCAGGTGCAGCAGGTGATCAAGAAAGCGAATGGAATGTTGGCCTTTATAGCGAGGGGGATAGAATATTAAAGCAGGGAGGTCTTGCTGCAACTGTACAAGGCACTGGTGAGGCCGCAACTGGAGTACTGTGTGCAGTTTTGGTCCCCTTGTTTGCAAAAGGATATATTGGCCTTGGAGGGAATACAGAGAAGGTTCACCAGGCTGATACCGGAGATGAGGGGGTTAGCTTATGAGGAGAGATTAAATAGACTGGGCCTGTACTCGTTGGAGTTTAGAAGGCTGAGGGGGGATCTTATAGAGACTTACAAGATAATGAAGGGGCTAGATAGGGTAGAGGTAGAGAGATTCTTTCTGCTTAGAATGGAAACCAGAACTCGAGGGCACAGCCTCAAAGTAAGGTGGAGGGGTGCAGTTTAGAACAGAGTTGAGGAGGAACTTCTTCACTCAGAGGGTGGTGAATCTCTGGAATTCTCTGCCCATTGAAGTGGTGGAGGCTACCTCGTTGAATATGTTTAAGTCACGGGTAGATAGATTTCTGATCAATAAGGGAATTAAGGGTTATGGGGAGCAAGCGGGTAAGTGGAACTGATCCACTTCAGATCAGACATGATCTTATTAAATGGCGGGGCAGGCTCGAAGGGCTAGATAGCCTACTCCTGCTCCTATTTCTTATGTTCTTATGTCTTTGGGAAATCCTAGGTATGGACTCAGAGCTAAAGTAAACAAAAGCTGCCAGAAACTGAGTTGGGACAAGCATGAGTCAGGCATTTGGTAACTGCAGAGATGTTCTAAAACCACTGCAAATAAAACCTGTTGACATACTTTTATTATTGAAAAAAACAAAGAAAAATACAGTACAGGAACAGGTCCTTCAGCCTTCGAAGCCTGTGCTGATCATGATATCCTAACTAAACTAAAAATAAACAGTGGCACACTGGTTAGCACTGCTGCCTCACAGCTCCAGGGACCTGGGTTCGATTCCTGGCTTGGATCACTGTGTGGAGTTTGCACATTCACCCCATGTCTGCATGGGTTTCTCCCGGGTGTTCTGGTTTCTTCCCACAGTCCAAAGATGTGCAGGTTAGGTTGATTGGCCATGCTAAATTGCCCCTTAGTGTCCCAGGATGTGTATGTTAGAGGGATTAGTGGGGTAAATATGTAGGGTTTCGGGGATAGGGCCTTGGTGGGATCGGTGCAGACTCGATGGGGTGAATGGCCTCCTTCTGCTGTGGGGATTCTTATTCATGCGTAGTTCTGGTTGCCACATTATTGCATGCAGTTTGAGTCACTGTACTATCAGAAGGATGTGGAACCTTTGGAGAGAATGCAAAGAAGGTTCACCAGGATGCTGCCTGGTCTTGAGGATGTTGGCTATGAGGAGAGGTTGAATAAAGTAGGATTGTTTTCACTGTAAGCCAGAGGGTGAGGAGAGACCTGATAGAGGTCTACAAAATTATGAGAGGCATAGATAGGGTGGATAGTCAGAGGCATTTTCCAAGGGTGGAAGTATCAATTTCAAGGGGGCACAGGTTCAAAGTGAGAGGGGGAAAGTTTAAGGGAGATGTGCAGGGGAAGTTTTTCACACAGAGAGTGGTCGGTTGCTGGAACGCAGTACCAGAGCAGGTGGTGGAAGCAGAAACAGTAGCCACACTTAAGGGGCATCTGGATGGGTGCATGCATAGGGAGGGAAAAGAGGGATACGAACAGGGGTGTAGCCAGGTTCTAAAGTTAGGGGGAGCAAGCACATAAAAAAGGTGCCCTCGTGATTCTGCACCAAACGGTGGGAGGTCTTTAATTCATAAATTTAGTTATCCACTGTTTTAATCGCCTGAGGGAATGAAATGTAAGTATTGATGTGCTACCAGTGTCTTGGGAATGTTCCAGCTGGCTTTAGGGGAAGTGGCTGGGGGTTTCTGCCTGATGAAGAGGATCTGGGCTGCATGAGGAGTGCTCCACCAGTGACCCTCAATCCATATCCTGAGAGCCCAGTGGGACAGGCATTCAGGAGAGAGAGAGGGATGTCAACTGTGGAGTTAGCGCAAGGAATAGAAAAGATTTTAGCCTCAGGCTGTTGTAGTGATTCATGCAGGGCAGAGACTACAATAGTTTGTACATCAGGTGTTGTGAAAGATGAAAAAAAACACACTGAGCTCATCCCGGAAATTTCCAGAGCACTAAAATTTTTTTATACAGTAAAGAAATGGAAAGTACGGGGAGCTTCTGCTGAAGCTGGCTGGATCTCTTCAAACTTGGGAAAAGTATTTATGGCAAACTCCACTTTATCCAATACATTTTACCGATTTTTAATAAATCCCTGAAATCGGCCCTTTCAATAATTTGAAACGAGAAAACAATTCATCCCTTTGGCCCAAAGACCATTTCCAACCCAAAAGCTACAGTTATCCACGTAGTTGGATTTCAATGAGACGTATATTCTATTCATCACCTAATAACCCTTCTCCACAAACTGTTGGTAATTCTGTGAGAATGTCAAGTGGAGAAGACTGTTTTGGATAGGGTCTCTGATAAGTTATTACATATAATTTTGAATCTGACTCTTTTAACTCCGTTCCCACACTGTAGCTCGCTGTTGGGAAGAGAAGTACTTCCATTGTAATGTAACCTTCCATTCAGATCCCCTGGATTAAATTTCACTTGCGCTAATAGCATTCATCAGCAGAATGCTGATAAAATAAAATATGTAACTTAAGCCTGATCATAACTGGGCTGTTGAGAGTACTGAGGAGGAAAGTGAAGGATTATCTGGAGCCTAGGAGCTCACATCGCAGATCTCGGGCTTGTGAGGAACACCTCATCGAAAAGGCGCCATTTTTGAAGAATGTGCTCAGAGGGAGCAGTCGCTCCTCCTGCTCCTGCCCTAGCTATGCCACTGGATACGGACAGAGTAAGGGCAGCAGTTTTATTTTCACTTTACTTAGGGCATCATGATTGGCACAGGCTTGAAGGGCTGAAGTGCCTGTTCCTATGCTGTACTTTTTGTTGTTTTTTTGTTCTTATAACCTCCTGGCTTATACTTGATGCTCTAATGAATAAAGCCCAGGATACTTTATGCTTTATCAGCCACTCTCTCAATATGTTCAGCCAATGAGTTATGGACGTATATACTCAGCTAACTCTGCTCCTGCACTCTCTTTCGAATTTATATTGACTTTATATTGGCTTTCTGCCTTCTTCCTATCAAAGTGAATCATTTCATATTTTCCATGTTCCAATTGCCATTTCCAATTCTGCACACCATCCTTTAGGAGGGATATAAATGCATTGCAGCATATGTAGAAAAGATTAAGGAGAGTGGTTCATAGAATCACAGAATGGTTACAACATAGGCAGAGGCCATTCAACCCATTGTCTGAGTGCTGAACAACTGCAAGAGCAATTTGCCTGGTGCAACTCCACTGCCTTGTCCCCAAAGTCTTGGAAATCTTTCCATTTCAGATAGCCTTTTGAAAGCCTCGACCAATTCTGCCTCAACCACACTCTCAGACGGTACATTCCAAGTCCTAACTGCACTGTCTATGTTAATCGGTTTTCACCACAGTCTCAGACAGTACATTCTAGATCCTAACCACTTGCTGTATGAATCTGTCTCCACCACACTCTTACACAGTGCATTCCAGATCCTAATCACTCATGTGAATCTATCTGCACTCCCACTCTTTGGCCCACTGTGCGGACAGTGGCAGGTGGGGGGGTTTTGACTGGGGAGGTACACTTGTCGCACCATAATGCAGGTGTCCTAAGGTGAGCTCAGCATGGACAGAAACCCCTGTGGAGCAGAAGGACAAAAGCTCTCTTGATCCTCATTTCCTTTACAAATACAGCAGGCCTCACGATCCTTTAGGTTTTAAGCAGGAGGCGTCAGAAAAGTTACCACAGGGATAACTGGCTTGTGGTAGCCAAGTGATCATAGCGATGTTTCTTTTTGATCTTTTGATGTTGGCTCTTCTATCAAGGTAGCAGAATTCACCAAGCATTGGATTGTTCACCCATTAATGCCCTTTCTGTGGATCGCCCCAGCTGCGGTGCCCTTTGACCTCCCTGGCAGGCTGGTGGCCTCGGCTGGCACCTAGTAGCTGACTTAGACAACATTCCAGATGCTAACCACTTGCTGTGTGAATCTGTTGACACCATACTATCAGACAGTGCATTCCAGATCCAGAATAAAGTATCGTTAAATTGTACACTGAACAATTCTATGTGAAGATGCCTCCAGCACTTACCATCATCATCAAACGCGTGTGAGAATTCATGTCCCACAATGACGCCAATTGCACCATAACTGATTGACCTGAAATTAAAAGCAATTCATTGGAATGAATTATCAGAATAATGGTCACCTTGGCATCTGTCTTGTGTCAAGTGTGGTTCAGTGATGCCCTTCTTCCCTTGACTCAGAAAGTTGTGGGTTCAATACCCACTCAAGGACTGGAGCTCACATTCCAAGCAGATCCTCCCAGTGAGATACTGAGGGAGTGCTGCACTGCCAGAGGTACACGGACACAGACCTCCCCATATGGCAGCGCTCATTAATGAAGCACAGGGAAGTTCTCCTGATAATTCCTTAATCATTGACATTAAGAGAAATAACCCAATCGTTGATCTGTGAGATCTTGCTGTGTGGTATTTTGCTGCAATAAATTTCTACTTCAGAACAGTGGCTGTGGGGTGTTTGGGACATCCTCAGAAAGTGAAAGAGTCAATCTGCCAAAAGGCTGATCTTGTCATTCGATCAGTGACTCCACCCCTTCCCCACCTTTGATTCCCTTTGTAACCCAGCGGTGGCGGAGGAAGGAACTACATTTCTATAGCACCTTTTACAACACTGCAAAGCAGCATACAGCCTTAGAAGTACTTTTGAAGCAGTCATTGGGATAATGTGGAAAACATGGCAGGCAATTTGCATAGTGTTATAATAACTGGATATTCATTTTTCATGAGCTGGAATAATGAGGAATAAGTACTGTCCAGAACATCAGGGATAATCCCCTGTTAATTTTCAAATAATATTGCCTGAGAGGCCAGGCAGCACTGTTGATGTTTTAGCTGAGAGGCACTGCAGCACTCCCTTGGTATTACACCAGCTTGTCAGCTCTGGGCTCAAGATTCAGAAGTGGCCTGAAACTGCCTCAGAGGTGAAAAAACACTGACGTAACTAATCTATAATCAGTGTACTTCCAATTCTCTTTCAGAGGCAAAGCTATTTTCTTCCTTCAGCTGTTCATCTAACCTTCTCTGAGAAAGCAGAAAGCCTCAGCTTATTTTGAAAGCATTGTAAAATGTATTTATCCTTTGCACACTCAGTATACATAGACTCTATCTCCCGGGAGAGTAACACTTCATCATTACAAAGCTCCAAAGTGATTCAGTGGTCAGGAGTAAAGTCTGCTTCAATTAATAGTATGGGACACTGTATTAGGACTCATGCTAGACTTAGGATTTGAAGTAGGGTTAGAGTTAGGGTTTGCAATAGGATTAGAGTTAAGATTTGCAATGGGGTTCGCGTTAAAGTTTGCAGTATGGCTAGGGTTTTGAGTTTGCAGTAGGGTTACAGTTAGAACATAGAACATAGAACATTACAGCGCGGAACAGGCTCTTCGGCCCACAATGTTGCGCCGACCAGTCTTATTTTTAAAAAAAAAACATTGACCCACTAATCTAAACCACTCCTTTTTCGTCCATAAACCTATCCACCAATCTCTTAAACGCCCCCAAACTAGGCGCATTTACAACTGCAGCAGGCAGGGCATTCCAGTCCCTCACCACCCTCTGGGTAAAGAACCTGCCCCTGACATCCGTCCTATAACTACCCCCCCTTAATTTAAAGCCATGCCCCCTCGTGCTAGATTTCTCCATCCGAGGAAACAGGCTATCACCATCCACCCTATCTAAACCTCTAATCATCTTATATGTTTCTATAAGATCCCCTCTTAGCCGCCTTCTTTCCAGTGAAAACAACCCCAAATCCCTCAGTCTCTCCTCATAGGACCTCCCCTGCATACCAGGCAACATCCTGGTAAACCTCCTCTGCACCCTCTCCAAAGCCTCCACATCCTTCCTGTAATGTGGGGACCAGAACTGCACACAGTACTCCAAGTGCGGATTATATTATATTATATTATATAATATTATTATGTACACATACACCTAGATCCCTCTGCTCCTCCACTCTATTCAAAGTCCTCCCGTTAGCCCTATACTCAACACATCTGTTATTCCTACCAAAATGGATTACCTCACACTTCTCCGCATTAAACTCCATCCGCCACCTCGCGGCCCAGCTCTGCAACCTGTCCAAGTCACCCTGCAAACTTCGACACCCTTCCTCACAATCTACCACACCTCCGACTTTGGTGTCATCAGCAAACTTACTAATCCACCCAACTATACCCTCATCCAGATCATTAATAAAGATTACGAACAGCAGTGGCCCCAAAACAGATCCCTGAGGCACAGTACGTGTTTGTGTTTGCATTAGGCCTTGGGTTTGCAGTACGGCCAGAGTTAGTGATCCAGTAGTTAGTGTTATTGATATGTTAGGTTTAGCAGTCGGATTAGGATCAGAGTTTGTAGTTGGGTTAGGTATGGTGCCCATGCTTTAAGGTTAAAGTTTTTTTTTAATTAATTCATGGGTGTCACTATCTAGGCAAGTATTCAAGCCCATCCCTAATTGCCCTTGAGAAGATGGTGGTGAGCTGCCTTCTTGAACTGCTGCAGCCTGTGCTGTGTGGTGTAGGTACACTAACAACGCTGTTAGGGAGGGGATTCCAGAATTTTGAGTCAGTGAAATTGAAGGGACAGTGATATAGTTTCAAGTCAGAATGGTGAGTGTCTTGGAGGGAAACCTCCAGGTGGTGGTGTTCCCAGGTATCTGCTGCCCTTATCCTTCTAGATGGTCATGGTCGTGGGTTTGGAAAATGCTGCCAAAGGAACCTTGGTGAGTTGCTACAGTGCATCTAGTAGATGGTACACACAGCTGCCAATGGGTGTCAATAGTGAATGTTTGTGGATGGGGTGCCTATCAAGTGAGTTGCTTTGTCCTGAATGGTGATGTGTTCCTTGAGTGTTGTTAGAGCTGCACTCATCCAGGCAAGCGGAGAATATTTCATCACACTCCTGACTTGTGCCTTGTAGATGGTGGACAGGCTTTGTGGAGTCAGGAGGTGAGTTACTCACTGCAAGATTCCTAGCCTTTGACCTGCTGATGTGGCTAAAGTACTTACATGGCTAGTCCAGTTCAGGTTCTGGTCACTGGTAACTCACAAGATGTTGATAGTGGGGATTCAGTAATGACAATGTCATTGAATGTCGATGGGGCGATAGATTCTGTTGTGTTGGAGATGGTCATTTCTTAGTACTTGTGTGGTGCAAATGTTAATCGCTACTTGTCAGCCCAATCTGAATGTTATCCAGCTCTTGATGCACTTGGACACGGACTACTACAGTATCTGAAGTGTCATAAATGAGACTGAACTTTGTGCAATCATCAGCAAATATCCTCACTTCTGACCTAATGATGGGAGGAAGGTCATTGATGAAGCAGCTGAAGGTAGTTGAATTTAGGACACTGGCCTGAGGTTCATCTGTACTGATGTCCCAGAGCTCACCACACCTCTGAAGTTGAGCTTTTTTGTCCATGTTTGAACCAAGGCTGTAATAAGGGCAGGAGCTGAGTGATCCTGGTGGAACACAAACTGAGCAGGTTATTGCTGATTAAGTACTGCTTGATAGCACTGTTGATGACCCCTGTCATCACTTTACTGATGATTGCGAGTAGACTGATGTAATGATAATTAGCTGAGTTGGATTTGTCTTGTTTGTTGTGGACAGGGCATACCTGGGTAATTTTCCACATTGCTCTACTGGACTAACTTCGCTAGGGGTGCAGCAAGTTCTGGAACACAAGTCTTCAGTACTATGATCGGAATATTGTCAGGAGCCATAACCTTTAGAGTATCCAATATGTTCAGCTATTTCTTGATATCACAGATGGCTGAAGACTGACATCTGTGATGCTGGAAACCTCTGGAGGAGGCCAAGATGGATTACAAATGTGTTAGGGTTCAGGCTAAGTTCAGGATTCGATTGTGCAGAGGTTGAATCACTCACAGTAGCTTGGGCACTTACAAGGGATATTTTTCTCCCCAAAAAAAAGGTTTTTGGAGTTCTCCCGCTGGAAATTCTGCAAAGATAAAAGAAACAAGATAAAGCCAAAATACTGTGGATACTGGAATACATTATTCCTATCCAACATCTCATTCTGAATTTACTCCAGTAAAGCATTTGGAAAAGATCAAAACTGTTGTCTTCAATTCCCATCACAAACTCCATTCCTAGTTTGCCATTGACTGGGAAATGCCTCAGCTTCAACCAGAGTCTTTGTAATCTTGTTCCTTTATTTGAGCCTACTGGGTTGACTATCCCAAATTCTCAACATTGCAACACTGATATAGATTCAGCCCATCTCTCTCTACCACTACCTCCTCAGCCCATCAGTAAGTGGGAACCTCAATCATGGTTTTGTTAATTCTAGACTCAGCTATTCCCACTGCTTTCTCAGACAGCCTCCTAATGGTGACTTTACCTGAACATCAGCTCATCTGAAACTCGGCTGCCCAACCCCTCACTTTCACAATCACTTGCTAACTTATGCTGGTTCCCCATTGGGTAACATCTAGAGTTAACAATGCATTTCTTGCATTTGAACCCCTCCTCATTCTCCTCCTTAGTTACCTCCATAACTTTTATTTATTAAATTATTACATTTATTTATTAAAACCATTATTATTTATTGACAGATCTGAATAAACGTAGTAACTCCACACAAGGTTGTACTTCTGCTTCCCACCAGCTCCCAGTCTCATAGTCACGTGACATTCTATCAAAATTATATCATTGGTACATCAGTATCAGCTACACCTGAAGTTAACCCTTTATTCTATCTACAGTCTTCATCTCTCCACCTCTCTCTCGCTCTGTCTTTCTCTCATTAAGTCATTCCTTCAAACCCACTTTTTTAACCATGGCTTTGATCAGCTCTCCTGATATCACCTTCGTTAGGCTGGCAATCTGTCTACCTCCATTCTTATGAAACACAGAATGTGGAGTCAGTGACAATTTAATGGGTTACTGTACTTTCCCCAGTTACCATAGAGAACACAACATGTGAAACTGCCTCATAGGGTCTGTGCAGAAAGTTGCAATCTTTTAGTGACCCCAGGAGGAGACTCCAGCTTAACCATTAATCAGGCCAGATTCAGGGAGAGCTATCTTCTCTCCTGGAGGTCAGCACTGAGGGAGCGCTACACTGTCAGGGTGTCAGTACTGAGGGAGCACTGCACTCAGAGGGTCAGTACTGAGGGAGTGCTGCATTGTCAGAGGGTCATTACTGAGGGAGTGCTGCATTGTCAGAGGGTCAGTACTGAGGGAGCGCTGCACTGTCAGGGTGTCAGTACTGAGGGAGCACTGCACTGTCAGGATCAGCACTGAGGGAGTGCTACACTGTCAGAGGATCAGTACTGAGGGAGTGCTGCACTGTCAGAGGGTCAGTACTGAGGGAGTGCTGCATAGTCAGAGGGTCAATACTGAGGGAGCGCTGCATTGTCAGACGGTAAGTACTGAGGGAGTGCTGCACTGTTAAAGAGTCATTACTGAGGGAGTGCTATACTGTCAGACAGTCAGTACTGAGGGAGCACTGCACTGTCAGAGGGTCAGCACTGAGGGAGTGTCAGAGGGTCAGTACTGAGGGAGTGCTGCACTGTTAGAGAGTCATTACTGAGGGAGTGCTATACTGTCAGACAGTCAGTTCTGAGGGAGCACTGCACTGTCAGAGGGTCAGCACTGAGGGAGTGCTGCACTGTCAGAAGGTCAGTACTGAGGGAGTGCTGCACTGTTAGAGTCATTACTGAGGGAGCACTGCACTGTCAAGGTGTCAATACTGAGGTAACACTGCACTGTCAGAGGGTAAGTACTGAGGAAAATGCCAAGGTGAAAAAGGCTCTATATAGATGTAAGTATATCTTTTTCGTCAATACCCATGGTATCTATCTTCTGCTCAAGAATGGTAGGAAGAGAATCATTGGACCTTTGATCTGTTTTCATCCAAAATTTCCTCTGAGGTACCCATGGAAGCACTGAATCTTCCTGCACAAAAGCATGAAGCCCAGTGAGTGAAGGAAGTGTCTCATTAATAGGCAAAGATCAATACAGTTCAGTTGCATTGAACACAACCCAGTGTGTATCACTTTGTTACATATTCACAAACAGAAACCAATGAAAAGTGCAGCTTCATCCAACCAAAAAACCTAAGTCAAATAGAATACTTACTTATCTGATTAGTTGTGGGTGAGTAGAAGGCATTAACTGTGGTGGGATTGGTGAACCATCTGTACAAAGAGGATAAAGTCAGATCAGATAAAATCACTGACTGAACAACATCCTCTAAACTTCACAATAGTTCAGTATCTTGCTGAATGAGCTAATTAGAGATCTCACTTTCAAGCTCAGTGGTGAATGTTCAGAGTAGAATTGCTTGATCTATTTTGAGACAAGCTGCTATATATATCACAGTAAAATAACAGGGTGCAGCTAACAGAAGTATTTCACTAGGGTCAGGAACGATTAAGTTCAAGGAACATCATTTCCACTATCCTAACTGGGTCTCCTGCCTGTCTCTGGGGACCATGGATCCACAAAGATGGGGACATATAAAGAGCTATTGGAAAGATGTTTATTGTGTGAGCTGTTTCAGAGAATGAGCCCATCATGTGTCTGGATATTAACTGTGCCCCTGTGATTACCCAGCTTGGGTGGGTACTTGGGAGGAGGCCACAGTCATACTCAAGGTGTCTACCGGTTCATATTCCAACAGGGTTGGAGCAGCCAGTGGCTGCGATCCCAGTTGTCTGGTGAGGTCTGCAATCCGAGGAACATTGGCTCACAGCTTGAACTCACTAACCTTGCTCAGCACCATTTGATCAGGTTGATGAGCTTTGTTTCTGCTAGAAGAAGACAAACAGAGTAGCAGCATTAACACACTCACTCTGTCTTCAAAACTTGTGTCCTTAATAGATAGAAATCCACTTGGGCATAGAACTTGAGAAACTGCAATACATTTCCAAAGTAGTCAATTTCTGAAATGTTCAGCTGTACAGGAACGAGAGAAAGCAAGTTAGGAGTCGTAGAGTCATAGAGGTTTACAGCATAGAAACAGGCCTGTCAGCCCAACTTGCCCATGCCACCCTTTTTTCCCTATTCCCAATTGCCTGCATTTGGCCCATATACCTCTATACCCGTCTTACCCACCTAACCATCTAAACACTTATTAAAAGACAAAATTCTACCCGCCTCTACTGGCAGCTTGTTCCAAACACTCACCACCCTCTGTGTAAAAAATTGCCCCTTTTATATTTCTCCCCTCTCACCTTAAACCTATGCCCTCTAATTTTAGACTCCCCTAACTTTAGGAAAAGATATTGACTACCTAGCTGATCTATACCCCTCATTATTTTATAGACCTCAATAAGATCACCCTTCAGCCTTCTACACTCCAGAGAAAAAAGTCTCAGTCTATCCAGCTCCTCCTTATAACTCAAAATATCAAGTCCTGTTAGCATCCAAATAAATCTCTTCTGTACTCTTTCTAGTTTAATAATATCCTTTCTATAATAGGGTGACCAGACACTGTACACAGTATTCTAAAGGTTGCCCTACCAATGTCTTGTACAACTTCAATAAGACATCCCAACTCCTGTATTCAGTGTTCTGACCAATGAAACCAAGCATGCTGAATGCCTTCTCCACCACTCTGTCCACCTATGACGCCACTTTCATGGAGCTGTGAACCTATACTCCTAGATCTCTTTGTTCTATAACTCTCCCCAACGCCCTACTATTAACTGAGTAAGTCCTGCCCTGGTTCAATCTACCTCGCATTTATCTAAACTCCATCTGCCATTCATCAGCTCACTGGCCCAATTGATCAGGATCCCTTTGCAATCTGAGATAACCTTCTTCACTGTCCACTATCCCACAAATCCTGGTGTCATCTGCAAACTTACTAATCAGATGGAACTGGATGAACTCAGGATCATTCAGGAGGCAGAGACAGTAATAGATAAAAGCTACAGGGAGGTTCATACTCCTAGGAATGAGGATACTTGGGGGATTGTTAGAAGGGGTAAGAAGCAGTCAGTGCAGCGATCCCCTTTGGCCATTCCTCTGTGTAACAAGTATACTGTTTTGGATACTGTTGGGGGAGGACGACTTACCATGGGTAAGCTATGGGGTGCAGGTCTTTGGCACAGAGTCTGTCCCTGTTGCTCAGAAGGGAAAGAAGGGGAGATGTAGAGCATTAATTATTGGGGATTCCATTGTTAGGGGTACAGGTGGGAGATTCTGTGGGAACAAGAGAGACTAGCAGTTGGTGTGTTGTCTCCCAGGTGCCAGGGTCCGTGATGTCTCGGATCATATTTTCGAGATCCTTAAGGGAGAAGGGGACCAGCCCCAAGTTGTGGTCCACATAGGGACCAATGACATAGGTAGGAAAAGGGATGGGGATGTAAGGCAGAAATTCAGGGAGTTAGGGTGGAAGCTTAGAGCTAGAACAAACAGAGTTGTTATCTCTGATTTGTTGCCTGTGTCACATGCTAGCTAGGAATAGGGAGAGAGAGCAGTTGAACACATGGCTACAGAAATGGTGCAGAAGGGAGGATTCAGATACCTGGATAATTGGGGCGTATTCTGGGGTAGGTGGGACCTCTACAAACGGGATGATCTACACCTGGATCAAAGGGGTACCAATACCCTGGGGGGTAAATTTGCTAATGCTCTTCGGGAGGGTTTAAACTAATTTGGCAGAGGGATGGGAACCTGGATTGTTGCTCCAGTGTACAGGATGATGTGAGTAGTGAAGTCATGATTAAGGTTTCAATGTCACAGGAGTGTACCGGCAAGCAGGAAGGTGGTTTGAAGTGTGTCTTCTTCAACACCAGGAGCATCTAGAATAAGGTGGGTAAACTGGCAGCGTGGGTTGGTACCTAGGACTTCGATGTTATGGCCATTTCGGAGACATAGATTGAGCAGGGACAGGAATAGTTGTTGCAGGTTCCAGGGTTTAGATGTTTCAGTAAGATCAGGGAAGGTGGTAAAAGAAGAGGAAGTGTGGCATTGTTAATCAAGGACAGTATTACAGTGGCAGGAAGGACATTTGATGAGGACTCATCTACTGAGGTAGTATAGGCTGAGGTTGGAAACAGAAAAGGAGAGGTCACCCTGTTGGGAGTTTTCTATAGATCTCCGAAAAGTTCCAGACATGGAGAGGGAAGGATTGCAAAGATGATTCTGGATAGTAGCAAAAGTAACAATGTAGTTGTTATGAGGGATTTTAACTTTACAAATATTGACTAGAAAAGCTATAGTTCAAGTACTTTAGATGGGTCAGTTTTTGTCCAATGTGTGCAGGAGGGTTTCCTGATACAGTATGTAGATAGACCAAGAAGAGGCGAGGCCACATTGGATTTGGTACTGGGTAATGAACCAGGCCAGGTGTTAGATTTGGAGGTAGGTGAGCACTTTGATGATAGTGACCAGAATTCGATTATGTTTACTTTAGCAATGGAAAGGGATAGGTATATACCACAGGGCAAGAGTTATAGCTGGGGGAAAGGAAATGATGATGCAATTATTTGAGATTTAGGATGCAGAGGATGGGGAAGAAATCTGCAGGGATGGGCACAATTGAAATGTGGAGCTTGTTCAAGGAAGAACTACTGCGTGTCCTTGAGAAATATGTACTGCCAGACAGGGAGGTAGTGGTTGAGCGAGGGAACCGTGGTTTACTAAAGAAGTTGACTCTCTTGTGAAGAAGAAGAAGGAGACTTATGTAAAGATGAGATGTGAAAGCTCAGTTAGGGCGCTTGAGAGTTACAAATTAGCCAGGAAAGACCTGAAGAGGGAGCTAAGAAGAGCCAGGAGGGGACATGAGAAGTCTTTGGCAGGTAGGATTAAGGAAGACCCTAAAGCTTTCTGTAGGTATGTCAGGAATAAAAGAATGACTAGGGTAAGATTAGGGCCAGTCAAGGACAGTAGTGGGAAGTTGTGGAGTCTGAAGAGATAGGAGAGGTGCTAAATTAATATTTTTCGTCAGTATTCACACAGGAAAAAGACAATGTTGTCGAAGAGAATACTGAGATATAGACTATTAGACTCGACGGATTGAGGTCCATAGGAGGAAGTGTGAAAATAGATAAGTTCCCTGGGTGGGATGGGATTCTCTGGGAAGCTAAGAAGAGATTGCAGAACCTTTGGCTTTGAACTTTAGGTCATCATTGTCCACAGGAATAGTGCCAGAAGACTGGAGGATGGCAAATGTTGTCCCCTTGTTCAAGAAGGGGAGTAGAGACAGCCCTGGTAATTATAGACCAGTGAGCCTTACTTCTGTTGTGGGCAAAGTTTTGGAAAGCATTATAAGAGATAGGATTTATAATCATCTAGAAAGGAACAATTTAATTAGGGATAGTCAATACGGTTTTGTGAAGGGTAGGTTGTGCCTCACAAACCTTATGGAGTTCTTTGAAAAGATGACCAAAAAATGGAATGAGGGTAAAGCAGCTGATGTGGTGTATATGGATTTCACTAAAGTGTTTGATAAGATTCTCCACGGTAAGCTATTGCAGAAAATACAGAGGCATGGAATTGAGGGTGATTTTGCGGTTTGGATCAGAAATTGGTTAGCTGAAAGAAGACAGAGGGTGGTGGTTGATGGGAAATGTTCATCCTGGAGTTCAGTTACTAGTGGTGTACCGCAAGGATCTGTTTTGGGGCCACTGCTGTTTGTCATTTTTATAAATGATCTGGATGATGGCGTAGAAGGGTGGGTTAGTAAATTTGCGGATGACACTAAAGTCAGTGGAGTTGTGGACAGTGCAGAAGGATGTTGCAGGTTACAGAGGGACATAGATAAGCTGCAGAGCTGGGCTGAGAGGTGGAAAATGGAGTTTAATGCGGAAAAGTGTGAGGTGACTCACTTTGGAAGGAGTAACAGGAATACTGAGTACTGGGCTAATGGTAAGATACTTGGTAGCGTAGATGAGCAGAGAGATCTCGGTGTCCATGTGCATAGATCCCTGAAAGTTGGCACCCAGGTTGATAGGGTTGTTAAGAAGGCGTACGGTGTGTTAGCTTTTATTGGTAGATATAAATGACAAATAACAGTGGACCCAGCACTGATCCCTGAGGCACACGACTGTTCACAGGTCTCCAGTTTAAAAAACAACCACCCTTTGCCTTCTGTCATCAAGCCAATTTTGTATCCATTTAGCTACCTCAACTGAGATATCGTGAGATTTAATCTTATTGAGTTTTGGAGCCATGATGCCACGTTGCAGATGAATAAAATTCATATTTGGAGTATTGTGTACAGTTCTGGTCGCCGCATTATAGGAAAGATGTGGAAGCATTGGAAAGGGTGCAGAGGAGGTTTACCAGGATGTTGCCTGGTATGGTGGGAAGGTCTCATGAGGAATGGCTGAGTGACTTGAGGCTGTTTTCGTTAGAGAGAAGAAGGTTAAGAGGTGACTTAACAGAGGCATACAAGATGATCAGAGGATTAGATAGGGTGGACAGTGTGAACCTTTTTCCTTGGATGGTGATGGCTAACACGAGGGGACATAGCTTTAAATTGAGGGGTGATAGATATAGGACAGATGTCAGAGGTAGGTACTTTACTCAGAGAGTAGTAAGGGCATGGAATGCCCTGCCTGCACTAGTGGTGGACTCGTCAACATTAAGGGCATTTAAATGGTCATTGGATAAACATATGGATGATATTGGAATAGTGTAGGTTAGATGGGCTTTAGATTCGTTTCACAGGTTGGCGCAACATTGAGGGCCGAAGGCTGTAACTTCTATGTTCTATACCTCTCATTCAAATCATTAATATAAATGACAAATAACAGTGGACCCAGCACTGATCCCTGAGGCACACGACTGTTCACAGGTCTCCAGTTTAAAAAACAACCACCCTTTGCCTTCTGTCATCAAGCCAATTTTGTATCCATTTAGCTACCTCAACTGAGATATCGTGAGATTTAATCTTATGTGACAACCGACCATGTGGTACCTTGTCGAAGGCCTTGCTAAGTCCATGTAGACGACAACAACTACACTGCCCTCATCATAAGAGGTATAATTTGGATATGAGAGGAAGGTTCTTTACGCAGAGAGTTGTGGGGGTATGGAACGCGCTACCGAGTAGGGTGGTGGAGGCGGGAACGTTGGACTCGTTTGAGGTTCAGTTAGATAGGCACATGAGTGAAATGAAGATGGAGGGTTATGGTAGGGGTTATTAAATAAGGGTTAGAACCTCGGGAGACACCGGAAAGGCAGGCTTGTGATTAACGTTTTTGTCTTTTTATTCCGCAGGAGGAGGTCCACCTCGTTGTCAAACGAGGGGCATGCACACGGTGGGTCGTGCGTGGGCTGCTCTTGGAGGTTCCGGGAGTGGCCTAGTACTTCGTGTCGGTGTGTGTGCTTGATCCTGGACCGGTAGACGGGCGCCGCAACAGCTCGGTGACTAGCACTGCTAGCTGTGCAGATACATGGATTTGGGCCTGTGTCTGTGGGAGTTTGTGCATTCTCCCTGTGGTTGCGTGGGTTTCCTCCGGGCGCTCCGGTTTCCTCCCACACCCCAAAGATGTGCTCTTAGGCTGATTGGTTTTACCAAATTGACACTATCCTCCACTGAATCTGGCTAAGTCAGGGGTTCTATTTGTAGATACGCAGGGTAGAATAGGTGTAGGGTGATGTGGCAGCGCGGGCTTGTTGGGCCGAAGGGCCTGTTTCCCGTGCTGGGTTGTTCTTTGTTCTTTGTATCTACCTTCTTGGTTACCCCTTCAAAAAACTCAATCAAATTTGTGAGACATGATTTTGCACTCTCAAAGCCATGCTGATGTACCTAATCAGTCCTTGCGTCTCTAAATGCCTGTAGATTCTGTCTCTCAAAATACCTTCCACAACTTACCCACCACAGATGTGAGGCTCACGGCCTGTAGTTCCCAGGCTTTTCCCTGCAACCCCTTTCAAACAAAGGCACAACATTTGCCACCCTCCAATCTTCAGACACCTCACTTGCGACTATCAATGGGTCAAATATCAATGCTAGGGGACGCGCAATTTCCTTCCTAGCCTCCCACAATGTCCTGGGATATACTTCATCAGGTCCCAGGAATCTATCCAACTTGACGTGCTTTAAGTCATCTCTGTAATATGTACATTCCACAAGACATCACTATTTATTTCCCCAAGTTCCCTAACATCCATGCTTTTCCAAACAGTAAACACTGATGAGAAACATTCATTTAAGATCTCACCCATCTCTTGTGGATCCGCACATAGATAACTTTGTTGATCCTTAAGAGACCCTACTCTCTCCCTAGTTACTCTTTTGGCCTTTATGTATTTGTAAAAGTTCTGGATTCAAAACAGGAAATCAAGAAAGCATCTATAGTGCTCCTTATTCCGATCAGCTCAAATAGTGTTCTCTATTCCTCTTAAAACAGCACTGCGCCGATAGTCTTCCCTATTCCCTTTAAAGCAGCGCAATTCAAATAGTGTTCCCTATTCCCTTTAAACCAGGAGATATCAGGGGTAAGTTTTTCACTCAGAGGGTAGTGAGTGAGTGGAATTGGCTGCCATCGGTGGTGGTGGAGGCAAATTCGATAGGGTCTTTTAAGAGACTCTCAAGAGTACATGGGACTTAATAGAATTGAGGGTTATAAGTAAGCCTAGTAGGTAGGGATATCATCGGCGCAACTTGTGGGCAGAAGGGCCTGTTTGTGCTGTAGTTTTTCTATGTTCTATTTCCAATAGTGTTTTCTCTTCCCCTTAAAACAGGACAGCTCCAATACTGTTCCCTATTCCCATCAAAACAGGACAATTCCAATAGTTTTCACTATTCCCCTTAAAATAGGACAGTTCCGATAGTGTTCCCAATTTCCCTTAATACAGGACAGCTCCAATACTGTTCCCTATTCTGATCAAACCAGGACAACTTGAATAATGTTCCCTATTCCCCTTAAACCAGGGAGGTTCCAATACTGATCCGTATTCCCCTTTAAACAGGACAGCTCAGATAGTGTTCCCTATTCCTTTAAAGTAGAACAGTTCTAATAATGTTCCCTATTCCCACTAAAATAAGATAGTTATGACAGTGTTCCCTATTCCCCTTAAAGCAGGACAGCTCTGATAGTGTTCCCTATTCACCTTAAAGCAGGACAGCTCCGATAGTGTTCCCTATTCCCCTTAAAGCAGGACAGCTCCCATTAAAACAGGACAGTTCTGATAGTGTTCCCTTTTCCCATCAAAACAGGACAGCTCCAATAGCGTTCCCTATTCCCCTTAAACCAGGACAGTTCCGATAGTCCCCTTAAAACAGAACAACTCTGATAGTTCCCTATTCCCCTTAAACCAGCACAACTCCAATAGTGATCCTTATTCCCCCTAAAACAGGACAGCTCCAATTGTGTTCCCTATTCCCTTCAAAACAGGACAGTTCCGATAGTTCCCTATTCCCGTTAATACAGGACAGCTCCGATAGTGTTCCCTATCCCCTTTGAACCAGGACACTTCGAATAGTGTTCCCTCTTTCCCTTAAAACAGGACAGCTCCAATTCTTTGTGAATGCAAAATTCTTCAGAAACAGAAATATCAATTTTGAAGGTGAGAAATAGTATTTAGCAATTGAAGGTATTAATTTCCCAAAGGCCATCATTCCTTCATTACTTCTCACTCAGGGTGGACCTGCTTCAGTATCAAGTTAATTCTGAAACTGAGCGAAGAATTGAGATATATACTGCAACAATACAAGGGGAACTGAGTGAGAAATCAGCTACTTTACATTTTTGAAGTGCTCGTTCAAGATGGTTTCGTTCATTATGAAGTTGGGATATCCTATTTTGGCAAGAACTCCATCAGCCTAGAACAAAGAGTTGATAACAATTAATCCAGCAGAATAAATCAGGAGCTCCCAGTAAATAACTTGTGCAATGCACACAATGTTCACCGTGCCATGATGTGTGTACTATTACAGATTGAGTTGGGGTATATGTTTACATAAATGGAGACTATACCCTGAATTTTCCACCAAACATAGCAAAGATTATCTCATTACCTCATATCAAGTGACAGTGATAGAGCTACTTACCCTGTAGATCAAGTCCGTGCTCAATCTGTCCTACCAGATGCTCTATCTGATGAATCATTCTGCCCTCACATCAAGTGAGGTTCCACATCAATGTAGCTACCTTGTGATCCTTAGCCCAACTGTTTTAAAACACACATATACCTTTTCTTTAGCTTTGGTCTTGGTTTCCATATCCATCCAATCATTTTCTTTCTCCAAAATGTCCAAAAATGCCCAGCGAATGCCTGCAACCAAATTTTCAGTCTGCAAGAGAAAGGAGCACAGTTATAATGAATGGGCTGGGACTGGGTATTGGAGTGTATCAGGTATTGGAATGGACTGTACTGAGATCACCAGAACATGTTTGATCCCTAATATAAAAAGAGAAAGTAGAGAGAGAAACAGAGTTAACGTTTTGAGTCCAGTATGACACTTCATGTTCTGAAGAAGAATCAAACTGATCAATCTCTCCACAGATGCTGCCAGACCTGCTGAGTATTTCCAGCATTTTCTGTTATTATTTCAGATCTCCAGCATCTGCAATGTTTTGCTTTTATTTTAAAGTTTGATCCCTAATCTGGGCTACATTATCAAGCCTGAATCCAGGTTCCCCCATTGCTCCATCGTCCATGGATTAGAAGGAATGGGAATTTAGAGGCCAATGCCCTGACTAATTCTCCAATGAATACACTTCTCTGTGAACGATTCCCTATAAATTCGGTTGGCATGGTGGCACAGTGGTTAGCACTGCTGCCTCATAGCACCAGGGACCCAGGTTTGATTCCCAGCTTGGGTCACTGTCTGTGTGGAGTTTGCACATTCTCTCGGTGTCTGTGTAGTTTTCCTCTGGGTGCTCTGGTTTTCTGCCACAGTCCAAACGTGTGCAGTTAAGGTAGATTGGCCATTCTAAATTGTCCCTTGGTGTCAGGGGGCTAGCTAAGGTAAAAGCATGGGGTTATGGGGATTGGGCATGGGTCAGATTGTGGTCAGTGCACACCATAATAATGGCCCCCTTCTGCATTGTAGGGATTCTATGATTCTATGACATGTTACATAGAGAGCCTCACAGCACAGCAACAGGTCATTCAACCCATCATGCACACGCCAGCTGAAAGAAAGATATACACCCAGCTTCCAGCTCCTAATCCTTTGCTTTTAGATTCCAGCACCTCAAATTGTTAAAATCAATGAGAGTTTCTGCCTCTTCAATCCTTTCAGATAATGAACTCCAATTTCTAAATTCCCCCAAAAAGTACGTCTCAACTTCCCTCTACTTTCCCTTCTATCATTCAATACAATCCTGGCTGATCTGATTGTGGCTTCAGCCCCACTTTCCTGCCAAACCCCCAGAACCCTTGATTTTCTTACACATTGAAAATCAAACCCAGCTTTGAACATATACAGTGACCCAGATACCACTGCTGTCTGCTGAAGAGAATTCCAATGACGGGTAGTGCACTGAGAGAAGAAATTCCTCCTCTTCTCTGTCTAAACTGGAAGACTCCTTGGCCTTTTAGCTTCCGCAGAGTGGCACTTACTGTCAGATTGCCACTCTCAACAGACTTACCCGGGCTGGGATTGTGTGTGTGTGTGTGTGTGTGTGTGTGTGTGTTATCCCATGTGAGGCTTGGTCTGCTGTTTAGGTAGTTACTCTCAGGACAAAATTGGCAGAACCACCCAAAGATTTGTGATTGAAATTGAGATGGTTCCCATCTCAGCGCAATTGTCCAGAGGAAGGTAGTTTTTCCAGACAATTGCCAAAAACTTCCAAGAGGGATTCCCCAGTTCATCATTGGGGTAACCCCCTAACTATGAGACTGGGGAGCCAGGAGGTTATTGGGCAATAATAAGATTAAGGAGTATGGACAGAGTGAATAAGAAGCAGCTGTTCCCCTTGGTTGAGGGGCAATCACAAGGGGGCATAGTTTTAAGGTAAGGGACTGGAGATTCAGAGGAGATTTGAGAAAATAATTTTTCACTTAGAGTGGTGGGAATCTGAACTGTTCTGCCTGGGAAGGTAGTGGAGACCAGACCTTTACAATCTTTTAAAAGTATTTGGATGAGCACTTGAAATATAGCATTCAAGGATATGGGACAAGTGCTGGAAAATGGGATTAGCGCAACTTTAGTGGTAATTACTGCCAGTGCAGACTTGATGGGCTGCAAGGCCTTTTCTGCATTGTATGATCTATGACTCATAGAAGTCCACAAGAGTATGAAGGGCATGGACAGAGTGGATAGTCAGAAGCTTTTTCCCAGGGCGGAAGAGTCATAGGTTTAAGGTGCGAGGGGCAAGGTTTAAAAGAGATGTACAAGGCAGATTTTTAGAGTGTTGGGTGAACATAAGACATTAAGAGCTAGGAGCAGGATCTGGCCCCTCAAGCCTGCTCTGCCATTCTATAAGAGCATGGCTGATCTTTTTGTGGACTCAGCTCCACTTACCCGCTTGCTCACTATAACCTTAGTTCCTTTACTGTTCAAAAATTTATCTCTTTATCCTTGCCTTAAAAACATTCAGTGAGGTAGCCTCAACTGCTTCACTAGGGAATTCCACAGATTCACAACCCTTAGTGTGAAGAAGTTCCTCCTCAACTCAGTCCTAAATCTGCTTCCCCTTATTTTGAGGCTATGCCCCCTAGTTCTAGTTTCATACGCCAGTGGAAACAAGTTCCCTGCTTCTATCTTATCTATTCCCTTTATAATCTTATATGTTTTTGTAAGACTTCTCCTCATTCTTCTGAATTCCAATGAGTATAGCTCCAGTCTACTCAGTCTCTCCTCATAAGCTAACACTCTCAACTCCAGAATCAACCTAGTGAATCTCCTCTGCACCCCTCCAGTGCCAGTATATCCTTTCTCAAGTAAGGAGACCAAAACTGTACACAGTTTGCCTGGAACTCGCTGGGTTCCAAGGTGCCTGGAACTCGCTGCCAGGAGAGGTAGTGGAAGCGGATACGATAATGACTTTTAAGGGGCATCTTTTAAGGGCTATTCATATTTGAGGTTGGTGACTAGTGGAGTGCCGCAGGGATCAGTGCTGGGGCCTCAGCTATTTACCATTTATATAGGTGATCTGGAGGAGGGGGCTGAGTGTAGGGTAACGAAATTTGCTGATGACACAAAGATGAGTGGAAAAGCAACTTGTGCGGAGGGTGTGGAAAGTCTGCAGAGGAACCTGGATAGGCTGAGCGAGTGGGCGAGGACCTGGCAGATGGAGTACAATGTTAGCAAGTGTGAGGTTATCCACTTTGGCAGAAATAATAGTAGGAGGGATTACTATTTAAAGGGTGAAAAGCTGCAGTATGCTACAGTGCAGAGGGAGCTGAGGGTCCTTGTGCGTGAGTCGCAAAAACCCAGTCTGCAGGTGCAGCAGGTGATCAAGAAGGTGAATGGAATGTTGGCCTTTATAGCGAGGGGGGATAGAATATAAAAGCAGGGAGGTCTTGCTACAACTGTACAGGGCATTGGTGAGGCCGCAGCTGGAGTACTGTGTGCAGTTTTGGTCGCCGCACTTGCGCAAGGATATTTTGGCCTGGGAGGGAGTGCAGAGGAGGTTCACTAGGCTGATACTGGAGATGAGGGGGTTGGACTATGAAGAGAGACTAAATAGACTGGGTCTGTACTCGTTGGAGTTTAGAAGGATGAGGGGGGATCTTATAGAGACATATAAGATAATGAAAGGGATAGATAGGGTAGAGGTAGAGAGATTCTTCCCACTCAGAAAGGACAGCAGGACTAGAGGGCACAGCCTCAAGATAAGGGGGGGTGCAGTTTAGAATGGAGTTGAGGAGGAACTTCTTCACTCAAAGGGTGGTGAATCTCTGGAATTCTCTGCCCGTTGAAGTGGTGGAGGCTACCTCGCTGAATATATTTAAGTCACGGGTAGATAGGTTTTTTGACAGACAAGGGAATTAAGGGTTATGGGGAGAAAGCGGGAAAGTGGAACTGATCCACTTCAAATCAGCCATGATCTTATTGAATGGCGGGGCAGGCTCGAAGGGCTAGATAGCCTACTCCTGGTCCTATTTCTAATGTTCTTATGTTCTTAAATACACAAATAGGATGGGAATGGAGGGACATGGTCTCGGAAGGATAGGGTATTTTAATTCAGTCGAGCAGCATGGTCGGTGCAGGCTTGGAGGGCCAAATGGCCTGTTCCTATGCTGTGATTTTCTTTGTTCTTTACCATTTCGCTTCTTTCCTGCCTGCTGCACCTGCATGCTTACCTTCGGTGACTTGTAGACAAGGACATCCAGGTCCCACTGCACACTCCTCTCTTCCAATTTACAGCCATTCAGGTGATAACCTGCCTTCTTGTTTTTGTTTCCAAAGTGAATAACCTCAAATTTATCCAAATATTCCAACTGCCATTGATTTGCCCACTCACCCAATCTGTCCAGATCATGTTGAAGGATCTCTGTATTCTCATCACAGTTCACCCTCCCACCCAACCTGCTATCATCTGCAAATTTTGAGATGTTACATTTTGTTCCCTCATCCAAATCATTAATATATATTGTGAATAGCTGGGATCCCAGCAATGATCTCTGAGGTGCGGAAAAGGAGCTGATCAACTCTGACCTAGAGCTGGACTCCAGTGGAGAAACACATTGCCGAGGTGGTAATAGTGGAAGCCGTGAGTATAAATTGAAACATGGTGCTAGAATAATAATAGTGGCCGGGAGTAGTGAAGTCCCTACGGTGGAGAGCACACTTTACTAGGGGGTAATCGTGGCCATACGGCGTCTAAAACACATTGCTAAGGAGGCAATAATGACCAGGGGTAGTGAAGTCTGCGAGATGGCAGATAAATAAATTAAGGGGGGATTGGCAGTTCTCTCATTGAAGTGTACATGACAGAAAGGCAAACGTTAATAAAGAGGATGCAAAAGGATGGCTGGGATGCTTCTCAGACTTTAGAACAGCAGAGAAAGGGGATAGATGGAGAATAGAGAAACAAGACAAAGAAGACAGGGGTATTATTAGTACATCAGTTAGCTGGACTAATTGAACAAGTAGTCGCCTTTCCTAAAAAGTGGAGTGAAGATAAAAAAAGGATTAGAGAGTTAGAATCCAGAGTAAGGGAACTGGAGAAACAAAACCAAGTGTTAGAAGAAAATCAATGGAGAGAGGAAACTGTTCCTCTACCTCCTCATGAATCCACATGACAGGGATTAACCACTCCTCCAGAACACAACTTAGTGCCAGTAACCCGAGGGGGAACATATGCACAGCCAAAAGCAAATTATAAACCCTTCACCCCAGGAGAGAGGCAGCAGATAATGGCTTCCTTGGGTAAATTACAACCTAGAAGTACAAACACTAAATTCTGGGAAGAATTAGACTCAATCTGGGTAGGACACCAATTACACCTGAGAGACGTACATCAACTGGTCAGGGCAGCCTGTCCAGCTGACAAGTGGAGGCAGGTAGCAGGCGGATCTGCCACTTCTCCAGCACAGGATTATACTGGGGGATGATGGATACATGTAGTCACCCTAACAGCAGGAATAGATGCCCAACAGGCACCCTTCACCCAGTTTAATCATAAATTCAGAGAATTTTAGAGAATGCTCCTACTAACTCGAGCAGAATTACCACAACCAGGCAGCTAAAGGGGGAAGGAGCTTCTGAATACAGAGAACAGTTGTCCCAAATATATCAAGAATGCTCAGGGCAAGGAAACCCAGGTCGTGGGGATCGAGCATTCATCCAGGCTTTCAAAGATGGACTCTCTAGTGTTCACCAAACCATTCTGAAACTGGGAGTGATTATGTCCCAAGGTTACGGTGAATTGCTAGAATGGACTAGTGGCATACCTGGCGGCAGAGAGGAGAAATCTTAGTTTTTATATTTCAGTGTGTTTGTGTGGTCTGGTTGCTTGTCAAATGTAGGTGGTTGTTGTTGTTAGAGTGAGAGCAGGAGTTGTTGAAGCCTGTTTGTTCCTGTGGAGTGTTTGTTGCAGGCAGTGGATGTGGCTCTTTGCACTTTGGTTTAGCCTCAGCAGGGAGGTGTGGCTGGGGGGTGGGGGGGGAGGTGATGTTAAGACTGTTAAAGATTTAAGTATAAGATTTCTTGAATTTACTTCTGTTTTTGAGTTTAATTACACTTTGGAAGAAAGAAGGGGGGTGTGGTATCCTAAGAGTTCATGTGAATTGCCGTTTCTTATGTCTGAATCTGTAACCTTTCAGGTTTTACTTCCTGGCTTTGTACTTTGGTAGGGGAGGAATGGGCAGAGAGAAGAGTCTTCATATTCTGGTCTAATCAGAGCTGCCACAAACCGGACAACTGGATTAACCCCTTATGAACTAATAACAGGATGGGCGATGCAATTACCAGAAAGCATCATAACAGGTGGGACCGATGTAGGTCCACTAAAAGATAAAATCAGGAGATATGTTTTGGAACTGAGCAACCCAACTAAAAGAGATGCGCAAATTGGTAAAAGATAATCAAGAGAAAAAAGACACACAGAGAGCTTGAAATGTTCCCTAACGCCCCAACAGCGGGAAATCACGTCTTAGTAAAAACATTACCTGACAAACCAGGATTTGCACCAAAATGGAATGGGCCACATGAAGTTATAATTAGTGGAGACACCTATGCATGTCTCGACATGAGGGAAAGGTGTACGGAAACATTGGACCCAGCTGAAACTACACAAAGAAATAAATGAATGAATTAAAGTGACCAGATTGCTTTCCCCAAAACAGGTGAAGACTGCAAGCAAGATAACTGGAGCATTCAGGTTGACAGTATAACTTCTGAAAATTGTATAACTTGAAGTATTAGGATTGATACTTGTTTGTTGTGGACATATATGAAATTGCGCATGTAACTATTACTTTGTGTTGTCGCGACTGTAAACTTGACTGGGCTGGAGGATAAGCTATTTTCTGAATTGAAGTTATATGCAAAGAACATGAAACATCAAACATTTTAGCGCAGTACAGGCCCTTTGGCCCTTGATGTTGCGCCGTCCAGTGGAACCAATGTAATGACCCTCTAACCTAAACGATTCCAATGTTATCCATATGCCTATCCACTGACCATTTGAACGCCCTTAAAGTTGGCGAGTCCACAACTGCTGCAGGCAGGGCATTCCACGCCCTTATTACCCTCTGAGTAAAGAACCTACCTCTGACATCTGTCCTATAACTACCACCCCTCAATTTAAAGCTATGTCCCCTCGTGTTAGCCATCACCATCCGAGGAAAAAGGCTCTCACTGTCCACCCTATCTAAACCTCTGATCATCTTGTATGCCTCAATTAGGTCACCTCTTAACCTTCTTCTCTCTAACGAAAATAACCTCAAGTCCCTCAGCCTTTCCTCATAAGACCGTCCCACCATACCAGGCAACATCCTGGTAAACCTCCTCTGCACCCTTTCCAATGCCTCCACATCTTTCTTATAATGCAGCGACCAGAACTGTACGCAATAACTGTATGCATAGCAGACATGATATGCAGTGGACTACCAGTTAGCACAACAAGGGGGAGTATATACAATCATAGGAAACAAATGCATAACCCATGACAGAGACGAATCCTATAACATTACCCAAGTCATTAATAACATCAGAGAACAACTTGATAACTTAAGACAGGGACCCAAGAAAGGAAGTAGCTAGCTGGAATGGCTAGAGGGGGAATCTTGGGGATTCTAGGGATCCTATTTACTGCATGGACTGGGCATACTCATTTCAAATGTAATTGTCTGTTGCCTAATTGTTGGATGCCTTAACGTCTGTTGTAAAGCAATGGTGACACGAATTGTGCCGGGAGCCAGTATAACCATCGAGGAAGATTACATAATGGGAACTCCTGAAGACGACAAAGAAGGAAAGAAGAAGATAGACCTCTACCTGTGAAGATGTAGCTATTGGTCTGGGGATGATGAAATCATAATCCTGATCAAAATGGAGGAATGTTGTGGGGGAATTAAAGTGATGGACGCAAAATGATTGCCTGGCACACAAAATGGTTACCTGGGAAGGCACATCAACAGGCACTGGCTTTTAGCACAGAGAGTTACTTAGAAGTTGAAACATGCAGGATCCAACATGCTGCTGGAAGCTGGTCAAGAGCTTGAGGCACTTCAGATAAGGGCAGACCCAGAACAATGAGTCTGAGATCAGCCACAGATAGGGACATAAATGTAACAAGATCAGTCACTGAATAGATCGAAACCAATCATTGATAGAGGACATAACTGCATAAATGTATCTATTCTATGAACAATGATATGTTAACTGTCTAAATCAGTACCTGTCTGCTTGTAATGATGTGTTAACTATCGATGTCCATATCTGCCTACACAACTTGTGTTAACTGCTAATGTCTGTACTGCCTATTGTCTAAATGGCATAAAAATGATCACCTACCATTGTGCAGTTGAGAAGGTAACTGCCAAGTACTGTGGAATACCAGTGCTTTCTCCCAAAACTTCATGTCTGAAATAAAACTGTATTGTTGAAACCTCCAAGTCTGACTCTAAAGTGGTAAATTTCCCACAACAGTTCAATTTCCAGCTTGGTCACTGTCTGTTTGGAGTTTGCACAATCTCTCCATGTCTGAATGGGTTTCCTCTGGGTGGTCCGGTTTCCTTCCACAGTCTGAAAGTCATGCTGGTTAGTGCATTGGCTATGAGTGTGGCGACTGAGGGATTTTCACAGTAACTTCATTGCTGTGTTAATGCTGCAACTTTATAAGACCCTTGACAGACCCCACTTGGAGTACAGTGCGCAGTTCTGGTCGCCTCACTATAGGAAGGATATGGAAGCTATTGAAAGGGTGCAGAGGAGACTTACAAGGATGTTGCCTGGATTGGGAGGCATGCCTTATGAAGATAGGTTGAGGGAGCTGGGACTCTTCTCCCTGGAGAGACGAAGGTTGAGAGGTGACCCGATAGAGGTTTATAAGATGTTGAGAGGAATAGATAGGGTGGATTCTCAGAGGCTATTTCTCCAGGCTGAAATGGTCACTATGAGAGGACACAGATTTAAGGTGCAGGGAAGCAAGTACAGAGGAGATGTTAGGGGTAAGTTTTTCACTCAGAGGGTGGTGAGTGAGTGGAATCGGCTGCCATCAGCGGTGGTGGAGGCGAACTCGCTGGGGTCTTTTAAAAGACTTCTGGATGAGTATATGGGATCTAATGGGATTGGGGGTTATAGATAGGTCTATGGCTTAGTAGGTACAGAAGTGATTGGCGCAACTTGTGGGCCGAAGGGCCTGTTTGTGCTGTAGTGTTCTATGTTAATGTAAGCCTACTAATGACTAATAAATAAACTTTAACAACTTTAACAGAATAACATGCACAGAAGCTCCAGGCCAGAGTTTCTACAAAAATGTTTGCTGAGCTCCATTTTGGTGATGGGCATAATGATAGACCAAATGGCCTCCTTGTACTCTTTAATTTATTTACAATTGAATAGAGACACAGAAGAGGAATTCACCATATCTCCTTAGACAACATCTTCCAAGTCTATGACAACTACCATCCAAAAGGACAAGGGCAACAGATACATGTGAGCTCCATCATCTGGAGGTTCCCCTCCAAGCCACTCACCATCCTGACTTGGAAATGTATTCCTTCAATGTCGCTGGGTCAAAATCCTGAAACTCCTTCCCTAACAGTGTGGGTATACCTACACCACATGGACTGCAGCAGATCGATGAGAGATGGGCAATAACTCCTGGCCTAGCCAGCGATGCCCACATCTCATGAATGAACTTAAAAACTACAACTTAGAATGGTCAATGGGACTCCAAAGCTTGTCATCAAATAAGTACTGTTGTATGAATTTGTTCTGATTTTCAGTTGAGACCCTAGCTTTAAAGGTTAATGGCAGTGGGTTGGAAGAATAATAAGCTGCTCGCTGCCAACAATATACTTTCAAATTTCAGTCATTATTGCAACGTCTAAAAGTGGGATGTGCTCACTTCAAAACTAGAAAATCCCACCGTGATTCCCGTGGTAGGCGGGATGGTAAAATTCTCTGCAAAGTCTCGTTAAAAGCACTTATATGAAGATGTTACAAGAGGCAAACCACCTGTGAAAGAAACCATATTGCACAAAGCTTACCAGCTGCTTCTTGTCCTCCTGAAAATGTGCATCAACAAACATTCTTCCAACAGCGTATGGGAGAACGTCTTCTGCAAAACCCACACACTTTTCCCATCGTGCAGACAGTGATGTTGCTCCTGTAAACACCTGGAATTGTTTGCAGACAATCAGCAAGATATACTTCGGGTGGTATTTACTCCTCCCTCTCTACAACCTGACCCAAAACAATTGGTGCTTTCTCTCGCTGTTTTTGGGATCTTACGATGCAGAAATTGTTAGCATCCTTTCCTGATGTTCTCTGCATAGTATAAAAAAGGACAGTGAGGCAGATAACGCTGTGCACACAACACAATGGGGTACACACTAGGCATGCACGATGCATTAGGGTACACAATGTGTGCGTGAGAGATACAATGGGGTAAAAGCTGTGTGCATAATACAATGAGGTTGGCACTGTGTGTGTATGTGTGTGTGTTAAAAACAATGGGGTTGGCGCTGTATGTGTGAAATACAATGGGATTGGTGCTGCGTGTGTGCATGATACAATGGGCTACGCACTATGTGTGCAAGATACAATGGAATACACTGTGTGTGTGAAATATAAATGGAGTTGGTGCTGCATGCATGCATGATACAATGGGGCACACGCTGTGTGTGTGAGATACAGTGGGGTATGCTCTGTGTGAGATACAATGGGGTTGGTACTGTGTGTGTGATATAATGGGGTAAGCACTATGTGTGTGTGTGAGGAACATGAGGTTGGTGCTGTGTGTGTGTGCATGATACAATGGGGTATGCACTGTGTGTGTGATATAATGGGATATGCTGTATGTGTGATACAATGGGGTATGCACTGCGTGTGTGAAATACAATGGGCTTGGCGCTGTGGTGAGATACAATGGAGTTGATGCGGTATGTGAGAGATATAATGGGGTACACGCTTGTGCATGAGATACAATGGGATACAAGCTGTCTGTGTGAGATGCAATGGGCTTGACACTGTGAAAGATACAATGGGGTATACTGTGTGTGTGATGCAATGGGGTAGATGCTGTGTGTACATGATACAATGGGGTACACTGTGTGTGTGATACAATGGGTTACATACTGTATGTGCACAATACAATGGGGTATGCTCCGGGTGTGTGTGATATAATGGGATAAGCGCTATGTGTGTGTGAGGAACAATGGGGTTGGTGCTTTGTGTGTGCATTTTACAATGGGGTATGCATTGTGTAAGACGTATAATGGGGTATGCTGTGTGTGACACAATTGGGTATGTGCTGTGTGTGAAATACAATGGGGTTGGCGCTGTATGTGTGAGATATAATAGGGTATGCGCTGTGCATGTGAGATACAATGAGGTACGCTGTGTGTGTGATACAATGGGGTTGACGCTGTGTGCGCAAGATACATACTGTGTATGTGATACAATGAGGCATGTGCTGTGTGTACATGATACAATGGGGCACACTGTGTGCATGATACAATGGGGTGTACACTGTATGTGCGTGAATACAGTGGGGTATGCACTGTGTGTGTGAGATACAATGGGGTCCGCTCTGGGTGTGTGTGAGATCGAATTGATACGTGCTGTGTGTGTGAGATACAATGGGGGTGGTGCTGTCTATGTACAAAATACAATGGGATATACTCTGTGTGTTCGAGAAACAATGGGGTACATGCTGTATGTGTGAGATAAAATGGGGTTCACTCTGCATATGTGCATGATACAATGGGGTTGGCTCTGTCTGTGTGCAAAATACAATGGGACACGCTCTGTGTGTGTGCAAGATAGAATGGGGTACATGCTGTGTGTGTGAAGTACAATTGAGTTGGCACCGAGTGTGTGCATGATACAATGTGGTTGGATTGCATGTGTGCTTGATACAATGGAGTACACACTATATCGGTGTTTAACGTATTAGTGCTGTGTGTATGCATGGGATACATTGGAGTATACAGTGTGTCTGCATGATACACTGGGGTACATGTATGTGTGTGTGTGTGTGATACAATGGGGTTCACGCTGTGTGCACAATAGACTGCGATACACACTGCACGATACAATGGAGTACATACTATGAGTGAGTGTGTGGGGGTGTGGGTGGTGTGTGTGTGTGTGTGTGTTACAATGGGGTACACACTGTGAGTGTGTGTGTGGGGGGGGGTGGTGTTACAATGGGGTACACACTATGTACGATACAATGGGATGCACACTGTGTACAATGGGTTCACATTGTATGTTTGTGATACACTGGGGTACACACTGTGTGTGCGTGATACAATGAGGTACACGCTGTGTACAATATAATGGCGTACACACTGTGTGTGCATGATACAATGAGGTACACGCTGTGTACAATATAATGGAGTACACACTGTGTGTGTGTGATACAATGGGAAAACACTGTATATGATACAATGGGATACACATTCTGTGTGTGTGATACAATGAGGTAAGCTCTATGTATGCTTGATGCAATGGGATACACTCTCTGTAAACTAATTGCAGCTCTTGACACTTACATTTAGAAATTGAAGGCGTCTGGTGAGGAAGCGATGGCTGAGGTTTCCTAGCCTCCTGTACACAATTCTCCACACAATATAGTTGGCAATTGTTCTAAAATTGGGTGACATAATTGGTCAGATTTATTTCAGGAAGTATGTAAACTGAGTTATGTGAGGATCCATTGATAGAGCACTGTGTCCAAGTAATGAATTGTACATCTTATGTCACATTGATCTTACCTATTATCCACAGTGTCTAACAGCTGGAACAAATCCTTGAAATACTGGGGAACACGCACAATGACCTCTTCTGATGTGTTGATATGTGAAAGCGCAGGATAGCGATCAGTATCGATGACCAGCTTCATATACCGCAGCCAATCGAACTGAAAACACACGCGTATTCATCACGAGTTATAACAATGTTAAAATGATACAGTGCTACAGAGAGACTACAGCTTCAGCAAGCCTCCCACTCTGAAGTGAGAGCAGCACGTAGCCAGCTGCTTTCTCTAACTTACTGCAAACTCAGGCAGTCTTCATCATCTCAAAGAAATCCCACAAGCTGACACCTTAGTCTTGGAGATTTCAGAGAAACATTGGACGATGGGGATACACAGAGCTGTTAAACAGACAAATATATACATTTACTGAATTAGGCAGCAGAAGACATTTTGATGATTAGAATCATAGAATCCCCAGTGCAATAGAAGCCTTTCACCCTGTCGAGTTTGCATCATCTCTCTGACAGGGCATCTTACTCAGACCTTCTCCCCTGCCCTATCCCTATTCACAACTGTTTGATTTTGATGCACTGCAAACACTGGCTTCCACTCTATTCTTCTGGATCCTCTCCAAGCACAGAAGCAGTTCCCTGCTTGGAGAAAAACACCCAGATCAGAAGTACTGGCTTCAATGAGGATCCCTTCTCTCAACTCACTCTTGAGCTAGACTTAGTTTAGTCTTAAAGGGCCCTCATTAGGATCCTGGGCCAAAACCCCAAGTACATTACGAAGCCAGGCTAGATCCCAGTTATTTTTCCAGCTTGGTAATGACATGGGGATTGGATGTTTCTCTCTACGAGCAATTCTATGGACAAATTAGGAATCTTTTATATTAAAACAGTCATATATTTAAATACATGAATTGGATGGAAACAGAGGGATATGGTCCCCGGGAGGATAAGGGGTTTTAGTTCAGTCGGGCAGCGTGGTCAGTGCAGGCTTGGAGGGCCGAAGGGCTTGTTCCTGTGCTGTAATTTTCTTTGCTCTTTGATCGCTCCTACTGATGGGATGATTTAGTGAGGTCCTCGGACTGGCCCCACAGAGTCAGCGATGACCTTGGCAGACCCCCGGGAAGTTGATCAAACTTGAGTATCTAGAGGAAATAAAAGTCATAACAAGGTTTCCATAGGTGAACGTTCAAGGCAGCACAGTGGCATGGTGGTTAGCACTGCTGCCTCACAGCTCCAGGGAACCAGGTTCAATTCTGGCCTCAGGTCACTGTCTGTGTGCAGTTTGCACATTCTCCCTGTGTCTGCATGGGTTTTTTCTGCGTGCTCCGGATTCCTCCCACAGTCCAAAGATTAGGTTAGGTTAATTGACCATGCTAAATTCTCCCTAGTGTCAGGGTGTTGTGAAGTTGAGTGGTGGTGTTTGTAAAATTGTAAAATGCTAGGGAAAAAGCATTGCATGGTCCCTTTAAAAGATGATGCTTTTTCGGTGCTTAGAAAGTTAAAAAAAAGTAAGTACATAGGGAGCCCCAAATTAAAACATTTCATCGAAAGGCCAAGCACGAATGTTACCAAGGCAACAACAGGTTTTTGAATTTTTTTAATTCAGCCAATCAATTTGAATCAGGCACTTAGATATCAAGAACCTATTAAATTTAAATCTGATATTTTGACAACCTAGGACCCATCCTATTGTGGGAAATATTGATATGTCATCACAAATTCTTAATTCTTTGAGGAGGTAACTAAGTGTGTAGATGAAGGTAGAGCAGTTGATGGCGTATACATAGATTTTAGTAAAGCGTTTGATAAGGTTCCCCATGGTAGGCTCATGAAGAAGATAAGGAGGTGTGAGATAGAAGGAAATTTGGCCAATTGGATAAGTAACTGGCTGTCTCATAGAAGCCAGAGGGTGGTGGTGGAGGGAAAATTTTCAGACTGTTACCAGCGGTGTACCACAGGGGTCAGTGCTGGGTCCTCTGCTATTTGTGATTTTTATCATTGACTTGGAAGAGGGGGCTGAAGGCTGGGTTAGTAAATTTGCTGATGACACCAAGATCAGTGAAGTTTTGGATGAGGTGGAGGGCTCTTGCAGGCTGCAAAGAGACATTGATAGGATGCAGAGCTGGGCCGAAAAGTGGCAGATGGAGTTTAACCCTGGTAAGTGTGAGATGATTCATTTTGCTAGGACAAACTTGAATGTGGATTACAGGATCAACGGCAGGGTTCTAAGGAATGTGGAGGAACAGAGAGATCTTGGGGTTCGTATCCACAGATCTCTGAAAGTTGCCACTCAAGTGGATAGAGCCGTGAAGAAGGCTTATAGTGTGTTAGCGTTTATTAACAGGGGGTTTGAGTTTAAGAGCCATGGGGTTATGCTGCAACTATACTGGATGTTGGTGAGACCACATTTGGAATATTGTGTTCAGTTCTGTGGAAGCATTGGAGAGAGTGCAGAGGAGATTTACCAGGATGCTGCCTGGTTTGGAGGGTAGGTCTTATGAGGAAAGGTTGAGGGAGCTGGGGCTTTTCTCTCTATAGCGGAGGAGGATGAGAGGCGACTTAATAGAGGTTTATAAGATGATGAGGGGGATAGAAAGAGTAGACGTGCAGAGACTATTTCCTCAGGTAGACGTAGCTGGTATTAGGGGGCATAACTATAAGGTTCATGGTGGGAGATATAGGAGGGATATCCAAGGTAGATTTTTCACTCAGAGAGTGGTTGGGGTGTGGAATAGACTGCCTGCTGTGATAGTGGAGTCGGACACTTTAGGAACTTTCAAGCGGTTATTGGATAGGCACATGGAGCACACCAGAATGATAGAGAGTGGGATAGCTTGATCTTGGGTTTGGACATAGCTCAGTGCAACATTGAGGGCCGAAGGGCCTGTACTGTGCTGTACTGTTCTATGTTTCTATGTAAATATAAAAAAAAGACAGTGGAACAAAAAGGGAGAGCAACTGCCATCTGCTATAGATAACAGCTCTCAGAGGGAAAGAGAATCACTGACTCTCATAGTTGCATCTATGTCTTAGAGAAAGCACCACCTAGATAGCAAAAGTACCAAAGAAGAAAGAAGTTCCAGACAGAATAATCAATAGAGAATATTCCGGAAAACACAAAACCTGATCGTAATTTAGAGAGTAACTAAGTTCTATTTCTTGTTAATGAGTGGGAATTATATTTATTGGGAAAGCATACCATTAGAATCTTATTTTATTCTGGAATAATTAATAGAAGGCATTTATTCGGTCTGTTAATAAGTTAGTAAATTTGTTCACTGTTAGATAAATAAATTATTATGCGTTGATTTTAGAGAGTGTGTCAAGGATTTATTTTGTACTTAACCACTAAAAGTTGCTGAAGAGCAGGTCACATCATTTACATACACTTTTTTACAGATTATAAAATGGGGTACTGTTTTTTGGGTGTTTTGGTGTTGGTTCTCAGAAGGGGGATCAACCTCCACATTATAACAATGGGGATTAACAGAGTAAATGTGTGGGGTCACTGGAATAGGACCTGGGTGGAATATGGTCGGAACAAACTCGATGAGTTGAATGGCCTCCTTGTGTACTGCAGGGATGCTATGATTCTATAACAAACTTTATTTAATAACATAGTTTATATATAACCCTAACAAGTGAAGCAACTTAACTATTAACATTTGAAGAATATTTAAAAATAAAAGGCAACAATTTTAATGTCCAACTTATCACTGTTTCAGTTCCAAATAAGCAACATTCCTCTACAGACTTACAGTGCCACTTTATGTATAGTTAGTACTCATAAATATACTTGCTATAATGTAATGAGTCCTGATGATTTCAGACAGATAACATGAACTTGAGAGGAGTTTGTAGAACTTTGCCTTTAAACAAACCACAGCCAGAAGTGAAAAGTTGTTATTTTCTCCTACAGACCTAATTCCTCCATTAACCACATTATCACACATGACCCTGTCAATCAATCTAATGAAAAAAGGGGAAATTTCCATCTGTAAGTAAAAATCTGTAAATAAAAACTTCATGGCTAAAATGAGTAATTATCCTGCTTTCTCAGCATCTGAGCTAAATGTTTTTGCAGGCACACCGACAATATGTAACATAAAGCTGAATTTTTAAACATTCCCCTTGAATACAGAAAAAACTGTGTGTTCATCTATATTAAATGAATTATCAACGCATTCCTAACATTGACATATCCTCTCTTAAGAAAAAAGTAATACTTAGAGAATGATGGATAGATATAAAAAGCAGCATGATGGCACAATGTTTAGCACTGCTGCTTCATGGCCCAGGGATCCAGGTTTGGTTCCGACCTTGGGTGACTGTATGTGTGGAATTTGCATGTTCTCCCTGTGTCTGTGTGGGTTTTCTCTGGGTGCTCCAGGTTCCTCCCACAGTCCAAAGATATGCAGGTTAAGTGAATTGGCCATGATAAATTATGCCTCGTGCAAAGGTGTGCAGTTAGGGATTACAGGGATCAGGCGCTGTGTGGGTCGAAGTTAAATGATGAGTCGGTGTACAAACTGTAATCAATACTATGATTAGCATCTACACATCCTAGTTCTCCAACTCCTGCTTTTAACTGGCTCTGTCTATACTGAACAGTTTCCATTTACATTTTTTAATAGAATGTACGTTAACCCATAAATTTGATTTGATTTATTATTGCCACATATGTTAGTATACAGTGAAAAGTATGGTTTCTTGTGCACTATACAGATAAAGCATACTGTTCGTAGAGAAGGAAATGAGTGAGTGCAGAATATAGCGTTACAGTCACCTTTTTCCCAGTGGAAGAAGATGGAAGGCAGAATGTCCAGGATGCGTAGGATCCTTAATTATGCTGGCTGCTTTACTGACACATCGAGAAATGTAGACAGAGTCAATGGATGGGGAGTTGGTTTGCACGATGGATTGGGCTACATTCATGACCTTTTGTAGAGGGACCTGGAGGTGCAAGTACACAAGTCCTTGGAGGTGGCAGTACAGGTGGACAAGGTGGCAAAGAAACCCTACGGTATGCTTGCCTTTATAGGGAGGGGTATAGAGTATAAAACCTGGCGTCTAATGTTGCAGTTGTATAGAACGTTGGTTCACCCACATTTGGAGTACTGCGTCCAGTTCTGGTCGCCTTACTACCGGAAGGACGTGGAGACCCTGGAGAGAGTGCAGAGGAGGTTTACCAGGATGCTGCCTAGTATGGCAGGACGGAGCTACGAGGAGAGATTGGGCAAACTGGGGCTGTACTCCTTAGAAAGGTGGAGAATGAGGGGAGATCTAATAGAGGTGTATAAGATTATGAAGATAGAGTGAACAAAGGTAAGCTTTTTCCTAGGTTGGATACAAAAATTACGAGGGGCCACGGGCTTAGGGTGAGGGGGGAACGAGGTATAATTCGGATGTTAGAGGGAAGTTTTTCACACAGAGGGTGGTGGGGGCCTGGAATGCACTGCCAAGTAGGGTGGTGGAGGCAGGCACGCTAGAGTTGTTTAGCGCTTACTTAGACAGGTACATGAGCGGACTAGAGATGGAGAGATACAGGAGACTGATCTAAATAAAGATCAAGAGCCTTGGGACGTCCCTGGGAATCAACTGATTCCTACGGACCTTCCAACATATTTCATGGCTCACTTATCTTATTTCTGAGCTTCGGGGGATTCCGTAAATGTCTGTTTAAGTTTTGCATGTTTATTGATGTCTTTTCTTTTACTTCACAGGTGATTCGATCCGCCTTTTTGTCCAACAAGGGGCATACACACAGTGGGTCATGTGCGGGCTACTCTTGGATGTTGCTTTGAGAGTTGCCTAGTGCCTCACGTCGTTAGTGTACGCTTAAACTGGACCATCTGACGGGCGACACGACAGCTCAGTGACTATCACTGTTTGCTGTGCAGATACATGGATTTGGGCCAGTGTCTGTGGGAGTTTGCACATTCTCCCCGTGATTGCGTGGGTTTTCCCTGGGCGCTCCAGTTTCCTCCCACACCCCAAAAACGTGCTCTTAGGCTGATTGGTGTAACAAATTGTCCCTAAATTAGTCTTCCCTCAATCTTCCCCAATATGTGTAGACAAAGGTCATAAGTAGAGGAGGGCACTCAATGTTAAAATGGCGGCGTGGGCTCGTTGGGCCGAAGGACCTGTTTCCCGTGCGGTGTTGTTCTTTGTTCTTTGTTCTTTTGTGTGGTCTTGGGCAGAGCAGCAGCCATTTCAAGCTGTGATACAGCCAGCTTCTATGGTGCATCTGGATAAGTTGGTGAGAGTCGTAGCTGACAAGCCAAATTTCCTTCGTGATCTGAGAAAGTAGAGGCCTTGGTGGGCCTTCTTAGCTATAGTGTCGCCATGGGGGGGACCAGGACAGGCTGTTGGTGATTTGGACATCTAAAAACTTGAAGCTCTCGACCCTTTCTATGTCGTCCCCATTGACATAGACAGGGACATGTTCTCCATTACGCTTCCTGAAGTCAATGATAATCTCCTTCGTTTTGTTGACATTAAGAGATTATTGTCATTGCACCAGTTCACCAGATTCTCTCTCTTATTCCTGTACTTGTTTGAGATGTAAACAAGATCAAGATCAGTTATCTATGTAACATTTTATTGCTATTCTTCTTTAAATCTCTTTTTTATATAGCATTTCCTCCAGGGTCTTAGAGAAATAGAACATCATATCGACAGCATCAATAAGAGTCAGTGGCCACCACTCTCCTTATTGTCTTTGTCTCCCAACCAGAGAAAAACGTGCCCATTATCTCCTGCGAGAAATATCCCAAATCCTGCTGCACTGGAAAATCCATTGCTGAGGTTTGCCTGTGAGGCATCACTAAAAATGATTCATGATATTGGAATCACCCAAAGCTGAGAACTTCTCTATTTTTATTTTTTTATAAAAGTATATTTGCTGTCACAATGTCATCCGCCTTCAGATTTTCTTCTATGGCAAGACTAAGTTCCAACACATTTGAACTTGTTCCGGTCTGTTTTGGGTCTCCTAGGGGAGCACACTGGGAATGGGGAGGGGGAGTACACTGGGAAGGGGGAGGGGGAGTACACTGGGAAGGGGGAGGGGGAGTACACTGGGAAGGGGGAGGGGGAGCACACTGGGAAGGGGGAGGGGGAGTACACTGGGAAGGGGGAGGGGGAGTACACTGGGAAGGGGGAGGGGGAGTACACTGGGAAGGGGGAGGGGGAGTACACTGGGAAGGGGGAGGGGGAGTACACTGGGAAGGGGGAGGGGGAGCACACTGGGAAGGGGGAGGGGGAGTACACTGGGAAGGGGGAGGGGGAGTACACTGGGAAGGGGGAGGGGGAGTACACTGGGAAGGGGGGAGGGGGAGCACACTGGGAAGGGGGAGCACAACTGGGAAGGGGGAGGGAGAGCACAATTGATAAGAGGGAGGAGGGAACACATTGGGAAGGGAAACAGGAAATAGACTGGGAAGGGGAAAGGGGGACCACAACTGGGAAGGGGGAGGGAGAGCACAACCGGGAAGGGGGGAGGGGGACTATGGTGAAAAGAGGGCACACTGGGAAGGGAGGAGGGAAATAGACTGGGAGCAGGGGGAGGGGAGCACACTGGGAAGGGGGAGGGACCGCACGCTGGGAAGGGAGGCGGGGGAGCGCACTGGGAAGAGGGAGCACACCCGAAGATCAGAGACCGAATGCCTGTGACCGCTGAAATGTTGTTCCCCAAGACACTGCTCGACAATCACCAGGCAAGAGTGATCTCTTCCGATCGGCGAACACTTCAGCAGTCACAGGCATTCAGCCTCTGATCTTCAGGTAAGCATTCTCCAAAGCAGCCTTCATGATACAGGACAGCGCAGAGTCACTGAGCAGAGACTGATAGGCAAGTTCCACACACGAGGACGGCCTCAACCGGGATCTTGGGTTCATGTCACACTATCTGTAACCCCCAAAATCTTGCAAAATCTCACTAACTGTCCTGGCTGGAGACAATACACATCCCTTTAACCTGTGCTTAACGCTCTCTCCATTCACATTGTCTGTACCTTTAAGAACACAGGAATTACCTGTAATTCCAACCATTATTTTGTAAATTGAGTTTGTGTCTTTATGTTTGTGAACAGAACTCCCACTCACCTAGTTTGGGGGCGTTTAAGAGATCCGTGGATAGGTTTATGGATGGAAAGGGATTGGTTTAGGTTAGTGGGTCATTGTTTTTTAACTGGTCGGCGCAACATCGTGGGCCGAAGGGCCTGTTCTGCGCTGTAATGTTCTATGTTCTATGTTCTATGTTCACCTGATGAAGGAGCAGCGTTCCAAAAGCAAGTGACTTTTGTTACCAAATAAACATGTTGGACTTTAACCTGGTGTTATGAGACTTCTTAATATGTTTACCCCAGTCCAATAGTGGCATCTCTACATCTTGACCACAGAAGACAGAGGGTAGCAGAAGAGGGATGCTTTCCTGAATGGAAGGCTGTGACTAGCAGTTTCCACAGGGATCATTTCTGGGACCTTTGTTGTTTGTAGTATACACAAATGATTGGAGGAAAATTTATTTGGTCTGATTAGTAAGTTTGCAGACGACACAAAAATTGGTGGAGTTGCAGACAATGAATTGTCAGAGGATACAACAAGATATAGACAGGTTGGAGACTTGGGTGGAGAAATGGCAGATGGAGTTTAGAGTCATAGAGGTTTACGCATGGAAACAAGCTCTTATAGAACATAGAACATTACAGCGCAGAACAGGCCCTTCGGCCCACGATGTTGCGCCGACCAGTTAAAAAACAATGCCCCTCTAACCTAAACCAAACCCTTTCCATCCATAAACCTATCCACGGATCTCTTAAACGCCCCCAAACTAGGCGCATTTACAACTGCAGCAGGCAGGGCATTCCAATCCCTCACTACCCTCTGGGTAAAGAACCTACCCCTGACATCCGTCCTATAACTACCACCCTTTAATTTAAAGCTATGCCCCCTCGTGCTAGCTTTCTCCATCCGAGGAAAAAGGCTATCACTGTCCACCCTATCTAAACCTCTAATCATCTTATATGTTTCAGTAAGATCCCCTCTTAGCCGCCTTCTTTCTAGCGAAAACAACCCCAAATCCCTCAGTCTCTCCTCATAGGACCTCCCCTCCATACCAGGCAACATCCTGGTAAACCTCCTCTGCACCCTCTCCAAAGCCTCCACATCCTTCCTATAATGTGGGGACCAGAACTGCACACAATACTCCAAGTGCGGCCGCACCAGAGTTTTGTACAGTTGCAACATGACGCTGTGGCTCCTAAATTCAATCATAGAACATAGAACATAGAACATAGAACACTACAGCACAAACAGGCCCTTCGGCCCACAAGTTGCGCAGATCACATCATCACCTACCAACCTACAGACCTATCTATAACCCTCAATCTCATTAAACCCCATATACTCATCCAGGAGTCTTTTAAAAGACCCCAGCGAGTTCGCCTCCACCACCACTGACGGCAGCCGATTCCATTCACTCACCACCCTCTGAGTGAAAAACTTACCCCTAACATCACTTCTGAACCTCCCTCCCCGCACCTTAAACCTGTGTCCTCTCGTAGCGACCATTTCAACCCGGGGAAATAGCCTCTGAGAATCCACCCTATCTATTCCTCTCAACATTTTGTAAACTTCTATCAGGTCGCCTCTCAACCTTCGTCTCTCCAGGGAAAAGAGTCCCAGCTCCCTCAACCTAACTTCATAAGGCATGCCTCCCAGTCCAGGCAACATCCTTGTAAATCTCCTCTGTACCCTTTCAATCCCCCTACCAATAAACGCCAAGACACCGTATGCCTTCCTAACAACCCTATCTACTTGATTCCCAACTTTCAGGGATCTATGCACACATACACCTAGATCCCTCTGTTCATCCACACTATTCAGAGTCCTACCGTTAGCCCTATACTCTACACATCCGTTATTCCTGCCAAAGTGAATTACGATGTGGGTATGCCGGCGTTGGACTGGCGTAAACACAGTAAAAAGTCTGACAACACCGGGTTTTAGTCCAACCGATTTATTTGATAATAGACTCACAAGCTTTCGAGGTTTCCCTCTTCGTCAGGTGAATGGAGAGTTCTGGCCTCAGACAGAGCATATAAAGCACAGACAGTTTAGAGATTACTGATTAGAATGTCAGGTGAATGGAGAGTTCTGGCCTCAGACAGAGCATAATCAGTAATCTCTAAACTGTCTGTGCTTTATATGCTCTGTCTGAGGCCAGAACTCTCCATTCACCTGACGAAGAGGGAAACCTCGAAAGCTTGTGAGTCTATTATCAAATAAATCGGTTGGACTAAAAGCTGGTGTTGTCAGGCTTTTCAAAGTGAATTACCTCACACTTTTCCGCATTAAACTCCATCCGCCACCTCTCGGCCCAGCTCTGCAACTTGTCCAAGTCTCCCTGCAGACTAAGACACCCTTCCTCACTATCTACCACACCTCCGACTTTGGTGTCAAAATAACTTCGGTCCAACTTATCCATCCTGCCCATTTTTTTTAAACCTCTAATCTAGTCCCAATTGCCCACATTTGGCCCATATTTCTCTATACACATCTTACCATGTAATTGTCTAAACACTTTTTAAAAGACAAAATTCTATCAGCCTCTACTACTAACTCTGGCAGCCACTCACCACCCTCTGTGTGAGAAAAACTGCCCTTCTAGACACTTTTGTACCTCTCCCCTCTCTCCTTAAACCTATGCCCTCTAGTTTTAGACTCCCCTACCTTGGGAAAAGATATTGACTATGCCCCTCATTATTTTATGGACCGCTATAAAATCACCCCTCAGCCTCCTACACTCCAGAGAAAAAAGTCCCAATCTATCCAGCCTCTCCTTATAACTCAATCCATCAAATCCCGGTAGCATCCTAGTAAATCTCTTCTGCACTCTTTCCAGTTTAATAATAAAATTTCTATAATAGGGTGACCAGAACTGTACACAGTGCTCCAAGTGTGGCCTTACAACTTCAACAAGATGTCCCAGCTCCTGTGTTCAATGTTCTGACCAATGAAACCAAGCATGCTGAATGCCTTCTTCACCACTCTGTGATTCCACTTTCAAGGAGCTATGACCATGTACCCCTAGATCTCTTTGTTCTGTAACTCTCCCCAGTGCCCTACCATTAACTGAGTAAGTCCTGCCCTGGTTCAATCTACCATCATCTCACATTTATCTAAACTAAACTCCACCTGCCATTCATCAGCCCACTGGCCCAATTGATCAAGATCCCATTGCATTCCGAGATAACCTTCTTCACTGTCCATTATGCCACCAATCTTGGTGTCATCTGCAAACTTACTAATGATGCCTCCTATATTCTCATCCAAATCATTAGTATAAATGACAAATAACAGTGGGTCCAGCGCCAATCCCTGAGGCACATTGTTGGTCACAGGTCTCCAGTTTGTAAAACAACACTCTACAACCACCTTCTGTCATCAAGCCAATTTGTATCCATTTAGCTACCTCACCCTGGATCCCGTGAGATTTAACCTTATGCAACAACCTACCATGTGATACCTTGTCAAAGGCCTTGCTAAAGTCGATGTAGACAATGTCAACTGCACTGCCCTCATCTACCTTCTTGGTTACCCCTTCAAAAAACTCAGTCAAACGTGTCAGACATGATTTTCCACTCACAAAGCCTGTCTCATCTGACTGTCCCTAACCAGTCCTTGCGTATCTAAATGCCTATAGATCCTGTCTCTCAAAATACCTTCCAACAACTTATCTACCACAGATGTGAGGCTCTTCCCTGCAGCCCTTTTTAAACAAAGACTCAACATTTGCCACCCTCCAATCTTCAGGCACCTCACCTGTGACTACTGATGATTCAAACATCTGTGCTAGGGAACCCACAATTTCCTCCCTAGCCTCTCACAATGTCCTGGGATACATTTCAGGTCCCAGGGATTTATCTACCTCGATGCGCTTTAAGACTTCCAACACCTCCTCAAGACATCACTATTTATTTCCCCAAGTTCCCTAACATCCATGCATTTCTCAACAGTAAATACTGATTAATACTTTTAATCTGGACAAGTGTGAGGTAATGCATTTTGGAAGGTCCAATGCATGTAGAAATTGTACAATAAATGGTAGAACCCTTATGAGTATTGACAGGCAGAAAGATCTGTGCATACATGTCCACTAATGACTGAAACTGGCAACGCAGGTGGATAAGGTAGTCAAAAAAGCATACGGCATGCTTGTCTTCATCGGTTAGGGCATTGAGTATAAAAATTCACAGGTCATGCTGCAGCTGTACAGGACCTTAGTTAGGCCTTGTTTAGAACATTGTACGCAATTCTGGTCACCCCACCACCAGAAGGATGTGGATACTTTGAAGAGGGTACAGGAGGGTTTAACCAAGATGTTGACTGGTCTGAAGGGTATTAGCTCTGAGGAGTGGTTGGATAAACTCGGTTTGTTCACATTGGAATAACAGAGGTTGAGGGGTGGCCTGATAGAGTGTACAAGATGGATAAAGTCAGGTGTTCTTTCCTAGGGTAGAAAAGTCAAGTACTAGGAGACATAGTTTAAGGTCCGTGAGGAAAAATTTAGAGGAGATGTGCGAGGCAAGTTTTTTTACACAGAGGATGGTGAATATCTGGAATGCGTTGCCTGGGGAGGTGGTGAGAGCAGGTACGATAGTGGCATTTAGGGGACAACTAGACAAATACATAAATAGGACATGAATGGAAGGATATGGACTCCATAAGCATACATGGTTTTAATTTAGGCAGGCATCATGATCAGTGTAGGCCTGGAGGGTGGAAGGGCCTGTTCCTGTGCTGTACTTTTCTTTGTTCTTTGTACTGCTCACCTTTCTCTCTTCAGTACCAGGAGCAGCATTGGAAAACCTTGGTGCCACCTGTGGAAACCTCCTGTGTTCAATATTCCCACCCATCGACTTTTCGAAGGGCTGCTAGATCCTTGTCCCACCTCATGGCTGCTCTTAGCATACTGCAGATTGGTTGCTGGACTCACCCTCAGTGTTTAACATTATAAAATAGCACTGACACTGGGCCGAGCAGGACCTTGGGAACTATCCCAGTGTCCAATCCCCAAACCCAATTTGGAAATCCAGCTTTGGTGGGAATGAAGCTGGAATTCAGTTCATCCGTGGAGTTTAGGGACTGGCAGTGGAGGATAGGATTCCCATTCTGACTGTGCCAGTCAACAGTATTAACAGAAGTAGCTTGGTACACTGCACAGGTATGACATGGAAAGATGTAAGAAGATCTAAACTTTCCTCCTCACAAGTACCCACCAACACATAATACCACCACAGTTATTACTAGTGGATCACAAATGAACCTATTTGTCACTTACCTGTGGGATGGTCTGTTGTAAATGGAGTACACTGAACTTATTATAAAGAGCCTCACTGGTCCTGTTGACGTAGGGGATCAGGATCTACAACAAATTGGATGGAATAGCAATGAGCAGTTTGTACAGGCAACACACACAAGTATTACAAAGTTCCCACAAACATTTCATGTCAATAAATGCCGAAGGTACTTGGCCTGCATGTGTTATCCTCAACGTTGTAGAGTGACACTTTAATTAGTCAGTCTGTGTGAAATGGAACAGGAGATTTTAACCTGGTACATGAACTTGCTCAGGAGAAGCCATATTTCCCAAATGTTACATGGTGGAAATCGCCAGAAATGCTGACTGTTTTACAGACAGAAACAAATGAGACAAGAGGCCATTCAGTCCAATAGGTTTATGCTGGTGTTTATTCCTCCTCCCACCATTCTTCAACTAACCCATCAACAGATCGTTCTATCTCTGTCTCCCTTAGTATTTATCTCCCTTCATCATAAATGCATCAAAACATATTTTGGTGCATTTCATCTGTGGTATTTGGTATATATTCATGTCAGTGATGTACATCTCTTTCCCTTGTGTAGATCATGTCCAGATGGTATCTCTGTAAACAGAGTAATATCCTTGCCGTCATTTTGGAGCACTATCTGTAACCCCCATGTCTTGCCTGAACTTGCAACATCTCACTTACTGTCCTGTCTGAAGACAATACACATCTCTTTAACCTATGCTTAATGCTATCTCCACTCACATTGTCTGCACCTTTAAGACTTGAACAGCAGATTAGCTGTAAAGACTCACATTCTATTCAGTATTCTGTAAACTGTATGTGCCTTTATATGGCCTGTTTGTGATCAGAACTTTCCACTCACCTGATGAAGGGACAGTGTTCCGAGAGCTAGTGGCATTTACTGCCAAATAAACCGGTTGGACTCTAACCTGGTGTTGTGAGACTTCTTACTGTGTTTACCCCAATCCAACGCCGGCATCTCCACATCATGACATTCAGGATTACCATTCTAAGCTTCAGATCGGCTTCATCTGAAATGAATGGCCATTGCATTCCACCTATTGCTCACATGGGGAGGCAATGGCCTGGTGGTATTACCGCTGGAGTATTAATCCAGAGGCTCAGCTAACCTTCTGGGGATCCAGATTTGAATCCACCCATGGCAGCTGGTAAAATGTGAATTCAACAAAATGTCCTTGAGGGAAGGAAATCTGCCATTCTTATCAGGTCTAAATGTGACTCCAGAATCACAGCAGTTTGTCACCCACAGCAGGGTCCTCTGGACTCGAAACATCAGCTCTTTTCTCTCCTTACAGATGTTGCCAGAGCTGCTGAGATCTTTTTTGACCACAGCAGTGGTTGGCTCTCAGCTGCCATTGGACACTAGGGATGGGTCATAAATGCTGGCCAGCCAGTGACGCCTGTCCCACAAATAAAAAAAAATCTATGATCTGAACCCCAGATCTTCCTTCTTACCATTGCATTGGGTTCTCAAACTAATTTGTCCCCTCAGTATGAGTCTTGTGACAACATATAGCCTCAATCATACTTCTGAGGGCTTCATTTTCAGATGGTCATGCTGAGCTACTTTGCACAGATCTGTGAAAGTTGCCCATTGCAGTGTGTATCTGATACTTATTCAGTTGTACTCTCATTGTAACAGTCACCTGCTGTAATGTGTATAGATTCATTTGCTGAAATCTCTCCAGTGGCCTTCTGTATTGGTTGGGTTTGCTTTTTTCTGAGTGTAAAGTTATTTTGCTTCTTCCAATTAAAACATTGCTTCTCCATACTGGGCAATTCTTCTTTGCCTTTGTGTGCTGACTCCACAGTATTTACATCCCGCCCTTTATCTGCAATTACTCCACTCTTTCAGCTCCGACTGACTCGCTGCATAATGCACCTCCTGCTCTGCTCTGCTGTACATATACTCTAGCTGTTTCACAACTTTGACTTATCTTCACATGCCTATCACTTTTTTTAACATCAGTTTCTCATCTTTCAGTAAACTTACTCTCACCAAGGGATCTCTCACGCCTAAAAACCAATTTATCTTTAATCAGATATTCTTTTAGTTGTCCAAAGTCACATACCCGCGTCCATCTCTTTTCATCGAGAAAAAGATAGATAAGTCTGAGAAGGTACAGAACCCAGGAAAAGCTTCTTCCCTGCTGCCATCAGATTTTTGAATGGACCTACCTCACATTAAGTTGATCTTTCTCTATACCCTAGCTATGACTGTAAACACTACATTCTGCACTCCCTCTTTTCCTTCTCTATGAATGGTATGCTTTGCCTGTAAGGCGTGCAAGAAACAAGACTTTTCACTGTATAACAATACGTGTTACAACCATAAATCAAATCAAATCAAATGGGTCTAAGCTTTCAACCTTGATCCCATGCTTCAGAGACTAAAGAAAACATGAAACAGTGTCAGAAAATGAAGATTAAAAATAGACTTTGAACCCTGGAGAAAGTGTAGAGAAGGCACACAGAACCCAGGAACACAGATTCAAATGTGCCAAAGAAAAAGCTGCTGAAACAAACAAAGCTACAAGTGAGACACTCAGAAATGCACACAGGAAAGTACAGATTTGCAAAAAGGTCACTTAACAAGGGACAAAAGGAAAGCACACACAGGCTACAAGTGAAATTACTGGCTGCACAGAAAAGAGCAAAGGAAAAAACTTACTGGCTGCATTAAATTTTCCAATCCCATCTCCAGTCAAATTGAAAAGTAATGTGTGTTCTCAGTCTATGGGATTGCAACAGAATTAAAGAAATAATCCTGAATCAATAAGAATAACCACACCGTTAAAACCGCTGCGGAGGCTGGGGGGTGGGGGGGAAACAGGACTGCTACAAATCGTATACCACCCTCAATCCAACTGATGAGAAACACAACAGAGAAGAAAGCCTTGAATGCACATTTTGAATCTCAGGTGAATGTTACACATGAGTATTAGTATTCAACAGCTACAGGGAGCCACAGGTGAGAGCCGCACCTCGGGCAACGGCCTCGACAAGCCGCCTAAACCAGGTGAGGGTAGCCGACGGATCTCAACCCTCGGTGAGATAGGGAGGTGTCTATCCCAGCTTGTGAAGACACTCTGGCGGATTGAACGGACAAGACCAATGGAAGGTCCATTGGTCAAGAAGGCGGTCTCTGCAAGTGTCATGGAACACGAAGAGCAGGACAAGATACAGAAGACATTCTGGTCATCACTGCATCTCGTCCCATCTCCAGCCGTCTTGACTCTTGTCTTGCCACTGGATCCAGGTAGGAATTGGGAAGAGAGAGTGAGGCTGACGCTGCGTAACTCTCCCTCACTTTAATCCAAATCAAGCGCTAGGCTCGACATCATCATCATCGTCATCCTGTTCAATCTTTGAATTCCTGTGGCAATGGGCGAGCAATGAAGCAGCAAGTGTGGATACGCTGGGAGCTGGAGTCACGGACCTGCACACAGGCGACTCAGATCTAATAGGCGTTTTCTGCTGACCAAAGCAGCAGTGAAACTCGACGTCTACCCGGGCGGCTGAGCTGTCCTCTTCAGGAACGCACTGCTCACCTCTAGAATGAGGAAGGGGCTAGAAAAGGTGCCCTAAACATTGCCTGCTTCACTACACCCTGTAAGAAGTCTCACAACACCAGGTTTAAGTCCAACCAGTTTATTTGATAGTAATCCCGCAAGCTTTCGAAAACGGTGTTCCTTCTTCAGGTGCCTTCCACACATTCCTAAACAAAGGCACAACATTTGCCACCCTCCAATCTTCAGGCACTTCATCTGTGACTGTCAATGATTCAAACATCTCTGCTAGGGCACCCACAATTTCCTCCCCAGCCTCCCACAATGTCCTGGGGTACACTTCATCAGATCCCAGGGACTTATCTACTTTGATATGCTTTAAGACTTCCAGCACCCTTCTCTATAACATGTACACTCCTCAAGACATCACTTTTATTTCCCTAAGCTCCTAACATCCATGCCTTTCTCAACAGTAAATACCGATGAGAAATATTCATGTAGGATCCCATCGCTTCTAGATCTACACATAGATGGCCTTGTTGATTCTTAAGAAGGCTTAAGATTCTTAAGATTCGCTGATGACACGAAGGTCGGTGGTGTTGTGGATGGTCTGGAAGGATGCCAAAAGTTGCAGCAGGACATAAATAGGATGCAGGACTGGGCGGAGAAATGGCAGATGGACTTCAACGCGGATAAATGTGTAGTCGTCCATTTTGGCAGAACCAACGGGATGAACGAGTACACTATCAAGGGCAGGAGTCTTGGTAGTGTTGAAGAGCAGAAGGATCTTGGGGTCCGGGTCCACAGGACTCTTAAATCGGCCTCGCAGGTGGAGGATGTGGTCAAGAAGGCGTATGGTGTACTGGCCTTCATTAATCGAGGGATTGAGTTTAGGAATCGGGAGGTAATGCTGCAACTTTATAAGACCCTTGTCAGGCCTCATTTGGAGTACTGTGCGCAGTTCTGGTCGCCTCACTATAGGAAAGACGTAGAAGCTATTGAAAGGGTACAGAGGAGATTTACAAGGATGTTGCCTGGACTGGGAGGCATGCCTTATGAAGTTAGGTTGAGGGAGCTGGGACTCTTTTCCCTGGAGAGACGAAGGTTGAGAGGCGACCTGATAGAAGTTTATAAAATGTTGAGAGGAATAGATAGGGTGGATTCTCAGAGGCTATTTCCCCGGGTTGAAATGGTCGCTACGAGAGGACACAGATTTAAGGTGCAGGGAGGAAAGTACAGAAGTGATGTTAGGGGTAAGTTTTTCACTCAGAGGGTGGTGAGTGAATGGAATCGGCTGCCGTCAGTGGTGGTGGAGGCGAACTCGTTGGGGTCTTTTAAAAGACTTCTGGATGAGTATATGGGGTTTAATGGGATTGGGGGTTATAGATAGGTCTATAGATTGGTAGGTGTTGATGTGATCGGCGCAACTCGTGGGCCGAAGGGCCTGTTTGTGCTGTAGTGTTCTATGTTCTATGTTCTAAGGCCCTACTTTCTCCCTAGTTATTCTTTTGCCTTTATGTATTTGTAGAAGTTCTTTGGATTCTCCTTTGCCTTATCTGCCAAAGCTGTCTCAAGTCCCCTTCTGGCCTTCTGATTTCTCTCTTAACTTTACTCCAGCAACCTTTATACTCTTCAAGGGATCCACTTGATCCCAGCTGCCTTTGCATGTCATATGCCTCCTTCTTCTTTTTGCTGCTACCTCAATATCCCAAGCCACCCAGTGTTTCCTACTTCTACCAACCTTGCCTTTCACTCTAAAAGGAATGTGCTTACCCTGAACCCTGGTTAACACACTTTTGAAAGATGTCCCTTTATCTGCCACCAGACTCCCCCAGTTCCTGTCTGACACCATCAAAATTTGCTTTGTCTCAATTTAGAATTTTAACTTTTGGGCCAGACCTATCATTCTCCATCGCTATCTTAAAACTAATGGAGTTATGGTCATTGATCCCAAAATGATCTCTGACTTCTGTCACTTGCCCTTCCTTAGTTCCCAAGAGGAGGTCAAGTTTTGCCTCCTTTCTAATTGGGCCATCCTCATACTGAATGAGAAATTTCTCCTGCGTATACTCAACAAATTTCTCTCCATCCAAGCCCCTAATACTACGGCTATCCCTGTCAATGTCTACTATTACAACCCTATATTTCTTGCAGCGATTTGTAATCTCCTTACATTTTTGCTCCTCAATTTCCTGCTGACTACTTGGGGACCTGTGGTCCAATCCTATCAAAGTGATGTCTCCCTTCTTATTTTTCAATTCTATCCATATAGACTCTGTGGATATATCCTCTCTCTCAGTACTGCCGTGATGCTCTCCCTAATCAAAAACACAGATCCCCCTCCTCTTTTACCTCCTGTTCTATCTTTCCTAGAGCATATATACTCTGGAACATTGAGCTGCCAGTCCTGCCTCTCCCTTTGCCATTCTGCAATAGCTATAATATCCCAGTCCCATGTACCCGTCCATGCCATGAGTTCATACCCACCAGGTCTCTTGCTTTGAAATAAATGCAGTTTAGCTTAGACTTCCCTTTTTCTCTGCCCTGCAAAGGGCAGGTGGTATTATCACTAGACTATTAATTCACAAACTCAGCAAATGCTCTGGGGCCAGGTTCAAATCCACCATGCAGATGGAGGAATTTGAATTCATAAAAAATATCTGAAATTAAGAATTTACTGTTGACCATGAAACATAAGAACATAAGAAATAGGAGCAGGAGTCGGCCATCTAGCTCTTCGAGCCTGCCCCGCCATTCAATAAGATCATGGCTGATCTGTCGTGGCTCAGTTCCACATTCCCGCCCTCTCCCCATAACCCTTAATCCCCTCTCTTATCAAAAACCCATCAACCTGCATCTTAAAAATATTTAGCGAGGCAGCCTCCACCACTTCAACGGGCAGAGAATTCCAGAGATTCACCACCCTTTGAGTGAAGAAGTTCCTCCTCAACTCTGTTCTAAACCGCCCCCCCTTTATCTTGAGGCTGTGCCCCCTAGTCCTACTGTCCTTTCTGAGCGGGAAGAGTCTCTCCACCTCTATCCTATCCATCCCATTCATCATCTTATACGTCTCAATGAGATCTCCCCTCATTCTTCTAAACTCTAACGAGTACAAGCCTAGTTTATTCAGCCTCTCCTCATAGCTCAACCCCCTCAACTCCGGCATCAGCCTAGTAAACCTCCTCTGCACTCCCTCCAAGGCCAAAATATCCTTGTGTAAGTACGGCGCCCAAAACTGCACACAGTACTCCAGCTGCGGCCTCACCAGTGCCCTATAGAGCCGCAGCAAGACCTCCCTACTTTTATATTCAATCCCCCTCGCTATGAAGGCCAGCATCCCATTCGCCTTCCTGACCACCTGCTGCACCTGCAGGCTGGGTTTTTGCGACTCATGCACAAGGACCCTGAGTTCCCTCTGCACCGTCGCCTGATGCAGTTTTTCGCCCCGTAAGTAATAATCCTTCCTACCATTATTCCTACCAAAGTGGACCACCTCGCACTTAAATGCCAACATTAAATTCCATTTGCCATTTCCTGGCCCATTCGCCCAGCCTATCTAGATCCTTCTGCAGACTCTCCACACCCTCCGCGCAATTTGCCGTTCCACCAATCTTGGTGTCATCAGCAAATTTCGACACCATACACTCGGTTCCCTCCTCCAGATCATCTATATAAATCATTGTTATATAAATATATAAATCATCTATAGAAACCATTGTTGATTGTTGAAAAAACCCATTTGGTTCATTAATGTCCCTTAGGGAAGGAAATCTGCCATCCTTACCTGGTCTGGTCTAAATGTGACTCTCATCTGCTTTCGGGCAACTAGAACAGGCAATAAATGCTGGCCAGCAGTGATGCCCCTGTCCCAAAATGAACTTTTTAAAAACTTTATAATCACTCACATGTAAGTTAACCAAGAATTGCTCTATAATTAGCAATCAGCCAAAATCAGATGATTAAATAAGTCATGAGCTTCAATTTATAATAACAGAATAAGCAATAAGCAAGTAGTTATTCAGGCTGGATAATATAGTGAAGTTTGGTGTTTAAAATATAAATTTTCTGGCATCCAGGGAACAGTACTCATCCATCCTTGGTACCAGACTTGTCCAAACACAGGTAAAGAGAAATCATGAACCATTCCATTGTTTCGCTGTATGAAACATGTGTATAAATGGCTAAGTATGATAAAACTAACCCAGGAACAACAATGACTAACTGATTAATTGAAACAGGCCTGTGGTTATGCAGATTCTAGGGTTAAAACTGAGTTTTAGAAACAATTTCCTTGCTTGGGAGTTAGGCTATAGTCGTGCAGGCACAGAGAGCTCCCTGGGACAGTTTGGGAAATTCGTTGTTGGTGAGGGAACATGAGGAAGATTCACACTCCTACCTGGAGTGATCACCCAACTGAGGTTATGTTAAACTGCTAAGGGTACCATGTCATGTGGAATGTATTAGTTGCATTTCACAAGACGGAATGTTCCTCACCATGAATACACTTGTGCATTGGTAGAAAAAGCATTAGATATTTCCAAGATACATCCAAACCATTCTAAGGTGTCTGTTGTCTCATCATTGGATGTTATGCTGCACCACTGACCTTTGCTATCTTGGTCTCGAGCTCTAGCACAGATTCCATGTCGAGCTGAGCTGTGCTGGTATTAGCTCCCAGGGTGACTGCGATATCAATCATCAGCTGCACTAGGGCACTGCGGGACTAGACAAAGAGAGCCAGAGAGAATTGTTCACACAACTCCACTTTATATATCACAATCTACCACTTCCTGACAGCAATAAACAGTAAGAACACAAAGATCAAACAAGTTGCAATTTCAAGTCTGTCTCAGCCAGGCCCATATTAGTTGTGCTGCAGATCCTGGGGAAAATTGGCCCAATGTCAAAATTGACCAAGATTGTACACTGTACTATAAATGCAATCTCACCAACAGCTCTAGCAAAATATCCCTACGTTTGTAGAACAATTGAACTATAGAATCTCTACAGAAAGAGACCATTTGGCCCATCGACTCTGCACCAACTCTCTGAAAGTGCATCCCACCCAGGCTGCCCCCTCTGCCCTCTCCCCATAACTCAGCACATTTACCATGGCCAAACCTGCACATCCTTGAACTTCGGAAGGAACTGGAGCATCCAGAGGAAAGCCACGCGGACACGGAGAAAACATGCAAACTCCCAAAATGGAATTGAGCCCTAGCGCAGTGAGGCTGCAGTGCTACCACTGCGCTGCCCAATTTATTCCATTTGTTTTCAGTGAATGACTGCATTCAATTTGTCTTCCTAATTACTTGCTGCTCCCGAATTTTATCTTTGGTGACTTATCCACCAGGACGCCTAAATTTCTCGGTACCTCAGAGTTCTGCAACCCCTTTCCATTTAAATACTATTCTGCTATTCTATTCTATTTCTTTACTCAGAGAGTGGTTGGGGCGTGAAATGGCTGTGATAGGGGAGTCAGACATTGAAGGAACTTTCAAGCGGTTATTGTGTAGGCACAAGGAGCACGCCAGAATGATAGGGAGTGGGACAGCTTGATCTTGGAGTTGTTTGTGGTATGTTTGGCCAGGCACAAGGAGGTCTTCCTCCTTCCCTGACTCCTCTGCACCGCGTGCCCCTAAATCAGGAGGGCAGGGCTGAAGTGCAAACAAAACTGTAACCCCTGTGTCCCAACAATCTCCGATTATAGCTGTTCCATTACCCATAACCTGGTTAACCGTATAATTGACGTTAAATCTTGACAATGTCAGGGCTGAAGAGATTGTTCAGTGGTAATTATAACTCGATATGCAAAACTCTGCAGATGTGGGAAATCAAGTCAGGAACAAATTCGAACATTCGGGAGGGAAGATCTTGCAGGCAGCAATATAATTATAATTACCACTGAACATAATAATTATAATTATAATAGTTATAATTACCACTGAACAATCTCTTCAGCCCTGAAAAACTAATTTTAAAAGTCTCAACCACCAGGGAAAGAACATTGAAAAAAATGAAGGCTTTTTAAAAACAAATTTAAATGTGACTTATTTTCCCTGTTTATTGCTCACTGCTTTGTTGCCTGTCTGAATTATTGAATCAGATTGGCTGATCACCCTGCCTGCTGCACACTCTGTTACTGGACCCTCCGAAGAAGCTGCCAAGTTCAAACTGATGTTAGGAAAGAGGATGTGTGTGTTCTAGAACCCATTCAAAACTTGTGTGCAATTCTTTCGAGGACAGTGGGGAACACCATTCGTTCATTCCTGACAGTAAATATATATTCAGCTTCTGGATGTTTTCCAGTTATATCTTTGATTAAGGATACCATTATCTTTCCTACTTTTAACACTGTGCTAATTTTCCCTGGATTTATTATCCCCTTTCATAGTTCAAGGAAGTCCATCAGCTTGTCAATGTATTAATTACATTGTTAAGATTTAACGTCAATTATACGGTTAACCAGGTTATGGGTATTGGAACAGCTAGAATTGGAGATTGTTGGGACACAGGGGTTACAGTTTTGTTTGCAATTCTCTGCACGCGGTGCAGAGGAGTCAGAGAAGGAGAAAGACCTCCTTGTGAATTGGCTTTTGTGCCTGGCCAAACATGCCACAAACAGCTCCAGACAGTAAGCGACTGAGGAGATTATCCGACTTGACCATCTGCCACTCTACCATGGCTACATTTACAGCTGAGTATCCCTGGAGAGGATGCTCAACTTTCTCTATATCCAATCTGTGAATGCAACATAATATTCTGCACCCTCTCCTTTCCTTCTCCCCTGCGTACTCTCTATGAACGATATGTTTTGTTTGTATAGCGCAGAAGAAACAATACTTTTCACTATATCACAATGCATGTGACAATATTAATCAAATCAAATCAATGTGGTGTCCGCAGACACCACCAAGACCTTCCACACTCATTGAGCACCACATGGACTGGGGTTTATTGTCAACCCTCTTAATCACCTTGTGATTTAACCTTTTAAGTTTAATTTGTGATTTGTTTTTGTGTTGAGCGTTCCCTTTTAAGGGGACTGTCCCTTTTATTTTGTTCCTCAGTTCACTTTATTTAGTTTGTCTGATTTGCACAAAAAGTGCGGGAAACTGGGGTGTTGGAGTATTGCTGACTGAATTCAGTCAATAAACAGCAAAGAAAGTCTCTGTGTCTTAGTTTCAACTTCATCAAGTATCGTGGATCCAGTTAACACAGCTGCTCTCTTTCCCAATTTTTTTTTAAGAGTGCTCCTGCTATCTTTTCCCAAACATATTTTAATGGACCAGGACATTCACTCTCTCTAAGGTTTACAAGTTCGTTAATGGTGTCCCTCCCCCCTTTCTATCTTAAATATGTTTATCGTGGTTTAGAGCTCCTCTCATGTTTTGCCCAGCTGATTAGTCTCACTGATAAATACCAAAGTAATTATTCAACATTTTTGCTGTTTTTCTGTCACTATCTGTGAGTTGATCTCCAGTTGTCTGATCCCAATGCTGATTTCCTTTTATTATTCATGTAGCTACAAAACACTTGGCTATTTTTACATTCCTTTGAACATAGAACATAGAACATTACAGCGCAGTACAGACCCTTCAGCCCTCGATGTTGCGCCGACCAGTGGAACCAATCTAATGACCCTCTAAACTAAACTATTCCAATGTTATCCATATGCCTATCCACTGACCATTTGAACGCCCTTAAAGTTGGTGAGTCCACAACTGCTGCAGGCAGGGCATTCCACACCCTCACTACCCTCTGAGTAAAGAACCTACCTCTGACATCCGTCCTATAATTACCACCCCTTAATTTAAAGCTATGTCCCCTTATGTTAGCCATCACCATCCGAGGTAAAAGGCTCTCACTGTCCACCCTATCCAATCCTTTGATCATCTTGTATGCCTCAATTAGGTCACCTCGTAACCTTCTTCTCTCTAATGAAAATAACCTCAAGTCCCTCAGCCTTTCCTCATAAGACCTTCCCACCATACCAGGCAACATCCTGGTAAACCTCCTCTTCACCCTTTCCAATGCCTCCACATCTTTCTTATAATGCGGCGACCAGAACTGTACGCAATACTCCAAGTGCAGCCGCACCAGAGTTTTGTACAGTTGTAACATGACCTCACAGCTCCGAAATTCAATCCCTCTACCGATAAAAGCTAACACACCATACGCCTTCTTAACAACCTTATCAACCTGGGTGCCAACTTTCAGGGAGCTATGCACATGTACCCCGAGATCTCTCTGCTTGGTAATTTGGTTTAGCAATCTCCCTTTGCTTTCATTGTTTGAATTCTTTTCCAACCGTTTCGTCTTCTCTTTTATCATCCTCCCTTTCAGTTAGAAGCAATTACACTTCTCCCTCAAATGATTGAACTCACAACATCAATAATTATTTCAGTATTTCAGCAGAGATGAAGTGAGACTCACCCTTTCTGCCTCGGTACTGTTATTGAGATAGTCTTCCTCAACTGCCAGAAACAATGATCCTTGATCCAGCTGTTTGAAAGTAACAAGAATCAATAAATAAAGCTTAGCTTTATTAAAGGCAACTCTAATCATACATAAAACAACTGTGATATTGTAAATGCAGGTCCAATTGAATCCACAAGGGTTAAAGGGTATTGGGTGTAGAATTGTCTCAGCAGGAATACATTTTTCTTGGAATCAAAAGCAAACGATTTGCAAAATCCCACAAATCGTGATGTGATAATGTTCAGATAGTCTGACTTTCAGTGATATCAGGATAAATAGGCTGTATTTATTTCTGCAACATCCTAAAGGGGCGAAAAACTGCAGCAGGCGACAGTGCAGAGGGACCTGGGGGTCCTTGTGCATGAGTCGCAAAAACCCAGCTTGCAGGTGCAGCAGGTGGTCAGGAAGGCGAATGGGATGCTGGCCTTCATAGCGAGGGGGATTGAATATAAAAGTAGGGAGGTCTTGCTGCAGCTGTATAGGGCATTGGTGAGGCTGCAGCTGGAGTACTGTGTGCAGTTTTGGGCGCCACACTTACGCAAGGATATTTTGGCCTTGGAGGGAGTGCAGAGGAGGTTTACTAGGCTGATACCGGAGTTGAGGGGGTTGAGCTATGAGGGGAGGCTGAATAAACTAGGCTTGTACTCATTAGAGTTTAGAAGAATGAGGGGAGATCTCATTGAGACATATAAGATGATGAATGGGATGGATAGGATAGAGGTGGAGAGACTCTTCCCGCTCAGAAAGGACAGTAGGACTAGAGGGCACAGCCTCAGGATAAAGGGGGGGCGGTTTAGAACGGAGTTGAGGAGGAACTTCTTCACTCAAAGGGTGGCGAATCTCTGGAATTCTCTGCCCGTTGAGGTGGTGGAGGCTGCCTCGCTAAATATTTTTAAGATGCGGGTTGATGGGTTTTTGATAAGAGAGGGGATTAAGGGTTATGCGGAGAGGGCGGGAATGTGGAACTGAGCCACGACAGATCAGCCATGATCTTATTGAATGGCGGGGCAGGCTCGAAGGGCTAGATGGCCTACTCCTGCTCCTATTTCTTATGTTCTTATGTTCTTGTTCTTATTTCCTGAACATGCTCAGTTGCAATCTTAGTGTCACCATCAGAGCATCAACCAGCAGCTTTAAAACATGCAAGTTGGCTTGACATAGACTAACAATAAAGTTCAAGTTCCCATATTTAGGCCTATGCAATCTTTAACCAATTGCAAGTTTTAGCATCGAGTCCACCTTTCATTTAGTAATTGTAAACATGCTTCTGATGAGTCAGTGAATGAAGATATACAAAAAATGTCAGTAAAAGAGATTCTCAGCTTCAAAAGTAGAGAATCGATTATAATCTTTAATTTAAAAGCATTTATTTCTTAAAACAATTTTGGCTATGACTATTTAACTCCATTCTGCACACTCTCCTTCTCTATTTGATTGAACATCTCACAAATTTGACTGAGTTTTTTGAAAGGGTAACCAAGAAGGTAAATGAAGCCAGTGCAGTTATGTTGTCCACATGGACTTTAGCAAGACCTCTGACAAGGTACCACATGGTAGATTGTTGCATAAGATTAAATCTCACGGGACCCAGGGTGAGGTAGCCAATAGGATACAAAATCGGCTTGATGACGAAGACAGAGGGTGGTTATATAGGGTTGTTTTTCACACTGGAGCCTATGACCAATGGTGTGCCTCAGGAATCGGTGCTATATTCACTGTTATTTGTTATTTATATTAATGATTTGGATGAGAATGTAGGAGGCATGGTTAGTAAAGTAGAGGAAACCAAGGTTGGCGACGTAGTGGACAGTGAGGAAGGTATCTCGGATTGCAGCAGGATCTTGATCAGTTGGGTCAGTGGGCCGATGAATGGCAGATGGAGTTTAATTTAAGTAAGTGTGAGATGATGCCTTTTTATAGATCGAATCAAGGTAGGACTTACTCAGTTAATGATAGGGCACTGGGGAGAGTTATAGAACGAAGAGATCTAGGGGGTACATGTTCATAGCTTCTTGAAAGTGGACAGAGTGGTGAAGAAGGCATTCAGCATGCTTGATTTCATTGGTCAGAACATTGAATACAGGAGGTGGGATGTTTTGTTGAAGTTGTACAAGACATTGGTAAAGCCACGCTTGGAATACTATGTGTAGTTCTGGTCACCCTATTATAGAAAGGATATTATTAAACTAGAAAGGGTGCAGAAAAGATTTACTAGGATGCTACTGGGACTTGGTGGTTTGTGTTATGAGGTTGGATAAACACAGGTATTTTTTTCCCTGGAGCATAGGAGGCCTTATAGAGGTCTGTAAAATAATAAGGGGCATAGATAAGGTAGATTTTTCTCAAATGTAGCGGAATCTAAAACAAGAGGGCATAATTTTAAGATGAGATGGGAGAGATACAAAAGGGTCCAGAGGAAGAATTTTTTCACTCAACGGGTTGTAAATGTCTGGAATGAGCTGCCAGAGGTATAGTGGGGGCGGGTACAATTTTGTCTTTTTAAAAGCATTTAGACAGTTATTTGGGTAAGATGGGTATCGAGTGATATGAGTCAAATGTGGGCAATTGGGACTATCTTAGTGGGAAAAACTAGGTGGCACATTGGGCCGAAGGGCCTTTTTCCATGCTGCAAACCCCTATGACTCTACGTACAGTATGCTTTGTCTTGTTAGCTTGCAAGAAACAATACTTTTCACTGTGATTAATTGTCACACATGTGACAATAATACATCAAATCAAATCGGAAAGTATTCAAGATTTGTTGCCCGAGTTGAAACAATGAGAATAGAAATAAGAGATCCCATTGCACATCAACCCAGCTACACCAGGCAATGTAGAAATCCTTGCACAAAGCCTTAACAAAATGTATTAAGCCAAAGGAGAACTTTAATTTACATTTCAATGTGTATCCAGATCAAACAATGGAACCCATAGCAAGGATTTAAAATCAGTGATGCACAGACGAGATGAGGAGATGAAGCTTGCTATAGAATCAGAGAATTCTTACAGTGCAGAAAGAGGCCATTTGGCCCATCAAGTCTGCACTGACCACAATACCACCCAGGCCTTATTTCATAACCCTACATATTTACCCTGCTAATCCCCCTGACACAAAGGGGCAATTTAGCACGGCCAATCAACCTAACCTGCCCATCTTTGGAGGGTTGGAGGAAACCAGAGCATCCGGAGAAACCCATGCAGATACGGAGAGAACGTGCAGACTCCGCACAGACAGTGACCCAAGGCCAGATTTGAACCTGGGTTCCTAGCACTGTAAGGCAGCAGTGCCACTGGGCTGCCCAATATAGTATTGTAAACAAGATCCAAACTCCAACACCCAACCAGAAAGATATCAGGAGCAGTTGCATGTATACCAACTATCATAGCTTGGCTAAGAACTTAAGTACAACCATTCCTAATGTCTTTCCAGCCAGTGGAAACAATTATGGGGGGATAATATTGGCAAGGATGGCATGTTCTTCTTCAGAATTACACCAGGGGGTCATTTACCTCCATCCGGGGGTAGACAGTGCCTCCACTTAACACTTCACCCACAAGACACTGCCTCTGACAAAGTAACTCTCTCTCAGTACTGCACTATGGCATCAGTCGGGTTTTATCTTTGGAGTGGGATCCGAATCGCCAGCCTTCGGACCTCAGAGCCAGGATGATACTACAGACATTCAGGAAGCTGCTTTCTAGCTTGCAGATACCCAGATGCCTTGACCTTTATCTTGCTCTAAATTCAAAGGCTATTTGGCCATTAGGGCCTGCCTCCAAATGTGGCATCACCATGGAAACGTGCATAGGCACTAGCGCCCCATTTATTTAACAATTCACAATGAAGCTCAATCCTGAGGAGAGTAAGTCCCAGAAACAAGTAGAACCTGAGATTCTCCTTACCACCACCCCCCCCGCCCCCCCCGCCAACTCCCCACCACCCCCGGCCCAGATTTCAATGATGTAACACTCTAATCATGTCTAAAGTTTCTGGGTCTTTTCCTTTGCTTCTGAAGTACTAGTGTGGTGTAATAATTGCCCCGGGAGCTTCTAAAGAGGGTGTTTTCACTCACCGTTAAGATGTGCTCATTGGAGTTTTTGTCATCAGCGTCAACAAAGAACCGAATAAAGACGCTATTGCTGAATTTGCCTCGGTGGAAAGCCAACATCTCCAGTAGGTTGAATTCCTTCTCTGTCCAGGTGCCCTCAGGCCCATTGCTCATCTCAAGCACTGGCCAACGTAAAAATGGCTGCTTCAGGAAGTTGAGCAAAGGTTTGACATCCTCCATTTCTATATGACCTAGCAGCAAAACAACACATGGGTAACCAACCAGACAAACTGTGAACTGTTCATTTAAGTGGCACAGGGTCACTGGCACCAGCTTGACATACTTCAGCACATGACCTCCGTTACACAAGTTACCCTTAAGTTACACTGCAGATTTACAAAACCCTGGTCAGACCCCACTTGGAGTACTGTGAGCAGATCTGGATATTACACATTAGGAAGAATATATCAGCCTTAGAGGGAGTGTTGCATAGGTTTACAAGAATGACACCTGGGCTTTAGGGGTTTACTTAAAAGGAGAGATTATACAAATTAGACTTGTTTCTCTAGAATTTAGAAGGTTAAGGGGTGATACGATCAAAGTCTTCAAGATATTATCAGGAAAAGGTAGGGTAGATAAAGATAAATTATTTCCATTGGTTAGAGATTCTAGAACTAGGGGGCATGGCCAATCTAAAAATTTGGATCAGGGTGTTTAGGAGAGATGTTAAGAAGCACTTCAAAGGCTGGTCAAGTTTGGAACTCTCTTCCACAAACTGCAGTTGATGTTAGATCATCTGCTATTCTTAAATCTGAGATAGATAATTTTTTTGTTAAGCAAAGATATTAAGGGATATGGGCTAAAGGCAGGTATATGGAACTAGGCTACAGATCAGCCATGATCTCATCAAATGATGGAACAGGCTCATGGGGCTGAATGGCCTACTCCTGTTCCTGTATTCCTGTTTGTCAGAGAATGGGGGTTGGAAACTCTGAGTCCCTACAGTTCTTGGGAGTTTCTTACAGCAGATCTTAAGCAGAGAAGATGTGCGGGTTAGGTTGATTGGCCATGCTAAAAATTGCCCTTAGTGTCCTGAGATGCGTAGGTTGGAGGGATTGGTGTGTAAATGTGTAGGGATATGGGGGTTGGGCCTGGGTGGGATTGTGATCAGTGCAGACTCGATGGGTCAATTGGCCTCTTTCTGTACTGTAGGGTCTCTATGAGAAGTGAGGACGAAGGTAACCCTTTGGAGCAGTGGTGATCTGATGCTGTGGTCGGAGAACTGGTATTGTGCTTATGAGTTGGTGCTGGACTACAGACTCAGAAATCCAGAAGAACAGAGACTCAGAAGGCAAGGTCAAACCTCTGTGAAGTGGGCTATCTTTGAGGCTACGTGAACTGTGACATTTTAGCATCAATAACAGAATTTCATACAAATGAATGAAGCAGCCAAGGCAACGAGGGCTAGACACATATTAGAAATTTAGCATTATTCGCCAGTTACTCACTCTCATTCATGCACGATTTGTAAACTTGTTTCGCTTTTTGCACAAACTCTTCATCCTTTTCTTCATCAATCGGGTTTTCTAATAATTCTACCAGAAGACAAAAAAACAGAAAAGAGTCAGGGTCCAAGGGGATAAGATTAGGGATTGAACAGAACCATTTCCAATGGAGCAAAGGGATCCACCGATGCTGCAGATCCAATCAATAGGAGGGCAGGGAGGGGGACAGGGCTGCAGTTTGGTAGGGGGAGGGGAAAGGAGCGAGGAAAGAGAGGTGAGGCAAGGGAAGGGGAGAGAGTGGGAAAGAGAATCGGGGAAGAGAGGGAGATGGGGAGGGAGGGGGTATGGTGGGAAGAGAGGGGCAAGGGGGAAGGAGGGAGGGACAGGAATGGGGAGGAGATGGAGAAGGAAAGGAAGGTGTTGGGGGAGGGGAGGAAGGAAGAGGGGAGGGAGAGGTTGGGGTGAGAATGGAAAGGGGGCAACGGCTGAAAGGGGAGGGGAAGGGGGTAGGTAAGGAGGATGGGTGAACAGAGGAGTGGGAGTGAGGGGAAGGGGCAAGGATGGAAAGAACAGGAAAGGGAGAAGGGTAAACAGGGTGGAGAAGGGTCTGGAGAGGGGAGGGAAACCAAGAAGGGGTAAGTGAGAGGGGAGAAACAGGTGGCGAGGAGGGAGAGTAGGCTGGAGAGAGGGACAGAGGGGGAAGAGCATGGGGAGAGGAGACAGACAGAGATGGAGAGCAGAGAGGTGGGAGGGGGCTAGAAAAAGTGGCAGAGGCCAAGTGGATGGCTGATGAGGATGGTTGTAGAGGAGGGGGAAGAGAGGAAGGCAAAGGGCAGAGTTGGGAAAGAGGCGGTCAAGGGAGTGGAAGGAGAGAGAGGGGTGGAGAGGAGTTGGGGGGAGGGAAAGGCAGCAGAGAAGTGGAGGGGGCAGAGGGGAGAGGAGAGGAACAGAGGTATAGGGGCAGAAAAGAGCAGGGGGTGGGGAGGAGGGGTGACCTTAATGTTGGGAGCTGGTGGCTATGTATCATTATAACTGTCAAAGTCATCACCCCCCTCAGGGTGGCTCTAGGTCTCTCAGCTATGGGGACATATCCAGTCGGAATGAGCCAATGCTCAGATTGCATCGAGCATCACCAACTGTTTGTCAAGTCCCAGATTACACACAGTTTTCAGAAACCAAATGGCCTCCACTTCATCATGATGCAACCCATGGGAACAGGTATATGTAAATAGGTATATACATCGATATTTCATATAGGGGCAATAGTGGTATAGTTATCACTGGTCTAATAATCCACCGTCCCAGGGTAACGCGCTGGGGATCCGGGTTCAAATCTCATCACCAAAGTTAGTGAAATTTGAATCCAATACAAATTTGGAATTTAAAGTTTAATGATGACCATGATTATTGGAAAAACCCATCTGGTTCTTTAGGTTAAGAAATCTGTTATCCTTACCTGGTCTGGTCTATATGTGACTCCAAATGTGGTTGGCTTTTAAATGCCCTCTGAAATGACCTTGCAGCTGAAGGTCAATTAGGAATGGCCAATAAATGCCAGCCCCAGCCAGCAATGCCCACATCCAATGAATTACAAAAAAGTAAATGTGTATACTTTGTATATAAAAAGGATATGTGTAGATGGGTATATATAAAGGGTATATGTGAAAATATGTGTGTATAAATGTGTGTCTCTGCACATGTGTTCATGTATGTATGTAAATATGTGTATGTATATTTAAAGTTTATTCATTAGTGTCACAAGTAGACTTATATCAATGGGGATGAAGTGGAAGTGGTCGAGAGCTTCAAGTTTCTAGGTGTCCAGATCACAAACATTCTGTCCTGGTTCTTTCACGCCAACACTATCTCAGGAGGCTAAGGAAATTTGGCATGCCCACTACGACTGTCACCAATTTTTACAGATGCTCCATAGAAAGCATCCTTTCCGGATGTATCACAGCTTGGTATGGCTCCTGCTCTGTCCAAGACGGCAAGAAACTACAAAGGGTTGTGAATGTAGTCCAGTCTATCACTCAAACCAGTCTCCTAGCCATCTATACTTCCCGCTGCCCTGGAAAAGCAGGTAGCTTAATCAAGACCCCACGCATCCCGGATATACTCTCTTCCACCTTCTTCCTACAGGAAAAAGATGCAAAAGTCTGTGGTCATGTACCTACCAACTCAAGAGCAGCTTCATCCCTGCTGCCATCAGACCTTTAAATGTACTTACCTTATATTAAGTTGACCTTTCTCTACACCTAGCAATGACTGTAACATTATATTCCGCATCTCTCCTATCCTTCTCCTCTATGTACTCTTTAAACAGTATGCTCTGTCTGTATATGCGCAAGAAACAATACTTTTCATTCTATACCAATATAATGCAGAAGGAGGCCATTTAGCCCATCGAGCCTGTACTGACAACAATTCCACCCAGTGGAGCAGCGCAGTAGCACAGTGGTTAGCGCTGCTGCTTCACAGCACCAGAGACCTGGGTTCGATTCGAAGCTTGGGTCACAGTCTGTGTGAAATCATAGAATCCTTACAGTGCAAATGGAGGCCATTCAGCCCATTGAGTCTGCACTGACTACAATCCCACATAGGCCCTGTTCCCATGACCCCACTAATTTGCCTTACTAATCCCCCTGACACTAGAGTCAATTGTGCATGGCCAATCAACCTAGCCCTCACATTCTGGGCGGCAGGATAGCACAGTAGTTAGCACTGCTGCCTCAGAGCACCCAGATTCCAGGTTTGATTCCCAGCTTGGGTCACTGTCTGTGTGGAATTTGCATTTTCTCCCCGTGGCTGTGTGCATTTCCTCTGGGCGCTCCGGTTTCCTCCCACTGTTGAAAGATGTGCAGGTTAGGTGGATTGGCCATACTAAATTGCCCCTTAGTGTCAGGGGGAACTAGCTGGGATAAATGCATGGGGGCAAGGGGAAAGAGACTTGATGGGCCGAATGGCATCCTTCTGCACTTAGGATTCTATGATCTTTGGACAGTGGGAGGAAACCAAGCACCTGCAGGAAACCCACGCAGACATGGGGAGAATGTGCAAATCATGGAAAGTGTGAATATGTTGCCCTGTGTTCAAGTCCATTTTCCAATAAGGCTTCCAGTCGCAAAATGCAGGGATTACAAACTCTGTACACTTCGTCACATTAAATATGAGACAATAAGACCTCAATTCCAAGAATGCATAATAAAACCAGCAGGTTTTAAGAAACAGTTTTCTCAACTTCCTGTTAAAGTGAAATTACTTTGAGTCCTCACTCCAACATGTACAAAGAGCCAGTAGGAGTGGGGGATAGACTCTTTCCTGCACCAGCCCACAGCCCTTCCCTCCTCCCTGCGCTACACCACCTAATTAGTGAGGCTCTTGGGTAAGATTGAGAGTGTTTGTTGTGCATTCATTCTCTCTGTTACATATCCCTTCAACCACACATTGGTGAAGAGATTATCCTGTGGAACTGTGGATGATTTTTTACAGACTGTGACAGATTCTATTGCTTATGCATATTTGTCATATGATCTTAGCCTCAAACTAATGAGCTCTTTGGCAATAAATCACAGACCAAATGTCTGCTGAAGAAACAGCCCAAACCTATCAGATATATACTCGCAGATTAGCCACCACTTCAATCTGGTGGACACACATGCCCCTTTGTTACTTTGCTAATGAGAGGAAAACACGAGACACTTCCCTTCCCCACTCCCCGAGAAGGGTCAAAAATAGGCACAACTTCTGTGGACACAAACAGAAAATCTCAGCAGATGTGACAGGGAGAGAGAAACAGAATTAACATTCCCAGTCTGGATGGCTTTTTGTCAGAGCTCTACAGCTCCTGTGAAACTGCTTTTCAGAGGTTCCACCTCATTACAGCCCATTCTCAATGTGAAAACGGTAACAATCAACCTGAGTACTGAGGCTGGGAACCAGAACTGTAGCTTATCTAAACTGGAAAACATGTCCCCAAAAACCCAAACCCAGGAGTCAAGTCGGGTCTATGAAAAGTCTAAGTTTGATGGCAGATGCAGAAGTGAGAATGGGCAGGGGCAGGGGGAACGATTGTGCCCTGTTCAGCTCAGTACTTATGTGTCCACCTAGACCATGATGAATCTCATTGTGGGGCCAGACAGGAAGTTGCCCTCCCTCCATTACTTTATCAGCTCAAAGGTTAGAATGCCACAGCTTCCCTCCCTCCTCCTTATCCTGTCTCCCAGGTCCAGTCTCTCCCACTTGTCCCTTCCACCTGACACCCCAGTCCCCCACTACTTCCAGCCTTTGTACAATTTGTGCTATCAACCCTCGATGTGAGTGTAATTCGGACGGCAATCATAGAATCATAGAGCCCTACAGTGCAGAAAGAGGCCCTTCGGCCCATCGAGTCTGCACTGAACACAATCCCACCCAGGACCTACCCCCATATCCCTACATATTTACCCACTAATCCCTCTAACCTACACATCCCTGGACACTAAGGGGCAATTTCTTAGCATGGCCAATCAACCTAACCCACACATCTTTGGACTGTGGGAGGAAACCGGAGCACCCGGAGGAAACCCACGCAGACACGAGGAGAATGTGCAAACTCCACACAGACAGTGACCCGAGCCAGGAATCGAACCCAGGACCCTGGAGCTGTGAAGCAGCAGTGCTAACCACTGTGCCACTGTGCCGCCCAAGGTGAACGTAGTGTCTGCTGATCTCAGAATCATGGATGAAATGAAACTCAGCGGGTGCACACCATTCACACAATCATAAAACTGAACATTTCCCACTGGTGAGGATCTTAGTCTCAGCAGTGTGGCCTTTAAGTGGCCATTGAAAATAAGCTAATGCATTCAAATGGGCCTCCCAACATTGCTCATTGAGAAATCCCTAGAGCAGAATTCTGACAGCTCATCCCAATGTTGGGAAATTCTGCCTCACGCCAAATGAGGTTCCTCCCTCCCACTTACTCAACACTTTTGGCTGCTGATGGGGCTGAGTGATCTCACCCTGTGACTGGACTAACAGATCTGCAGTGTTTCAATGGCCTGAGCTCATCAAATATTAGCTGCCACTGCATTGCCAGTGCTCCGGACACTCAGTCATGTGATCAGAAATACCAAGGCCTCTCCCAGAGACTGCAGTCTGGCAATCCAGAACAATGCTGAGGGTGTGCAGCATTTCCAGCCCCTGACTTGCCCAACATACAAAATGTGAATAAGGAGAATGTCTACAGAGTGGATGAGTAAACTACTATGGCAGTGAAAGGGATGTGTGGTCGGGGGATCTTTGCAGCCGCGACTGAGAGCTCCGAAGATTGTGTTGCTTGCCCAGTGCCAGGACAAGAACATCTCCTTGTGTTTGATGATGAGCCTGGAGTAGGAAGATTGTTATGATTTACGTGGGAATCACAACATAGGTAGAACAAGGAATGGTAAAATAAGAGCTAAATACTGTGGCTGCTGGAAATCTAAAATAAAATCACATGTTAACACTGTTTCTCTCTTCACAGAATCTATCAGACCAGTGTTTCCTGTTCTTAAATAGTAATATCACTGGGAGAGACTTTAAGGACATAAGAAATAGGAGCAGGAGTAGGCCATCTAACCCTTCGAGCCTGCCCCGCCATTCAATAAGATCATGGCTGATCTGAAAGTGGATCAGTTCCACTTTCCTGCTTTCTCCCCATAACCCATAATTCCCTTATCGATCAGAAATCTATCCACCCATGATTTAAATATATTTAGCGACGCAGCCTCCACCACTTCAACGGGCAGAGAATTCCAGAGATTCACCATACTTTGAGTGAAGAAGTTTCCCCTCAACTCCATTCTAAACTGCACCCCCCCTTTACTTTGAGGCTGTGCCCTCTAGTTCTGGTTTCCTTTCTAAGCAGGAAGAATCTCTCTACCTCTACCCTATCTAGCCCCTTCATTATATTGTAAGTCTCTATAAGATCCCCCCTCAGCCTTCTAAACTCTGAGCACAGACCCAGTCTATTCAATCTCTCTTCATAAGCTAACCCCCTCATCTCCGGTATCAGCCTGGTGAACCTTCTCTGTACTCCCTCCAAGGCCAATATATCCTTGCACAAATAAGGGGACCAAAACTGCACACAGTACTCCAGTTGCGGCCTCACCAGGGCCCGGTACAGTTGCAGCAAGACCTCCCTGCTTTTATATTCTATCCCTCTCGCTATAAAGGCCAACATCCCATTCGCCTTCTTGATCACCTGCTGCACCTGTAGACTTTAAAGAGATGGGTCCAAATTAAAACGCAAAGGTAATAAATAACCTCTGAGTTATTATCAGAGCCGGGCACCTCATCAGGCTTGATAAGTCTTCATCTGACTCCAATTCTGGAGCCACAGGTTTTTATACACTGGGAGCAAGTTGCTGCACGAGTGAGTGGAATTCATAGCCCCAGGTGGGCTTCTCTCTCTTTCCTGTGCTGCTATTCTACCTCGCTGTCAGAACACTGAAGCAGCTTGATGGATTAGGTAAAATTGTGCTGAGTGGTCCACAGCCTTCTCCTCTCAGTCAGTGGTGTTAATGTATCCGTGCTTGATCAACTGGCCAGTGGGCTGATGAATAGCAGATGGAGTTTAATTTAGATAAATGTGAGGTCGATCGAACCTGTGAAGGACTTACTCAGTTAATAGTAGGGTACTAGGGAGAGTTATAGAACAAAGAGGTCTAGAACGACAGATCATAGCTCCTTGAAAGAGGAGTCACTGGTGGAAAGGGTGGTGAAGAACACGCTTTGGTCAGAATATTGAATACAAGTGTTGGGACATCTTGTTGATGTTGTACAAGACATTAGTAAGGCCAAACTGGGAATACTGTGTACACTTCTGCTCACCCTATAATATCCTAGAAAGGATATTATTAAACTAGGAAGAGGGCAGAAAAGATTTACTAGGATGCTATCAGGACTTGATGGTTTGAGTAATGAGGAGAGGCTGGATAGACTGGGACTTTTTACATAGACCATAGAAGGCTTAAGGGTTTATAAAATAATGAGGGGCATAGATCAGGTACTCAACATCTTTTCCCAAAGGTAGGGGAGTCTAAAACTGGAAGGCATAGGTTTAAGGTGAGAGGGGAGATATACAAAAGGATCCAGAGGGCAATTTTTTCATACGGGGTGGTGAGTGCCCGCAACAAGCTGCCAGAGGCAGTAGTAGAGGCGGTACAATTTTTTCTTTTAAAAAGCATTTAGATAGTTACATGGGTAAGATTGGTATAGAGGGATATGGGCCAAACACAGGCAATTGGGACTAACTTAATGGTAAAATCTGGGCAGCATGGACAAGTTGGGCTGAAGGGCCTGTTTCCGTGCTATAAACCTCTATGACTCTATGAGCTTTAGGGCAACCTTGACTTGGGATGTGCTTCACATGAACTGATCGGTGACCAGTGTCCTTGTGAACCATATAACTAGAGCTTAAATTGAGACTTTGAATAATAGAGTGAGGGAGGATTCAGGTGAAACAAAGTTTAGAAATCCAAAGAGAAAGGTTGAGCCAACAGAACCATGTATCACTACAGATAGAGTGTGGTGGACCAGGAAGGGACAGAGAGTTGAATAATACCTATGCAGCAAAAATCAAAGTCCAGGCAGGGAATAGTATTTAAAAAAGTAATAATTAGAAGGTTGTAGATGTGTGAACTATCTACAATACAATAGACAGGCTAATGGCACAGATCGAGTTGAATGGTTTCAATCTAATCATTATTACAGAGATATAAGCAATGCTGGGAAATAAATATTCCAGCTGACACAATATTTCAGAAAGACAGACAGAATGTCAGGAGGAATAGCCTGTTAGTAAATCTAAGCATATAGAACTTTGTGAGAAAGGATCTTGGCTCAGAAGATCATGAAGTAGAATCTGTACTTTTGGAGATAGGAATAATGTGGAGATGCCAGCGTTGAACTGGGGTAAACACAGTAAAAGTCTCAACACCAGGTTAAAGTCCAACAGGTTTATTTGGTAGCACTGCTCCGAAAGCTAGTGGCTTGTATATCAATTAAACCTGTTGGCCTTTAACCTGGTGTTGTGAGACTTCTTACTGAGAGAGGAATAGCCAAGGGTCTACAAACATTGGCGCAAGTAAGGCCCCCTAAAAGTATTATAATATTGGACAGAGAACTAAACAAGAAACAAATGGAGAATGTAACAAAGGCAATATAATAATTGTGAGGGACTTTAATCATCGTATAGACTGAGTCAATCAAATTGACCAGAATGACCAAGATTAAAGATGAATTTGTAGAATGCTTTCATAACAGTTTCCTGAAGCAATACATTATGGAATTGACAAGGGATAAAACTATTTTAGATCTAGTATTGTGTAATGGGGTAGAATTAGTTAGCAACCTCAGAGTAAAAGATCTGTTGGGAAATAGTGATCATAACACAATCGAATCCCACATTAAGTTTGAAAATGATTCACTCCAATCACAAACCAGAATCTTAAACTTAAACGAAGTCAATTATTAAAAAAACCTTTTGTTGAAACTCAGCCAATTATAAAGGTGTGAGGAAGTATCTGACTGAGAGTAGTGGCCTTAAATAAACAATTGAAAACATTTAAAGAAATAATTCAAAATGTTGAAAAATATGTTCTATTGAAAAACAAAAACTCAGCAAGATCAATCTATACATAGCATACTCAGGAAGTTCAGGATAGCATCAAATTAAAAGAAATGGCTTGCAAGGGTGTAAGGAACAGTGACAAGTCTGGGGATTGGGAGTATTTTCAAAACCAGCAAAAAACAACTGAAAATTTGATAAAAATAGAAAAAAATTGAGTACAGGAATAATTAGTCAGAGATATTAAAACAGATTGTAAGAGCATTTACAATTAAATAAAAAGGAAGAGAGTAGCTCGAGTAAATGTTGGTCCCTTAACAGCAGACAGGAGAAATTATCATGGGGAATGACAAAATGGCAGAGGGATTGAACAAATATTCTGTTTCTGTCTTTACAGGAAGACATAAGTTACATACCAGAAATAGACTGTAACTTAGGGGTGAGAAAAGTGAGGAAATTAAAGTAATAAACAGCAGCAGAGAAAATTATTGGAGAAATTTAAGGACTCTGATAGCTTATATCCTCGGGTTCTAAAAGAGGTAGCGACAGAGATAGTGAATGCTCCAGCTATGAATGTCCAAAACTGCACAGATTCTGGAACAGGCTTGGTGGATTGGAAGTTAGCGAATGTTAATGTCACTTTTCAGAAAAATTGGGGGAGAGAGAAAACCGGAAACTACAGACCAGTTATCCTGACATCATTCATCTGGAAGATGCTGGAATCTTTATTATGAAGACGGCCTTAGAAAATAATAGCATCATCAAAGTCAAAAGAGCTTTACAAAAGGGAAATCATATTTGATAAATTTATTAGGAGTTTTTGGAAAATATAGCTAGTCAATTAGATGAAGGGAAATGAGTAGATTTAGTAAACCTAGATTTCCAGAATACATTCAGTAAGGTGTCACAGAAAAGGGTAACGGGCAAGATAAGAGCTGGTGGACTTGGGGTTTATATATTAGCATGAATGGAGTTTTGGTTAACAGACAGGAAGCAAATAATAGGTATAAGTGAGGCTTTTGCGAATTGGAAGGTTGTGAATAGTGGACTGTCATATAGGTAATGCTGGAGCATCAGCTATTTACAATTTATATTAATGACTTTGATATAAATACAGACAGTAATGTATTTGGGTTTGCCCTGTCAAAGCTAGGTGGCAATATAGCTGTGAGGACATTGCAAGGCTGCAATGAGATATAGATAGGTTCAGTGAGTGGGTAATAAGATAGCAGATGGAGTATAAGGTGGGCAAATGTGAGGCTACTCAGTTTGGATACAATAGAAAAGCAAAATATTTTTTTAAGATGCGAAATCCTGCTGAGGTACAAGTCAAATAAAATGCAGAGCATGGCATTGTGCTATTCTTGTAATAGTGTAACCAACCTCAGTATTGACAGCCAGTGCTGCTGATTGACTTATTCTTTCAGGGCAAATCGAATTATAGAGAAACTACAGCACAAACAGGCCCTTCGGCCCACAAGTTGCACCGATCATGTGTGTAAATGATAAGGAATTCTAACTATTGGTTAAAGATAGCATGATTAGTGATCTACGATTCCTACTGAATCTACTAGAGGATTCCATAGTATTAGTTAAAGAGGACAATGTTCTCTCTGTCTGGCTAACTTGATTCCTAAATCAATCAAGGTATAAACTGCTGACCTGCTCATTTATCTCATTGCTGCAGTTAGTGGGAACTTTCCAATGTAAATTAACTGCTTCATTTGCCTGTAAAACAACAGGGACTGCATGTCCTGAGTATGTGAAAGGCGCTATCTAAATGCAAGTCCTTCCTTTTCAAATTGCAAAGTTCATATATCAAAATAATTCTAATTTCTCAAGTCATAGTCTAAACCTACCCTTCAAATTGATGTTGACATTGTGTTGAACCCATGAGTAAGTCCCATAGCTTGAAATATCTTCAGGAATTGGAGTCTCCTTTATCCACCTTCCACAAGCAAACTCAAAGAAATTCTCACAGGGATCTGCTGACCAGTTGATTTTGTTAAACATAAGAACAGCTGGAAGAGAAAATGAAACATGTCAAACCACAATGTGGTTTTCCATACATATTTCCCATTCACATTGCTGAAACAGGCATCAGACTAAAGCAGAGCTAGTTATCTGTTCTGTAGGAGAGTCACGTTCAAAGCAAAACATTAACTTTGTTTCTCATTCCACAAGTACTGCTAGACTTGCCAGGTTTTTTGAGCATATTTTGTTTTTATTACTGCAGTTTCCAGTACTTGATTACAGATGCCACATGATGAAATGGCTATCGTATCATAGCCTGACAACAAGCAAATGCCCAATAGTTCACAGATCCACTCAGTCACAGAATAGCTACAGAAGGATGCCATTCAGCCCATTGTGTTGGTGCTGGCTGCCCAAAGAAGCAATCCACTCTTCCCCTGTCTTTCCCCTGTATCCATGCATATTCTTTCTTTTCAGTTAATAATCCAGTACCCTTTTGGAAACTTCAATTGAATCTGCCTCCATCACACTCTCAGACAGTACATTCCAAATCCTAACTACTCGCTGTGTGAATCTGTCTCCACCACACTCTCAGACAAAGCATTCCAAACCCTAACCATTTGCTGTGTGAATCTATCTCCACCACACAGTCAGACAGTACATTCATTGTGTGAAAAAAGCTTCTCCTTGGGAAACATTCTTGTGAATCTTTTCTCTCCCTAATGTCTTCACGCAGTATTTGACCACACCCTTAATCTTAAACAAATCCTATTCCCTTCCTTATTCCCAAAGTAAGGGGTACACATGGATGCCTTCAGGTCCCCAAGGTGACCACCTCACAAGGTTTCCATACTAGATTTGCACTCCATCTTTTCCAATATGCCATTGACTCACAGTCCACTGTAAAATCATGCGATATAGGCAGAAGATGAAAAAACAAGTAGGATGCTCTCAATTCTCTGTCTTTCAGTCAAGCATTTTAAAAATTAATAGTACTAACAACACTATAAGATAAAATTCTTGCACACGTTCACCCTAAGTGGATTCACTGGACCTAGAGCATATCTAACATGTCAATACGATAGGCTTTCCGGACTCTAACCTTGCTGTGGCCAAGAAGATCTGGAGTCAGAAATGTGTCTTAGGTGGAACATGGAGGGAGCAACCCATTAGCTCTAAGTTGATTATGGAAGGACCCTAAATTGCACAGAAGAAGATCCCCTGAACACAACCTCCTCTTTGAAATGGCTAAGTGTAAGAAAGATTCAGCTAAAATCACTTTAAGTTTACAACGATATTTCATCCATTGTCAGAAATAAGTCATAGAATAACTTGTAAAGTGCCATCTGGGCCTGGATTCATCAAGACGTAGGGGAAAATTTTCTGGTCCTACCTGGCAGGGAAATCGTAACAGAAAATTTGGCAGGTCATTTCAGTCCATTGACCTAAGGTGGGAATTTCCGTTCTGGGAACATGGGCAGTCTAAAAATTACACCCTTTGAGTGGAGACACGCCGGGAAACCAAAATTCAAGGGCTGATATTTATCTGCCAGGATAGAGGCACGTTAAGAAACTTCAGAGAAGTTACTTCTGGCTGTTGTTCTGACCACAGCAGATATTCATTGCAGAGCAAAGCAAATCCCAGTGGGAAACCTGTCTTATGGACCATAACTTTTTTTATTGTACTCTGAAAACCAGAAGACAGTGAACTGATCTCAATAGCAAAGAATTCCAGTATGAATTTTGGGGTTTTAAAAGTTAAAAGATTTATTAACAAGAAGAAAACAAAGCTTAAGCACGCAATATTACAGTTACACAGTTCTGATAATCTTAGAAAACATCACCAAAATAGCCCTACTTGGTCAGACTCACAAGTTAAACACCTTTTAGGCAATACGTCCTTATAGGTGTTTCCTATAAAATCCAGTTATATTATCCAAGGTAAAACTGCTCTCACTTCAGTAAAAGTCTACCACACAGCCTCTTAAACTCACTTCCACTCTGCTGTGGAAATCCAAGACACCTCAGAAACAAACTGCACTGGAATGTGCTGCCTGGGAGGGTGGTAGAGGCGAGTTGCTTCACATCCTTTAAAAAGTATCTGGATACGCCATAAAATTCAAAGCTATGGGCCAAATGCTGGTAAATGGGATTAGGTGGGAGATCAAGTGTTTCACAGGGTTAATGGTAGGACTCTGAAGAGTGCAGTTGAACAGAGGGATCTGGGAAGACAGGTACAGGATTCCCTAAAAGTGACGTCACAGGTAGATAGGATCGTAAAGAGTGCTTTTGGTACATTGGCCTTTATAAATCGGTGTATCGAGTATGAAAGTTGGAGTGTTATGGTAAGGTTATATAAGGCATTGGTGAGACCGAATTTAGAGTATTGTGTACAGTTTTGGTCACCTAGTTACAGGAAGGATGTAAATAAGGTTGAAAGAGTGCAGAGAAGGTTCACAAGGATGTTGCCGGGACTTGAGAAGCTGAGTTAGAGAGAGATTGAATAGGTTAGGACTTCATTCCCTGAAGCGTAGAAGAATGAGGGGAGATTTGATAGAGGTGTACAAGATTTTGACGGGTATAGATAGAGTGAATGCGAGCAGTCTTTTTCCACTGAGGCTAGGGGAGAAAAAAACCAGAGGGCATGGGTTAAGGGTGAAAGGAGAAAAGTTTAAAGGGAATATTAGGGGGTCTTCTTCACGCAGACAGTGGTGGGAGTGTGGAATGAGCTGCTGGATAAAGTGGTAAATGCGGGGTCACTTCTAACATTTAAGAAAAACTTGGATGGGTTCATGGATGAGAGGGGTGTGGAGGGATACGGTCCGAGTGCAGGTCAGTAGGACTAGGCAAAAAATGGTTCAGCACAGACAAGAAGGGCCAAAAGGCCTGTTTCTGAGCTGTAATTTTCTATGGTTCTATGGTTCCCATGTGATGGTGCAGGCTAGGTGGGCCAAAAGGCCTTTTGTGCTGTATGATTCTATGATTCTATGAAAATGCTTTCTGAAACCCAAAGTTTGACTGGCTCGATGATTCAAATTTTGCACCTCCTCCCAATACAGCGCTGTTCCCAGGATGTCTTCCTGAAAAAGCCAACACAACTCAGCTCAATATCATTCCATAAGTATCAGTTTCCCTTTCATCTTCAATTCTTCAACACCCATTTGAACTTAACTACTGCAAAGTATAAAAACCTTCAAATTTTTTTCCTATGTTTCAACTAAGATTCCATAACCCTCCATTGGGCAACATGGTAGCACAGTAGTTAGCACTGCTGCCTCACACCACCAGGGTCCCAGGTTCAATCCCGGGTTGGGTCACTGGCTGTGTGGAGTTTGCACGTTCTCCCCGTGTCTCCAGGTTTCCTCCAGATGCTCCGGTTTCATCCATAATCCAAAGATGCTCGGGTTAGGTTGATTGGCCATGCTAAATTGCCCGTTAGCATCAGGGAGATTAGCAGGGTAAAATGTATGGGATTGAGGGAATAGGGCCTCAGTGGGATTGTGGGTTGGTGCAGACTTGATGGGCTGAATGGCCACTTTCTGTACTGTAGGGATTCTATGATTCACTGATACTTATGAAACCTTTGCAAGCAATAAAAGCCATTTATTCCCATTTGAAATGGGACAGTTGAAAAACTCGATGCACATTTCTAAACTTTACTTATTCACTTATAAACACACAAACTTTAATTTCATAACAAATGCACACAGTTAACATCCCTACTCCATTTAATCAATCATTAGCAGTAGCCCCAAGTTACATTAGAACCGATCTGAATGTTCAGCGAACTAATAGTCAGCTGAAGAGGTGCTAAGCTTAACCACCAGACCTCTCAATACTGATGTGGAAATGCCAGCATTGGACTGGGGTAATCACAGTAAGAGGCCTCACAACACCAGGTTAATGCCCAACAGGTTTATTTGGTAGCACAAGCCACAAGCTTTCGGAGCGCTGCTCATTCATCAGGTGAGTGGGAGTTGACTGCCACTGCCAGACCTCCCAGGCAATTGGAGATGGGTAAGTAATAGCAGTTGAACTGATGAAGGGGCAGTGCTCCGAAAGCTTGTGGCTTGTGCTACCAAATACACCTGTTGGACTTTAACCTGGTGTTGTGAGACTTCTTACTGCCCTGGTGTCCTGGAGGGTAGTCAGTGGGGATATTGTAGGTGTTAGAACTGACTTTAATTCCTCTAACTTTTTCTGGGTAACTATTCTGCTAAAAGAAATTGGGACCATGAAGTCTCCAACTTGAATCGGAATATGAGATGGATCTTAGTGCAGGATGTTCACCCATCAGAGGTTTCTACTTCCCAGGCAGCTCTGTGCAGTCCTCATCTTCACAGGGGGACTACGGGGACTCCCAATGCGTCTTCTGTGCTATCGCCCCAGTCAACGTTATTGTTCATCCAGAAGCTCTGTCTGACCATTGATCACACAGTCTGCCCCTGAAGGAGCCTCGTAAACTACTTAACTGCATCAAAGCACTGCCAGACCCCCCAGACAATTGGGGATGAGTAATAAATAGCAGCAGCCCTGTCACAGATACCCCACTCCTGCCCATGGATCAAAAATGATAATTCGATAAAAGAGATCAAAGTTTGGACTCACCAGCTTCAGTGCACTCAGGACTGATACATTGCTCCTCGAGGTGTAGATTGCTCTCTCGTTTCCCAGCTGTCAATAAGACAAGTCACAGAAAATCAGGACGAGTGTGCAAAATGTATTTCTGTAAACTATCAGCAGTGGCCTATTGGCCTGTACAGAGTCGAAAATCAATCACAGTTTAACCCTGTTCCTCCTCTGCCTCTGCAATATTGTCCAAATTCTGAGCGGAGTTTAAAATGGAAAATGAATGAGTAATTGGTGAGGGGCCATGCTGAAATTCTCAGGTAGTATCTGCGGAGAGGTGTAGGCTTTCAATATGCTCATGATTCTGACAAAAACGAGTAGACGGGAAAGACTAAATCTGCTCAGTGCAGAGGGAGCACTGCACTGTTGGGGGTGCCATCACTCTGATGTGAAGTTCAACCTCTGAGCTCTAAGTGGAAGTTAGAGATCCCATGTCATTATTTTTATGGGTGAGTGAGTTGGATACTTACCCAACAGCTATCCTCCACCAACATCATTGAAACAGATTTCCTACTGATTTGAGTGGGATCTTGCTGTGCATGCATCAACTGCCAAATTTCCCACATGATTACACCCTCAAAATCTCCAACAACCTTATTGCTGTCAAGCGATGTCCTCTGGTCCTGAAAGGCACTGTACAAATGCAATTGCTTTTTCTACCTTGCCCTATCTACCTTGCTGCCTGGCCTGCGGCGTTGTTCCAGAATTTTCTGTTTCAGATTTCCAAACCCACAGCTTTTTGCTTTTAGGCCCAAGTTGTGAGAACCTCTTCTAAGTAAAAGCAGTGAGAAATTGATTTATCTCTCATGCATAGGTTCAGCATCATTCTTTAAATTAGCAGGCTCAATTTTCTAATCAGATATTAACTGGGGAAAGCTGGAGGGCAGCGGGGGTGTGGTTTCGGCACGGTAGTTCAATGGTTAGCGCCACTGCCTCACAGCGTCAGGGACCCAGGTTCGTCTTGGGTGACTGTCTCTGTGGAATTTGCACATTCTTCCCATATCTGCGTGGGTTTCCTCCGGGTGCTCTGGTTTCCTCCCACAGTCAAAAATGTGTATGTTAGGTTGATTGGCCATGCTAAATTGCTCTTTAGTGTGAGGGGGGATGTCAGTGGGGTTAGTAGGGTAAATATGTGGGGTTATGGGAATAGGGCCTGGGGTGGGATTGTTGTCAGTACAAGCTCGATGGCCGAATGGCCTCTTTCTGCACAGTAGGTATTTTAGAATTTAAAAGTGGCCTTAAATGGAGATGATAACAGCAGCTTCTCAGAAGGCCTCTAATTCTTTTGTTAAATACTTTGCAAAAAATAGCTGGGTCAGAAAATAATCAGTGTAATTAGAGACGGGCCTAGAGATGGAACTAGGCATCACTCCAAAGCAACTTCCTCCATGACAGGCTGGCAAGGGGACAGCATTGACTGTGCTGGTCACATGGTGCAGGTAGAGTTGCCTACTGTCATTAAACGTATTCCTGGAGATTTTATCACATGATTTATCCACAATCCAGCCATTCACAGCCCTGCCTTCCAGTACGAATTGGAAAGCAGAAAACCTGGTTACCCAATGCAATGATACTTGACTGTCAACCAGACAGCTTTCCCCCATTTTCAATATTCTGTAATCTTGTAAAATCTTCAAAGAAAGTGACATAAAAAGAAATCTTTTTTTTAATTTGATTTATTATTGTCACATATATTAGCATACAGTGAAAAGTATTACAGAGTCATAGAGGTTTACAGCATGGAAACAGGCCCTTTGGCCCAATTTGTCCACGCCACTATTTTTTTTCAAAACCCCTAAGCTAATCCCAATTGCCCACTTTTGGCCCATATCCCTCCATACCCATCACACCCATGTAGCTATCTAAATGCTTTTTAAAAAGAAAAAATTGTACCCGCCACTACTACTACATCTGGCAGCTTCTTCTAGACACAATGTGAAAATATTGCCCCTCTGGACACTTCTGTATCTCTCCCCTCTCACTTTAAACCGATGCCCTCTAGTTTTAGACTCCCCTGCCTTTTGGAAAAGATATTGATTATCTAGCTGATCTGTGCCCCTCATTATTTTACATACCTCTATAAGGTCACCCCTCAGCCTCCTATGCTCCAGAGGAAAAAGTTCCCTTATAACTCAATCCATCAAGTCCCGGTAGCATCCTAGTAAATCTTTTCTTCACTCTTTCTAGTTTAATAATATCCTTTCTATAATAGGGTGATCAGAATTACACACAGTATTCCAAGTGTGGCCTTACCAATGTCTTGTACAACTTCAACAAGACGTCCCAACTCCTGTGTTCAATGTTCTGACCGATGAAACCAAGAATGCTGAATGCCTTCTTCAACACTCTGTCCACCTGTGACTGCACTTTCAAGGAGCTATGAACATATATCCCTAGATCGCTTTGTTCTGTAACTCTCCCCAACGTCCTACCATTAACTGAGTAAGTCCTGCCCTGGTTGCATTTGTCTAAATTAAACTCCATCTGCCACTTGTCAGCCTACTGGCCCAATTGATCAAGATCCCGTTGCAATTGGACATAACTTTCACACTTGTTGCACACTTTCCAAAGCATACCATTCATAAAGAGGGAAGGAGAAAGTGCAGAATGTAGTGTGATATTCATGGCTAGGGTGCAGAGAAAGATCAACTTATTATATGGCAGCTCCATTTATCAGTCTGATGGCAACAGGGAAGATAAGACATTCTTGAGTCAGTTGGTACATGATCTCAGACTTTTGTATCTTTTTCCCAAAGGAACAAGGTGGAAAATAGTATGTCCAGGGTACATGGGGTCCTTGATTGCTTTTCCAAGGCAGCAGGAAGTGTAGACAGAGTCAGTGGTTGGGAGGCTAGTTTGCGTGATGGACTGGGCTACATTCACAATCCTTTTTAAATGTCCCAATGATTTTTCTCCAGGGTGGCACAAAGCAGTGTCCTGGAGATTGATCTTCAATTCCTGGAGATTCCAGGCCAATCCTGGAGGGTTGGCAGCTCTAGCTACAGGTGCCTTTCAGAGCCCTGAACCTGCCCACTGCTGACTTGGGAGCAGGCAGGTAAGATCAGGCAAAATTGCACTGAATAGTGGAGCAGGTTCAACGTATGGTCTTACATTCATAGAAGCTGTTCCACATTCAGGCTGGATCTAGTCAGGTAGTAGTAGGGGAGTCTGACCGTCTCTGACCCAGCCTGACCAGCTTTGCTGATGTTACATCTCTCTACCTCCTCAAGAATAATGGACAGAAATGGAGATGTTATATTTGGAAATCAATACTCCTGTTGTAGAGAAAGGACTTGGATGTGGCAGAACACCTGTCATAGAATCTTCTGCCACCTCCATCATGTTGCCCGTCTTTGCTAAAAACACAGCAAATGCCACAAATACTCATGGCTGTATCTGTGAGGAGGGAAACAGAGTCCAGGCTGCAGCAGTACAGTGGCACAGTGACCTCAGACTTGTGAGCAGGACAGTAGCACTGCTGCCTCACAGCCCTACTTGGCTTCGATTTCCAGTTTGGGTCACTGTCTGTATGGAGTTTGCACATTCTCCCCTTGTCTGTGTGGGTTTCCTCCAGGTGTTCTGATTTCTTCCCACAGTCGAAAGATGTGCGGGTTAGGTCGATTGGCAATGTTAAATTGCCCCTTAGTATCCTGGGATACATAGGTTAAAGGGATTAGTGGGACAAATATGTGGAGTTATGGAGATAGGGCCTGGATGGGATTGTTGTTGATGCAGGCTCGATGGGCTGAATGGCCTCCTTTTGCACTGTAGGGATTCAATGATTGTCCCTCACCCCGTTCTAACTGAAACTCTCATGTTTGCTCTTGTTGTCTCTACATTAACAGAATCTAGTAACTAGAGTTGACTGAGTGGATATGGTTTATTTAGACTTTCAGAAGGTTTCAAAAAGATCTCACATAACAGATTATTATTTAAAATTAAAGCACATGGGATTGCACCTAATGTATTGAACAGGACAGAAAGCTGGTTATCAGATACGAAGCAAAGAGTTGGTATAAATAAGTCTTTTTCTGATTGGCAGTCAGTGATTAATGGGGCTCTGCAGGAATCTGTGCCAGTACCCCAACTGTTTACATTATATACTAATGATTTGGAAGAGGAAAGTGAACATATTATCTTCCAGATGATAAATGTTGGATGGAGGGGGTAGTGAGCTATGAGGAGGATGCAGAGATCTTTCAGTATGATTTGGACAGGCTGAGTGGCATGGCAGATGCAGTATAATGTGGATAAATGTGAGGCTATCCACTTTGGTAGCAATAATAGGAAGGTAGATTATTACTTGAATGGGTGTAAATTGAGAGAGGTGGACACTTAGTGAGATCTTGGTGTCCTTGTACATCAGTTGCTGAAAGTAGGTGTGCAGGTACAGCAGGCAGTAAAGAAGGCAAGTGGTATGTTGGCCTTCACAGCGGAAGGATTTGAGTAAAGCAATAGAGAGTTTTGCTGCAATTGTATAGGGCGTTGGTGAGGCCACACCTGGAGTATTGTGTACAGTTCTGGTGTCCTTATCTAAGGAAGGATGTCCTTGTTATAGACAGAGTACAGCGAAGGTTTACCAGGCTGATTCCTGGGAAGGCAGATTTGTCATATGGGATGAAGGAGTACAATATCAAGGGTAGGAGTCTTAGCTGGGTTGAGGAGCAGAAGGATCTTGGGGTCTGGGTCCACAGGACTCTTAAATCAGCCTTGCAGGTTAAGGATGTGATCAAGAAGGCGTATGGTGTACTGGCCTTCATTAATCGAGGGATTGTGTTTAGGAGTCAGGAGGTAATGCTGCAACTTTATAAGACCCTTGTCAGACCCCACTTGGAGTACTGTGCACAGTTCTGGTCACCTCACTACAGGAGGGACGTGGAAGCTATTGAGAGGGTGCAGAGGAGATTTACACGGATGTTGCCTGGATTGGGAGGCATGCCTTATGAAGATAGGTTGAGGGAGCTAGGTCTCTTCTCCCTGGAGAGACGAAGGTTGAGAGGCGACCTGATAGAGGTTTATAAGAGGTATAGATAGGGTGCATTCTCAGAGGCTATTTCCCAGGGCTGAAATGGTCACTATGAGAGGACACAGGTCTAAGGTGCTGGGAAGCAAGTACAGAGGAGATGTTGGGGGTAAGTTTTTCACTCAGAGGGTGGTGAGTGAATGGAATCGGCTGCCGTCGGTGGTGGTAGAGGTGAACTCGCTGGGGTCTTTTAAAAGACTTCTGGATGAGTACATGGGATTTAATGGGATTGGGAGTTACAGATAGTTCTATGGCCTGGTAGGTATGGATATGATCGGCGCAACTTGTGGGCTGAAGGGCCTGTTTGTGCTGTAGTGTTCTATGTTCTATGTCCTGTGTTCTATGAGAGGTGAAGTCAGTTAGGATTATATTCACTGGAGTTTGGGAGAGTGAGGAGATCTCATAGAAATTTATAAAGTTCAGAGAGAATGTTCCCAATGTTGGGGCAGTCCAGAAGTAGGAGTCAGAAGTAGGTTTACTCTTAGAAGATAAGGAGTAAACCTTTTCAAACTGAGGTGAGGAGAAATTCCTTCACCCAGAGGGTGTTGAGTGTGTGGAATTCTTTACCACAGAATATAATTGAGGCCAGAATTTGTCTGATTTCAGGAAGAAATTAGATATAGCTCTTGGGGCTAAAAGGATCAAGATCTATGGGGGGTATCGGGAAATTGGATTCGATGATCAGCCATGATCAAAATGAATGTTGAAGCAGTCTCGAATCGCCAAATGGTCTCCTCTGTACTTGCTCCCCAGCACCTTAAACCTGTGTCCTCTCGTAGCGACCATTTCAGCCCTGGGAAATAGCCTCTGAGAATCCACCCTATCTATACCTCTCAACATTTTATAAACCTCTATCAGGTCACCTCTCAACCTTCGTCTCTCCAGGGAGAAGAGACCTAGCTCCCTCAACCTATCCTCATAAGGCATGCCTCCCAATCCAGACAACATCCTTGTAAATCTCCTCTGTACCCTTTCAATAGCTTCCACATCCTTCCTGTAGTGAGGCGACCAGAACTGCTGCACAGTACTCCAAGTGGGGTCTGACAAGGGTCTTATAAAGTTGCAGCATTACCTCCCGACTCCTAAACTCAATCCCTCGATTGATGAAGGCCAGTACACCATACGCCTTCTTGACCACATCCTCAACCTGCGAGGCCGATTTTAGAGTCCTGTGGACCCGGACCCCAAGATCCTTCTGCTGCTCAACACTGCTAAGACTCCTACCCTTGATATTGTACTCCTTCATCCCATATGACAGATCTACCTTCCCAGGAATCAGCCTGGTAAACCTTCGCTGTACTCTGTAGTTTCTATGTAATCTGAGCCAGTTGGTGAAATCAAAACCCAGACACAGAGTGGAATTTCACTGAGACAGTTCAGTCTCACAGCTCTCCTCAGTGTTCCAGCTCACCCCAATTTATAAATTGTTGAATATGCCATTCAAAAAGATTAATTAACAAAGTAACCAATTAAACAAATTGACAGCCCTTTAGAGGCTTTGTACTGCATTCAGTGGCATCCTCCTTTGGCCTCGTGGTATAGGTTGCTGAAATGAGTAAGCCATGAAGCTAGAGTAATTCTCTGGGGTTCCAGGTTCAAATCCTACCACGGTAGCTGGTTTCAATAAACATTTATATGTGCTCAATTGACTTAATTAAACACTTCTCTCCAGTGATGTGAATTAATATGCCATTAATTCTCTCCTGGCTGATGGGCTCATCCTCAGGTCTGCTGCCTGAATTTTAACTCATATTCAGTCCAGCAATGCATCAGGCTTAAAATTCTCGTCCTTGACTAAGGAGAAGGTTCTGGGGAAACTGAAAGGTCTGAAGGTGGATAAACCACCTGGGATGATGGACTACACTGCAGGGTTCTAAAAGAGATAGCTGAGGAAATTATGGAGGCATTGGTGGAGATCTTTCAGGAATCACTGGAGGCAGGGATGGTCCCAGAGGACTGGAAAGTAGCTAATATAACATCGCTGTTTAAGAAGGGAGGCAGCAGATGGGAAATTGTAGGCCGGTTAACCTGATTTCAGCTATTGGCAAGATTTCAGAGTCCATTATTAAAGATGAGACCACAGAGTACTTGGAAGTGTATGATAAAATAGAACTGAATCAGCACAGCTTCATCATGTCTGACAAATCTGTTAGAATTCTTTGAGGACGTAACAAGGAAGTTAGATAAAGAAGAACCAGTGAACATGATTTATTTAGATTTCCAGAAGGCCTTTGACAAGGTGCCGCATAGAAGACTGTCAAATAAAAGCCCATGGTGCTCAGGGTAAGATGCTGCCATGGATAGAGGATTGGCTGACTGGCAGAAAGCAGAGAGTGGGGATAAAGGGGTCTTTTTCAGGATGGCAGCCGGTGACTAGTGGTGTGTCTCAGGGGTCAGTGCTGGGACCACAACATTTTCACAATATACATTAATGATTTGGAAGAAGGAACTGAAGGCACTGTTGTTAAGTTTGCAGTTGATACAAAGATATGTAGAGGGACAGATAGTATTGAGGAAGCAGAGGGGCTGCAGAAGGGTTTGGACAGGTTAGGAAAAATGTGAGTTTATGCACTTTGGAAGGAGGAATGGAGGCATAGGCTATTTCCTAAATGGTAAATTGCTTAGGAAATTAGAAATACAAAGGGGCTTGGGAGCCCTTCTTCAAGATTCTCTGAAGGTTAATGTGCAGGTTCAGTCAGCAGTTAGGAAGGCAAGTGCAATGTTAACATTCATGTGGAGACAGGTAGAACACAAGAGCAGGGATGTACTTCTGAGGCTGTATAAGGTGCTGGTCAGATCCCATTTGGAGTATTGAGAGCAGTTCAGGCCCTATATCTAAGGAAGGATATGCTGGCCTTGGAAAGGGTCCAGAGGAGATTGATTTCTGGAATGAAGAGTTTGTCGTATGAGGAATTGTTGAGGTTTCTGGGTCTATATTCGGAGTATAGAAGGATGAAGGGGGATCTTACTGAAACTTACAGGATACTGCGAGGCCTGGATAGACTGGACAAGGAGAGGATACTAGAGGGCACAGAACTAGAGGGCACAGCCTCAAAATAAGCAGAGGGCAGTTTAGAATGGAGTTGAGGAGGAACTTCTTCACTCAAAGGGTGGTGAATCTCTGGAATTCTCTGCCCGTTGAAGTGGTGGAGGCTGCCTCGCTAAATATATTTAAGTCACGGGTAGATAGGTTTCTGATCGACAAGGGAATTAAGGGTTATGGGGAGAAAGCGGGAAAGTGGAACTGATCCACTTCAGATCAGCCATGATCTTATTGAATGGTGGGGCAGGCTTGAAGGGCTAGATGGCCTACTCCTGCTCCTATTTCTTATGTTCTTATGATATTTCCATTAGTTGGAAAAACTAGAACCGGAGGCCTTAAACTCGGACCAAAGGGACTTTTAAAATAGAGATGAGGAGGAATTTCTTCAGCCAGAGAGTGGTGAATCTGTGGAGCTCTTTGCTGCAGAAGGCTGTGGAGGCCAGGTCATTGAGTGTCTTTAAGACAGAGATAGATAGGTTCTTGATTAATAAGGGGATCAGGGGTTATGGGGAAAAGGCAGGAGAATGGAGATGAGAAAAAGATCAGGCATGATTGAATGGCAGAGTAGACTTAATGGGCCGAGTGGTCTAATTCTGCTCCTTTATGGATGACACTAAAGTCGGTGGAGTTGTGGACAGTGCGGAAGGATGTTGCAGGTTATAGAGGGACATAGATAAGTTGCAAAGCTCGGCTGTGAGGTGGCAAATGGAGTTTAATGCAAAAAAGTGTGAGGTGATTCACTTTGGGAGGAGTAACAGGAATACTGGACTAATGGTAAGATACTTGGTAGTGTGGATGAGCAGAGAGATCTCGGTGTCCATGCGCATAGATCCCTGAAAGTTGGCACCAGGTTGACAGGGTTGTTAAGAAGGTGTACGGTGTGTTAGCTTTTATCGGTAGAGGGATTGAGTTTCAGGGCCATGATGTCATGTTGCAGCTGTACAAAACTCTGGTGCGGCCGCACTTGGAGTATTGCGTACAGTTCTGGTCGCCGCATTATAAGAAAGATGTGGAAGCATTGGAAAGGGTGCAGAGGAGATTTCTCAGGATGTTGCCTGGTATGGTGGGAAGGCTATTTTTGTTCGAGAGAAGAAGGTTCAGAGGTGATTTAATAGAGGCATACAAGATGATCAGTGGATTAGAGAGGGTGGATAGTGAGAGCCTTTTTCCTCAGATGGAGATGGCTAACACGAGGGGACATTGTTCTAAATTGACGTGTAATAGATATAGGACAGTTGTCAGAGGTAGGTTCTTTACTCAGAGTGTAGTAAGAGCGTGGAATGCCCTTCCTGCAATAGTAATGGACTCGCCAACATTAAGGGCATTTAAATGTCATTGGATAAACACATGGATGATATTGGAATAGGGTAGGTTAGATGGGCTTTAGATTGGTTTCACAAATCGGCACAACATCGAGGGGCGAAGGGCCTGCACTGCGCTGTAATGTTCTATTCTTATGGCCTTGACTTCAAATCCATCCATGTCCTCACCCCTCCCTATCTCCATTATCTCCTCTGACCCTACAATACCCTGAGATCTCTGAGGTCCCCCCATTCTGGCCTCCCTGATTTCCATTGCTCAGTCTTTGCTGGCTGTACCTTTAACAGCCCTAAGTTCTGGAATTCACTCTCTAAGTATCTATGTCTCTCCCTTCCCTTTAAGATGCTCATTAAACCCCACTGCCGGATCAAGCTCCTGAGGCCTCTTCAATATTCTCAGGTGCATTGGAAAGATCTCATAGAATTATTCAGAAGTTATAGAGGTACAAGTGCCATATTTATCTCAGTCAACATATTCAGTCAAAAAACACACCCCCGACATTGCAACCCCTCCACAATATCTCACTGCTCAAGTCATAGACTGGGACTTGAACCAGGAACTTTGTGACTCTGAGGTGAGAGTGATACCAAATGAGCCACAGCTGGCACTGAGGCACCTGAGAACATGAGGGGCATGGACCGGTAATCGAGAGGCCCTGGTCAATACTCTGGGGTGGAGATGCCAGCATTAGACTAGGGTAAGGACAGGAAGAAGTCTCATAACACTCTATCTCACAAGTACAGCCACATGAGCGGTCTACATATAGGGGGATATAGCAGGCCTTACTAAACATTGTAGGCTTGGGATTCCGTTTTTGCCTCAGGGATGTTACAGTCTTTGCCTGTTTAATAATGAATTTTTTGTCTCCACAGGCATTTAAGTCCACCTTGTTGACCAGCAAGGGGCATGCATGCGGCAGGTTGTAGTGGGCTGCTCTTGGACGTTGCTTCGGGAGTTGCCTATTGCTTCATGTCGTTAGTGTGCTTAAACTGGACCATCTCGAGGGCAACATGACAGCTCAGAGACTATCTCTGTTGCTGTGCGGACACATGGATTTGGGCCTGTGTCTGTGGGAGTTTGCGCGTTCTCCCCGTGGTTGCGTGGGTTTCCTCCGGGTGCTCCGGTTTCCTCCCACATCCCAAAGATGCGCTTTTAGGCTGATTGATTGGGTAACAAATTGTCCCTATATTGGACCTCCCTGATCCTCGCACATTAGGCGTAGACTAAAATCATGAATAGGTCACTGAGACAATGGGACGGCGGCGCGGGCTCGTTGGGCCGAAGGGCCTGTTTCCCGTGCTGTGTTGTTCTTTGTTCTTTGTTCTTTGTACTGTCTCACAACGGGTGGCACAGTAGAACAGTGGTTAGCACTGCTGCTTCACAGCTCCAGGGTCCTGGGTTCGATTCCCAGTTCGGGTCACTGTCTGTGTGGAGTTTGCACATTCTCCTCGTGTCTGCGAGGGTCTCCTCCGGGTGCTCTGGTTTCCTCCCACAGTCCAAAGATGTGCGGGTTAGGTTGATTGGCCATGCTAAGAAATTGCTCCTTAGAGTCTAGGGATGCGTAGGTTAGAGGGATTAGTGGGTATAGGATATGGGGATAGGGCCTGGGTGGGATTGTGGTCGGTGCAGACTCGATGGGCCGAAGGGCCTCTTTCTGCACTGTAGGGTTCTATGATCTACCCTGGGGACATGGTTTCAAATTTCAGCATGGCAGCCGATGCAATTTAGGTTCCATTAATAAATCTGAAATATAACGGTGACCATGAAACTATCATTGATTGTTGTAAATATCCATTCGTTTCACTAGTGTTGTAAGGGAAGGAAAACTGCCATCCTTACTCAGTCTGGCCTACATGTGACTCCAGAGCCAAAGCAATATGGTTGACTCTTGACTGTCCTTGAACTAGCCAAGCAAGGCACTCAGTTCAAGGGCAATAAATGCTACCCCAGCCAGCAATGCCCATATCCCATGAAAGAATAAAGAATGAAAAGCTGAGGAGAAACTTGACGCAGGCAACTTTTACTTAGTTGGTTAGGCTCACTTTATTGGGTGTGAAACTTATTGGATGTACCACATGGCAAACTGAATGATCCTTAAGACCCTGCAATCCCTGTCCTTAATAAGCCAGAGCCCACAGGGTATTCTCGCCAGTTAAGATGGAGATAATCACTATTCAATGAACTTTATTGCAATGCCATGTGAAGGAGGCACTTGGGAAAAAGTCTTGCTGCCAGCGGCTGACTTTCACCATGTTAACACTTCCAGTTCTAGGTTCAACCTGACTGCAAAAGTCCATGCACTGCACTGACATTAGTGTGCTCCTTCCCCATTGGAAGATTGGGTTACATGACCCTCCCAATGTCTGCCCCTTCATGGGACCAGCTACTACATTGCTCCCCTTTGTAAGTCCCTTATTATACAAAACACAAATAACTTAGCAGAAACTCAGTTTGTCAGGGGCTTTCTCTTTCTCTGGGAGTGACGTAGCTCAGTAGGTTGGGGTTTAACTGTAAGAGGTAGTTTTGGTTGGACATACTTCACTGGAACTCTCCCGTGGTATCACTTTCCTCAGTTTCATTGGGAGCAGTCCCCTGGCCTGCCACTGGCTGATGAATCATTTCACTCCTTGGACAAGCAACAATACTTCTCAGTGGCATATTTGGATCAGGCAGGAGCACTAGCTCTTGGGATCGCTGCCACCATGGCACAGTGGTTAGCTCTGCTGCCTCACGGACCTGGGTTCAATTCCCAGCTTGGGTCACTATCTGTGTGGAGTTTGCACATTCTCCCCATGTCTGTGTGGATTTCCTCCGGGTGCTCTGGTTTCCTCCCACGGTCCAAAGATGTGGGGGTTGGATTGATTGCCCTGCTAAATTTCCTCACGGTCGGGGGAATCAGAAGGGTAAATGCATGGCGTTACGGGGATATGGCCTGAGTGGGATTGTTGTCAGTGCAGACTCAATGGGCCAATGCCTCCTTCTGCATTGTAGGGATTCTATGATCTATGGCCTTGTCACTGATCCATGTGTTTCTTCACTAACTTGTTCTGCACTTTCACCTCCTAAGACAGTGGCCTCCATCTTGGCCACCACAAGTACTGAGGCCCAAAATTCTTCACGAAAACTGAATCATTTATTTCAGAAGCACTTCCTATTTTTGGTGAATTGTGATTCTTTTACTGACAACCCTGTTCTGTCTCCACTCTCCCAGCCAAGTTCGGAACTACTAGGCTCAACCTGGTCCTTAAACATCAATCAGCAGTTCGGCTGGGGCTATTCCAGGATTGGTATGCAGGGTGATTCTATAAGCTAGCAGTAAATGTGCCACTTTAGTTTCTAATTAAGTAGGTGTTTGCTTCTTCATATAGGTCTTGTATGTTTGAACTGTGAGTTCAGCCAGCCCATTTGATGAGGGGTAATAAGGTGCTGTTTGGATATGTATTATCCCATTGAAGGCCATGAACTTAGAACATAGAACCCTGGCCCATCGAGTCTGCACCGACCACAATCCCACCCAGGCCCTACCCCCATATCCCTGCACATTTACCCACTAATCTCTCTAACCTACACATCCCTGGACACTAAGGGGCAATTTTAGCATGGCCAATCAACCTAACCTGCACATCTTTGGACTGTGGGAGGAAACCAGAGCACCCGGAGGAAACTCACGCAGACACGAGGAGAATGTGCAAACTCCACACAGACAGTGATCCGAGCCGGGAATCGAACCCAGGACCCTGGAGCTGTGAAGCAGCAGTGCTAACCACTGTGCTACTGGAACTCGGCACTTGTGAACACTGTCCCATTGTCGAAGACAAATTCTTCTAGTATGGGTGTCGAAACATATTGAAACATATAAGATGATTAGAGGTTTAGACAGGGTGGATAGTGATAGCCTTTTTCCTCTGATGGAGAAAGCTAGCACGAGGGGGCACGGCTTTAAATTAAGGGGAGGTAGTTATAGGACTGATGTCAGGGGTAGGTTCTTTACCCAAAGGGTGGTGAGGGATTGGAATGCCCTGCCAGCTGCAGTTGTAAATGCGCCTAGTTTGGGGGCGTTTAAGAGATCTGTGGATAGGTTTATGGACGAAATGGGATTGGTTTAGATTAGTGGGTTAGTGTTGTTTTTTTTTTAAAAGCTGGTCGGCGCAACATCGTGGGCCGAAGGGCCTGTTCTGCACTGTAATGTTCTATGTTCTATGTTCTATGAAACATTGAAGCAATTTCTCAGTGTAGCGTGTAAAGTTGTGGGCTTCATTTCAAACACCTCGAACATTAACAAAAGAAACATCGTGACTATAAGTAGAACTACAGCACAAACAGGCCCTTCGGCCCACAAGTTGCGCCGATCACATCTATACCTAAATGGGCCAATATAGCCAATGTGAACTCTCACCATGGCTGACTTGGCATTTCCCACGGGTGCAGGGGAGCTGAAGTTGGTCGCTTTTGCTGGAAATGGCACTGGTCACATTGTTTGACAACACTTCCTGTTTTTGCATCTCTGCGAAGCCATGAGATACAGCTTCTCACTGGAATTTTCACCTTCAGTCCACCCAAATGCACACTGTCCAATTCTCCAAGCAATAACTCCCTTCCAGGCAGGGGGATGACCAGTCTCATTCCCCAAAAGATGACTCCATCCTCAGAGCTGAGCTCAGGCTTCCTGAGCTGAGAAGGCTTCATTTCCTCTGTAGTATCTTTGATGACATTAGGTCTCTATTAGTCCAGCACTTAATTTGTTGTGCTGTTACAGGTAAAGAGTCCAAAAAGTTTAAAATCATTACAATCTCTTGCGGGACTAGATAGAGTGGAATTATTTCAGGTAACAGAAGTCGACTTAAGGTGCTGTGTGAGTGACAGCTGACGTTTGAAGGTATAATCCTAAACCGACAAGAATAGCCCATCACTGTATTCTAGCAGAAACAATTGGTGGAATCAACTTGTCCTCCTTGAAAAGCCCTAAGAGTGGCTCGTGGGCTGTGATAATAGTAAATGTCTCCCTTATATGTAATAAAGAAATCTCCTAATGCCAAATGTTATGGGGTGTCAATTTGAGCACAGTGTTCTTATAAGCCTTTTCTCCTATGTAACTGTTTTACTGGTGTCTGTTGAGGGTTCTGAGCATGTGGCTCAGAACCCTCAACTGAGTGTGGTTACACAGTGGTTAGCACTGCTATCCCACAGCACCAGGGACCCAGATTCAATTCCAGCCTCGGATCACTGTCTGTGTGGAGTTTGCACATTCTCCCCGTCTTTGCACATTCTCCCCGGGTGGTCTGGCTTCCTCCCACAGTCCAAAGCTGTACAGGTTAGGTGGATTAGCCAAACTAACCCTAGTGTCAGGGGATTAGCAGGGTAAAAATGTGGGGTTGCGGGATAGGGCCTGGATGAGATTGTGGTCAGTGCAGACTTGTGGGCCAAATAGCCGCCTTCTGCACTGTAGGGGTTCTATATGTGGATTTTGGAGGGCTTTTCAGTCTGCAAGAGGGTGACCTGTAAACAGGAGTAGTTTTACAAGTGCTCCTAATTTCATAGTCACCACTGTTCTGCTGAGGTACTGTTTTTGTTAAACTTTGTTATTTATGTAGAGTAACTCATTATTTTAAATAGCGCGTTTGACTACCTGCGAGGAGCAGAAAACAGCATGCAAAGAGAAAACAAGGCTTTTCAATATTCTGCATGACAACACGGAGTTGCATACAGTGAGTATCTAGTTTCCTTGTGGATTTTTTCAATGAAATTTCAACTAAGCAGCACCATGGCCATTTTCAGGGCAGTCAGTCAGTTTAATGAGTGAAGTGAGGACGAGGCAGAATGTGTGGAGAGGGTTCAGCGCTTTTTAGCAAATGACACAGCATCTGGGTCCCTGGTGCTGCAAAATCGGCCTCGCAGATAGAGGGTGTGGTTAAGGAGGTGTGTGGTGTACTAGCCTTCATCAATCGAGGAATTGAGTTTAGGAGTTGGGAGATAATGTTGCAGCTGTATAAGACCCTGGTCAGACCCCACTTGGAGTACTGTGCTCAGTTCTGGTCGCCCCATTACAGGAAGACATAGAAAGGGTGCAGAGGAGATTTACAAGGATGTTACCTGGGTTGGGTGGCATGCCTTATGAGGATAGGTTGAGAGAGCTTTGTCTTTTCTCCTTGGAGAGATGAAGGATGAGAGGTGACCTGACAGAGGTGTATAAGATGTTGAGAGGTATAGATCGGGTGGATTCTCAGAGGCTTTTCCCCAGGGCTGAAATGGCTGCCTCAAGAGGGCACAGGTTTAAGGTGCTGGGGAGTCGGTACAGAAGAGATGTCAGGGGTAAGTTTTTCACTCAGAGGGTGGTGGGTGCGTGGAAATGGCTGCCATCGGTGGTGGTGGAGGCAAATTCGTTAGGGTCTTTTAAGAGACTTCTGGATAAGTACAAGGGACTTAATAGGATTGAGGATTATAGGTAAGCCTAGTAGGTAGAGGTAAGATCAGCTCAACTTGTGGGCCGAAGGGCCTGTTTGTGCTGTAGTTTTTCTATGATTCTATGAATAGAAGATGAGATGAAGCAGTGCTCGATTCTCCTGATGGTGTGTGAGGCGAAAACTTAAAAGATGATGAGGAATTTAGCCATATCTCAGAAGCCAGGGAGATTGCATTTGAAGATTTAGTCGCTCTGGTCCAGAATCACTGTGACCTGAAGTGGTTATTCATAAATTTAAATTTCAAAGCCATTTTTAAAAATCAGGTCAATCAATAGCTAGTTTTGTGGCAGGGTTTTAAGGGGGTTTAAAAGGGCGTCTTGACAAGTACATTAATAGGTTGGGAATAAAGAACAAAGAACAAAAACAGCCTGGGAAACAGGCCCTTCGGCCCAACGAGCCCATGCCGCCATTTTAACATTACCAGTCCCCCCTCCACCCATGACCCTTATCTATGCTTATGGCATTCCACATTGAGGGAAAACTAATTTAGGGACAATTTATTACCTCCAATCAGCCTAATAGCTCATCTTTGGGGTGTGGGAGGAAACCGGAGCACCCGGAGAAAACCCACGCAAGCACGGGGAGAATGCGCAAACTCTCACAGAAACTGGCCCAAATCCATGTGTCTGCACAGCAATCAGCGATAGTCACTGAGCTGTCGTCTTGCCCAGCATCTGGTCCAGTTTAAGCGTACACTAATGACATGAAGCACTAGGCTATGTAAATAGAGGGATATGGTCCCCGGAAGGGTAGGGGGTTTTAGTTCAGTCAGGCCGCATGGTCAGTGCAGGCTTGGAGGACCGAAAGGCCTGTTCCTGTGCTGTAATTTTCTTTGTTCTTTGATAACAATGTGTATATTAGGGCAAGCCTCTTTATGGTCAAGGGACGGTACTGAGTTTGCCAGGGCACGACTGGCTTAGCAAAATTCAATTGAATTGGAGCGAGATCGAGCATACAAAGCTGACGGAGGATGTAGTTAATGTGTCCAAGGATGAACTGGGTACATTGTGTGGTTCTATTGTGAAATTGTATGTAGATTCTTAGGCTATTCCTTGCTTTTTCAATCTCAGGACATTGCTCTATGCCATGTGGAGTTGGTATCAATGAGCATTTTCAGGTTCTTCATTGGGCAGTTCCAATCGACTCTATTCTTGAAACTGATGGTCTGGTGCACCTATGTGTAGACTACAAGCTCACCATTAACCAGGTTCCCGAGTTTGATATTTATCCATTATCTCAGGTGAAAGATTTGATTTCAACCCTTGCAGGAGGCAAGATGTTTCCAAAACTGGACATGAGCTAAGGATATGAATGCTTGCTGGAAGAAGATTCAAACCAATTAGTTGACTTTTAGGGTACACTTCAGTCCATCAGTACCTCTGTGGTCATTCATTCATCATATGAAGCTGTTGATGAGTCTTTTCAATGAGTCAAAATGTATTCCTCCCACGGCCTCAGTGAGAATACAGTGCTGGGTGCTTACATTGTCATCTTAACAGTACGTTATCATGTACAGAGCAGGGTAAGATATTGCAAATGCAGATGCCTTGAGTCATCCCCCTTTACTCTCATTATGTATGCTGTCCTTCACAGTGAGAGAATTCGAGTGCAGAAGCTGGGATACCTTGCTGCAATTATACAGAGCCTTGGTGAGGACACACCTGGAATATTACATGCAGTTTTGGTCTCTTTATCTGAGGAAAGATGGTGTTGCTATAGAGGGAGTGCAGAGAGGGTTTACCAAATGGATACCTGGGATGGCAGAATTGACATATGAGGAGAGATTGGGTCGGCTTTTAGCACCTTTCTCAGCCTCCTTCATTTTCATTTACATTCCCATTGTCCAATTACAGCACCACCTCCCCCCCCCCACCACACCCAACTCTCATAGTACAAATCTCTTCTGATTTTGTTTGCTCTTAGCTCTGAGGAAGGGCCATCCAGACTTGAAATGTTGGCTCCACAGATGTTGTCAGACCTGCTGAGATTTTCTGATTTTGTTTCAAATTCCAGCATCAGCAGTATTTTGCTTTTATATTTCATAGAATCATAGAATTGCTACAGTGCAGAAAGAGGCCATTCGGCCCATCAAGTCTGCACCCACCACAATCCCACCCAGGCCCTAGCCCCATATCCCTACATATTCTACCCATTAACCCCTCTAATCTATGTATCACAGGACACTAAGGGGCAATTTTAGGATAGCCAATCAACCTAACCCGCACATCTTTAGACAGTGAGAGGAAACCGGGGCACCTGGAGGAAACCCACACAGACACAAGGAGAATGTGCAAACTCTACATAGACAGTGACCCAAGCCGGGAATCGAACCCGGGTTCTTGGAGCTGAGAAGCAGCAGTGCTAACCACTGTGCCACTCCTTTGAGTTGGTTAGGATTGTATTCGCTGGAGTTCAGAAGAATGAGGGGGAATTCTCATAGAAACAGATAGAAGTCTAACAGGACTAGGCAGGGTTGATGCAGGAAGGATGTTCCTGACGGTGGGGATGTCCAGAACCAGGGATCATAGTCTGATGATACAGGGTCATGAGAGTTGAAACAGCCACAAAGGCCTGGAATCAATGAGCCGATTCAGGTTTTTCATGAGGAGAAATTTCTTCACCCAGAAGGTGACCAGCCCATAGAATTTGCCACCGCAGAAAGTAGTTGAGACCTTAACATTGCATGTTTTCAAGAAACAGTTAGATATAGCACTTGGAGTGAAGGGGATCAAAGGATATGTGGGACAGGCTGAATCAGGCTATTGAGTTAGATGGTCAGCCATGATCATAATGAATGGTGGAGTAGGCTCGAGTGATCGAATGGTCTCCTCCTGCTCGTATTTTCTATGTTTCCAAGAAACTATCAGTGATTTTCGTTAAAAACCCATCTGGTTCACTTCTTTCTGCCATCCTGATTGGTGTGGCTGAATATATTTAATTCCTAATGAAATAGAATATAGAGGTTACAGCCATGGAAACAGGTCCTTTGGCTTCCCCATGCTGCCCCTTTTTAAACCCTAAGCCAGTCTCAGTTGCCCGTGTTTCGCCAATATCCCTCTATGCCCATCTTACCCATGTAAATATCTAAATGCTTTTTAAAAGACAAAATTGTACCCGCCTCTACCTTGTTCCAGGCACTTACCCCCACCCCCACCCCCACCCCCACCCCCACTTGTGAAAAAATTGCCCCTCTGGACCCTTTTGTATCTCTCTCCTCTCATCTTAAACCTATGCCCTCTATTTTTGACTCCCTTACCTTTGGGAAAAGATATTGACTATCCAACTTGTCTATGCCCCTCATTATTTTATAGACCTCTATAAGATCATCCCTCAGCCTCCGACGTTCCAGGGAAGAAAGTCCCAGCCTTTCCAGCCAATCCTTCTAACTGAAAACATCAAGTCCTGGTAGCGTCCTAGTAAATCTTTTCTGCACTCTTTTTAGTTTAATAATATCCTTTCTATAACAGGGTGACCAAAACTGTACACAGTAGTTCAAGCATGGCCTTACCAATGTCATGTACAACTTCAACAAGACATCCCAACTCCTGTATTCAATGTTCTGACCAGTGAAACCAAGCATGCCAAATGCCTTCTTCACCACTCTGTCCACCTGTGATTCTACTTTCAAGGAGCTATGAACCTGTATCTCTTTGTTCTGTAACTCTCCCCAGTGCCCTACCATTAACTGAGTAAGTACTGTCCTGGTTCAATCTACCAAAATGCATCATTCGCATTTACCTAAATTAAACTCCATCTGTCATTCGTCAGCCCACTGGCCCAATTGATCAAGATCCCATTGCAATCCTACATAACCTTTTTCCCTGTCCATAATGCCACCAATCTTGGTGTCATCTGCAAACTTACTAACCATGAGGGTGCAGAGGAGGTTTACTAGGATGTTGCCTGGTATGGTGGGGAGGTCCTATGAGGAGAGACTGAGGGATTTAGGGTTGTTTTCGTTGGAAAGAAGGCGGCTAAGAGGGGATCTTATTGAAACATATAAGATGATTAGAGGTTTAGATAGGGTGGATAGTAATAGCCTTTTTCCTCGGATGGAGAAAGCTAGCACGAGGGGGCATGGCTTTAAATTAAGGGGGGGTAGCTACAGGACGGATGTCAGGGGTAGGTTCTTTACCCAGCGGGTGGTGAGGGATTGGAATGCCCTGCCTGCTGCAGTTGTAAATGCGTCTAGTTTGGGGGCGTTTAAGAGATCTCTGGATAGGTTTATGGACGAAAAGGGATTGGTATAGGCTAGTGGGTCATTGTTTTTGTAACTGGTCGGCGCAACATCGTGGGCCGAAGGGCCTGTTCTGCGCTGTAATGTTCTATGTTCTATGTTCTATATGTCTTCTAAATTCTCATCCAAATCGTTAATATAAATGACTAGTAACAGTGGACCAAGCACCAATCCCTGAGGCACACCACTGGTCACCGGCCTCCAGTTTGAAAAATGACCCTCTACAGCTACCCTCTGTTTTCTGTCATTAAGCCAATTTTGTATCCATCCTCACCCTGGATCCTGTGAGATTTAATCTTATGCAACAACCTACCATGTGGTACCTTGCCAAAGGCCTTGCCTAAAATCCATGTAGATAACATCAACTACACTGCCCTCAGACAGGACTGGCTGAACTGGGGCCTTTGTACAGAGATTAGCATAATGGGCAGTTCACTCTCAGTCACATCCATCTGGATCAGACATGTATCAAATATTTTTAATTCCCATTCCAAAATGTTGACTAAAATAACTGATTTTTTCAATCAGGAAAGGGGAGCTTCTGCACAACTCAACAATTGGTCAACAGGCAACATTACTGTGCAAAAAAATTCAGAGATCCCCGCTGGATACATGGGTTCAAATCCCACTGTGGCAGCTATAAGTCTGGATGCTAGTCATGATAACGGTGACCGTGTGGGTAATGGTGACCGTGTGGATAATGGTGACAGTGTGGGTAATGGTGACAGTGTGGGTAATGGTGACAGTGTGGGTAATGGTGACAGTGTGGGTAATGGTGACCGTGTGGGTAATGGTGACAGTGTGGGTAATGGTGACAGTGTGGGTAATGGTGACCGTGTGGATAATGGTGACAGTGTGGGTAATGGTGACAGTGTGGGTAATGGTGACAGTGTGGGTAATGGTGACTGTGTGGGTAGTGGTGACAGTGTGGGTAATGGTGACAGTGTGGGTAATGGTGACCGTGTGGATAATGGTGACAGTGTGGGTAATGGTGACAGTGTGGGTAATGGTGACTGTGTGGATAATGGTGACAGTGTGGGTAATGGTGACAGTGTGGGTAGTGGTGACAGTGTGGGTAATGGTGACAGTGTGGGTAATGGTGACAGTGTGGGTAATGGTGACCGTGTGGGTAATGGTGACAGTGTGGATAATGGTGACAGTGTGGGTAATGGTGACCGTGTGGGTAATGGTGACCGTGTGGGTAATGGTGACTGTGTGGATAATGGTGACCGTGTGGATAATAGTGACTGAATAACAGAATCAGTCTGTGTGCGTAGGCCAGCTCTCTGAAGAATCTGCCCAATGCACATAGCCACTGTGCTCTTACCCAGATTCTTGGAAAGCTTTATTTTTAAATACATAAAGCAGAGACTGGAGTTGTCAACACAAGCAGATATAAACAGGAGCAATCACCGGGTAAGGAATACCACAAATAACAGCTGCCAAGTTTCTAATAGCATCCTGTGGCAGCAGTTTATCACATTCCTGATTAAGAGGAATCGTGCTTGCAAACCAGTGTATGCTACAGTGCAGATTGGTAGGGCAACTCACAAAGTTGTGCGCTTATAACAGAGAGAAGTAATGTCACTGATCCATTTTTTAAAAAATTGATGTTTATATTGCACTATTCACAGTCATCAGACATTTCAAAACACTTTATAGCCAATGAATTTTGAAGTGCAGTTACTGTTGTAATGTAGGACAGGGAGCAGCTAATTTGTATAAAACAAGTTCCCATAAACAGCAACGTGATAATAACCAGAATATCTGTTTTAGTGATGATAAATATTGGACAGGACACTGGGAAGAAACCCACTCATCTTCAAAATAGTACCATGGGATCTTTTACACACACGAGAGCAGGTAGCTCGGGCATTGGCAACTTTCAAGTCAGGGAGTGGGAATTTCATGTTCATATTCGTTCATGCTCATGTTCATGTTCAAATCAGGGAGTGGGGATTGACCTGCAATCCTTGTGACATACAGAGTGACTGAGCCACAACTGACACTGAATACATTGTACATCACTGTCTGTGGCTATTGCATTCATTTATTTTTTTTAATTCCTCTGTAGGACATGGACATCACTGGCTGGCCAGCATTTATTGCCTATAGCCCTTGGAGGGCAGTTGAGAGTCAACCACATTGCTGTGGCTCTGGAGTCACATGTAGGCCAGATTTCCTTCCCTAAAGGGCAATGGTGAGCCAAATGGGTTTTTCCAACAAGCAACAGTGGTTTCATGGTCATCAGTAGATAGTTAATTCCATATTTTTTTAAAAATTGAATTCAAATTCCACCATCTGCCAGGCCGGGACTCAAAACCGGGTCCTCAGAATATTAGCTGAGTTTCTGGATTAATAGCCTAACTATACCACTAGGTCATTGCCTCCCTGTAGAGCCACAGATAGCTCAGCAGGCCAGCCTTACATCCACTGCTGTTGGATACCAACCATTTATAAGATCCCATTTCCCACATCCATCTAAATTTGACCTTTTCAAATATTTATCCAATTTAACTTCAAGTGGCATTGGTAGTTTACACCTCATTTATGAATGAGAATATCTAAAGTGTTATATATCTGCCAATTTATGATATATTTTATACTTCTTGGAGCTGTGTAGTGATGACACAGGTTTCTAAGTCTGTGACAGATTTATTTACAAGACTTTTAAAATACCACTGCAATCACAGTATGTCTGCACCCAGACATATAGTTCCATTTCTAGGTTTTTCTGTGTTGTCTGTTTGTTTGATGTCCGAGTCAACATGCATACTCAACCAATCAAGCACAATGGACATAGGTTCACTAGCATAATCACGTAATCAAACAAACTATTGTTAATGACAGCAAGTGACACCATTTCCTTAACCCTAAGCCATATCACAGAGACACAGAGGCAATGCCAGTGGTCTGTAAGGTTAGACCTTTGTTCCATTGGAACTCCACATAAAGTTCCCACAACAGGTGTCACAGGTGGGGTGGGCAGGAAAGATTAGGATGGGGACAGATGGCATCAGGAAAATTAGTTGTCCCCAACATGTTCACAGCCTTACTCAGGTTTCAGTTCAGCACAAAGAAAGTAATCTGCATTCTACAGCAAGCTGCATTGTATAGAGCCAGTCCCACAGTCAGTAGTATCACAGTGACCAAGTGTATGATCCATAATCCAGTGCATTGAGAGTGCCATCTACCTGGAGAGCACAGAGTGTAGTGGGGAGGGGAAAGACACAGAGTGGTAGAGGGAAGGGTGAGGGTGGATAGGGGAGGGACACAGAGACAAAAGAGAAAATGCTGGAAAATCTCAGCGGCTCCAGCTCTGATGAAGGGTCATCCAGACTTCAAGTGTTGGCTCTACTCTTTCTCCACAGATGCCGTCAGATCTGCTGAGATTTTCCAGCATTTTCTGTTTGTGTTTCAGATTCCAGGGTCCACAGCACTTTGTCTTTATCTGAGGGACACACAGACACTATTCCAATAAATAATATGCAGGATCACAAAGAGCTGATGATAGTCTAGCTCTGACTGAGAGGGACAACTGATGGAACTTTGTAGTGTAAATACTGGGCTAAATTTTGCTGGCAAAGTAACTGTGTGTAAATTACACTTATGCATTCATAAATAAAATGACCTGTAAATTCAGGGCATGAAGTTATGATGTGAACCTTCAGAACTTTCTGCCAATTTACTTCAGATAGATTATATCTCATCCTTAACAACCCCATTACTTGAAAGACTTACTGGTTTGCACATTAATTACCCATTGAACTCACTGTGGGAAGTTTGGGCTGCTCCTTAACAGCGTAGCTATTTCTCTGGCCACCTGAGAATTCTTACTTCCATTGTTAATGAATCAGAATAAAGTCTGAACAAATTTCCTTCACTCCAATATCGAATCAATCAAATCTATTCGCATGGACATCAAGTTAAAAAGACCCTGATAAGTTTGGGGTGAGGGGGTGTCAGGGAGATTATTTCAGTTATAATATCACTCCGTTAATGAACCTGAAATGCAAACAGTCTCACGAATGTGTGCTGTACATAGTGAGGGAGGTAATTATTGCTGTACAGTACAGTGACCCAGCAATAGTGTATTCAACATTGGAGTGAGAAAGCGACCAGCCCACAGTGCAGGCAAAGACATCCTGGAAAAAATTAACAAAAAAATTGACTTTTGAAATTATTCATAGTATGTGGGTGTCACTAGCTGCACCAGCACTTATTGCCCATCCCTTGTTCCCCATGAACTGAGAGGGTCTCTAGGCCATTTCAGTTGAGAGTCAACCAGGTTGCTCTGGAGTCACATACAGGGCAGACCGGGTAAAAACGGCAGATTTCCTTCCATAAGTGCGGCCGCACTTGGAGTACTGTGTGCAGTTCTGGTCCCCGCATTACAAGAAGGATGTGGAGGCATTGGAGAGGGTGCAGAGGAGGTTTACTAGGATGTTGCCTGGTATGGTGGGGAGGTCCTATGAGGAGAGACTGAGGGATCTAGGGTTGTTTTCGTTGGAAAGAAGGCGGCTAAGAGGGGATCTTATTGAAACATATAAGATGATTAGAGGTTTAGATAGGGTGGATAGTGATAGCCTTTTTCCTCGGATGGAGAAAGCTAGCACGAGGGGGCATGGCTTTAAATTAAGGGGGGGTAGCTACAGGACGGATGTCAGGGGTAGGTTCTTTACCCAGCGGGTGGTGAGGGATTGGAATGCCCTGCCTGCTGCAGTTGTAAATGCGTCTAGTTTGGGGGCGTTTAAGAGATCTCTGGATAGGTTTATGGACGAAAAGGGATTGGTATAGGCTAGTGGGTCATTGTTTTTGTAACTGGTCGGCGCAACATCGTGGGCCGAAGGGCCTGTTCTGCGCTGTAATGTTCTATGTTCTATGTTCTATAAAGGACATTGGTGAACAAGGTGGGTTTTTCTAACAACTGACAATGGTTTTGTGGTCATCAGTAGATTCTTAATTTCAGATAATTTTTATTGAAATCGAATTTCACCATCTGCTGTGGTGAGATTCAAACCCGGATCCTGAGAACATTAGTTGAATTTTTGGATTAATAGTTTAGTGAAAATATAGAGTCATAGAGACTTACAGCATGGAAACAGGCCCTTCGGCCCAATTTGTCCATGCTGCCCTTTTTTGTTAAAACCCTTAAGCTAATCCCAATGGCTCACATTTGGCCCATATCCCTCTATACCCATTGTACCCATGTAACTAAATGCTTTTTAAAAGAAAAAATTGTACCCGCCTTTACTACTACCTCTGGCCAGTTTGTTCCAGACACACACCACCCTCTGTGTGAAAAAATTGCCCATCTGGACACTTTTGTATCTCTCCCCTCTCACTTTAAACCTATGCCCTCTAGATTTAGACTCCCCTACTTTTGGGAAAAGATATTGACTATCTATCTTGTCTATGCCCCTCATTATTTTACATATCTCTATAAGGTCACCCCTCAGCCTCCTACGCTCCAAAGAAAATGTCCCAGTCTATGCACCCTCTCCTTATAACTCAATGCTACCTCTGTACTGACCCTCTGACAGTGCAGCACTCCCTTAGTATAAAAATAAGGACACAATTCTAAAGGCGGTGCAAGAATAGGGAGACCTTGGTAAATAGGACATGGAGACTCTGGAGGGAGTGCAGAGGAGGTTTACCAGGATGTTGCCTGGTGTGGAAGGACTGGGTTATGAGGAAAGATTGAGCAAATTGGGGCTGTTTTCCCTTGAAAGACGGCGACTGAGGGGGGATCTAATAGAGGTATATAAGATTATGAAGGGTATAGATAGAGTAAACAGTGGTAAGCTATTTCCTATGTTAGGGGCATACAGTACAAGGGGCCATGGGCTTAGGGTGAGGGGACAGAGGTATAACACGAATATTAGAGGGAGGTTTTTCACACAGAGGGTAGTGGGGGTATGGAATGCTCTGCCAAGCAAGGTGGTGGAGGCAGGCACGCTGGATTTGTTTAAGAGTAACTTAGACAGGCACATGAGTGGGTTGGACTTGGGAGGATATAGGAAATTGTTTTAAATAAGGTTCATTAGCATTGGGACGTCCCTGGTAAAGTTTCAGGATGAGGAATGATACTAACGTTTTTCTCTTTTAATTCACAGGTTTTAAGTCAGTCCGCCTTGTGGTCCAACGAGGGGCATACATGCAATGGGTCGTACTAGGGCTGCTCTTGGATGTTCGAGATTGGCCTAGTGCTTCATGTTGTTAGTGTGTGCCTAAACTGGACCAGATACTGGGCAACACGACAGCTCAGTGACTATCACTGTTAGCTGTGCAGACACATAGATTTGGGCCGGTGTCTGTGGGAGTTTGCGCATTCTCCCCGTGCTTGCGTGGGTTTTCTCCGGGTGCTCCGGTTTCCTCCCACACCCCAAAGATGTGCTATTAGGCTGATTGGAGGTAATAAATTGTCCCTAAATTAGTTTCCCTCAATGTGGATGGCCATAAAACAATAGATAAGGGTCATGGGTGGAGGGGGGGACTGGTAATGTTAAAATGGTGGCGCGGGCTCGTTGGGCCGAAGGGCCTGTTTCCCGGGCTGTTTTTGTTCTTTGTTCTTTGTATGCATATTAATCAATGAACAGGTTAAAAACCAATAAGGGATCGTGAACATTTTCAACAGTGTAGAGTACCAAAGCAAGCAAGTTATGTTAAACATAGACGTGATCGGTTTCAGTTTAAGTATTGTGTCCAGTTCACACACCACACTTTAAGAAAGATGTGAAGACGTTGAAGGGAGTGCGGAAAAGATGACAAGAATGATTCCAGGTGTAAGGCATTTCAGCTATCTGACAGATCGGAGAAGTTTGTGCTGCTTCCCTTGGAGAGGAGAAGGTTGATAAGAGATTTGGTCGAGGCGTTCAAAATCATAACCACCTGGACAGAGTAGATAGAGGGAAATTGACCCCAATGGTGGAAGGATCAAATACCATAGGACACTGACTTGAAGTAACAGCCAAAAAGAGTAATGGAAATAATAGAGAAACAGGTTCACAAAGTGTGGCTAGGAACTGGAATACACTGTCTGAGAGTGTGGTGAAGATAGATTCATGATATGGAGATGCCGTCGTTGGAATGGGGTAAACACAGTAAGAAGTCTGACAACACCAGGTTTAAGTCCAACCGATTTATTACTGTCAAATAAATCGGTTGGACTGAAACCTGGTGTTGTCAGACTTCTTACTGTAAAGACTGATTCACACAGAGTGTGGATAGGATCTGGAATGCATTGTCTGCGAGTATGGTGGAGACGCAGTCAATTAAAGCTTTCATAAAGGAATTTGATTTTTATCTGTATAAATGAAAGCAAATTACCGTGGATGCTGGAATCTGAAACAAACAATGCTGGAGAATAGAGAATAGAACTAACATTTCAAGCCTGGAGCTAGTTCTGACAGAGGATCGTGCAGACTCAATATGTTGGCTCTATTGTCTCTCTACATGTTGCCAGACCTCCTGAGATTTTCATGGGTTTTTAACTGAGTGGATGAATATTGCCAGAGAAATGAATTGCTGCTGCAGAGAGCTGGCACTGACATAATGGGCCAAATGGCCTCCCACAACTACACCCATTCAATGATTTCAGCACAGTCTGGTTTAGCTGTTTGTATTCCCCCCACCTGCAATACAGCTCTCACACACTCAAACATAATCAGAGCTCAGCACCATTTGAATCCAACTGTGAAACATTACAATAGAAAGTTAAAGCAGTTACAAGTCAGGGAGTTCAAGCATATGCTGTCAGCCTGTTAAAAACCACTTACTTACCAAGTGCCAGCAAAATACTGAGAATCACAGTTGCAGCCACAAACATGAAGAGGGCTACTTTCAGCAGCCTGTTCTGCCATCTCCCTGTCACAGGGTTTGCGCTCTCTAATACTTCCATTTGCATGCTGTCCAAAGCTGACTCCTCCACTCACCCCCACTCTTTGAAAATATTCTAACTCTGTCCTCCAAAGCTGGAACAAAATCCCCTGCTTTTGGGTGAGAATAGTGACTGTACACAGCGTTCCTCTCACGCTTTCAGAGAAAGAAGTGTCTGCTCGCCTTCCCCTGAATGCCACTTGGGAGATTGTCGATCTCTGTTTACGTACAACCACCAAGTTGGTTGCTGAGGAAGACAGCAGAGAGATTTATTAAATTGGATTACATCTGCCCCAGTCAGAAAGCAGCAGCGAATCCTAACTCAGCCTGCAACTTTCAAACAACGAAACACCACATAGGAAACTCTGTGCCACAGCTGCACTCCAACTTTCTACACGCAGACATTTGTTGGTATATTGGACAATTTGTAATGTAATAATTAAAACGTAACATGAATGCAGAATTGCACTATTTACATTATGTCACTGAAAGAAACAACAGTGAGGGATTCTAGTAATGCGTTACCTTATATTTCATTACTGATTTTCTGCCTTTAATCTTTCCCTGATTTGAGAATCAGATAACACTATTTTTAATCCTCAAACACATTCCCACTCAGAGTAATGTTTCTGTCCAGCGCTGGACACATTAAAACCAGGATCGCTGCCCTTATTCAGTTACAAATTCATTTTCCACCTGGCTTCCAAATTCAGTGATTTCTGGCAGCTCTCGCTTTATTCCGAAGCAATCATTTCAAAAACAACTGCAAAACATGAGGCACCAACACTCAATCCCTCTTCACTGTGAGAGTTCCAGGCAAGGAGCAGAAATCAACACAATTCCGTTATTTCAGAATAGTAATAACTCCATTTCTTTTAACCGCTGCAAAACAAACTTCCTACCAAACTCTCTAAACCACTCAATTCCCTCACCTCTCTCACCTCTCAGTACACTATGGGCAGCATTGTAGCACAGTGGTTAGCACTGCTGCTTCACAGCTCCAGGGTCCTGGGTTTGATTCCTGGCTTGGGTCACTGTCTATGTGGAGTTTGCACATTCTCCTCGTGTCTGTGTGGGCTTCCTCTGGGTACTCTGGTTTCCTCCCACAGTCCAAAGATGTGCGGGTTAGGTTGATTGGCCGTGCTAAGAAATTGCCCCTTAGTGTCCAGGGATGCACAGATTAGAGGGATTGGTGGGTATAATATGTAGGGATAGGGGGTAGGGCCTGGGTGGGATTGTGTTTGGTGCAGACTCGATGGGCCTCTTTCTGCACTGTAGGGTTCTATGATTCAATACATCCCAATCTCTCTACACCCTCTCGTCTCTTTATTATTCATTCATGGGAGTCACTGGCTGGCCAGTATTTATTGCCCATCCCTATTGCCCTGTTCAGAGGGCAGTTGAAAGTCAACCACATTGTTGTGGTTCTGGAGTCATATGTAGGTCAGACCAGGTAAGGATGGCAGATTTCCTACCCTCAAGGACATTTTTGAAACAGATGGGTTTTTCCGACAATGGACAATGGTTTCATGGTCGTCAGTAGATTTTAATTTCAGATATATTTCTTTTTTTCAAATTCCACCATCTGCCGTGGTGGGATTCGAACCTGGGTCCTCAGAACATTAGCTGAGTTTCTGAATTAATAGTCCTCACCACATCTCCCTCCCTTCTCATCATCCACCCTTTCTCTCATCCCTTCATCACTCACCCCCCTTGCTCACCCACACCATACCCCTTCCCACTTCTAACTTATCCATCCTTTCACACCTTGTCCACACCCTATCCCTTGCCACTACCTCATATCACCCTCTCCATTCCTCAATACCCATCATCCACCCCTGCCCTCGTCCCCTCCTCACTCCTCTTTATCCCCTCCTCACTACCGTTCAGTCTCCCCTCCCTCACAGCCCATTATCCATCCTCTATCCTCATCCCTTCTCACTCTCCACCCCTCAACAACCACTACACCCCTTCTCCCCACACCCATACCTCAACTTCTTCAGATGTCTTCAGAAAATTCACCCAAAGGTGAATTTCCAAGAGGTTTGGGATGTAAGATAGCTTCTTGAGGAAGTTCCTGGAGCTCACAAGCCATCATCATCATGTTTCAATGCCAGTAAAAAATATCTTCACAAATTAACATCTACATTGATTCTGGAGCCTGCTGGACTTTGAGACCATGTTTCTACTCTAGACCACACTGGCTTTACACTCTAACAACAATGTCCATCAAACATTGATCGCACTTTTACAATATTTGAAATAATTTTGTTCACCAATGACTGTGTGGCCAAGTTCCCCGCCAAATTCATTTTCACGTTTGCTAATGACATCACTGTAGTGGGTCAGATCTCATAGAAACCCTACAGGGCTAAAAGAGGCCCATCAAGTCTGCAGTGACCACAATCCCACCCAGGCCCTACCCCCATATCCCGACATATTTACCCACTAATCCCTTTAACCTACGCATCTCAGGACACTAAGAGGCAATCTTAGCATGGCCAATCAACCTAATCTGCACATCTTTGGACCGTGGGAGGAAACAGAGTACCTGGAGGAAACCCACACAGACACGAGGAACAGTGATGAGACAGAGTACAGGAATGAGATAGAGAATCTGGTGAACTGGTGCAACAACAATAATCTCTCCCTCAATGTCAACAAAACGAAGGAGATAGTCATCGACTTCAGGAAGCATAGTGGAGGGCATCAGTGGGGACAAAATAGAAATGTTTGAGAGTTTCAGGTTTTTAGGTGTCCAAATCAGCAAAAACCTGTCCTGATCCCTCCATGCAGACACTATAGAACATAGAACATTACAGCGCAGAACAGGCCCTTCGGCCCACGATGTTGTGCCGACCAATTAAAAAGCAATGACCCTCTAACCTAAACCAAACCCTTTCCATCCATAAACCTATCCACGGATCTCTTAAACGCCCCCAAACTAGGCACATTTACAACTGCAGCAGGCAGGGCATTCCAATCCCTCACCACCCTCTGGGTAAAGAACTTACCCCTGACATCCGTCCTATAACTACCCCCCCTTAATTTAAAGCCATGCCCCCTCGTGCTAGCTTTCTCCATCCGAGGAAAAAGGCTATCACTGTCCACCCTATCTAAACCTCTAATCATCTTATATGTTTCAATAAGGTCCCCTCTTAGCCGCCTTCTTTCTAACGAAAACAACCTCAAATCCCTCAGTCTCTCCTCATAGGACCTCCCCTCCATACCAGGCAACATCCTGGTAAACCTCCTCTGCACCCTCTCCAAAGCCTCCACATCCTTCCTGTAATGTGGGGACCAGAACTGCACACAATACTCCAAGTGCGGCCGCACCAGAGTCTTGTACAGTTGCAACATGACGCTGCGGCTCCTAAATTCAATCCCCCTACCAATAAACGCCAAGACACCGTATGCCTTCCTAACAACCCTATCTACTTGATTCCCAACTTTCAGGGATCTATGTACACATACACCTAGATCCCTCTGTTCATCCACACTATTCAGAGTCCTACCGTTAGCCCTATACTCAACACATCTGTTATTCCTGCCAAAGTGAATTACCTCACACTTTTCCACATTAAACTCCATCCGCCACCTCTCAGCCCAGCTCTGCAACTTGTCCAAGTCCCCCTGTAAACTAAGACACCCTTCCTCACTATCTACCACACCTCAGACTTTGGTGTCATCAGCAAATTTACTAATCCATCCAACTATACCCTCATCCAGATCATTTATAAAAATTACAAACAGCAGTGGCCCCAAAACAGATCCCTGAGGCACACCACTTGTAACTGAACTCCATGATGAATACTTACCATCAACCACCACCCTCTGTCTCCTATCCGCCAGCCAATTCCTGATCCAATTACCTAAGTCACCCTCAATCCCATACATCTGCATTTTCTGCAGAAGCCTTCCATGGTGAACCTTATCAAACGCCTTACTAAAATCCATATATACCACGTCAACTGCCTTACCCCCATCCACCTCTTTGGTCCCTTTCTCAAAAAACTCAATAAGGTTAGTAAGGCACGACCTACCCTCCACAAAACCATGCTGACTATCTCCAATCAACTCATTACTCTCCAAATAACTATAAATCCTATCCCTAATAATTTTTTCTAAAACCTTGCCCACAACAGAAGTAAGACTCACCGGTCTATAATTCCTGGGGAAGTCTCTGTTCCCCTTCTTAAACAATGGGACAACATTTGCCATCCTCCAATCCCCCGGTACTATACCAGAGACCAACGACGACCTGAAGATCAGAGCCAGTGGCTCTGCAATCGCCTCTCTTGCCTCCCAGAGAATCCTAAGGTAAATCCCATCCGGCCCAGGGGACTTATCTATTTTCAAACCCTCAAGAATATCCAGCACATCCCCCTTATCAACTGCAATACTGTCCAGTTTACAACCCTGTAACCCAGTGTTCTCCACAGCTACATTTATGTCCCCCTGCGTGAACACCGAAGAGAAATATTGGTTCAATGCCTCTCCAATCTCTTCCGGCTCCACACACAAATTCCCACTGCTGTCTCTAACTGGCCCCAATCTTGCCCTAACCAACCTTCTGTTCTTAACATAGCTATAGAGTGCCTTAGGATTCTCCTTAATCCTATCAGCCAAAGTCTTCTCATGTCCTCTTTTAGCCCTTCTTAACTCACTCTTCAACTCCCTCCTAGCCAATCTAAAGCTTTCTAGTGCACTACCCGAGCCCTCAAGTCTCATCCGGACATAAGCCTCCTTTTTCTTTTTAACCAGCGAACCAACTATAGTTAAGAAAGCCCACCAACACCTCTACTTTCTCAGAAGACTAAGGAAATTCAGTACGTCCACTACAGCTCCCACCAACTTCATAGAAGATCATAGATCATCGAATCTACAGTGCAGAAAGAGGCCCTTTGGCCCATCGAGTCTGCACTGACCACAATCTCACCCAGGCTCTACCCCCATATCCCTACATATTTTACCCACCAACCCCTCTAACCTAAGCATCCCAGGATACTAAGGGGCAATTTTAGCACGGCCAAACAACCCAACCTGCACATTTTTGGACTGTGGGAGGAAACCGGAGCACCCGGAGGAAACTCACACAGACATGAGGAGAATGTGCAAACTCCACACAGACAGTGATCGGAATTGAACCCAGGTCCCTGGAGCTGTGAAGCGGCAGTGCTAACCACTGTGCTACCGTGCTGCCCATAAGATGCCCTACAGATGCACCATAGAAAGCCTTCTTTCTGATTGTATGACAGCTTGGTACAGCTCCTGCTCTGTCCAAGACCACAAGGAACTACAGAGAGCCGCGAATGAAGCCCAGTCCATCACTCAAACCAGCCGCCCATCCAATGGCATTACCTACACTTCCCGCTACCTCAGAAAAGCAGCCAACATAATCACAGACCCCGGACATACTCTCTTCAGCCTTCTTCCATCGGGAAAAAAATATTTAAATGTCTGAGATCACGCACCAATCGATTCAAAAACAGCTTTTTCTCTGCTGCTATCAGACTTTTGAATGGACCTACCTCAAACTAAATAGATCTTTCTCTAACCGTAGCTATGGCTGTAACATTACATTCTGCACTCTCTCCTTTTCTTTCCTAATTGTGGCTTTCTCTGTATAGCAGGCAAGAAACAATACTTTCCACTTTATACTAATACATGTGACAATAATCAAATCAAATCAAACTTTACAACTTCTTCCAGCACAACAGCTCTGCTGCTAAGCCTGTAGCTGTACCCGGGCGAGCCCACACCTGGGCGAGCCCACACCTGGAAAAGCCCACACCCCCCCGAGCCCGCACCCCCCCGAGCCCGCACCCCCCCGAGCCCGCACCCCCCCGAGCCCGCACCCCCCCGAGCCCGCACCCCCCCGAGCCCGCACCCCCCCGAGCCCGCACCCCCCCGAGCCCGCACCCCCCCCGAGCCCGCACCCCCCCGAGCCCGCACCCCCCCGAGCCCGCACCCCCCCGAGCCCGCACCCCCCCGAGCCCGCACCCCCCCCGAGCCCGCACCCCCCCGAGCCCGCACCCCCCCGAGCCCGCACACCCCCGAGCCCGCACACCCCCGAGCCCGCACCCCGCCGAGCCCGCACACCCCCGAGCCCGCACACCCCCGAGCCCGCACACCCCCGAGCCCGCACCCCCCCGAGCCCGCACACCCCCGAGCCCGCACACCCCCGAGCACGCACACCCCCGAGCACGCACACCCCCGAGCACGCACACCCCCGAGCACGCACACCCCCGAGCACGCACACCCCCGAGCCCGCACCCGGAAAAGCGCAGACCCGGAAAAGCCCAGACCCGGAAAAGCCCAGACCCGGAAAAGCGCAGACCCGGAAAAGCGCAGACCTGGAAAAGCCCAGACCCGGAAAAGCCCAGACCCGGAAAAGCCCACACCTGGAAAAGCGCAGATCTGGAAAAGCGCAGACCTGTACCTAACAAAGAACGAAGTAAATGACAGCACAGGAACAGCCCTTCGGCCCTCCAAGCCTGCACCAACCATGCTGCCCGACTGAATTAAACCCCCCGATCCTTCCAGGGACTGTATCCCTTCAGCCCCCTCACACTCACTCAAACTCTACCCAGGCCACTCACACACTCTCTCCCCAGCCCTCACACTCTCTCCCTCTCTCCACCGCCCCCCTCACACTCACTCCCTCTCCACAGCCCATGACACTCATTCTCTCACCAGCTCCCTCACACTCTCTCCCTCTCTCCCCAGTCCTCTCACAGTCTCTCTCTCTCTCTCTTCCCGCAGCTCTCTTACACTCTGTCTCTCTCTCTCCAGCCCCTCACACATCTCTCGGCCAGGGTATTGAGTTTAAAAATTGACAAGTCATGTTGCAGCTTTATAGAACCTTAGTTAGGCCACACTTGGAATATAGTGTTCAATCCTGGCCACCACACTACCAGAAGGATGTGGAGGCATTGGAGAGGGTAGAGAAAAGATTAACCAAGATGTTGCCTGGGCATTAGCCATGAGGAGAGGTTGGAGAAACTTGGTTTATTCTCACTAGAGCAACAGAGGTTGAGGGGAGACCTGATAGAAGTCTACAAGATATTGAGAGGCATGGACAGAGTGGATAGTCAGAAGCTTTTCCCCAGGGTGGAAGAGTCAATTACTAGAGGGCACAGGTTTAAGGTGCGAGGGGCAAGGTTTAAAGGAAATGTACGAGGCAGATTTTTTACACAGAGAGTAGTGGGTGCCTGGGACTCGTTGACGGAGGGAGGTAGTGGGAGTGGATACGGTAGTGACTTTTAAGGGGCGTCTTGAGAAGTACATGAATGAGATGGGGATAAAGGGGTCCCCGGAGGGTAGGGGGTTTCAGTTAAGTCGGGCAGGATGGTCGGTGTAGGCTTGGAGGGCCGAAGGGCCCGTTCCTGTGCTGTAATTTTCTTTGTTCTTCCCCCAGCTTCCTCACACTCTCTCCCTCTCCCCTCAGCCCTCACACTCTCTCCCTCTCCCCCTCAGCCCTCACACTCTCTCCCTCTCCCCTCAGCCCTCACACTCTCTCCCTCTCCCCCTCAGCCCTCACACTCTCTTCCTCTCTCCCCTCAGCCCTCACACTCTCTCCCTCTCCCCTCAGCCCTCACACTCTCTCCCTCTCCCCCTCAGCCCTCACACTCTCTCCCTCTCCCCTCAGCCCTCACACTCTCTTCCTCTCTCCCCTCAGCCCTCACACTCTCTCCCTCTCCCCTCAGCCCTCACACTCTCTCCCTCTCCCCTCAGCCCTCACACTCTCTCCCTCTCCCCTCAGCCCTCACACTCTCTCCCTCTCCCCTCAGCCCTCACACTCTCCCCCCTCCCCTCAGCCCTCACACTCTCTCCCTCTCTCCCCTCAGCCCTCACACTCTCTCCCTCTCTCCCCAGCCCTCACACTCTCTCCCTCTCCCCTCAGCCCTCACACTCTCCCCCTCTCCCCTCAGCCCTCACACTCTCTCCCTCTCCCCCTCAGCCCTCACACTCTCTCCCTCTCCCCCTCAGCCCTCACACTCTCTCCCTCTCCCCTCAGCCCTCACACTCTCTCCCTCTCCCCTCAGCCCTCACACTCTCTCCCTCTCCCCTCAGCCCTCACACTCTCTCCCTCTCCCCTCAGCCCTCACACTCCCTCCCTCTCCCCTCAGCCCTCACACTCTCTCCCTCTCCCCAGCCCTCACACTCTCTCCCTCTCTCCCCAGGCCTCATGCTTTCTCTCTCTCCCACAGCCCCCTCACCTCTCTCCACAGCCCCCTCACACTTCCTATCTCCTCAGCCCCCACACTCTCTCCTTCTCCCCCCAGCCTGCTCACACACACTCTCTCTCTCCCCCCACTGGCTGTGCCCGTGCCTGTACCTGGCCAAGCCCACATCTGTACCTGGCCAAGAATGTACCTGTACCTGGCCAAGCCCGCATAAGAACATAAGAACATAAGAAATAGGAGCAGGAGTAGGCCATCTAGCCCTTCGAGCCTGCCCCGCCATTCAATAAGATCATGGCTGATCTGTCGTGGCTCAGTTCCACATTCCCGCCCTCTCCCCATAACCCTTAATCCCCTCTCTTATCAAAAACCCATCAACCCGCGTCTTAAAAATATTTAGCGAGGCAGCCTCCACCACTTCAACGGGCAGAGAATTCCAGAGATTCACCACCCTTTGAGTGAAGAAGTTCCTCCTCAACTCCGTTCTAAACCGCCCCCCCTTTATCTTGAGGCTGTGCCCTCTAGTCCTACTGTCCTTTCTGAGCGGGAAGAGTCTCTCCACCTCTATCCTATCCATCCCTTTCATCATCTTATACGTCTCAATGAGATCTCCCCTCATTCTTCTAAACTCTAACGAGTACAAGCCCAGTTTATTCAGCCTCTCCTCATAGCTCAACCCCCTCAACTCCGGTATCAGCCTAGTAAACCTCCTCTGCATTCCCTCCAAGGCCAAAATATCCTTGCGTAAGTGTAAGTTGCGTAAGGGCCCAAAACTGCACACAGTACTCCAGCTGCGGCCTCACCAGTGCCCAGTACCCCGCACCTGTACCTGGCTGAGCCTGATCAGTATATCAGCCTCTGAAGAACAACCTCTGCAGCTTCTGGAGGTTGTGTATTCTCCAACTTCAGTATCATCTATCTGTCCTACAACTATCTACACCTCCCAGATCCCCATTCCTACAGAAATTCTTCCACCTGAATGTTCCCTGATACTCAAAACTGCATCTGAACTTCACTCATTTCACTGGTTTTCATTGGTGCTCATTAACCCCATCTTTCTTTCCCATGTCATTGTTATTTCACCAAGGCGATCCCAACAAAATTCAAAATCCATTTAATTCCTATTTGAGGACATAATTTTATAAATCCTAGTTACTCTATAACTTTGACTGTATAACTCAAGCTTTGAACCAGCGGCTGCCCCAGACCCCAGTCTATCGATCGATTTTCTGTTTTCAGTCTTCCTTTCTTGTCACATTTCTCTCAGATGTACTTCCCTCCCTCTCCATTCCTTTCCCAAATTCTCAAGAGCCAGTTCTGATGAAAGGTTATTGACCTGAAAGGTTAACTGTTTCTCCCTTCATAGATACTGTCTCATGTGCATTTCTAGAATGTTTTGTTTTTACTTCTTTCAATACTCCTCTTCTAGCTCCTCTTCCACTGTCCCAAGTTTGACTTCCTCTTAGATAAGTCAACATCTTCACTCCAAACTCATCTTGGCATTCTTTGATTGGCTCCATCAAGGCATTTGGCACTGAATCTCTTTAAGTCAATCCTAATTCCTACCCCACTTGCTTGCCCAAGCTCCCACAAAGTGTGCCCACTGAGGGCATATATTGCCAAACTTCTTCTTGTTCAACTCACTGCTGACCCTGTGATCTCTGCCAATGGATCAGCCTCTCTCTATGTCTCCCTCCAGGCTGCCCAGATGCTGCTGAATGAGACTCTCGCCATCCATGAATTTATTGTGGATGATCAACAAAGAACAAAGAACAACCCAGCACAGGAAACAGGCCCTTCGGCCCAACGAGCCCGTGCCGCCATTTTAAAGCATTTTCCTACACCTACCTTGCCCCGTGTGTATGTGAATGGTACCCCCACTGTAGCCAGATTCAGGGGAGAATAGTGTAGGGTCAATTTGGTACACCAATCAGCCTAAGAGCACATCTTTGGTGTGTGGGAGGAAACCGGAGCACCCGGAGGAAACCCATGCAACCACAGGGAGAATGCGCAAACTCCCACAGACACTGGCCCAAATCCATGTATCTGCACAGATAGCAGTGATAGTCACTGAGCTGTTGTGGTGCCCATCTGCTGGTCCAGTTTAAGCACACAACGACACGAAGGACTAGGCTACTCTCGAAACATCCAAGAGCAGCCCACGCATGACCCATCGTGTGCATGCCCCTCGTTAGACAAGGTGGACCGATACCTGTGGATTAAAGAGACAAAACATCAACATATACTATTACATTTCCAGTATCGACCTGAGGCTCTGTCCCTTTTTAAAACCGTCTTATATAACCCTCCATCCCTGTTTCACTCATGTGCCGATCTAAGTAAACCTTAAACAAGTCCAGCGTGCCTGCTCTCATGTCAACATCACAGCCTTAACAAAAACCTGGCTGAGGGGTGATGACATCCTTCTCCTTAATGAAGCCTCCCGCTGACTACATCTTCCACCACTCGCCCCATCAAGATGATGGTGGTGGTGTGGCACTTACCACTGGCTCACACTGGCACACCGCCCCCCTCCAGCTCCTACCCAACTCTTCTAGAACTTTTTCCTCTTTTAAGTATCTCATCTAAATCCAGCCTTCTCACCTCTCATTTCAACTCATTATTCTCCACTCTCACCCACGTACGATAAAAATTTCCCAGGGAGATATCCTTTTTATTCATTTGTGGGACATGGGCTTTACTGTCTGGTCAGCATCTATTGCCTATCCCTAGTTGCTTTTGAGAAGGTGATGCTGAGCTGCCTTCTTGAAATGCTGTAGTCCACGTACTGTGGCTTGACCCACGTTAAGGAAAGAATTCCAGAATTTTGACCCAGTGAATGCAAAGTAATGACAATATGTTTCCAAGTCAGGATGGTGAGTGGCTTGGAGGGGAACTTCCAATAGTGGTATTCCCATGTATTTCCTGTCCTTGTCCTTCTAGATGGAAGTGGTTATGGGTTTAGAAGGTGCTGTCTAAGGATCTTTGGTGAATTTCCTCACTACTTTGTTACGTCAGCCTCTGTACTGGATGACTTTACATCCTTTGTCTCTTCAAGCTCTGTCTGAACCCATCAGTCTCTCGCTCTCTCCTCTCGCATTCACTGCTCTCTTATCCCCCTTTGATCTCACCCTCTGAATTAACAGCCCAACCCATATTCACAGCCTTTCACTTAACCTTAGCATCTCACATGGTACTGCTAGTCTAATTGAAGTGATTGGAAAATATGGGAGTCTCTGATCACCTCCTTGTATCACTCACCACCCACATACTCCCTTCTGTACCTCAATCCTACCTCCTCCGTCTTCACCCCCACTTCATTTACAACTGTATTTTCAAAATCTAAACCATGTAGCCTTTGGAATTTGCAGCTACTGTATGTACTTATCATCCCCTTCTCAGATATTTCGCAGTTACTGATTTGCTAAACATCACCTGCACCTTTGATATTGTGTTCCTTAATAAAACCATAATTTACTCTCATCTCTCCCCCTGGTAAGACTCTCATCATCACTCTCTTAAGTACATGGGATGCAGATATATACAGTAGATAACTGACTTAGCCATCAACTGACTAGATCACATGAAACACTATTGGGTTCAACTCGTGTCTGCTAAAACTACTCATTGTTCCAGGACCATCCTAGATTGCAAAAATAATGGATGGGATTTTCTGGATGTACACAACCAAAGGCCGGAAATTCCCACCCGAGATCAATAGATTTTTGAATAGTCTACTGGGATCAGAAAATCTCGTCCAATGTCTATTCTTCAATGCACTGTCATCATTAAGCTCCGCTCCACTCGCCAGCGACAGTCAGTGCAAGACGTTCACCAACCTGTCACTAAGAAGACCATCCAATCAGCTGCCATTTCCCTCCCTGCCACTAGTCTGCCTGGATAAACTTCCTCCTAGGCCAACAACCCACCCTGCTCTCAAACCCTGAACTCTCACCTTTCTCTCCTCTTGCCCTCTCTCAGCTCATCTTGTTCCCTCAATCTAATCCCGCCAGATTGCTGACACCAACTACCCTTCCTGGTCCCCATGTTCACCATGATGTGATCACAATGTCTGTATCTTTGAGACTTAATTACCCTGTAAAGACTTGCATTCCAATCATTATTTTGTAAATTGAGTTTGTGTAATCCTATGACCACAGCTGCTGCCACCTTTTACCAAAGTCCTCTAGATTGGTTGCTTGTGCTGTTTTAGATTTCAACAGCAACTAAAAGAAATATTTTGTTTATAGTGAGTTGCATTCAGTTTGCGGTTTTTGATTTGTTACCAGTAATCAGTGAGGTTGAGGTAGCCAATTGGATACAAAACTGGTTTAATGACAGGGTAGTTGTAGATGGTTGTTGCCAAAATGGAGGCCTATGGTCAGTTGTGTGCCTCAGGAATCAGTACTGAGTCCTCTGTTATTTGTCATTTGTATTAATGATTTGGATAAGAATTTAGGGGGCATGGTTAGTAGTTTGTAGATGACACCAAGATCGGCAGCATAGTGGACAGCGAAGAAGGTTGTCGAGGATTGCAATGGGATTTTGACCAATTGAGTCAGTGTGCTGATGAATGGCAGATGGGAGTTTAATTTAGATAAATGCAAGGTGATGCATTTTGGTAGAGTGAATCAGCTAATGGCGGGGCGTTGGTGAAAGTTATAGAACAAAGAGATCTAGAATACAGACTCCTTGAAAGAGGAGTCACAGATGGACAGGTGTTGAAGAAGGCATTCAGCATGCTTGGTCAGAACACTGAATACAGGAGTTGGGACGTCTTGTTGAAGTCGTACGTGTCAGGCAACACTAAGTACTGTGTGCAGTTCTGGTCACCCTGTTACAGAAAGGATATTATTAAACTGGAAAGAGTACAGTAAAGATTTACTAGGATGCTACCAGGACTTGATGGTTTGAGTTATAAGGAGAGGCTGAATAGTCTGAAACTTTTTCCCTAGAGTGTAGGAAGATTAGGGGCGAGCTTATAGAGGTCTATAAAATATTGAGGGGCATCGAGAAGGTAGATAGTCAACATCTTTTCCCAAAGGTAGGGGAGTTTAAAACCAGAGGGCATAGGTTTAAGGTGAAAAGGGAGAGACACAAAAAGGTTCAGAGGGGCAATCTTTTCACACAAGTGAGTGGTGAGTGTCTGGAGCTGCCAGAAGTAATAGTAGAGACAGGTAAAATTTTGTCTTAAAAGCATTTGGACAGTTACATGGGTAAAATGGATAGAGGGGTATAGGTCAAAAGCAGGTAATTTATTAATGATAAAAACTGGGCAAGCATGGTCAAGTTGGACCAAAGGGCCTGTTTCCATGCTGTAAACCTTGATGACAATACCTTTCTCTAAGACCCCATCTTCTTGTAAACAATACCTCTTCCTAAGACCCTATAATCTTTGCTAATGACTCTCTCAATATATCATGCAGATCAATGCACAGGAAACTCTAGCTTCTAGACTTAACAGGGCCAAATGGCTGCTTTGTTCTGGGTGATATTGAACTCTTGAATGTTGATGGGGTGGCACTCATCCAGGCAAGTGATGAGCATTCCATCACGCTCCTAACTTGTAGATGCTGTAAAGTCTTACAGGGATCCAGACACTGAGGCACCAGTCACAAAATTCCCCAGCCTCTGACCTGTAGTCAGAGTTAAATCAGTTGAGTTTCTGACTACTGCTAACTCAGAATACTGACAGTGAGAAATTCAGCAATAGCTTGTCATTGTAGCCCATGCCAAGGAGAGATGGTTAGATTCTCTATTTTTGGAGAGGGTTTTTGCTCAAGACCTGTGTAACATGAATGTTAATTGCCACTTATCAGACCGAGTTGAAACATTATCCAGGTCTTGCGGCATATGAGCACGGCTGCTTCAGTATTGGAGCAAGTGCATAAAATAATAAGGATGTCACACTTCAGCTATATAGGGCCTTGGTAGGACCATATCGCAAATACTTTGTGCGGTTTTAGACTCCTTATTTACAGAAGAATGAAAATACATCGGTGGCAGTTCAGAGGAGGTTTACTAGATTGACACCTGGAGTGAGTGAGTTGTCTTATGAGGAAACGTTCAGAAAAGTGGAGGTTGACTTGTTTAAAGTTGGTAAGATCCCTTTTTAAAGATTAATTTACAGGACATGGAATGTTGCTGACTAGTTGATGGTGCATAATTCAGTGATGATAATGCCATTGAATGTCAAGATTATAGATAGATAGATAGAACACTACAGCGCAGTACAGGCCCTTCTGCCCTTGCTGTTGCGCTGACCAGTGGAACCAATCTAATGACCCTCTAACCTAAACTATTCCAATGTTATCCATATGCCTATCCACTGACCATTTGAATGCCCTTAAAGTTAGTGAGTCCACAACTGCTGCAGGCAGGGCATTCCACAACCTTACTACCCTCTGAGTAAAGAACCTACCTCTGACATCCATCCTATACTTACCACCCCTTAATTTAAAGCTATGTCCCCTTGTATTAGCCATCACCATCCAAGGTCAAAGGCTTTCACTGTCCACCCTATCCAATCCTTTTATCATCTTGTATGCCTCAATCAGGTCACCTCGTAACCTTCTTCTCTCCAATGAAAATAACCTCAAGTACCTCAGCCTTTCCTCATAAGACCTTCCCACCATACCAGGCAACATCCTGGTAAACCTCCTCTGCACCCTTTCCAATGCCTCCACATCTTTCTTACAATGCAGCGACCAGAACTGTACGCAATACTCCAAGTGCGGCAGCACCATAGTACAATTGTAACATGACCTCACAGCTCCGAAATTCAATCCCTCTACCAATAAAAGCTAACACACCGTACGCCTTCTTACAACCTGGGTGCCAACTTTCAGGGAGCTATGCACATGTACCCCGAGATCTCTCTGCTCATCAACACTACTAAGAGTCCCTCCATTAGCCCCTATATTCTGTACTCGTTATTCTTACCAAAGTGAATCATCTCTCCCTTTTCCGTATTAAACTCCATCTGCCACCTCTCGGCCCAGCTCTGCAGCTTATCTATGTCCCTCTGCAAACTGTAACATCCATCCTCACTGTCGACAACTCCAACTTTGGTGTCGTCAGCAAATTTACTAATCCATCCATCTACACCCTCATCTAGGTCATTGATAAAGATGACAAACAGCAGTGGCCCCAAAACAGATCCTTGAGGTACACCACTTGTAACTGAACTCCAGGTTGAACATTTCCCATCAACCACCACCCTCTGTCTTCTATCAACTAGCCAATTCCTGATCCAAACTGCTAAATCACCATCAATCCCGTGCATCTGCATTTTCTACAATAGCCTACCATGGGGAACCTTATCAATCATTTTGCTAAAATCCATATACACCACGTCAACTGCCTTACCCTTATCCACCTCTTTAGTCACCTTTTCAAAAACTCAATAAGGTTTGTGAGGCACGATCTACCCTTCATAAAATCAATTATTGTTCAAATCTTGCTACATTTGGACATAGAACATAACAGCGCAGAACAGGCCCTTTGGCCCACGATGTTGCGCCGACCAGTTACAAAACAATGACCCACTAACCTAAACCAATCCCTTCTCGTCCATAAACCTATCCACGGATCTCTTAAACGCCCCCAAACTAGGCGCATTTACAACTGCAGCAGGCAGGGCATTCCAATCCCTCACCACCCTCTGGGTAAAGAACCTACCCCTGACATCCGTCCTATAACTACCACCCCTTAATTTAAAGCCATGCCCCCTCGTGCTAGATTTCTCCATCAGAGGAAAAAGACTATTACTATCCACCCTATCTAAACCTCTAATCATCTTATATGTTTCAATAAGATCCCCTCTTAGCCGCCTTCTTTCCAGCGAAAACAACCCCAAATCCCTCAGCCTCTCCTCATAGGACCTCCCCTCCATACCAGGCAACATCCTGGTAAACCTCCTCTGCACCCTCTCCAAAGCCTCCACATCCTTCCTGTAATGGGGGGACCAGAACTGCACACAGTACTCCAAGTGCGGCCGCACCAGAGTTGTGTACAGTTGCAACATGACGCTGCGACTCCTAAATTCAATCCCCCTACCAATAAACGCCAAGACACCGTATGCCTTCTTAACAACCTTATCTACTTGACTCCCAACTTTCAGGGATCTATGTACACATACACCTAGATCCCTCTGCTCATCCACACTATTCAAAGTCCTCCCGTTAGCCCTATACTCGACACATCTGTTATTCCTACCAAAGTGAATTACCTCACACTTCTCCGCATTAAACTCCATCCGCCACCTCTCGGCCCAGCTCTGCAACCTGTCCAAGTCTTCCTGCAAACTATGACACCCTTCATCACTATCTACCACACCTCCGACTTTGGTGTCATCAGCAAACTTACTAATCCACCCAACTATACCCTCATCCAGATCATTAATAAAAATTACAAACAGCAGTGGCCCCAAAACAGATCCCTGAGGCACACCACTCGAAACCGAACTCCATGATGAATATTTACTATCAACCACCACCCTCTGTCTCCTATCCGCTAGCCAATTCCTGATCCAATTCCCTAGATCACCCCCAATCCCATACACCTGCATTTTCTGCAGAAGCCTACCATGGTGAACCTTATCAAACGCCTTACTAAAATCCATATACACCACGTCCACTGCCTTACCCCCATCCACCTCTTCGGTCACTTTCTCAAAAAACTCAATAAGGTTAGTAAGGCACGACCTACCCGCCACAAAACCATGCTGACTATCTCCAATCAATTCTTTACTCTCCAAATAACTATAAATCCTATCCCGAATAATTTTTTCTAAAACCTTGCCCACAACAGAAGTGAGACTCACCGGTCTATAATTCCCGGGGAAGTCTCTGTTCCCCTTCTTAAACAATGGGACAACATTCGCTAACCTCCAATCTTCCGGTACTATACCAGAGGCCAACGACGACCTGAAGATCAGAGCCAGAGGCTCTGCAATCACTTCTCTTGCTTGGATTGCTTTAGCACCTCAGAAGTCACCAATGGTACTGAAAGTTGTGCAGTCACCTGCAAATATTCCCACTTCTGACCTGATGTTGAAAGGTCATTGATGAAGTAGTTGAAGATGGTTGGGCCTAGGATATTATTCTGAGGAACTTTTTAAAAAAAATTCATTTGTGGGACACAGGTATCACTGACTGGCCAGCATTTATTACCCATCCCTAGCTGCCCAAGGGCAGTTGGGAATCAATCCCATTGCTGTGGCTCTGGAGTCAAATGTAGGTCAGTTAATCATAGAATCCCTACGTGCAGGAGGCCATTTGACCCATCGAGTCTGCACTGACCACAATCATATCCAGGCCCAATTCTCATCGCCCCACATACATATCCTGCTAAGCCCTGACACTAGGGGTCAATTTATCACAGCCAGTCAACCTAACTTGCACATCTTTGGACTATTGGAGGAAACCAGAGCACCTGGAGGAAACCCACACAGACACAAAGGGAATTTGCAAACTCCACACAAGCAGTGACCTGAGAACATAAGAACATAAGAAATAGGAGCAGGAGTAGGCCATCTAGCCCTTCGAGCCTGCCCCGCCATTCAATAAGATCATGGCTGGAACTGAACCCAGGTCCCTGGCACTGTGAGGCAGCAGTGCTAACCACTGTGCCATCCATAAAGACGGCAGATTTCCTTGCTTAAAGGACATCTGTGAACCAGATGGGTTTTTCCTGACAATCAGTCATCAGTAGATTAATTCCAGATTTTTTTGGTGGAATTTGAATTCCACCATCTGCCATGGTGGAAATCAAATCTGGGTCCCCAGCGTATTAGTTGAGTTTCTGTATTAATATTCTTGTGATCCAACCCCTTCTTCCCCAACAACTCTCCCCTCCGAAGTCCTTACAGCCATTGACTTCAACTTTACAGGGGCTACTCTGTACCTCGTTCAGCCAAATGCTGCCTTGATATCCAAGGCAGATAGAAACAGAGCTATTTTTTGTCATGTTTCTGAATGCCCAACCTAACTCAAAGCAAGAATTGTTAGCAGGTTCTAAGTGTTGCTTGATAGCACACTCAATCACACTTTAGTGATGATCAAGAGTAGACAGATAGTGCAATAATTCACCAGATAATAATGGCCAGCAATTACTACTAATTAGTGTGTGCAACCAATTATCAGGGGCACTTTAAATTTTATACCAATGGTTCTCCATTTATCAATAGCTATTAATCACCTCCAACAGGAAACAAGCCACAGAAGCATATTAGTATCTTGGAACGGCCAAAGCATGAACTACACTGAAAGGTCAGTGGGGTATCTTTGACTGTGAGATACTGTAAGACCACCAAGCTTAAGTTGGTTTTGTTTGTTCTGATGCTGGGACATTCTGATATTATAAATGACACTTGCATTTCAAACCTGGAGAGAGATAACACACAGTTTACACAGGAAAGAAACAAATGAGAAAGGCTGCAATGTGGTTTTGGTTTAAAACAGTTTATAGGTAGGATACAATGCTGCAAAGTAGCCTTAAAATTCTTCATCAATGTCGATATACACACACTTCAACAAGCTTAAAAGGAAACAAAAAATCAATTTGTGAAGACTTTATTGTAAGGTTTACTGCACTTCTTTAAAACTACAGAACTAAATTGCCGTTGATAATTCCATTATAAACTCTTGTGCTACTGCACCAGTTCACAGTTCTACACAGTGGGAGCAGCATTTAGTGCAAAGGTTCAAAATTAAAAATCTCAACTGTTCTGTGCGCAGTTGCCAATTGCCTGACATGTAGAAGGTGTTTCAGAAACATGAGAATTATTGTCTGCGTTGTTCTCATTCGAAGTAATTTTTTCAGACTGATGCTACAAGGGAAAGCCTGCAGAAACTAGGGCAATGCCTAGCAAATAATATTGTTGTACCAGGCTAAAATAGGATACAAGTTCACTGCTTGAATTTTCAAATTTCTATTGCTAAAACAGTATTGAAAACCCATGATTTTTCATGAAGAAAACATCCTCCTGCAATCCTGACCTTAGCCTTCTTAATTTCCCCAAACAGAAATCAATTCTGGTTCTCAACTTCACTCGGCATTTTCGCAAAATGCAGAGGTCAGTTTAAAGAAAAAAGCTCCGACCATTAAGATTGCTACGTTTAATAGTTGATTCAATATTCTTCTTCGCAAGTATTTTCCAAATGGAAAAGATGGTGGCTCAGTGCTTACTTTTCAGGGCTGTTCAATGAGGCTGTGATGTAGGTATAGGGTATATCTACATTTGGGTTAGAGATATAACTCGACACAATAACCATGAATCCCTGACCCACACTCACTGCTAATGAAACTCTACACCATTGGCAGGACTTACAAGATTAGCTGAGTAGTTTGCCCTGACTGAGTGACTGGGATTTGATTAAAGTACACAGGTGGTCGGGTAAATGTGAATGCTGACAGATGATAAACTGCCATTACAAGGAACAGATAGTGAAGCTTTACTGTATTTGATTCAAAAGCTTCATGTTTGCTAAGTCTCCTTGGAGCTTAGACCCATTTCAAAAAAATTGTTATTGTTCCCATGCCCTACAGAAATATCACTGGTGCATTTTTAAAAATGATAAATTTACAGTTAGGATGATTCATTCTAACCTGTTACTCATTCATATCCTAACCAAAATAAATACTGACAGGAGGTTGCTCAGTTCTCAGTAGCGTTAAGTGAAAATGTTTTGACTCTGGCAGAAAGGAAAACAGTTCTGCTGTGATTAATGTATAAATAAATAGTCATCCTAATATTAGCAACTTCCCTAGACAATAACAGCAAATGAATGTTCATACATTGAAAGAGAAAACAAGGTCCAAACAATGATTCCCTCTTTCCGTATATGCGGTACTCAACATTTTCTTATTACCCCATTCAAAAAGCTACAGTAATAAGCTTATACCAAAATAACAACAACATTTGTGTTTATTCTGAAAACAAAACAAATAAATTAAAAAAATCAATGTCCAAACTATGGTTGACATGAGTACGATACCGCAGGATGAAAGATGCAAAGACAATCAAGGTAAAAACTTAACTGGAATAAAACATCACCCACCGAACACAAATTGTGAATTTGCCTTTAACACATCCACAAAGTAAAAGATCGAGATTCACATTTAGCAACATTCAGAAGTCCAATGCAGTCAGCATTTTGCCTTTTGCACTTCTATTTAAAATGTAAATGACTTAACCATTATTAAAACAAACATCCCAGCAAAATATACAAGTTGCAACTTTCCTGAAATGAGAAGTCGCGTCACAGCACAATGCAAGAAACCTCAGCCAGCAGCCTTGATGCAAGTACACAGCATTTCTTCAATTTGAGAAAGAGCATGCACCAAGGTGCAAGCTAAAAAGCATCATGCAGCACAAAGCCCTGCCATCCTTAAGAATTTTATTGATTTTTATAAAATGACAACTCGCAATGTGTTATCAAGAAACGTTCTACTTTTTCCAAACTGTGTAGAACACCCATCTGAACAAGGAGCTTAAGGAAAACAAACAGTTTTACACAATCAATATCTTTACATCTCAATATTTAAGATTAAAGACCACACTTTGAAAGCATTGCTAAAATAAAATGAAATTTGGTGACATTCTGACAAATAGCAAGGAAGCAAAAAATGGGCATATTTAAAGTAGGATAGTGACAGTATGTATAGTGCAGTTGATCAAGTGAAATGATTTAACTGGATTGCAACAATGACCTGCATTTATGAACAATTTTCAATAGAAAGAAATCCCAAAGCATTTCACAGATGCAAAAATGGATTCTAAGCCAGGAAGGGGATATTACGATAGATAAACTAAAGTTTGGTCAAAAAGTTGGGAATTAAAGAGTCTTAATGAAAGAGTTTCGGGCTTAGCCAGCTGAAGACATAACAGATAATGGTAGTGCAAAGGGATGGAGAAGGAACAAAACTGGAGCAACAGACTTCTGAGGAATTACAGAATCAGAATGGGACTGAGCACAGACACAAGGTTAGACAAAGATAACACGCAAGGAAGTTTGAGAAGGAATTGAACAAAATTAGTATTACAAGAAAAAGTCTTGGAGAAATTAATGGGACTAAAAGATACAGCATGCAGTTAGGAAGGCAAATGGCATATTGGCTTTCATTGCAAGAGTACAGGAGCAAGGATGTCTTACTGCAGCTGTACAAAACCTTGGTGAGACTACACCTGGAGGGTTGTGCAGTTTTGATCTCCTTACTCAAGGAAGGATATATTTGTCATGGAAGGAGAGTAGTGAAGGTTCACCAGACTGATTCCAGGGATGGCAGAATTGTCGTGCAGAGGGGTTAGGTTGACTGGGCTTGTATTCAATGGAGTTAAGAAGAATGAGGGGGATCTTATTGAAATGTATAAAATTATGACAGGACTAGATGTAGAGATGCTGTTTCTTCTGGGTGGTGTCCCCTAGCCTCAGGATACCAGGTAGGATAGTTAGGACTTAGATGAGGCGAAATTTCTTCACTTAGAGGATGGTGAGCCTATGGAATTCTCTACCACAGAAGGCTATGGAAGCCAAGTTACTGAATATATTTAAGGAAACATTGCTAGATTCTAAAGGTGTCAAGAGATATGGAAAAAGCATGAGCGTATGATACTAAGATAGAGGATTAGCCACGGTCATGTTGAATGGTACAGTAAGCTCAAAAGGCTGAATCCCCCTCCTATGTTTCTATGTATTAAGCAACACCTCAACTTTGAAATTCTCATCTGTTTTGAAAACCCTTCCCGATCCTCCCTCCCTATCTCTAATCTCCTCCAGCGTGACAACATTCATAACTGAGCTCCTCTAACTCTACCATTTTGAGTATCTCCGATTTTAACTATTCCACCTCGAGGCTGTGAACTCTAGAATTTCCTCCCTAAACCTCCCCACCATTGATTACTCCTTTGAGATGCTTTTTGATGTCTATGTCTTATCCAAGATTTTGGTCATCAGCTCTCTTCTCCTGTGGCTTAGTGTCAAATTTCGTTTGATAATTCTCTGACATAGTAAATTATCACAAGCTATGTTAAAGAATTATATAAATGCTATTTGTTGCTGTTGAGAGAATGAGAGAATATATAGGACAAGAGAGCAAGACTTGACAAAGGTTAATATATGGGTAGAAGAGTTTTGGATGGTAATGTGGCTGGAAGAGATTTGGATGAATTGAATTGGTGCAGGAAACATGGCATTGGAATAGTGGAATCTGGAGATGACAGTTATGGATATGGGGCTTGAGCAGCAGACAGACTGAAGCCAGGCTGGAGGTGGTGATGTTAGAGGCAGCGTCGGGGTTGAGGAAGGTAGTAGAGACAGCAACCTACACATGGAAGTGGATTCCAAGTATCCTGATGTTAGCAAATAGCCATGGATATATGGAAAGGCAGAGTGGCACAAGGATAGGTCTCCAGGAGGTAATGCTGAAGAGATTCAAAGATGAGTTATTGGTGATGCTCTGGCACCAGAGGATAGCACTTCCAAGCTGGAGAGAGTGTTGCAGGAGAGCAACAAGCTACAACAAGAATATAATTTCTGGCTTTGATCAAGGCTGTTTCACCTAACTGGAGAGATTCATACTGGAGAGATTGGTGGAAAAGTGGACATAGTTTTGGGATGTGACAACATGGTCAACAATCTGGGCGCCTCAGTAAAACCAAAGTTCAGAGAACAGCTGTTGGCCTCAGGAACAAAGTGAGCTTGGAGAAGGCATAAACAAAGATACGAGATACTGAAGAGCAAGGTCCATGCCAGTAGCAGCTCTGGGACATTTCAGTTTCTAAAATACACACAGGAAGGAATTTAGAAAACTTGCATGCTCATGTAAATACTGTACGCTAATGAAGCGCACGTAGGAAAGATCCAGATTATTGATGTAGACCTTGTTCTGCGAGGAAAATGGAAGGGAACGCTAAAGCTTTAGGGGGTCAATGGAACTTGGTGAGTTGGAATAGCCATTCATGGTGTAGATAATCCAACAGACAATCTGTCACCTCATTCAAGTCTATGTAAGAACCCAGCACAGATTGAAAGAGAAAAGAGTTACTGGAGGGCACAGGTGCACTATACAGAATAGGCACAAATTTACCAAAAAATTTGGAAGTTTGCTGCAGGAACATGGCAAAATTTGGTAGAAGACTAAGCAACCACAAAAAAATTGCATTACATCACAGTTCTCTCATAATAATGGCTAGTGTTCAAGTAAATCAAATTAGCCTTCACCATCAGAACAGTTCTGCCAAAAGGATGGTCTTGTGTTGTGGTCAAATGTAATCAGTAAGAATACTTGGTAAATGTTCTGGAGTCTTCTGAAGGATATCGGAACAGGAGGCAGCCATTAAACCCCACAAGCCAATTCTTTCATTCAGTGAGATCATGGCTGATTTGCGACCTATGTACTCAATTTTGCCTTGCATCCCTTAATACCACTGAATAGCAGAAGTCTCATCAACTTCATTGCCAATTGCCACTTGTGGAGGCAAGTTCCAAACTTCTGCCACTGTTTGGGTGTAAAATTACACCTGTACAGTCTGACTCAAATCTTTTACGTCCTCTCATCCCAGTCTTCTCAATCTGCAGAAATATCTTTTCTTTCTCTTTCCTATCAGTTTACCTTAATATCCTGAAAACTGTGATCATATCAATCACTAATCTTCTCAATTCCAGGGAATAGAACCCTAGGTTACTTAATCTCTTCTCATATCAGAAGGACTGGACTCCAGTGGTTAAGTTAAGTCTACACTGCACTCCCTCCAAAGTCAACAAATTGCTCCAAAGCCCCAGAACTGAACAGAACACTGCAACTGTGATCTGACCGAAACTTTATGCAGCTATGTTGTGTCTCTGACACCCTCAGACTCCAGATGTAAAGTTCAGCATTCGATTAGCCTTTGGGATTATTTTCTGGAGCTGCTCCTGATTGCCTTACCCAGACAAAAATGATCCTCATTTTACATACAAAGAACGCCACAGCACAGGAAACAGGCCCTTCTGCCCAACGAGCCCACGCCGCCATTTTAACAATGTGCTTTTCCTCTTCCACCTTTGACCCTTGTCTATGCTTATGGCGCCCACAGTGGAAACCAAATTGAGGGGAGAATAATTTAGGGACAATTTGTTACACCAATCAGCCTAAGAGCACATCTTTGGGGTGTGGGAGGAAACTGGAGCACCCAGAGGAAACCCACGCAACCACAGGGAGAATGCGCAAACTCCCACAGATACTGGCCCAAATCCATGTATCTGCACAGCAAACAGTGATAGTCACTGAGCTGTTGTGGTGCCCATCTGCTGGTCCAGTTTAAGCGTACACAAGTGACACGAAGTACTAGGCTACTCTTGAAACATCCAAGAGCAGCCCATGCACGACCCACCACGTGTACGCCCCTTGTTAGACAACAAGGTGGACTGACGCACCTATGGAGTAAGAGAAAAACATCAACACATGTAACAGTTGATTTCCAGGAACGTCCCGAGGCTCTGATCCTTATTTAAAACAGTCCCCTATAACCTTCCATCCCTATTTCGCTCATGTGTCTAAGTACACCTTAAGCAAGTCCAGCGTGCCTGCCTCCACCACCTTACTTGGCAGTGAAGAATATTAGATCCCCCCCTCATTCTCCGTCTTTCTAAGGAAAACAGCCTCAATTTACCCAATCTTTCCTCATAACCCAGTCCTTCCATACCAGGCAGCATCCTGGTAAACCACCTCTGCACTCTCTCCAGGGTCTCCACATCCTTCGCTCAGAAAGAACGATAGCTAGGGGAGTATGTGAAGTGGCTTTTAAATGAGCCTCAACAATTATTCACATGACAACAATTAAAAAAAACAGTAGCTGTAACACAGGACACTAACTACTTTGAGTTTAGCTTGGTGACAGAATAAAGGACTTCACAAGAAGCCAGTCCGTTGCAATCCCAGCATTATGTATAGATGGCACAATGCCCATTCATACAGCTGAACTTGGTAAGAAATGCAAATATAAAGACTTTTAAAAAGCCAAGTTTATTTTAGTTACACAATCCAGATAACTTGGTGATGTGATACAAGATTTAAAATGCTGTAAAGGATGAGATGGGAGCAGAATGCACAGTAATTGAGGTGGTCAACAATGAGGTGCCATAGGTACAAGAAATTTCGAAGAGGGTAGGAGAAACTTCTTCAAACAGTTGACAGATTGTAAATGTTAACGGTTGAGGGAGAAATAGTCAATATTCATGATAATATTATATAGACAGATGAATGAAAAGGGTTGAATATCAGAAAACAATATGAACTCTGTTCAAGCTGACAAAAACTGAGCATGCCAAATTGTCTGCTTCTTGATATAGCTTCAATTTACTTTTGTGATTGAAGTAATAGTTAAAATAAGGGAAGAATTTCACAATTTAGAACTAACTTCAGAAACCACCTTGGGGAGAAAGCTTGACATGTATTGTAAAAACTATTCTTTCTCTGTGCCAAATCAAATAAAGTTGATCTACAACTATGGCTTTAAGTTCACACTCAATGCGAGCCAAAGCCAATACTAATATTGAAGACAAGTTGCATTAAAACAGCCTCAGATTACTAAATTGCTCAGTTTACTAGAAGTTACAGTACTAATCCCACTTGGATCTGGGAAGGGTCTGAAAAGATGTAACACTGATGAAGAAAACCACTAATGCAAGTCTTCCAAACAATTTCATCAAAATGAATAAGTCATCAAAACATACCTGGCTCAACAGCAGGATATCATGAATTTCACATTTAATAGGGCTATTGACTTCAAACAAAATCTTTCAATGTATTTTCATCACTAATTTTTGCACATGCCTTAAGACCTAATCAGAAGGTTTTTACTTGAAGCAAATTATAACTCTGTGCAAAGTACTCCAGGCACAATATCACCAATGTCCTGTATAACTGTAGCAAGGTTTCCCTATTTCTATATGCTCCAACCCCCTTATAAAGGTCAACATTCAATTTGCCTTCCCACTTGCTTACTGCTCCTATATACTGGCTTTTTGTAATTCACCTTTCTACAATTTTCTATTCACCCTGCCAAAGTGGACAGCCCCACATTTTCCCAGGTTATACTTAATCTATATCACATTGCAGATTCTTTATATCCTCCTCACAACTTACTCTTTATCAAGATACAAGAGTCTTTCAGTCTTCCCTTTTAAATAAGCCATTAATACAGATTGCAAAAAGCTGATGAACCAGCACTTGTCCAGGCACTGCAGATTGCCAATGTAAAAATGATCCACATAAGAGGGGAAACAATTAATGGGAACCCGAGGAGCAGCTTTTTTTTTTAAAAGGGTGGTACGTATGAGAAATGAGGAAGTGGTTGAGGCAGGGCCATTGACAACATTTAATTGGCATTTGGACAGATACACGGATAGAAAAGATTTAGAGGGATATGGGTCAAATGCAGGCAAGTGGTGTTAGCTTAGAAGGACATTTTAGTTGGAATGGACCAGTTTGGGCCAAAGAGAATCTACTGCACGGAAACAGGCCATGTCCAGACTCTGTTTCCTGTTAGTTAGCTAATCTTCTATCCATGCTAATATAAATCACCCCAACATCAAAACTCATCTTATGCAGCAGTCTTTTATGCATTGTATCAAATGGTTTGGGCCTATATTCATGGGAGTTAAGAATGAGAGATGATCCGACTGAGGCACAAGATTCTGAGGGGGCTTGGCAGGATAGATGCTGAGAGGATGTTTCTTTCATGGGAGGAGTGAGATGTAGGAGACACCATTTAAAAATAACTAGCCTTCCGTTTATAGATCATAGAATCCTACAGTGCAGGAGGCTACTCAGCCCATCGAGCCTGCATCAACAATCCTAGGCCTATCCGCAGCCCTACGTATTTACCCTGCCAACCCCCCAACACTAAGGGCAATTTAGTATGGCCAATCAATCTAACCCGTACGTCTTTGGACTGTGGGAGAAAACTGGAGTACCAGAAGAAACCCATACAGAGGAGAATGTGCAAACTCTGTAGTCACCCAGGTCCTAATGCTGAGGCAGCAGTGCTAACCATTGTGCCACTCTTAAAACAAGAGATATGGAGGAATTTCTGCTCTGGGGGTTGCTAGTGTTTGGAACTCTCAGGACCATAGAACATTACAGCACACAAACAGGCCTTTTGGCCATTCTTGGCTGTGCCGAACCATTTTTCTGCCTAATCCCACTGACCTGCACCTGGACCATATCCCTCCACAACCCTCTCATCCATGTACCTGTCTATGTTTTTCTTAAATGAGCCTGCATTTACCACTTCATCTGGCAGGTCATTCCACATTCCCACCACTGTGTGAAGAACCCACTTCCTAATATTCCCTTTAAACTTTCCCACTTCACCCTTAACCCATGTGCTCTAGTTTTTTTTCTCCCTTAGCCTCAGCAGGAAAAAGCCTGCTTGCACTCACCCTATAACCATCATAATTTTATACACTTTTATCAAATCTCCCCTCATTCTTCAACGCTCCAGGGAATAAAGTCCTAACGTATTCAATCTCTGTAACTCAGTTTCTCAAGTCCCGGCAACATCTTTGTAAACCTTCTCTGCACTCTTTCAACCTTATTAATATCCTTCCTGTAATTAGGTGACCAAAAGTGTACACAATACTCTAAACTCAGCCTCACCAATGTCTTGTACAACCTCACCATAACATTCCAACTCTTATACTCAATACTTTGATTTATAAAGGCCAATGTTCCAAAAGTACTCTACGACCCTATCTACCTGTGACGCCACTTTCAGGGAATTATATGTGTACTCCCAGATCCCTCTGTTCTACTGCACTCTTCAGTGTCCTACCATTTACCACACATGTTCTACCTTGGTTTGTCCTTCCAAAGTGCAATACCTCACACTTGTCTGCATTAAACTCCATCTGCCATCTTTCAGCCCCTTTTTCTAGTTGGTCCAAATCCCTCTGCAAGCTTCGAAAACCTTTGTCACTGTCCACTACACCTCCAAATCTTTGTATCAGCAGCAAATTTGCTGATCCAATTTACCAAATTATCATCCAGATCATTGATATAGATGACAAACAACAATGGACTCAGCACTGATCCCTGTGGCATACCACTAGTCACAGACCTCCACTCAGAAGCAATCCTCCACTACCGCTCTCTGGCTTCATCCATTGAGCCAATGTCTAATCCAATTTACTACCTCTCCATGTACAACTAGTGACTGAACCCTCCTAATTCTTACCCAACATCCCATGCGGAACCTTGTCAAAGGCCTTACTGAAGTGCATGTAGACAACATCCACTGCCTTCCTTTCATCCACTTTCTTGGTAACAACCTCAAAAATCTTAAGATTGGTCAAACATGACCTACCACGCACAAAGCCATGTTGACTCTCCCTAATAAGTCCCTGTCCATCCAAGTATTTGTAGATCCTATCTCTTAGTACTGCTTCCAATAATTTACCTACTGCTGACGTCAAACTTACCAGCCTATAATTTCCTAGATTACTTTTTGAGCCTTTTTTAAACAACGGAACAGGAGATATCCTCCAATCATCCAGCACCTCACCCATGGTTACCGACATTTTAAATATATCTGCCAGGGCCCCTGCAATTTCTACACTAGTCTCCTTCAAAGTCCGAGGGAATACCCAGTCCGGTCCTGGGGCTTTATCTACTCTGGTTTGCTTCAAGACAACAAGCACCTCCTCCCCTTTAATCTGTATAGGTTCCATGACCTCCCTACTTGTTTGCCTAATTTCTATATGCTCCATGCCAGTTTCCTTAGTAAATACGGATGCAAGAAAACCACTTAATATCTCCCCCATTTCTTTTGGTTCCATACAAAGCCGACCACTTTGATCTTCAAGAGGACCAATTTTATCCCTTACTATCCTTTTGCTCTTAATATACCTGTAGAAGCTCTTAGGATTATCCTTCAGCTTGACTACCAAAACAACCTCATGTCTTCTTTTAGCCCTCCTGATTTCTTTAAGTAGTTTCTTGCACTTTTTATACTCCTCAAACATCTTATTTGTTCTCTGTTGCCTATACATGTCATACACATCTCTCTCTTCTTATCAGAGTTGCAATATCCCTCAAGAACCAAGGTTCCTTATTCACTTTGCCTTTAATCCTAACAGGAACATACAAACTCTGCACTCTCAGAATTTCTCCTTTGAAGGCCTCCCACTTATCAATCGCATCATTGCCAGAGAACAGCTTGTCCCAATCCACGCTTTTAAAATCCTTTCACATTTCTTTAAATTTGGCCTTTTTCCAGTTTAGAACATCAACCCGAGGACCAGATCTATCTTTATCCATGATCAAGTTGAAACTAATGGCGTTATGATCACTGGAGCCAAAGTGTTCCCCTACACACACTTGCATCACTTGTCCTAATAGGAGATCTAATATTGCATCCGCTCCAATTGGTACCTCTATGTATTGATTTAGAAAATTTTCCTGAACACATTTTACAAACTCCAACTCGTAACCAGAGTGGAGGCTGGGTCATTGAATATATTAAAACAAGTTAGACAGATATTAAATTTACAAAGTCAAAGGCTATGTGGGGAGTTGGGGAATGCAGGATATCAAGATCACAATCTGATCTGCCATGCACTTATTCAATAGTGGAAGTAGTTCAACGGGCAGAATGGCCTTGCCCTGCTCTATATATCATGATTGTAAGCTCCGTTACTCTCCGGCAGGATACTGGATGTGAGGAATGAGATCAGTCATGATTCTATGGAATGGCAGAGTAAGTTTGGAGGACCAAACAGCCTACTTCTGTCTCATGGTCTTAACTACGTGAAGCTAAGTGAGATTACATTTAGTTGTTGTGTTTGATCTCACTGTGAGCTTCCAGCCATACCTGTTCCATTACCAAGACTGCTTCACTTTCAACTCTGGTATTGTTTCAATACATCTGTTGCGGAAACCTTCTTTTGTCTTTGTTAACCGTAAACTAGACAATTCCAGTGCTCTCCTGGTCAGTCTCCCATCTTCCATTCTTCATCAATGGGTTCTCATCCAAAACTCTGCTGCCCATACCAACTCTCAACTATTCCATTTCTTTACTTATCTGCTTTGCTCCCACTGGGACATCAAAATGCTCAAATCCTCATCCGTTTTAAAATCGTTCCAAGATCTCACCATTTCCTTTAGTCTATAACCTCCCCCAGTGCCAAAACCTCTGAAATCTCTGCACTCCAATTCTGGCCTCTCAAGCATCTAGGATTTTAATCACTCCACCAATGGCATGTGTACTTTCAGTTGCCTTGGCCCGACAAATTTACTGGAGTTCTATGAGGATGTGTCTAGGGCGGTGGATAGAGGAGAGCCGGTGGATGTGGTCTTTCTTGATTTTCAGAAGGCGTTTGACAAGGTACCTCACAACAGGTTATTGCAGAAGGTCAGGGGACATGGAGTTGGGGGTAGGGTGTTAGCGTGGATAGAGGATTGGCTGTCAAATAGGAGGCAGAGAGTGGGGGTCAATGGGTGCTATTCGAATTGGAGGTTGGTGACTAGTGGAGTGCCCCAGGGGTCGGTGCTGGGGCCTCAGCTATTTACCATTTATATAGATGATCTGGAGGAGGGGTCCGAGTGTATGGTGTCGAAATTTGCTGATGACACCAAGATTGGTGGAACGGCAAATTGCGCGGAGGGTGTGGAGAGTCTGCAGAAGGATCTAGATAGGCTGGGCGAATGGGCCAGGAACTGGCAAATGGAATTTAATGTTGGCAAGTGCGAGGTGGTCCACTTTGGTAGGAATAATGGTAGGAAGGATTATTACTTATGTGGCAAAAGACTGCAGCAGGCGACGGTGCAGAGGGACCTCGGGGTCCTTGTGCATGAGTCGCAAAAACCCAGCTTGCAGGTGCAGCAGGTGGTCAGGAAGGCAAATGGGATGCTGGCCTTCATAGCGAGGGGGATTGAATATAAAAGTAGGGAGGTCTTGCTGAGGCTGTATAGGGCATTGGTGAGGCTGCAGCTGGAGTACTGTGTGCAGTTTCGGGCGCCGTACTTACGCAAGGATATTTTGGCCTTGGAGGGAGTGCAGAGGATGTTTACTAGGCTGATGCCGGAGTTGAGGGGGTTGAGCTATGAAGAGAGGCTGAATAAACTAGGCTTGTACTCGTTAGAGTTTAGAAGAATGAGGGGAGATCTCATTGAGATGATGAATGGGATGGATAGGATAGAGGTGGAGAGACTCTTCCTGCTCAGAAAGGACAGTAGGACTAGGGGGCACAGCCTCAAGATAAAGGGGGGGGGCGGTTTAGAACGGAGTTGAGGAGGAACTTCTTCACTCAAAGGGTGGTGAATCTCTGGAATTCTCTGCCCGTTGAAGTGGTGGAGGCTACCTCGCTAAATATTTTTAAGACGCGGGTTGATGGGTTTTTGATAAGAGAGGGGATTAAGGGTTATGGGGAGAGGGTGGGAATGTGGAACTGAGCCACGACAGATCAGCCATGATCTTATTGAATGGCGGGGCAGGCTCGAAGGGCTAGATGGCCTACTCCTGCTGCTATTTCTTATGTTCTTATGATCTGATGATCTGGAACTCTCCCCCTAAACCTCTGATTCCCTCAATTTTAAAGAAGCTCTTTAAAATCAATTCCTTTGGCTAATCTTTTGGTAACCTAAATATCCTGCATGGCTTAGTGTTAGAAATGCAATTGATAATGCTCTGAGTGCTTTGGGAGGTTTTACTACGTGAAAGGCACAATGTAATTAATTTTCTGCTGTTGGTGAACAGCAATCTCACTGATCATTTGGAATGCTACTTCTTACCTTTAGTCAGTCTTTAACCCATGTCACTTACTCCTGTTTTGAAGCCAGTTTATTACATACCCTGCAAATCGTCCTGACCTTCGTCTTGTGTCTTCCACATGTATTTATATTTCATTAAGGGTTGTTAAGCACAACTTCCCCTCCTGAAATCCATCATGGCCATTCTTTTTCATATTTTTAGTTCCTAGATTTTTATCTATTCAATCTGTAAGGATCCTGCCATCATTCCAAGCACCAAGTTCAAGCCAACTGGTCTGTATTTGCCTAGACTTGTTTGATCCATCTCCCTTTTAAAATACAAGAATGTATATGCTGCAATGAAAGCGCTTAACTTTAAATACTCACTTCAAGCTCAACTCTGAATTCATATCAATGAGAAACCTTACAAATGCTCACAAAATGACTACGCCAGCACAATCAGGACCAAGCGTACCATCATCTGGTAAAATTTCATTGTCTAATCCATTTATGTGTGTGTAATAATAGTGGAACCCTGATTTTACATGCACTGATTTAGCACGAAATCGGATATGATGCAATATGACAGATTAATTCTTTTGCTCTTTCTGGTTTAGTGATGTGGCACGACCCTGATAACATTTTATGGACCCCGACCATCGAGTACAACGGGGCTGCACTGTACATTTGATATCTTTTCCCTAACCTCAAGACCTCTGGATGAAATCTGTCAGGATCATCGGTTTTATTCTAAGTTTGGTTTGATTATCGGTTATACCCTCTTCCCTTTAAGTGTCTTTTTTAAAAAATCTCATTCCTGATCGTGCTAGCTTTCAGCATAAAAACCAAGGCAAAGTAATTATTTAATATTTCTGCCATTCCATTATTATCTGCAAGCTTACAGAATCCCTCAGTAGCCATATCCCTCTCCTGATTTTTCATTATTTACCGAACTGCAGAATTCAATTTGTTTTTGCATTCCCTGATAATACTTAAGTTTCTCTGCTTCGATTGCATGTGTGTTCCTACTGTCACCCTCTTGTTTGTGCACTTAGTACATGCCTTTTTTGCTTCAGTTTTGCCATTCTTTATTTCACAAATCAGAATTGTTGAGGCGGAAGGAGGCCATTCAGCCCATCGTATCTTCACCAGCTCTCCAAATGAGTATCATGGTTTCATACTATCCCCTTTGCTTTTTCCCTGTACCCCTGTAGGTTATTTCTATTTAAATAAACATCTGAATGCCCTCCTGAATGTCTTGATTGAACCGGTGTCCATTACAGCTCCAGGCAGTTCATTTCAGACCTCAATCACTTGCTGTGTGAAGAAGTTTTTTCTCTCATCCCGTTTGCTTCTTTTGAAAATCAATTTGTATACTGCCCTCTCATTCTTGACCCTATTACGAGCAAGTTTCTCCCTATCCACTGTCCAGTCCGCTCATGATTTTGAGCATCTCAACCAAATCTCCTCAGCTGTCATCTCTCCAAGGAGAACAGTCCCAACCTCTCCAATCTATCATAACTGAAGTTTAACATCTCTACAACCATTGTAAACCTCTTCTAAATTTCTCTCCATCGAATTCACATCCTTCCTATAGCATGGCATCCAGATCGATAATAACAGTCCAGCTGAGGTCTAATGAGTGTCTTATACAAACTCAGCATAGCCTCCTTGCTCTTATCCCTACACCCCTATTAAAATGCAGTGTATTATATGCTTTATTAGCTGCTCTCTCCACTTGCCCTGCCACCTTCAATGATCTATGCAAATATACATCCCCTTTAAGAAATTTATTCTTTATATTGTCTCTGCATATTCTTCCTGCATCACCTTGCACTTCTCTGTATTGAGCTTCATCTGCCACCTATTTGTCCACTCCACCTACCTGTCAATGTCCTTTCGAAATTCTATAGTGTCGACCTTACAGTTGATATTCCCAAGTACTATCTCATCCGCAAACTTTGATATTGTCCCCCAACACCAAGATCTAGATTAGTGTCACGAAAAGGATACCAATACCAACCCACGGGAACACCAATATAAACCTTCCTCCAGCCTGAAAAATATCCATTAACCATTATTCAGGGCTGCACGGTAGCAGTGGTTAGCACTGCTGCTTCACAGCTCCAGGGTCCTGGGTTCGATTCCTGGCTCCGGTCACTGTCTGTGTGGAGTTTGCACATTCTCCTTGTGGCTGCATGGGTTTCCTCCGGGTACTCCGGTTTCCTCCCACAATCCAAAGATGTGCGGGTTAGATTGATTGGCCATGCTAAAAAATTGCCCCATAGTGTCCAGGGATGCATAGATTAGAGGGATTAGTGGGTATAATGTGTAGGAATATGGGGGTAGGGCCCGGGTGGCATTGTGTTCAGTGCAGACTCGATGGGCTGAAGGGCCTCTTTCTGCACTGAAGGGTTCTACGATTTTATGTCATAATGGCTAATTTTCCTTGCTTTATGTGAATATATTTCCTGGACTCTTCATAGATGCTTCTCACTGCTTCTGTTCATTTGCTTGTGGGTAAAATTTTTCAATTTTTCTTCCCCAGTTCTATTTTCATCCCTTGAAGTCAGCTTTTCCCCAGTGTATTATGTTGGGCTTTGCCTTACGTTCTTCTAAATCTAATTCCCATCTATAACGTTATCATTTTGTTACAGCTATTCCCATATGCTTATGCTTCTCGTCTGAGAATATCATAGCTGCACTGTGGGAGGACACCTCGGAGAGCTCATACAGTGAGACAACATAGGTAGAGGGCAGGAACAAGAAGGGTGTAGCCAGAATGTTGGGGGTTTACGATAGGCCGCCCAACAGCCAGCGCGAGATAGAGGAACAGATATGTAGGCAGATTTTGGCAAGGTGTAAAAGCACCAGGGTTGTTGCGGTGGGAGATTTTAACTTCCCTTATATTGACTGGAACTCACTTAGTGCTAGAGGCGTGCATGGGGCACAGTTTGTAAGGATCATCCAGGAGAGCTTCTTGGAACAGTATGAAGATAGTCCAACTAGGGAAGGGGCAATACTGCACTTGACATTGGGGAATGAGCCCAGCCAGGTGGTTGACGTTTCAGCAAAGGAGCAGTTGGGGAACAGTGAGCACAATTCAGTAAGCTATAAAGGTACTGATGGATAAAGACAAGTGTAGTCCTCAAGTTAAGGTGCTAAATTGGGCTAAGGCTAATTACAACAATATTAGGTAGAAACTGAAGAATGTAGATGGGAGAAAGATGTTCTAGGGCAAATCAATGTCTGGCATGTGGAAGGCTTTCAAGTACAAACTGATAGGGATTCAAGAATGGCACATTAGGATGAAGGATATGTATGGCAAGTTTTGGGAACTTTGGATAACGAGAGCCTAATCAAAAGAGAAACAGGAAGCATTTGTCAAGGCTAGAAGACTGGAAACATGCAAAGCAAGTGTAGAATACAAGTAGAAAGAAACTTAAGGATTAAGGAGGGCTAAAAGGGATCAAAAAATTATTGGCCAGCAGCATTAAGGAAAATCCTAAGGCTTTTTACACATATAGGGAGAGGGTTGGCCCACTTAAGTGTAGGAGAGGGAATCTATGCGTGGAGCCAGAGGAAATTGGCAAGGTATTAGGTTAGTACTTTGCATCAGTATTCATGAAAGAGAAGGGCTTGGGTGAACAATGAGTCTGGGAAACAGTGTGTAGATAGTTTGAGTCATATTGAGATCAAAAAGGTGGTGGTATTGGGGTTCTTGAGAAACATTATGGTAAATAAGTCCCTTGGGCCTGATGGGATATCACCTCGAGTACTGAAAAAAAGGCAAGGGAGGAAATTGCTGGGGCCTTGAGAGAAATCTTTGTATCCTTACTGGCTACAGGGGAGGTCCCAGAAGATTGAAGAATAGCCAAAGTTGTTCCTTTGTTCAAGGGTAGCAAGAATAATCCAGGAAATTTCAAGCTGGTGAGCCTTACATCAGTATTAAGAAAATTATTGGAGGGGATTCTTGGAAATAAGTGGACATATTAGCGAGAGGCAACATGGTTTTGTGAAAGGGAGGTCATGTCTCACTAACTTGATTGAGTTTTGCGAGGAAGTGACAAAGATGATTCATAAGGCTAGGGCAGTGAATGTTGTCTACATGGATTTCAGTAAGGCCTTTGACAAAGTTCCTCGTGACAGACTGGTTCAGAGGGTGAAGTCACATGGGATCAGAAATGAGCCAGCAAGATGGATACAGAACTGGCTTGGTCAAGAAAGACAGTGGGTAGCAACGGAAGGTGTGTTTCTGAATGGAGAATTGTGACGTGGCGTTCCTCAGGGATCAGTGCTGGGACCTTTGCTGTTTGTATATACATGATTTGGAGGAAAATGCAACTGATTTGATTAGTAAATTTGCCAGACCTTAGTACGGTTGGTGGATTTGTAGATAGTGATGAGGATCAGAGGATACAAGCAGCTCAATTGGAGACTTGGGCGGAGAGATGGCAGATGGAGTTTAATCCGGACAAATGTGAGGTAATGCATTTTGGAAGGTCTAATACAGATAGGAAATATACAGTAAATGGCAGAAGCCTTGAGTATTGATTGGCAGTGGGATCTGGGTGTACAGGTCCTTGGAAGTGGCCACGCAGGTGGAGAAGGTAATCAAGAAGGCATACAGCATGCTTGCCTTCATCAGCCAAGGCACTGAGTTTAAAACTAGACATATCATGTTGCAACTTTACAGAACCTTAGTTAGGCCGCACTTGGAACAGAGTGTTCAATTCTGGTCACCATACTACCAGAAGGATATGGAGACTTTGGAGAGAGTACAGAAAAGATTGAACCAGGATGGTGCCTGGTATGGAAGGCATTAGATATGAGAAGAGGTTGGAGAAAATTGGTTTGTTCTCACTGAAACAACAGAGGTTGAAGAACAACCTGAAAGGAGTCTACAAGATTACAAGGGGCATGGACAGAATGGATAGTCAGAAGCTTTTTCCACAGGGTAGAAGGGTCAATTACTATGGGGCATAGGTCTAAAGGTGCAAGGGGCAAGGTTTAAAAAGGAAACATACAAGGCAAGTTTCTTTTGAAACAGAGGGTGGTGGGTGCCTGGACCTTGCTGCTACGGCAAATAGTTGAAACAGATGCAATAGTAACTTGTAAGGGGCGTCTTGACAAATACACGACTAGAATGAAAATAAAGGTACATGATCTCCAGAAAGGTTGGGGTTTTAGTTCAGTCGGGTGGCATGATCGGTGCAGGCTTGGAAGGCCGAAGGACCTGTGCTGTAATTTTCTTTATTTTTTTTGACTGCAACAATCTTGTGCCCTTCCGTTCATCTAAATTTTCTAGACCTTCTGGAACTGTAAACTGATTACACAATTTCATGAAGAAAGGTTATTTTAATGACTTAAAAGGAAAAGTCTACCACCTTTGCCTTTAAATTTCAAAGCAGAGTGTCTCAACAACTTGCTCAGGGCTACAGGAAGGTATAGAGAGAGGGAAAGAAAGCCATGTCAGGCAGGATGAGGGTATAGAGGAAAAAAAAGGACAAAGCTGTGTAGGGTTGGAGAAGAGTATAGAGGGAAAGACAAAACAATGTTGGGCTGGATGAGGGTATAGAGAAAAGGAAGTGTTGTGAAGTTGGTGTTTTTAAAATTGTCTGTTAGAAAGTGCTTTTCAGAAAGTTAAAAAAAAGTACATACCGTGCCCAAAATGAAACATCTGTATCTAAAGGCCAAGTAGTTATCAAGGCAACAGACTTTCAGACATTTGAAATTAAGCCTATCAATTTGAAATAGGCACTTAGATACCAAGAACCTATTAAATTTAAAGTGCTGGCAACTTAGGACCATTGTGGGGGATACTGATATGTCATCACAGGTATAAAGGAAGGGGACAGTACAACAGAAGCAGACAGCAACTGCTATCTGCCACAGCTCATAGCTTTTAGCTCAAAAGCTCATCTTGATAGCAAAGTCAATCCCTCAATCCCATACAGAAGAGTCAATAGAAAAGACCCAAAATATTCCCAAAGATGCCAAACCTGATTATAATTGAGTGTGAATAAAGGTTATTTTGTTAATGGGTAGGCATTGTATTTATTTAAACAGCATTCCATTAGAATTTTATTTGGTTTCTTGATAGTTAACTTGTTCACTGTTAGACGAGTAAAGTGTTACTTGTTGATTTTAGAGTGTGTCACAAAGTTGCTGAAGAGCAGATCGCACAATTTCACATCACTTTTACACATTGAGGTGAGGTACTCCTCTTTGACCAGTTAGGTATTAGTTCTCAAGAGGGGATCCACCTTGCTTCATAACAGAAAAGCAAAGCTAAGGAGAGCTGGCAAAGGGTATAGGGAAAAGAAAAGACAAAGCCAAGGAGGGCTGGAAGAGAAGACCGAGAGGGGGGAAGGCAAAGTCATGGAGGGCTGGAGGAGGAGACAGAGAGAGATATGGAATGGGATACCGAGAAATGGATGGACAAAGCTATGCAGGCTAAAGAGGTCAATGGGAGGGAAGGGCAGAGCCAGGATGGGTCTGAATAAGAGGATAAAAATTCCAAAACTGGTGTTGCTGAACTAGAGCAATTCATTTCTCACTTCCAAATTTTTTACTGTCAACCCTCCATCAGGTTGCAATCAGCCCCTAGCAGTTTTTTTTGCATTTCTTACCTCCATACTCTGAAAATTCCACTCACTACTGAAGGCATCAGGAGTGGAATTACCCACACAAATATCTGCTGAGGGAGCACAGCAATCTCAAAAAAGATAAACATTTCAACTGCTTTAAAAGGTAAAATGCATTACATAATTTGGAAAAAGGATACAATTCCGCGTAAGAGGGAACACACACAACTTTCTTTGAATATTCCACAGGGCAGTACAGCTTGTTTAACTGCTCTTCATACATCGCTAGCGCTTCTGTCAAATTTGCACAATTACCCTACAGGGAGAAAAAAAAAGGAGAATGCAGGGATTATTCATCAATTTCTACTCGGGGATTTTTTTTTAAAACTTACTTTGCGATTTCTTGATCTGATTTTTTGATGGCCAATTACGGGCCTGTAGGAAGGCTTATCCACAAGAAACAGGTAGCAACATCTAAACCGATAAGGCAGGCAACTTGACATTACCCAACTGGAAGAACAATGAGCTCTATGCTGGCAGCTCTCCACTCAGGTCTTACCACCCATTTAATGAGCTCCAGTTCCAAATCGCGAAAGGAAAATACTTTTTAGAACATAACAGCACAGTACAGGCCCTTCAGCCCTCGATGTTGCGCCGACCAGTGGAACCAATCTAATGACCCTCTAACCTAAACTATTCCAATGTTATCCATACGTCTATTCACTGACCATTTGAACGCCCTTAAAGTTGGCGAGTCCACAACTGCTGCAGGCGGGGCATTCCACGACCTTACTACTGAGTAAAGAACCTACCTGACATCCGTCCTATACTTACCACCCCTTAATTTAAAGCTATGTCCCCTTGTGTTAGCCATCACCATCCGAGGTAAAAGGCTCTCACTGTCCACCCTATCCAATCTTTTGATCATCTTGTATGCCTTAATCAAGTCACCTCGTAACCTTCTTCTCTCCAATGAAAATAACCTCAAGTCCCTCAGCCTTTCCTCATAAGACCTTCCCATCATACCAGGCAACATCCTGGTAAACCTCCTCTGCACCCTCTTTTCCAATGCCTCCACATCTTTCTTATAATGCAGCGCCCAGAACTATACGCAATACTCCAAGTACGGCCGCACCAGAGTTTTGTACAGTTGCAACATAACCTCACGGCTCTGAAATTCAATCCCTCTACTAGTAAAAGCTAACACACCGTATGCCTTAACAACCTTATCAACCTGGGTGCCAATTTTCAGGGAGCTATGCACATGTACACCGAGATCTCTCTGCTCGTCCACACTACCAAGAGTCCTTCCATTAGCCCCATATTCTGTACTCCTGTTACGCTTACCAAAGTGAATCACCTCACACTTTTCTGCATTTGCCACCTCTCACCCAGCTCTGCAGCTTATCTATGTCCCTCTGCAAATTGTAACATCAATCCTCACTGTCTACAACTCCCTCGACTGATGTTGTCAGCAAATTTACTAACCCATCCATCTACACCCTCATCTAGGTCATTTATAAAAATGACAAACAGCAGTGACCCCAAAACAGATGCCTGAGGTAAGTGACTGAACACCAGGTTGAATATCAACCACCACCCTGTGTCTTCTATCAGCTAGCCAATTCCTGATCCAAACTGCTAAATCACCCTCAATCCCATGCATCTGCATTTTCTGCAGTAGCCTACCATGGGGAACCTTATCAAATGCTTTGCTAAAATCAATATACACCACGTCAACTGCCTTATCCTTAACCACCTCTTTGGTCACCTTTTCAAAAAACTCCATAAGGTTTGTGAGGCATGACCTACCCTTCACAAAACCGTGTTGACTATCCCTAATCAATTTATTTCTCTCTAGATGATTATAAATCCTATCCCTTATAATTCTTTCCAAAACTTTGCCCACAACAGAAGTAAGGCTCACCGGTCTATAATTCCCAGGATGGTCTCTACTCCCCTTCTTGACCAAGGGGACAACATTTGCTATCCTCCAGTCTTCCGGCACTATACCTGTAGCCAATGACGACATGAAGATCAAAGCCAAAGGCTCTGCAATCTCCTCCCTAGCCTCCCAGAGAATCCTAGGGTAAATCCCATCCGGCCCAGGGGACTTATTTTCATACTCTCAAGAGTTGCTAACACCTCCTCCTTATGTAACTCAATTCCATCCAGTCTAAAAGCCTTTTGGACATACACAACATGACTGAAATGCATGTAAAGGAAATGTAATGTGCTAATGAGTGATAATAAGGCCCAACAACTGTGGGCAAGTTAAAGAAGTTCTATTATAAGACCAATTAGAAGATTTGCTTCAAACTCCAATATCCCTATTTCACTGACTAGAAAATCAGTGCAAATGAGGCACAATGACCACCTCCCGCCACCTCTCCCCCACACAAATCCCAGAGGGATTCACCAGTTTACACAACTCACATGGCAGGAGCACTATCTTGTAAAATACACCTCAGTGGTCTCTAACACACAATTATTGCACAATTTCCTACACACCTCCCTCACGCTCACCTTGCCATGCATATAGAAACACGACATAATCTATTCTCTAAAGTAATTTCCCAACACGGATGCCTATATATTGGAGGTCGTTCATAACCTAACAGGAGCCTATAGAAACTTGAGATACAACACTGATAAAATCATAGAATCTCTACAGTGCAGGAGAACTTTCAGCTCATCGAGTCTGTGCCAATTCTTTGAAAGCGTATCTTACCCAAGCCCTCCTCCACACAATCCCCATAACCCCACGTTTTAGCATGGCCAGTCCATCTAACCTATATACATTTGGGATGTGGGAGAAAACTGGGGCACCCAAATGAAACCCATGCATACACAATGAGAACATGCAAACCCAACACTCCACACCAAAAGCTGGAATCAAACCAAGTCCCCACTGTTGTGAGGCAGCAGTGCAAAGACTGTGCCACTATGCCACCCAATCAAACAAATCTAATTAAATCTAAAAATGGGATGTGAATGAACTGATTGCTGTAGAAGCAAATTAATAGTCACTTGGTAAGAGAGAACTGGACTATTGCTGATGAAAGAGACATGTTGGCCAAGCTTTTTAATCCTGTACTACTCATGACAAATATAATACAAGGCAAATTTTAAACACTCAACATTTTACACGAGGAATTAAGAGTCCACAAAACAAGCCCCCTTTTCTACTATAGTATAAATTATGATCCTTGGAAATTTGGCATACTTGTGTTTGTCTTGATGTCTGCAGGATGAAATGTTTTGACAATGTCTCTCTTTCCAGCAATATTCAAGTTAACACAGTGACAGAGATTTATCCTATCTTCCACCTTACAGGATAAACATCTAGCATTTTTTGATTTATTCAGTGCATAGGATACAGCCACTGAGACAACACCCACCAATATCATAAATGTGTAGTTTGTACTATTCTCACCTTTAGCTAGATAAACATTTGTCTCACTTATGCAGCACCTCAGTACCCCTCTCAGGGCACCCCAAAGTGCTTTACAGCCAAAGAAGTACTTTTGAAATGTCACTGCTGATATAATTCAGGAAGTTAGGCACACAAGGAGGCCCCAATCCAGAGAATGGTACTGAGGAAAACCGCCCTGCTCGTCTACGAAATAGTTCAATGGGATTCTTTCCAGTCTTCCAGACAGGCAGACAGGCCTTGATTTTCAAACACTTTGCAAAATGGGAAGGGAATAAAAATAATAAAATGTATAGAAGCTAACTATGTATTTATGAATGTACTAAGATATTAAAGTAAACATAACCACATGATATAAATCTGATGTGTTTGGAATGTTTGATTGTAGATTAAGGTGTTTTACTCAACATTACTGTATGGACTGGTTGCCACCTGGTGCACATTAGCAGTAATGCATTAAATGGCTTATGTGGAACCCTGTCAAAAAAAGCTGTGCTCATAGCTACCACAACTTCAGGAGATGCACTCATCATACATACAGTGACAGTGTCTGCCAGCAATGCAGCAGTATCTGCAAAAACAACACGGTTTTGAATGCCAGCCAATTGCTGCCCCATTCCCAACCCCTTGTCATCTCACTTGCTGCTCTGCATGCTGCCTCAACTGGGCCTTGCTCACTGCCCTGCTCACCACCCACTTGCCACCCTACTCCCAAACCTTGTGCCCTTGCTTCCTCACTTCTCATGCAAAATGACAAGCAGGATTGGCGAGGGATGGGTACCACGAACAGGACAGCAGCCACAACAATGACAACAGTAGCACTGTTCCAGTGTAGAGGCAGGAAAACTAAAGCTATGTAAAAACTTTTTCCAAATGGACTTATAAACTTAAAGGAAATCTTGCAAGGACATATCACAGATCAGTGTCTTCCACCGGAGGTAGAATTAAAGAAAAACGCAGAATTCCAGGTAATTTCTCCTTAGGATCTGCAGTTCTCAGTATTCTAATGGTCCACTAACCCCTCTGATGACTGCCAATTGAAACTTGAAGCCTTTAGTGTGTCTAAGTCATAGTGATAAACTACAGCCCACTAATATGGATAAATCGAAAACTTCTAACATAACATAAATCAATGCATGAAAGCTCATTAGTGCTCTCGGTTAGAAGTACAGATCACTGGTGTCTGGCTACACACCGTAATTATCTCAGCAACATACACTGTCAGTATCAATATCCATGTTCTGTTACTTAAATGTAAATGTGTACATAGATCCCTGAAAGTTGGGAATCAAGTAGATAAGGTTGTTAAGAAGGCGTACGGTGTCTTGGCGTTTATTGGTAGGGGGATTGAATTTAGGAGTCGCAGCGTCATGTTGCAACTGTACACAACTCTGGTGCGGCCGCACTTGGAGTACTGTGTGCAGTTCTGGTCCCCACATTACAGGAAGGATGTGGAGGCTTTGCAGAGGAGGTTTACCAGGATGTTGCCTGGTATGCAGGGGAGGTCCTATGAGGAGAGACTGAGGGATTTGGGGTTGTTTTCACTGGAAAGAAGGCGGCTAAGAGGGGATCTTATAGAAACATATAAGATGATTAGAGGTTTAGATAGGGTGGATGGTGATAGCCTGTTTCCTCGGATGGAGAAATCTAGCACGAGGGGGCATGGCTTTAAATTAAGGGGGGGTAGTTATAGGACGGATGTCAGGGGCAGGTTCTTTACCCAGAGGGTGGTGAGGGACTGGAATGCCCTGCCTGCTGCAGTTGTAAATGCGCCTAGTTTGGGGGCGTTTAAGAGATTGGTGGATAGGTTTATGGACGAAAAGGGATTGGTTTAGATTAGTGGGTCAATGTTTTTTTTTTAAAAATTAGACTGGTCGGCGCAGCATTGTGGGCCGAAGGGCCTGTTCCGCGCTGTAATGTTCTATGTTCTAAATGATCCCGGGATGAGAGAAGGGGAGCAAAAAATAGGCATTATTCTTTGATTAAAAAGTGAAATTGATATGGTAATTATAAACTATGTTAAAAGGTAGTGTGAGAAATAAATCTGTCCCAAAGCATACCTTCAAGACCCTTAGCTATCAAAGCATTGAAAGGTATACTCTAGTGAGGTTGACCACTCAAGAACATGTTCTTGTCGTGACATCATACTGTGACTGGCATGGGGCAGGGGCATTGTGTCAATCCAGCACTTCAGTACCCTGATTTTAAATTACTGAACATTTCCCAAAACTATCAGTGCCCTGGTGCCCAAGTCTTAAAGATGGTGGAAATTAAAATGACCTGCACAGGAATTACGTTGAATAAATTAGCATAATCAAACAGAAACGGCAGGCCTGTCCCCCAAAAAGGGTGAAATGAGAATATCTTTGATGGAGAATCCCTCTCTGAACATTCCAATTGTTAATAGAAAGTAACTTCACAGATTCAATAACCATCTTTTACCAACATTATTCATATTTAGACTCAATGGCCAATTACTCATTTATAAATGCTTATTGTTGCTATGAACGGAACAGAAATGGGAAAAGCAAGACTACCCTACCTGTGTAAAGTACTTTCCAGTGGGTTTCAAAACCTTCACAGCTAAGTCGAGAATAAGTCGCAGAAAATCCCATGTTGATTCTGGGGCAGAAAGATGTGTTACACTGTAACTAAAAGACTGAGTTCATTAAAGCACAAACAAAAAGCAAGGACAGAATAAAAGCCAGAATGATGAACCACTGCAGACTGTAAAAGCACTGTTCCCTAACCACAGACTGAGCTGCCCCTTCCTGGCCATTACTTAAGGTTGAACCAAACCAGCTGCAACCTCAGCATTCTTCTAGACGGAGTTGAGTTTCCGGCCTCATATCGTTCCTATCAAGGTCTCCTACACCCACTTCACATTATTATCCATTTCCATGTCTGCCGTAGAAACCCTCATCCATGCCTTTGCTAGCTCTAGGCACTCACCTGATGAAGGAACGGTGCTCCAAAAGCTTGTGCTACCAAATAAACTTGTTGGACTTTGACCTGGTGTTGTATCCAACGCCAGCAACTCCACATCTTAGCTACCTCTAGACTGGGTTGTCTAATGCTCTCTTAGCTAACCTGCACCTTCCCTCCATAAAGTCATTCAAAGCTCTACTCTCCATGTCTTAACTCGCACCAAGTCCCATTCCCCACCACCACCGTGTTCGTAGACCAACACTGACTCCTAGTCTGGCAGCAAGTACCCTTTATTTTCAAATTTGCATTCTGGTTTTCCAATTTTAGTTCTTATACATCCTTAGTTTTTTTTGTTGCTTTACCATTGGTGACTTTGCCTTCAATTGCTTAGGACTGAAGTGCTTAAGGAGTAGGTCTGTTCCTATTTCTTACGCTGTGTATTTACGTTCCCTTGACACAGCAAAGTTAACAACTGCACAAAGCTCACTTCAAACACCCAGGTTCTGGTACATTGTCCATTCCCAACGAAAGCAGAGATACTGAATTTACACCATCAATCCTAATACTAAAGCTGGATTGTAAATGGCTTTGCAACTGTAAAGGCTGCTGTTTAATTCAGACCCAACTTGACCTGCCAGCAAAACAAGTGACAAAGTAGAGCCTATAGGATAAGAAAGGGACCAAATCCTCCCTACTGCCTCATTAAGCATCTGAGCAATTCAGACAAAACACTGTCTCTGACAGGGGTTAGAAACCACATATCAGTGCAGGCTTGGTGGGCCGACGGGCCTGTTCCTGTGCTGCATTGTTCTTTGTTTGACATCTGCCGAGTTAACTAATCTCAGCGAAGTCAATGGATTTGACAGTTAAGGTGGTGGTGAAATAATAAATAAAAACAGCCGAAGTTTCTGCCCCTGACCATCACCAGCAATCCCTGCAGATTTGTATGTGTGCGAATGCTGGGATGGAGCTCAAGTGCTGATGCCCCACGTGGTCAACATTTGACCAACTGACCATCAGAAGTGAAGACTTATGGATGTGGACCCATAAAATGCAGCCAATGCTCCACGACAAAGGTGGAATTCTGATGCACTCTTCAAATTCAATGGGAAAGATAAAATTGGCACATCTAAGACAGACATGAACAACTTTTATTCCAAAAACATGGAACTGCTACACAGTAACTCATGGAAAACTGTTGAACATACATTGTGCATATGATTTATAGTCCCAAACAATATAATTGTATCTAACATGAATGAAAAGATTCAGAGTAGTTCAATTTAACAGCAACACTGACTACTGCTCATATCCTAATTCCATTTGGATAAGCTCAAGAGTGAAAATGTTGAATCCAGAACAGCAGCAGAGAAGGGAAGGAAACAAATCCTGCATTCCAGTTCCCATTATCTTTCGGAACATCCTGCCCCAAGTGCTCAAAGATCTACAGCACGATGGCAGAGTGGTTAGCACTGTTGCCTCACAGCACCATAGAACATAACAGCGCAGAACAGGCCCTTCGGCCCACGATGTTGCGCCGACCAATTAAGAAAAAAGCAATGACCCTCTAACCCAAACCTAAACCAGGGACCCAGGTTCAATTCTTGCCTTGGGTCACTGTCCATGTGGGGTTTGCAAGTTCTCCCCATGTCTGCGTGAGTTTCCTCTGGATGCTCCATTTTCTCCCACAGGCCATAGGTGAGCAGGTTAGGTTGACTGGCCGTGTTAAATTGACCATTAGCGTCGGGGGAGTAGCAGAGTACATACGTGGGGTTACAGAGATGGGGACTAGATGGGATTGTTAAGACTAATAAGGCACATCATTAAAAAAACTTGTTTCAGTAAAGAAAGTATATTTAGATAGTGCTTTTCCTCTCTCTGGATGTTCCAAAGCAAACTCCTGAAGTATTGGAAGACGATGATAAAAAGGTATGGCAGGAGTTGAAGCAACCAATTCCAGCTGAAGGGTTGCTTCAGCATAGGCAAAATGCAATGTCACTCAGGTTTGACCTGTAGCCATAGCACTGAATCTTAAATGTTGTACAAGTCAAAAATCTGCTTTCCAGAAACTATCCATACTTAGACAGACATGTTCTTCTTGGTCATATTCATTGTTTACACTCAACATCTGAACATTGTATTCACACATCACGACAGTTCACTGGATGTGTGTTCCACCACAATGTGCCTCCCACCTGACTGTGTGCAGTCTTGCTAGCAAGTAGCTTCGTGTTTTGAAGCCAGGATTCTCAAACATGCAGAGGCCTATTAGATTCCTCTTCCATTACAGGGCGAGACAACATAGATTCAGGATCTACAGAGGAGGAAGCAGAAAATGTTTTTATTTAACTCATGTTTAAACTGAAAGATGACAGGAAAATTTTGTATATTTTGAAAGCCAAACTGATTAAATTTATGATAAAGCAAATGATTAAAATAAAGTCTGAAATAATTGAATTGGAGCATTTAATGGTAATTGTTGACTATACTCTAAAGATTGTATTAAGGGTTGGATTAAAATAAATTCAAAAACTTACCAGGCTGAGATGGGTCAACTCCATGCCTGGAGAGGACAGGTCAGGCTTGCTAGATTTAGGTTGCTCCCTTTTCTTCCCATTTCACCTTTGGATATTCCACAAATTAAGATTCAATTCATCCTCCTATTTGACGCAGATCACTGTTCTTCATGTAGTCTTCAGGTGCTCTTGCAGCATTGGAAACTGGGAATATCTGAGTGTATTGATGCTACTCGTTGTAGGTGTATGAACATACGCTTTAAATTTTGTTACTTGTACAAGTGTGCATAAGACGCAAGGCTGAAGGATGAGACAGGCAGGAAATGTGGGCCATGCTGAAAGGCAAACCTCTTGTGTCATCAAATCTCAGGCCATTACACCAGATCTCAAGGAACACTAGATCACCCAAAGTACAGTACATCAGCTTGGCTAACACTTCCTGCCAGGAGTGTTGCAATGTCATCCTCTATGGTGTGCTGAACAGAGTAAACTTCTGTCTCAAATTCATCAGCCACTGAAGCAAAGGATCAGGGCCATTCGCAGGAGTTTCCAGTGACATTGGATCATCCATCATTTCAACTTCACTTTCCTAGGGTTGCACATTTGAAAAGTATGAGTACCTCCAATTGAGTCATCAGACTCATGCTGCACAGGGAGCATATTCAAATGGTTGCAGCTTCTGCCAAGGTCAGCTCCCTTTGCTGCTGCAATGCCCACCCAGAACAGTCTTAATGGGTATTCGTGTCAATTTGCAGAGGACACAACAGATGTGAAAATATAACATCTGAAGTCTTCATGGGTGTTTTCTATTCAAATTATTCTTATGTCTTTTTCTAATCTACATGCATGATTTGTATCCTTCTCAAATTATGGAACACTTCAAATCATTTCATGGAATCTCCATCCAGGTAACTGTGCTTCTTTTTGTTACTCTCAACCAGTACTACATGATTTTCCCAGCATTTTCTCAATTGAGAGCATATTCAAATTGTTTCAATATCAGTGATGTTTATAACCAGCCTTATGCTGAGAGTGGAAACATAACTAGAATGTCAACACTGAAACCTGATCACAGTGACCAAAATCACAAGATTTGTGCACCAGCATATTTCACTACCCACAAATAACCAGAACATACCCACATTCTGCAATTGCAACAAGGTTATACAATTAAACCATTTTCAATATAGATCACTTGTATTTTTCAAGGGCCTATGATTTGGAATAAAACCACGTAGACAATCAGAATAAATTATAGAATTGAAAATTGAATAACTAGAATGACATAAAACGGATCATCATATTTACCTTCTTCTGGAGATGTAGAGATAGGAACCGCTGTTAGATCATTAATGACATAATCAAACAGCCTTCCTTCTGCAGCATATGTCTTCAATACAGGAACACAATCTTCAACCAAGACCTGAAAAATTAACATTTTTGAACAAAAGCAAATCTGCTGTCATTCAGTAAGACCATGGTTAAATTTCTACATCAACTCCACTTTCTCAACTGAACCACATTCCCTGGTTCTCTTAGTGCCCAAAAAAATCAATGTCTATCTTGAATATTTTTAATGACCGAGCATCCATAGTTCTGAGGTAAAGAATTTCAAAGATTCACAACTCTGAATGAAGAGGCTTTTCCTCATCTCAGTCCTTATCCTGAAACTATAACCCCTACTCCTCCCCAGCCAGGGGAAGAACAACCACCCTCTGAAGCCATTGAAGAACTTTATATTTCTGAGAGATGAACAAAAAATACAGATCTCCTTAATCTCACCTTGATTCGTAGGATAAGTGTTGACCTATCTAGTGAACCTTGGTCAGACACCCTCCAAGACAAAGACATCTTTCTTTAAGACATGGTTCTTGAAAACTACACAGTATTCCACATGTAAGGTTCATGAATGATCTTATACAAAAACTTATGAAACAGGAGTAGGAGGCCATTCAGCCCCTCGGGCCTGCTTTGCCATTCAAAAGATCATCATTGATCTGTTTGTGCTTCAAGTTCCACATTCGCATGTACCCCTGATAATCTGTGATTCCCTTGCCCAATAAGAACCTATCTACCTCTGCCTTAAAAATATTCAGTGACTTTCATCTCCATGTCTCGACCCTCAAAAAGATTCTTCACCTCTGTCCTAAAAGGGTGTCCTCTAATTTTCAAAGTGTCCATGGGCTGCACAGTGAGTAGCACTGCTGCCTCACAATGCCAGGGACCTGGGTTCAATTCCCACTTGGGTCACTCACTGTGTGGAGTTTGCATGTTCTCCCCGTGTCTACATGGGTTTCCTCCGGGTGCTCCAGTTTCCTCCCACAGTCCAAAGACAGGCAGGTTAGGTTGATTGGCCATGCTAAATTGCACCTTAGTGTCAAGGGATTAGTAGGGTAAAATAAGCAGTTACGGGGATAGGGCTGGGGTGGGATTGTGGTCTGTGCAGACTCAATGGGCCGAATAGCCTCCTTCTGCACTGTAGGGATTCTTGGAGTACTGTGTGCAGTTCTGGTCCCTGCATTACAAGAAGGATGTGGAGGCGTTGGAGAGGGTGCAGAGGAGGTTTACTAGGATTTTGCCTGGTATGGTGGGGAGGTCCTATGAGGAGAGACTGAGGGATCTAGGGTTGTTTTCGTTGGAAAGAAGGCGGCTAAGAGGGGATCTTATTGAAACATATAAGATGATTAGAGGTTTAGATAGGGTGGATAGTGATAGCCTTTTTCCTCGGATGGAGAAAGCTAGCACGAGGGGGCATGGCTTTAAATTAAGGGGGGGTAGCTACAGGACGGATGTCAGGGGTAGGTTCTTTACCCAGCGGGTGGTGAGGGATTGGAATGCCCTGCCTGCTGCAGTTGTAAATGCGTCTAGTTTGGGGGCGTTTAAGAGATCTCTGGATAGGTTTATGGACGAAAAGGGATTGGTATAGGCTAGTGGGTCATTGTTTTTGTAACTGGTCGGCGCAACATCGTGGGCCGAAGGGCCTGTTCTGCGCTGTAATGTTCTATGTTCTATGTTCTATTCTATGCCCCGTTTCTGGATTCACCCACAACAGGAAACATCCTTTCCATGTCTACCTTGTCAAAGCCGTTCAGGATCTTATACTTCAATCAATTAACTCATTCTTCAAAACTCCACTGGAAACAAGCCTGACCCGTCCAACCTTTCCTCATAAGATAACCTGCTCATTCCAAGCATTAATCTACTAAACCTCCTCTGAACTGCCTCCAACACATTTCTGTCCTTTCCAAATGAGAGACAGTATTCTAACTACGGTCCAATTGACCCACTGTAAAATTGAAGCATAACAAATATACTTTTACATTCAATTACTCTCATAATAAAGAGCAGCATTTCATTAGGTTTCTTAACAAAGCTGTGTATAATTGCAGCAAAACATCCTTAATTCAATACTGTCACCCTTGCAATAAATTCCCATATTTAATTTGCCTTCCTAATAGCTTGCATGTACTTGCTTGTTAACTTTTGGGCATCTAATTCTCTACAAATACCAACATGTATTAGTGTCTCACATTTTAAAACATTCTGCTTTTCATTATTCCTACTGAAGTGGATACAATACTTTCAACTCTCTCACATTATAGTCCACCTTCTTGCCTTAACCTGTTTATATCCTCCTAAGGTTACTTTCCCACATAGGTTTGTATCATCAGCAAACTCGGATACATTATATTGTTTCCTCATCAGTCATTGGTGTAGATTTTAATAGCCACTGTCTAAACACTGATCCAAGAGATCGCACTCACTGCAGTGAGTGCATTCGCACCACTCTGAAAATGAGTTATTCATTCCTGGTCTATTTTCTGGCAGCTAACAACCTTCAATTCATGCCAACATATTTGCCCAATCCCATGAATTGGTGCAATCTTGTGTAGCAATTTGCCAAATGTCTTCTAAAAATCCAAGTATATGACATTCAGTAGATCGCCATTAAACACGATCACGGCTGATCAACTACTTCAAACACACCTTTTTATATCCTGTCTTTTACATAATTGGTATTTAGAAATCTGTCAATCTCTATTTTAACATACTCTGACTGCTTCCATAGTAGAAAATACCAAAGATTCATAATCCTCTGATTAAAAATGTTTCCCCTCATCTCAGTCCTTAGTGGCTTTCTCTATTTTGAAATGGCGTCCCGAGTCTAGATTCCCTGACCAGAGGGAACATCTTGCCTGCAAATACCATGTCTTATCCCTTTAAGTATTTTGTAAGTCTGAGTGAGATCACCTGTAATTCTTCTAAACTCTAGAGAACATGGGCTCAGTCTGACCAATCTCTTTTCATGAGACAGTCCAAGAACAAGTCTGTTGCACTCTCTCAGTAGCAATAATATCTTTCCCAAGGTAAAGGGACCAAAACTGCATTCAGTACTTCAGGTGCAGTCTAACAAAGGGTTTATTTAAGCAACCTTTTGCTACTTCTACACTCAAATCCCCTTGTGATAAAGGTTGACATACCACTAGTGTTCCTAATGTTTGCTGTATTTGCATTTAGTGACACATTGATGAGGGCACCCACATCCCTCTGCACATCTACATTTCCCAATTTCTCATCATTTAAGAAATACTCTGCCTTTGTTTTTTTTTCTTTTAAATGGATAACTTCATACTTATTGACATTATATTCCATTTATCATGTTCTGGCTCATTCACTTATATTATCCAAATCCCCTTGAGCTTCCTTGCCTCCCCCTCACAACTCGGAAATATTGCATTTGGCCCCACATCTAAATCATTGATCAAGTCATTGTGAATAGCCGAGGCCTCGAGTACTGATGCTTCTGTACTCCACTGTGAGAATGGTCAGCTTATTTCTTCAGTTTTCTGCCAATTAATCCTTATTCCATGGTCATATATTACCTTCTATCCCATGCCCTCATTTAACTAACTAAAACTTTTGAGTTTTTCAAAAGTCATTTGAACATTCAAGTACATTACATTCATGACTCCCCTTTAAATCCTCAAAAATCTCCAACTGGTTTGTCAAATATGACTTCATTCCTCAGTTACATTTCAAAAATGCAATCTGTTAAATCCAATTTTCCTTTCATAAAACCAGGGACCATTTCCCCAATAACAGATTCCAGCCTAATGCTGACAGCAGACGTCAGACTGACATGCCTTTGGTTCAGTTTTCTCTCTCCCTCATATGAGCAAAAAGCTATTTTCTCCAGTTGCCTCTTTCAAAATGCAAGTCATCAGATCAAGAGAATTTCATAGAATCATAGAACCCTACAGTGTAGAAAGAGGCCCTTCGGCCCATCATGTCTGCCCCGACCACAATCCCACCCAGGCCCTACCCCCATATCCCTACACATCCACCCACCAATCCCTCTAACCTACACATCTCAGGACACTAAGGGGCATTTTTTTAGCATTGTCAATCAACCTAACCGCACACCTTTGGACTTTGTCAACTTTTAGTCACATTAATTTCTCCAGTACTTTATGATAATTTTTATTGGATTCTTTGTTCCCCAAAAATACTGGGATATCCTGTCTTCTATTGTGAAGATGGACACAAAATATGTAGCACATGAGGTGAGAAATCGATATATACACACACATCCCATTGGTGGGTCAAGGGCTTAAAGAAACACACTATGAAGTGAAACTGGCAATGGAAAAGGGGGGTGGGGGGGGAGGCAAAAGGTCATCCCACCCCCACAAATAGTTCCATCTTTCACATACTTTCCGTTGTGGGTGGGCTTCATTTGATTCAAAGCTGCATAAACATTCGATGTAGCGAGGTCGAAAAGTCCAACAGCTTTACTTATTTGGGGGATCATGCACTTGACAAGCAGGGTGAAAGAGATTCAGGGGTGCATACCATTAACTGCAATGATAGAAACTGTTTCTGAAGGAAGAGAAACATGTAGCAGGAGAGATGTCAAGAGTTTGTAGAGTGTGAAAAGGACAAAACGCTGAGACAAACAAATGCTGAAGGAATGGATTTGTACCTGTAGAGAGCAGCTTACATGCAGGAGATTAATGAGCTGAGGCAAGGGGATGAGTGTTTGCAAGTAACTTGTGGCTGTGATGGAATGGATTACAGGTGATAGGTGACCACATGACTACAGATCAGCAACCGGAGAAGCGATAAGACTGGATTGAATGTGACCAATGCCGAGTTGATGAGACCGTAAAAGACTTGAAAGTATAACATAAGCAGGTAGATCAACCGAAAATGCTGGAAACATCAGGCAGCATCAGTAGATAGAGGGAAACAGTTTGCATTTCAAGCCTGTATGACTTCTTGTGAGCTGGGAGCATAAATGTGATGGATTAGTTGGAGTGGAGCAAAATAGCAGGTATGCAAGCTAGGAGATTTCAAAAATGTGTAGGAGACAAGACAGAGGAAGTGTTAATGGCAGTGTTAAGGACTACAGAAGGTGCTGATGCGTTAATAGGAGAAAAGTCAGTGCTCAGTAAAAGCAAAATTAAAGTGACTGATGGCCCTGTCGGGGGACTTTGTGTCGCAATAAAGATATTTTGGATTTTAAAAAAGGTCAAGATGGAGAAGAAAGTTAAAGGTGTTGAATTCAATGAAGACTGTAATGTTACAGCCAGCCACAGCATCACTTGCAGGCATGAGAGCAAGATGCTGAGTCGAAACAAGAGAAAGGTTGTGGGGTGGGTCATGCCTGAGGACTGAGTGAAGGTATCTCAAAAGCAGTCACCTAGCCTGCATTCATCTCCCCAGTGCAAAGGAGACTGCATTGGGAGCAGCAAATACAGGAGACCAAATTAAACAAGGTACAAGTGAAACACTGCTTCATCTGAAAGAACAGTGAGGAAGGGACAGGTGTTGCACTTTCTGCAATTGCAAGGAGAGGGCAGTGGAAAAGGGGTGAGATATTTGGGTGTGGTGGAAGATGATCCTTTGAATGCAAATGCTGGTACGGTTAAAACTGAGGACAAGGAAGACCCTGCCATGGTTCTGGGCAGGAGGGGAATAGGTGACAACAGCGGTACTGGAGTGAGGTGAACTTGTCTGAGTGCCCTGTCAACAACAGTGGTGGGGAAAAACCTTAGCTAAGGAAAAAAGACATGTCAGAAGTGCCATTTTTGAAGGTGACATAAATGGAACAGAAGCAATAGAGGTGGGAAAATTGGGAGAATGGGTTGGAGTTCTTACAAGAAGCAGGTGTGAGAAGCTGTAGTCGAAGTAGCTGAGAGAGTCGGTGGGTTTGTAATGAACACTGGTGATAGCATAACTAGAAATGGAGATAGAGGGGTCACAGAAAGGAAGAGAAATGTCAGAGATGGACCAGGTGTAGGTGAGACGGGTGGAAATTGGAAGCAAAACTGATCATCTTTTCCAGGTCCAGTCAAGAGCATGAAGTGACACCACAACAACCATCGATATAAAGGAAAAAGAATTGCGGGAGACGACCGGAGCAGGACTGGAACAAGGAGTGTTCCACATAACCTACCAAAAAAGGCATAATGGGGGCCCATGCCATAGCCACACCTTTTATTTACAAGTGAGAAATATTAAAGGAGAAATTATTTAGTGAATGAACAGGTTAACCTACATGGAAGAAAGCAGCAGTGGACGGGGATTGCGTAGGCTTTTGCTCAGTTCTTGCCCCATTTAAGTCAGCTCTTGTCCAGTTATTTTCACTCTGAATTGTCTTTTTTTTTCCTATCAGCCTAAACCTTATGATGTGACCATCACCTCCTAAATGTTCCACCACTGACACTTAATCTACTTAGCCCACCTTATTTCCAAGATCCAGGTCCTTGCATCCTGCCTTGCTGGACTGGACACTGTTGTAGAAAGCATTCCTGGACACAGTCTAAGAGCTTTTGCACCTTCAACTGTCCTGGTCTACAGTCGGATAATTCGATAACTACTCGATAGCAATTATAACTACTCTATAATGCTTGCATCTCTCCAAGTTCCCAGATTTGTCCTTCTACATCCTTCAGTAGTTGGAAGTCTATAAACTGCACCAAGCAATGTAACTGCATCTGTCTTTACCAAGGAGGTAAATGTTACCCAGGATATGGTGACAGATGAAGAAATTCAGTCCATAGAAGGGTTTAAAATTGAAGTGCTGAATAGACTATCAGCATTTGAAATATCAAGCAGTGCCCAGAAAGCTTGTGATTCCAAATAAACCTGTTTAACCTAGTGTTGTGAGACTTATGGTAAAATTTATAAGGCACCAGGATTGGATGAAATGCATTTAAGGATATTGAAGGAAGTGAGAATAGGAATCGCAGGAATGCTGGCCATTATCTTCTAATTTTCCCTAGACTCTGGAGAGGTACCAGAGGACTGGAGAATTGTGAATGTTATGCCCTTGTTTAAAAAACTTTGTAATAATAGCCCCAGCAATTACTGACCAGTCAGTTTAATATTAGTGGGCAAGCTTCTAGAAACAATTATTCGGGATAAAATCAACAATCAAATGGAAAAACATAGGTTGATGAGGAAGAGGCAACATGGATCTCCAAGGAGAAAATTGCGTTGAACTAACTTGGTTTTTGAGGAGCTAAGAGAAAGGATCAATATGGGCAATGCTGTTGATATGATGTACATGAACTTTGATACAATGCCAGACAACAGATGAGAGAAACACTATAGCTCATGGAATAAAGGGGACAGCAGCAACATGGACGTAACTTTAGCTGAATAATAGGAAGCACAGGGTAACGGTCAATGGATATTTTTCAGGTTGGAGGCATGTTTGTAGTGCTGTTCCCCAAGGATGTAAATGATCTAGATCTTGACATGCAGAAGACAATTTCATAGTTTGCTGATAACACCAAACTTGGAAGTATTGTAAATATAAGAACATAAGAAATAGGAGCAGGAGTAGGCCGTCTAGCCCTTCGAGCCTGCCCCACCATTCAATAAGATCATGGCTGATCTGTCGTGACTCAGTTCCACATTCCCGCCCTCTCCCCATAACCCTTAATCCCCTCGCTTATCAAAAACTCATCAACCCGCGTCTTAAAAATATTTAGCGAGGTAGCCTCCACCACTTCAACGGGCAGAGAATTCCAGAGATTCACCACCCTTTCAGTGAAGAAGTTCCTCCTCAACTCCGTTCTAAATCGCCCCCCCTTTATCTTGAGGCTGTGCCCCCTAGTCCTATTATCCTTTCTGAGCGGGAAGAGTCTCTCCACCTCTATCCCATCCATCCCATTCGTCATCTTATACGTCTCAATGAGATCTCCCCTCATTCTTCTAAACTCTAACGAGTACAAGCCTAGTTTATTCAGCCTCTCCTCATAGCTCAACCACCTCAACTCCGGCATCAGCCTAGTAAACCTCCTCTGCACTCCCTCCAAGGCCAAAATATCCTTGCGTAAGTATGGCGACCAAAGCTGCACATAGTACTCCAGCTGCGGCCTCACCAATGCTCTATACAGCCGCAGCAAGACCTCCCTACTTTTATATTCAATCCCCCTCGCTATGAAGGCCAGCATCCCATTCGCCTTCCTGACCACCTGCTGTACCTGCAAGCTGGGTTTTTGCAACTCATGCACAAGGACCCCGAGGTCCCTCTGCACCGTCGCCTGCTGCAGTTTTTCTCCACGTAAGTAATAATCCTTCCTACCATTATTCCTACCAAAGAGGACCACCTCGCACTTGCCAACATTAAATTCCATTTGCCATTTCCTGGCCCATTCGCCCAGCCTATCTGGATCCTTCTGTGGACTCTCCACACCCTCCGCACAATTTGCCTTTCCTCCAATCTTGGTGTCATCAGCAAATTTCGACACCATACACTCGGTTCCCTCCTCCAGATCATCTATATAATTGGTAAATAGCTGAGGCCCCAGCACCGACCCGAGGCACTCCACTAGTCACCATGATGAAGAGGACAGTGTAGACAGAATTCACTTGAGTGAATTCAGGATTTCATTTTTAGTTTGGCTGCTGGCTGCAATTCGAGTTTAAAAGGGGTATGGACATCAGGCTGAAAAATGGTGTTTCTCTCTCTCCCTGGAGTTCTGCTGGCTAGCTCGAAGTAGGTCTCCTGGCCTTCCTGGAGTGAAAATTCTGCTGCTGGTGATTTTGCTTGCTAGTACCTGCAAGTCTCTCTCTTTTTCCCCCTACAGTGTTTTTGGGCAGCTTTGGCTCCAAGCTTGTCATATGCATATATAAACAAAGAGCAACACAGCACAGGAAACAGGCCCTTCGGCCTAACAAGCCCGCACCGCCATTTTAACACAGTGAGTGCCTCAAGAGAACTTGCAGCCAACCAAAGAACTAAGTTCCAATATCACGTAAGCTCTTTCCTGCTATCTGTCTATTCAAGAGCCTTATCCGTTTTCATTTTCCTGAAATTCATGTATGCCTCCCCCTCCTTTTTCAGTAAGCTCACAATCTCTTTTGTAATCAAAGCTTTCCAAATCTTGTCATCTTTTAGCCCTGAATTGTTACCTGACATCTGTTTGTCTCTACAGATGCTGCCAGGCTGGCTGAGTTCTTTTATTAAAAACAGCATTTTCTGTTTTTATTTCAGATTTCCAGCTGCTGCGGTGTTTTGCTTTGAGTTTGGCAGTTATAAAATTGACCGAGGACTTGACCAGCCTAGATGTTTCTAATCATCTTACGGGGAAGTATGAACAGTGCCCTCAGGTTTACCTGATAGCAATCTCCTTTCAGGTTGTCCAGGACATCTCCACAGGTTTTGCGCATGTGCTTGCAACATGCATCAATCACCATCTGGTCAATGTGCAACTTAAGTTAAGGAAGGTCAGAACAGGATTTAAAAACACACACAAAAAAATTTAATCTCTTTTAAACGATAGCTGAATAAAAACTGACAAAGATTAGCAAGAAATTAAAGAAAATGCCCAGATTGCCTCCAAGTTCAAACTTTCCTCAACCCAACGCTAGTAGATTCATCTGGACGAGACAATAGCCAGCTTGATAAACAATCAAGCTGTTCCATTCCAGACAACTCTGACGCTAACAGTCGGTGGCATAGCGGTAATGTCACTGGACTAGTAGTAATCCAAAGACCCAGCCTAAAACCCTGGGGACATAGGTTCAAATCCCACGTTACAGAATTTAAAGTCAGTTAATAAATCTGAATCTAAAAACTGGTTTCAGTGATGATGACCATGGCAATTATCATTGAGGTAAAAACCCATCTGATTCACTTACTGCCTTTAGAGAAGAAAATCTGCCGTCCTTGCCTGGCCTACGTACATTCCAGACCTACAGCACTGTTTTTATCCTGAGATGTGCACTTCACTGGTTCGGCCAGCATTTATTGCTGATCCCTAATGGTGGCAAGCTGTCTTTTTGAACCACTCTAGTCCATTTTGTTAGGGAGGGAGTTGCAGGATTTTGACCCATCTAAGTGAAGGAGCAGTGATACATTTCCAAGTCAGAATGGTGAGTGGCTTGGAGGGGAACTTGCAGTTGGTGTTCCCTTGTCCTTCTAGATGGTTGTGGGTTTGGAAGATGCTGTCGAAGAACTTTGGTAAGTTCCTGCAGGTCATCTTGTAGATGAAACACGCTGCTGCTACTGTGTAGTGGTGCAGCGAGTTAGCAGGCTGCTGCATGATTTGACACTTAACTGCCCTCAAATGGTCTAGGAAGCTTAGCAAGTGCAATTAGGGATAAGCAAAAATTGGCATTTTCAGCTTTGCCCACATCCCACGAAAGGAAAAAACGACATTTGGAAATACTGCCTGGCCCACACTCTGGAAATATATCCCTAAAATTTCTCTGCATCTCCATCTTCCCCTCCACTTTTAAGGCTTTTCTTAAATCCCACTGCTTTGGACTAGGCTTTTGCTCACCCATCCTAAATTCTGTCAGTGATTATTTTTGCTTGATTCAACCCGTGATGTGCCTTGCGTAGGATATTCTACACAAAGGGTGCTTTGTAAAAGGTGTTGCTGAACAATCACCTGGTTACACCATTTTGGTGTGCTGCCACTATTTTAGAATAGATATTCTACACTGCAGGAGGCCACCATTTGGCCCATCAAGCCGGCAGCGACAACAATCTCACCTCGGCCCAAATCCAGTAACCCCACATACTTACCCTGCCATTCCGATACTAAGGGGCAATTTATCATGGCCAATTCACCTAACTTGGACATCTTTGGATTGTGGGAGGAAACCGGAGCACCCGTAGGAAACCCATGCAGACACCAATTAAGTAATTGCTGATCTGTCTACCAGAAACATACAAAGTTTATGATACAAGAGGCCTTTTGATCTATTGTGCCCTGTCATCTAACCTAGTCCCACATTCAGGTGTTGGTCCGTAGACCTGAAGATGTGTCGCAATCCAATTTTTGTCTAAAATGTAATCAACACGCCCCAGCCCTGTGAAAATAATTAACTTCAAATCCCCTCTAATCCTTTGGTCAATTGCTTTAAAAGCTGTCATTTTCAACTCCACACAGTGGCCCGAGGCCAGAATTTAACCTGGGTCTCTGGCACTGTGAAGCAGCAATGCTAACTACTGCCACCAGAATACTACTTCTAAAATGAAGGAATTAAGAGCGCTGCGTGGCCTGAAATTCTCTCATCTTTACAAATGAACAAGCAAAATCCTGAATACACGTTGCACAATCACTGACAGCAGCAAGCACTGTACCTGGCTACTCAGTGGCTCTCAGTCTGCATTCCTGAAATGGACAGGAAAATTACTGCTCTTCACATTTCAGGACAACATGCAGCTTCCAGTAATGGGAAAGTTCAGTTATCACAGCCAATTCCCCTCCATGCTCATGCAGGTGCAGCTGTAGTGGGAGTTCAAATATTCATTCATGGAAAGATAGAATGATGCACTGAATTCCAAAGGCTTTGATACAAAAAACAGTTTAATCAATAATATTCAGAAACATTAGAACAGGAACATCTCATTTAGTCCCTTGAACCTCTTCCACCAATCAAGTAATTGCTGATCTGTATACCAAAAACAAAGTTTATGATACAAGAGGCCTTTTGATCTATTGTGCCCTTTCATCTAACCTCGTCCCACATTCAGGTGTTGGTCCGTAGACCTGAAGATGTGTCGCAATCCAATTTTTGTCCAAAATGTTATCAACACACCCCCGCCCCGGGAACATAATTAACTTCAAATCCCCTCTAATCCTTTGGTCAATTGCTTTAAAAGCTGTCATTCTCAACTCTGCTCATGGAAATAGCCCCTTCCCAGCCCCTCCACGGAAATAGCCCCTTCCCAGCCCCTCCAGCTCAGTCTCTCAATTAAATCGCTCCTCAGTTTCCATTGTTCCAAAGAAACCCCAGCCAATGCAACCTTACTGAGTAGCTAAAATTCTACATTCCTGGTAACATCCTTGGAAATATCCTTCACGCACTCTGTATGATCATGTCTTCCCTTTAATGCAATGATCAAATTTGGTCATAGTATGCTAGCTGTGGTTTTATTTGTGTTTTATACTTTTCTAGTAGAACCTCCCTCTTCCATTTTATGCCTCGGTTAGAACATAGAACACTACAGCACAAACAGGCCCTTCGGCCCACGAGTTGCGCCGATCACATCAACACCTACCAACCTACAGACCTATCTATAACCCTCAATCTCATTAAACCCCATATACTCATCCAGAAGTCTTTTAAAAGACCCCAGCGAGTTCGCCTCCACCACCACTGACGGCAGCCGATTCCATTCACTCACCACCCTCTGAGTGAAAAACTTACCCCTAACATCACTTCTGAACTTCCCTCCTTGCACCTTAAATCTGTGTCCTCTCGTAGCAACCATTTCAACCCAGGGAAATAGCCTCTGAGAGTCCACCCTATCTATTCCTCTCAACATTTTGTAAACTTCTATCAGGTCGCCTCTCAACCTACGTCTCTCCAGGGAAAAGAGTCCCAGCTCCCTCAACCTAACTTCATAAGGCATGCCTCCCAGTCCAGGCAACATCCTTGTAAATCTCCTCTGTACCCTCTCAATAGCTTCTACATCTTTCCTATAGTGAGGCGACCAGAACTGCGCACAAATGAGGCCTGACAAGGGTCTTATAAAGTTGCAGCATTACCTCCCAACTCCTAAACTCAATCCCTCGATTAATGAAGGCCAGTACACCATACGCCTTCTTGACCACCTCCTCCACCTGCGAGGCCGATTTAAGAGTCCTGTGGACCCGGACTCCTAGATCCTTCTGTTCTTCAACACTACTCAGACTTCTGCCCTTAATAGTGTACTCGTTCATCCCGTTGGTTCTGCCAAAATGGACGACTACACATTTATCCGCGTTGAAGTCCATCTGCCACTTCACCGCCCAGTCCTGCATCAACTTTTGCCATCCTTCCAGACCATCCACAACACCACCGACCTTAGTGTCATCAGCGAACTTACTTACCCATCCCTCCACTTCCTCATCCAGGTCATTTATGAAAATGACAAACAACAAGGGTCCCAGAACAGATCCTTGAGGCACTCCGCTGGTGACTGACCTCCATTCAGAAAAAGCCCCATCCACAACCACTCTCTGCCTTCTGCAGGCAAGCCAATTCTGGATCCACAAGGCCAAAGGCCCTTGGATCCCATGCCCTCTCACCTTCTCAAGAAGTCTTGCATGGGGGACCTTATCAAACGCCTTGAAGTCCATGTACACTACGTCCACGGCACTTCCTTCGTCAATGTGTTCAGTCACATTATCGAAGAACTCAACTAGGCTTGTAAGGCACGACCTGCCCTTGACAAATCCATGCTGACTATTCCTGATCATGTCAAACCTCTCCAAATGTTCGTAAATCTTGTCCCTCAGAAGCCTCTCCATCAGCTTACCAACTACTGAGGTCAGACTCACCGGTCGGTAATTTCCCGGGCTATCTCTGTTCCCTTTCTTGAACAAAGTAACAAAGTATTACATACTTAACAAAGTTAACATAGTTAACAAGGTATTACATACTTCATAACCATGTGCTACTTCCAGGATTTGTGGACTTACACTTCAATATCCCTCTATTCCAAATATACTCACTATCATCCAATTTATTACGCATTCCCTTGTTTAGTTTGTCCTCCCCTAATGCATTACCTCACACTTCAGAGTTGTTACAGAACAGAGGGCCAAGGCATAAATGCAAGTGCAGGGAGGTTCTACTAGAAATCCCCTCAGAAGCATACCCTCTCCGATGAAAAAGTCCCAACTTCTCCAAAGTGATGAGGGAATCCCTGGAATTATTCTCGTCAATCCTTTTTGCATTCTCTCCAATGCCTTTAGATCACCCAGATCTGGACACAATACTCCATGAGACTGAACCAGTACCTTATACAAGTTTGATAATGCAGAGAATGCCTTCTGCTTGATTAACTTCGCCAAATGGAAGTCCATTTGCCTCTTTTCTGCCCATACGAGCAGTCAACTGATAATTTCTTGCATCCTACTGCTTTCGTCCTCACCATCACATTATATCTACAAACTTAGGTATATCCTCTACACTTTAGTCAAAATTGTTGATTACAAAATAAAGAGATCCAGAACAGAGGCCTAGAGAGACCCATCAGAAGCATCTTTTCAGTCACACAAGCATCTATTAACCAATAATCTTTGCATCTGTCACTGAGCCAATTTTTGCTTAAGTGTTAGAAATAGTTATTACACAAGGAAGCCTTTTGACCCACTGAGCCCATGCCAGTTCTCTGCAGAGTAATTCAGTTAATCCCATTCCCGAATGACCGATGTCACACCGCATATTTATTTCCTTCAGGTGCCCATCCAGTTTTCTTTTGGAATTTTTGTTTCCACTTCCACTCCTTGCATGGGCATTACCACTTGCTGCGTGTGAAAAGCTTTGCCTCTCTGCATCTCTTACCCAAAACCTTAAATGCATGTCCCCTAGTCTTTGGGCCATCAGACTTGAATCTGCCTCCACCATATTCTCAGGCTGTGCATTCCAAACTCTAACCACTCACCGCATCAGACATTTTCATATTGTTTTTGCTTCTTTTGCCAATTTCCTTCACTCCCTACCCTCTCATTTTCAATCCTGAGTAGGAACAGTCTCTCCCTATTCAGTGTCCAGGCCCCACGATATCTTGAATACCTCTCATTTGGAGAGCAGATCAATTATGTCCCCAAGTCCTTGGACCATCTTTATCTAACTTATCAAACCTGCCCTAAGCTTGTAAACCTCTATCAAATTAACTTTCAAAATCCTTTGTTCCTAGGAGAACAATCCCCAATTTCTTTATTCCAACCTTATAATCAAAATCGCCAACTTCAGACACGAGCCCTTGGACACAGCTACTTCAGACAAGGTTACGCACAAAGGATATTTCCACCATGGTGACCATCTTTGGTTTCAACTTCACCAGCTCATATAGGATTCCACCATCTCCTCCTCCTAGGATAAGGATTTCTTTCCCTGTGTAGTCCTCGGCTCCATTGCCCATTATAGCTTGAGTGTATGGAAGGTCACTCTCTCCTAAATCTGGAATAGACAGGTGTACACAAAGATATTATTCACTGTAAAATATATTGAATAAATTCTTAAGCATTACACCAGCTGTTAAGCCAGGTCTCAGCCATGGGCTTTGTAGTGCTGCTGTTGGCTCTGAATGGTTTTAAACCCCCATTCCAGAGATTTGAGTACTTCAGGTTAATACATCAGAGTAGTAAGGGAGTGCTGCCCTGTCACAGGTGCTGTCATAAACAAATAAGTAACCGTACTAAGCACTTACACAGCGGCAAAAAGTTGCTCAATTTGTTACGATCCTCTACGTAGACCTGAAACGTTAACCCCATCTTCCCCCAGAGTTACTGCCCAACTCACTTAATGCTCCAGCATTTTATGTCTGTAATACTGAAGAAACAGACATATTTTCAATCACCGTTGGTTGTGTAAATTTACATGAGCATAGGGTTAGAGGTTACACATTACAGAAGCAAAGCAGCAGTATACCATCCTGCTGATGTCTGCCATTTGTGCCTCCAACTCAATCATACTTTCATTTAATCCACAGTCTGGTATTGTGCCATCATTCAACTGAACCTCAAGGGCTAGTGCAACGTTCTGGATTTTTCCCTTTCCTCTAAAGGTGCTGATTTCCAACTAGATTGCCAACAGGAAAGACCAAGCACCATCAGGCTCTCTAAAATTACACGCAAATGGCAACTTTAAAAATGCCCAAACATGACCTGCTTTCACCTTTTATTCCCATCTTGCGTTCTACTTGACATCCACATTCATGTAGCAACGCAGGTTAAATCAATAGCAATTATTGGTTACTAAATGACTAAATTTCCAGCCAAGTCTTTTTCACTTGCACCCTGAAGCAAATTGCCATCCTGCTTCAGATACACTAGTTGAGACGCAGTACTTCAGCACCAACAAGCAAACAGCTACAATTATAAGAAATAAAATATGCAAAGAAACAGGAAGGTGTAAAGGACAAATCAAAATAACTCCTAATTACTTCCCGGTTATTCACTGGTTTACAAAGATTCGCACCAAGCTCCCAACAACTACATGGGACACCATTTTGTAACTTGCAATTTCCATATTAGAATCAGAAAATACTTACTAATATCACCATTGAGAATAAGAATATTTCCAAACTGTTTTGAATGGAGAATCTTGATGTTTTGGTATGCAGAATCTTCATCATAAACAACATCATCAATGTCATACTCAACTAACCGACCATCTGCAGTAGGCCAATACCTATCAATGGTTCCTCCTCTTACGATAGCAGGTAACCTGCAGAATGCAACAGGGAAATGAATTAACTGGCTTCTATTTTCCCATGTATTTCATCAATTGGGATGCCCCCAAAGCACTTCACATCCAAAGAAAGGTGCAGTCACTGATACAGATACTTAAATGCTCCACAAACAATAAAAAAAAGTAAGTTCTGCTGGAATTAGTTCTTTAGTGTTGGTTGAGAGCAGCATTGATCAAGGCATTCTTTGTGAACTGATTTGAACAAGCAGACAGAACCTTAGCTTAACAGTATCCAGACAGAGATCACTACAAGGTTTAAGTAAAAATAAAAGATGGTGGAAGTCAGAAATCGGAAATAAAAAAGCTGGAAAAACAGATCCGGCATCAAAGTCACACTGCGCAGAAAAGGTCCTTTGGTCCATCGAGTCTACACTGACAATATCTACCACTAAAGGCACCTAATCCCATTTTCCAGTGCTTGTCCCATATCCTTGAATGTTGCGATATTTTAAGTGCTCATTCAAATATTGTTGAGATTAAGGTTTCTGGCTTCGACTACCTTTCTAGGCAGTGCATTCCAGATTACCACCTCCGAGTGAAAAAGGTTTTTCTTAAATCCCCACTGAATCGCCTGCCTCTCACCCTAAAACTATGCCCTTGTGATTGCCCCTCAACCAAGGGGAACAGATGCTCCCTACCCACCATGTGATTGAGAAGTCCATACTTCTCAATCACATCCCCCTTAGCCTTCTCTGTTCTAAAGAGAACAGTCCAAGCATATCTAGTCTCTCCTTATATCTCAGATGTTCCAACCCAGGCAATACCCTGGTGAACCTCCTCTAGTGCTAGCACCTTCTTCCTATGGTGAGGTGACCAGAACTGCACATAGTACTCCAGCTGTGACCTAGCCAATGCTCTGTACAACTCCAACATTACCTCCTTGCTCTTCTACTCTATACCAGAACTGACAAAAGCAAATGTCCCATATGCCTTCTTGACTTTCTTATTCACATGCTCTGCCGACTTCAGGGGTCTGAATAATTACTCCAAGATCCCTCAGTGGAGAGAAAAAAAATTAACATTTGGAACCTGTATGACTTTTTCAGAGCTGAGGAATCATACAGAATTAAACGTTAACTCTTCCCTCTATGGGTGCTGAGAGACATGCTGGACTTTTCCAGCATTTTATTTTTATTCTATTACAAGATTTGTTAACTTATGGGATGCACCATTAACAGGTCACCCACAGCAATAGGTGTTTCTCCAAGTTCCAATTAAACTTTCCACTGTTTCTGTGCAAAATGTGACAAAAACTAGGAAACACTGACATAAGTACTGATTGAGGAGAGATACACCTACAAATATATTTGGCATATCAAAACCTAGATCTCTTTGGATGAGTTTAAGCAGCATAGGTCTAAGCAGATGCTAATAATACACAAGATGTGAAAAGGACCAGAAAGGTCAAAAGGGCACATCATGAAATAATGACTGTGCAAAGCAGTGAATAAACAAAGAAAGGGGAAGCCACAGAGCAGGGATGACTGGAAATATACAAGGAAATTTACTTAAAGAGTCAGGGAATAGCAAGGTTACATGACTTTGCTCAGGCTTTGACAATGATTGTGGAATAGGCGGACATAAGGAGGAGCTAAAGCAGTACTAGAAATGAAGTGCTGGCAGCAAAGCCACCAAACCTGATGCTTTAAAGCTTGAAAGTTGAAGTCAAAGGAAATAGCAGAGGCTTGTCAAGTTGCATCACAGAACCCAACCATTTCCTATGCAAGACCTCAAGTTTATAAAGAGAACAGGAGGCAATCTTAGACCAGTCATTGGTATGTTGCTAGAGGCCATAATAAAGTTAATATTCAACCAGAAAGATACATTGAGAAAAACTGGCAGCTACAAGCTAAACAAATCATTTTTGAAGGGCAGTAAAGCCAATCTTAAGTGTGAAAATCGAGCAGAATCAGTCAACAATCAGTCAGAAATACATCCAGCACGAAAGAACTGGCTGTCTAAACCTATAGCCCCCACACAGAATTCAACATGCCCAAAACGCCAATATTATCCACCCTCACCCGAGAAAGGATTCTATGTGCATCCCCGTTCGTCCTGCTGAGGGGAAAACATTTTACTCTGAACCAAAAGTTACTCCAATCCTGTCTAATTTGCAAGCTACCATTCCATTTGTAGTATTGCTTTAGATCCTCTTTATGTCCTCCCATTCCACAATCTTTGTCAAAGCCCAAAGTCACGTAACCTTGCTATTCCCTGACCCTTAGTAAGCAAAGATCCTTGTATATTTCCAGTCATCCTTGCTCTGTGGCTTTCCCTTTCTGTGTGTTTGTTTACTGCTTTGCAGAGCCATTATTTCATCATGTCCTCTTTTGGCCCTTTTCGCATCTTATGTATTATTAGCCTCTGCCTTGATCCATGTTGTTTAAACTCATCCAAGGAGATCCAGGTTTTGATATGCCAAATATATGGATATATAAATATGTGGATGTACTTCTTAATCAATTCTTGTGTCAGTGTTTCCTAGTTTTTGTCACACTTTGCACAGAAACAGTGGAAAGTTTAATTGGAACGTGGATAAACACCTATCGCTGTGGGTGACCTGTTAATTGTACATCCCATAAGTTACCAAATCTTGTAACAGAAAAACAAAGTACTGGAAAAGTCCAGCATACCTGGCAGCAATCAGAATATAATGAATTGATTAGAAATAGTCAGCATGGTTTTGTAGCGGGTAGGTCGTGCCTTACTAACCTTATTGAGTTTTTTGAGAAGGTGACCAAAGAGGTGGATGGGGGCAAGGCAGTTGACGTGGTATACATGGATTTTAGTAAGGCGTTCGATAAGGTTCACCATGGTAGGCTTCTGCAGAAAATGCAGATGTATGGGATTGTGGGTAATCTAGGAAGTTGGATCAGGAATTGGCTATCAGATAGGAGACAGAGGGTGGTGGTGGATGGTAAATATTCATCATGGAGTACAGTTACGAGTGGTGTGCCTCAGGGATCTGTTTTGGGGCCACTGTTGTTTGTAATTTTTATTAATGATCTGGATGAGGGTATAGTTGGGTGGATTAGTAAATTTGCTGATGACACCAAAATTGGAGGTGTGGTAGATTGTGAGGAAGGGTGTCATAGTCTGCAGGGAGACTTAGATAGGTTGCAGAGCTGGGCCGAGAGGTGGCGGATGGAATTTAATGCGGAGAAGTGTGAGGTAATTCACTTTGGTAGGAGCAACAGATGTGTCGAGTATAGGGCTAACGGGAGGACTTTGAATAGTGTGGATGAACAGAGGGATCTAGGTGTGTGTGTACATAGATCCCTGAAAGTTGGGAATCAAGTAGATAAGGTTGTTAAGAAGGCGTACGGTGTCTTGGCGTTTATTGGTAGGGGGATTGAATTTAGGAGTCGCAGTGTAATGTTGCAACTGTACACTACTCTAGTGCGGCCGCACTTGGAGTACTGTGTGCAGTTCTGGTCCCCGCATTACAAGAAGGATGTGGAGGCGTTGGAGAGGGTGCAGAGGAGGTTTACTAGGATGTTGCCTGGTATGGTGGGGAGGTCCTATGAGAGACTGAGGGATTTAGGGTTGTTTTCGTTGGAAAGAAGGCGGCTAAGAGGGGATCTTATTGAAACATATAAGATGATTAGAGGTTTAGATAGGGTGGATAGTGATAGCCTTTTTCCTCGGATGGAGAAAGCTAGCACGAGGGGGCATGGCTTTAAATTAAGGGGGGGTAGCTACAGGACGGATGTCAGGGGTAGGTTCTTTACCCAGCGGGTGGTGAGGGATTGGAATGCCCTGCCTGCTGCAGTTGTAAATGCGTCTAGTTTGGGGGCGTTTAAGAGATCTCTGGATAGGTTTATGGACGAAAAGGGATTGGTATAGGCTAGTGGGTCATTGTTTTTGTAACTGGTCGGCGCAACATCGTGGGCCGAAGGGCCTGTTCTGCGCTGTAATGTTCTATGTTCTATGTTCTATAACTCAACCAGCTTCACTGGACATGGTCTAGAAATCAAATTCAACTTTCCATTTGCAATGTTGTCGAAACGTTAGATCATTCAAATATCTCACCTTTTTAGTCTTTTAATATTACCCTGCAGAAGATCTTTCATCTTCTCTTCCAGTCTGTTGCAGAGCTGAAATAGACATGGATATATTCAAAATTGAAAAGGTGCAACTGCAACCACCAAGAGCAAGGAGCTGGCGTTGCAGCAGAGTCAGGGAGTGAGCACAATTGCATAGATGATACTGGCTGGCGGATGTATGTCACGTTTACAAAATATGAAATCTTATTTTGGAAGTAATGGACAAGCAGAAAGACCTTAACTGGTAAACTTCTATATGTAAAGATGCCAGCGTTGGACTGGGGTAAACACAGTAAGAAGTCTGACAACACCAGGTTTAAGTCCAACCGATTTATTTGATAGTAAACTCGCAAGCTTTCGGGGTGTGCCCCTTTGTCAGGCGAATGAAGTGTTCTGGCCTCAGGCAGAGCATAAAACAGCATACAGATTACTGATTAGAATGCGAATCTTTCCACCTAATCTGCTATTCAAGTCTTAAAGTGGCCAACAATGAGAGTGAAAGGAGCATTAAACCCAGGTTAAAGAGGTGTGTATTGTCTCCAGGCAGTACAGTAAGTGAGGTTTAGCAAACCCAGGCAAGTCATGGGGGTTACAGACAGTGCGTCATGAACCCAAGATCTCTGTTGAGACTGTCCTCATGTGCGCAGAACTTGGCTATCAGTCTCTGCTCAGCGACTCTGTGCTGTCGTGTGTCGTGAAGGCCACCTTGCAACGTCTGAGGCCAGAACTCTCCATTCGCCTGACGAAGGGCAAACCCCTAAAGCTAGCGAGTTTACTATCAAATAAATCAGATGGACTTAAACCTGGTGTTGTCAGACTTCTTACCAAACTTCTATATGGCATAATGCAGCAGAGTGTATGTTAATACAGACGCTAACTATGCTAGTTTAAGTAAATAAGGCCATAAGGCAAACAGTACATTTTTTTTAAAAAACTAGATGCAATAGTATAGAGGCACAATATAAAAACAAGGAATTGAGTTTGTAAAGGCCTTAGCTGGAATGCATTAGAGTAGTGCATTTTGATTTCAACTTTCTATTATACTTCGGATATTAAAACAACATAATTGATCCAGTTTAAATTCAGCAGGTTCTTATCAAAGGGATTAGAAAATTACGGTATTAAGGAGACTAATTTCACTGCTGAGAAAGCCAAAAGATGACTTGACAAAAGTGTGAGTATGAGATGTTGTGAAGAGGGTCATGATATTGCTAGCTAGCAATGAGAATTCATTCAAATAGAGACATGCAAGTTAAATTAATATTCTGTGGACTAGCTGGTCAGCCTCAAATTTCCTTAAACATCACATGTTCCCTTGAAATTTCTCACATGCATTCAGGGGATACCTTGAATCCAAAAGTATACAGGAAAACACAAACTATTTGATTAGAGTCACAGAATTATACAATACAGGAGAGATCACTTGGCCCATCACTTCTCCAAAAGCTGTTTGAAAATTAGTGCCGCACTCCTGCTCCTTTCCCACAGCCCTGAAGTTACTTATATAAATTCCTTTTAAAAGTTACCGTGAATATACTTCCATCATATTTAGGCAGCACATTCTGGATCATGAAAACTCTGGAATTTCTCATGTCACCTCTAATTCTTTTGTCAGTCACCTTAAACTTATTTTCTCAGGTTACCCAGTCTTTTGCAATTGGAAATAGTTTCTCCTTATTGACACCATCAAAGCCCTTCATTTTAATGTTCCCAAAACCTGCTCTGCTGCAGGAGAATAATGCCTGTAGCTGTAATCCCTCCATGTGATCAAAAATCCACGTCCCTGACACTAATCTAGCAAATAACCTCAGCACCTCCGAGGCTTTCACATGCTTCTTAAAATCTCAGATACTCCAACTGTCTATTTGAAAGATTCAGAGTAACTACCTTGCTATTACACAATTAATAAAGTCAAGAATTCCATGTGCATTTTAACAATCTTCTCAACTTGTCCTGTAACCTTCAAAAACAAAGTGGAACTCCAATGTACACAAACATAAACTTGGAATGGTTTGCAGACACAAGAACGTAACCTACAAAACCACTGGCATTTTTATATTGTCTTTAATGTAGAGAAACATCAAGGTGTTTAATGCATAACTCCCTTAAATGGATATCAATGTAAACGTATGTATAATACCCTCATTAAATATGATTGTACATGTTTAAGAAATAGCACTTTCCAAACATTCTGCTCCCACAATTTTATGGACAATCCAATCACCTCCCTGCTCAAGCAGGAGTACAAGCGAACATGGGAAATAGGAGCAACAGTAGGCTATTCAGCCTGTTAACTATTCACTCATCATGGTTGACTATCCATCTTTTAAGCCATTCTTGCTTACTACGGCCACATACCTTGATGCCATTAGTATCCAAAATTTTGTCTTGAATATGTTGAATGATTGAGCTTCCACAGTCCTCTGGGGTAGAAAATTACCATTTGAATTTCCTCTCACCTCAGTCCTAAACGGCCTAACCCTTATTTTGAGATACCCTCCCCCACCCCGTTCACCTTGCAAAAATTTTTTGCAAGTTTCAAGGAGATAAGCTCTCATTCTTCAAAAACTCCTGAGGGCACAGTCCCAACTTTCTTAATCCCACCCTCCCAGAATTAATCTAGAGAATCTCCAGTGGACTCCCTCAATGATAAGTATGTTCTTCCTCGACTTAGGGGACTAATACTGTACACAATACTCCAGTTGTGGTCTCCCAAAGCACTATACAATTGCAGAAGACATTTTTCTTTACTCCTGTACTCAAATCCCCTTGCGACGAAGGTCAACATACCACTTGCCTTCCTAATTGCTTGTGGTATCTGCATTCAAACAATGACACCCATTGAACATCAGTTCCCTAACTCTCTATTTAGGAAATACTCTGCCTTTCTTATTTCTACCAAAGTGGATAACTTCACACTTACTCACATTGTATTCCACCTGCACGTCCTTAACCATTCCCTTTGCCTGCCCAAATCCCTTTGAAGCCACACTGCATCCTCCTCAAAACTCATATTTCCACCTTTCTACCACTCTGTTTTCTGCTTGTTAACCAATCCATGTCAGTATATTATCCCCAATTCCATCTGCTTTAATTTTGTTTACTAACTACTTGTATGAGTTAAAGACCTTCTAAAAATATACCACATCCATTGGTTCTCCTTTATCTACATCACAAGTAACATTCTCAAAAAAAACTCCAACAGATTTGTCAAATATAATTTCCCTTTCATAAATCCACGTGGACTCTGGTCAATCACATCATTATTTATCAAGTGCCCAGTTAACAAAGCGGCAAAGATTAGTGGGAGGCTAGAGGATTGAGAAATCTTAAAAGGTCAACAGAAAGCCACAAAAAAACTATAAAGAAAAGATAGGGGCAGCATGGTAGCACATTGGTTAGCACTGCTGCTTCACAGCTGCAGGGACCTGGGTTCGATTCCTGGCTTGGGTCACTGTCTATGTGGAGTTTTGCACATCCTCTGGGCGCTCCGGTTTCCTCCCACAGTCCAAAGATGTCCGGGTTAGATTGATTGGCCATGCTAAAATTGCCCCTTAGTGTCCTGAGATGTGTAGGTTAGAGGGATGAGTGGGTAAAATATGTAGGGGTATTGGGGGTAGGCCCTGGGTGGGATTGTGGTCAGTGCAGACTCGATGGGCCGAATGGCCTCCTTCTGCACTGTAGGGTTTCTATGATATTATGAAGGTCCAATGCATGTAGGAACTATACAGTAAATGCTAGAACCCTTAGGAGTACTGACAGATAGAGAGATTTGGCCGTACATGTCCACCAATCACAAAGTGCCAGATCGTAAACGCAGACAGATATGGTAGTCAAGAAAGCATACTTGGCATGTTTGCCTTCATCAGTCGGGACATTGAGTATAAGAATTCACAGGTCATGCTGCAGCTTCACAGAACCTTAGTTAGGCCTCATTTAGAATAAAGTAATCAATTCTGGTCGTCACACTACCAGAAGGATGTGGATGCTTTGAAGAGGGTACAGAAGAGGTTTATCAGGATGTTGCCTGGTGTGGAGGGTATTAACTATGAGAGGTTGGATAAACTCAGTTTGTTCTCACTGGAACGACAGAGGTCGAGGGGTGACCTGATAGAGGTTTATGAGTGGCATGGACAGAGTGGATGGTCAGATGCTCTTTCCTGGGCTAGAAAAGTCAAGTACTAGGGGACATAGGTTTAAGGTGCGTGGGGAGAACTTTAGAGGAGGTATGCAAGGCAAGTTTTCTTTACAGAGGGTCTGGAAAACACTGCCTGGGGAGATGGTGGTGGTGGGAGCGGCATTTAAGGAGCAACGAGACAAATACAAGAATAGAGTGGGAATGGAAGGATACGGAATCTGTAAGGCAATACTGTTTTAGTTTAGACAGGCATCATAATCAGCACAAGCTTGGAGTGCCTGTTCCTGTGCTATACTTTTTTGTTCTAATTTACTGTAATTCAATGAGGACATTATAAGCAAGATGGACAATGTGGAACTGGTTGATGTGGTTTATCTGGGTTTCCAGAAGGCATTTGGCAAGATGCCGCACAAAAGACTGCTGCATAAGATAAAGGTGTACGGTGTTATGGGTAACGTATAAACATGGATAGAGGACTGGCTAACAACAAAAAGCAAAGAGTGAGGGGTAAATGTGTGTTTCTCTGGTTGGTGATCAGTGACTAATGGTGTGCCCCAAAGACCACAATTGTTTACAATTTATATGGATGATTTGGGGCCAAGTATAGTATGTCAAAGTTGGCAGATGACATGGAGATGAGAGAGAGAGTAAAGTGTGCAAAGGACACAAAGTCTGCAAAGGGATATAGATAGCTCGAGTGAGTGGTCAAGGGTCTGACAGATGGAGCACAATGTTAAATGTGAAGTCATCCATTTTGGTAGGAATAACAGCAAAATGGACTGTTATTTAAATGGTAAAAAAATTGCAGTATGCTGCTCTGCAGAGGGACATGGGTGTCCTTGTGCATGAATCACAATCTTGGTTTGCAGGTGCAGCAAGTAATTATGGCAGCAAATGGAATTTTGTCCTTCGCTGCTAGAGGGATGGAGATTAAAAACAGGGAAGTTTTGTTGCAGCTGTATAAGGTACTGGTGAGCCCACACCTGGAGTATTGTGTACAATTTTGGTCTCCTTACTTGAGAAAGGATATACTGGCACTGGAGAAGTGCAGAGGAGATTCACTCGCTTGATTCTGGAGTTGAGAGGGTTGGCATATGAGGAGAGACCGAGTACATTGGAACTATACTCACTGGAATTTGAAAGAGCGAATCTTAGAGAAACATATAAAATTATGAATGGAATAGATAAAGTAGAAGCAAGGAAATTGTTTCCATTGGCGGGTGAAATTAGAACTAGGAGGCATAGCCTCAAAATAAAGGAGAGCAGATTTAGGACCGAGTTGAGAAGGAACTTCTTCACCCAAGGGGTTGTGAAGCTGTGGCGTTCCCTGCCCAGTGAAGCAGTTGAGGCTACCTCTATTTTTAAGGCAGGGAGAGACAGATCTTTGAACAGTAAAGGAATTAAGGATTATGGTGAGCAGATGGGTAAGTGGAGCCGAGTCCATGGAAAGATCAGCCATGATCTAACTGAATGGCAGAGCAGGCACGAGGGGCCAGATGGTCTACTCCTAGTTCTTATGCTCTTGTCACATCCTCTATAATATATTCTAACATTTTTCCTACAACTGATGTCAAACTAACAGGTCTGTAGCTTTCCCATTTTCTCCTTTCTTCAATAGTGAAGTTATATTTGCTACTTTCCAGAATATATAGAATTTTGAAATAGAACATTACAGTGCAGTACAGGCCCTTCGGCCCTCAATGTTGCACTGACCAGTGAAACCAATCTAATGGCCCTCTAACCTAAACTATTCCAATGTTATCCAAATGCCTATCCACTGACCATTTGAACGCCCTTAAAGTTGGCGAGTCCACAACTGCTGCAGGCAGGGCATTCCACAACCTTACTACCCTCTGAGTAAAGAACCTATCTCTGACATCCGTCCTATAATTACCACCCCTTAATTTGAAGCTATGTCCCCTCGTGTTAGCCTTCACCATCCGAGGAAAAAGGCTCTCACTGTCCACCCTATCCAATCCTTTGATCATCTTGCATGCCTCAATCAGGTCACCTTGTAACCTTCTTCTAACGAAAATAACCTTAAGTCCCTCAATCTTTCCTCATAAGACCTTCCCACCATGCCTGGCAACATCCTGGTAAACCTCCTCTGCACCCTTTCCAACGCCTCCACACCTTTCTTATAATGCGGCGACCAGAACTGTACGCAATACTCCAAGTGTGGCCGCACCAGAGTTTAGTACAGTTGTAACATGACCTCACGGCTCCCAAATTCAATCCCTCTACCTATAAAAGCTAACACACCGTATGCCTTCTTAACAACCTTATCAACCTGGGTGCCAACTTTCAGGGAGCTATGCACACATACCCCGAGAACTCTCTGCTCATCAACACTACTAAGAGTCCTTCCATTAGCCCTATATTCTGTACTCCTGTTATTCTTACCAAAGTGAATCAGCTCATACTTTTCTGCATTAAACTCCATTTGCCACCTCTCAGCCCAGCTCTGCAGCTTATCTATGTCCCTCTGCAAACTGTAACATCCATCCTCACTGTCTACAACTCCTCCAACTTTGGTGTCGTAACCACCAATGCATCCACTTTCTCTACAGCAACCTCCTTCAACAGTCTGGGATGAAGCTCATCAGGTCCAGGAGTTTTATTAAACTTCAATCCCATTTGATTACTACCTTTCTGTTAATGCTAACTTTTTTAGTTCCTCATTTTCACGTTTCCCGAGTAGCTCTGGGAAATTTGCTGTACCTTTTTCCAGAAGACAGGCACAAACTAATTGTTTTGTTTCTCCGTCATTTCTCTATTCTTTATTTCTCCTGCCTCTGCCTGTATAAGGCCCACCTTTGCCACTGTTAATCATACATAAAGGAGTGTTTCCACTCTGCTTTCATGTTTCTCACCAACTTGCATTCATATTCTCTTTTCCCTTCATCCCTTGTTGGGCCCCAAATTACTCCCTGTCATCAGGCTTATCACTTTTTCTGCTACCTTTTAAGCCTTTTCCTACGACCTAATGCAATCTTTAATGGCATAGAGATAGTGCCACTGGACTAATAGGCAATGCTCTGGGTACCAATCAAGGCTCAAATCCAGGTTCAAGAGATGGTGAAACTTGAATTCAGTAAAAAAACTGGAATTGCAAGTTTAATGATGACCATGAAACCATTGCCAATTGTCGTATCTATTCCCTTATGGATCTTGAATACCTGTGCTTCGCAACACAGTCCCAAGTCTCCAAAACCTCAGAACCTTCAACTGGCTATCAACCAGTTATCCACTGCATATTGCCTCAAAGCCCAGAGATTTGACTGTCAGAACAAAAATGGTTCACTTTACCATACGTCGTGACTGCACCAGCACCTTATAATGACCCCATCTCTCCTCCAAAAGTCTGCTATAAAGCAAAACAACGGACACAACAAGATGGTAGGAGGTACTTGATGAACCCCAGTCTTTTTGCATTCAGCAATTAATACACTGATATGCACATCTCAAAAAACGGCAGTATCACTGCTGAATAAAACTTATTGTAATGAAGGTGGAGGGCCATATGTCCAATATTTACCGTTTCAATTGCTGCCCGTCCTTTGTTATCAGCTTCATAGCTATGGATGTCAAATGTCAGCAGCTTATCCGTATACATTCGGAGTGTTGCAAAGCTACAAGGAAAAATTCATTATAATTTAAAAACACAGTATCACACTTGTGCAACTTGGACTCTTGTTTATCCTTTCTGTGAATAGATGCTGCGAGAATGCTTTCCCCTCATGGAGGACTCCAGAACTAGGGGCCATAGTTTTAAAATAAGGAGACTCCGAATTCAGACAAAGATGGAGAGGACTTTCTTCTCTCAGAGGATTGTTAATCTTTGGAATTCTGTACCTCAGACAGTATTGGAGTCTAGGTCATTGAATATTTTCAAGGCCGAGACAGACCTACAAGGAAGTCAAGGGATCAGGCAGGAAACTGGAGTGGAGGCCACAATCAGATCTGCCATGTTCTTCCTGAATGATGGAGCAAGTCCGAGGGGCTGAATGGCCCAAACCTGCTCCAATTCTTATGTCTCTATGCTTTGTAAAGAAACCATGTTGCTCGATTTACCACCTCCAGTCCTTTGGCACAATTTCTATTTGAAGATTTTTGAAAAATCAGTTTCACTAAACCTCACTCCAACTGCTTCTGCTTGCCAGAATATAGATAATCCTGGATCCTGCTAACTTTTAGCATTAGCTTCTACATTTAGCTGCAACATTCATTTTCACTATGAACGTGTCTCACCCACGTTATGCAAGCAATCCTACATTCTTCGGCAAGAAAGAAATGAACAGTTGGGTGATTTGATAACAGGGTTGAGGAGAGGTAGTCACACTATACAAATATAAAGTTTCTGTTATTCACTATCAAATGAAACTCATTCTTGAGGACTTTCCTGTAATACAACAAATCAATATACTGCTATACGAAGCATAAACAAATGATAGGGGATGGAAGGTAAAGAAAAACAGACATTACAGAGGGAGAGAGAGATAAATTATGTTCGTGTGAGGGAAACAGGCCAAAATATACATACATGCACATATATCAGCACAGCTCAGATTTCTGGAAGGTGAAAGATGGATTAGGCTTGCATTGTGGAGTGTACAATTAACAAAGGCATGGCTTAGGGCTTCAGCAGGAGATAAGCTGAGAGAGAGGCAGTCAGCAAAGTTAAGAGGTGGAAATCGGCAGGTCTTAGGTGAAGGCTTGAGTGAGGTCAGTTTAAAGTCAAATACGGCACCAAGTTAAGCAGCAGTGTGGTTCTGCCTGAAACAGCAAGCATGGACTGAAGAAAATTACCCTGATCTTCCCAAAATTCAGTTGGAAGAAATTTTTGTTCATCTAATATTACATCTTGGATAAACAGTCAAAGGATTTAGCAGTCATGGAGATGGTGGGAAAAGCAGCGATGAGGTAAAAGGATGTCGTCTACATACATGCAGAAAATGTTTTTGTCTGATATGGGGCGGCGCCAGGGTCCTAGGTTCAATTCCAGCCTCATGTCAGTGAGTGTGGAGTTTGCACATTCTCCCCATGTCTGCATGAGTTTCCTCCAAGTGCTCCAGTTTCCTCCCACAGTCCAATGATAAAATGATCCTTAGTGTCAGGAGGATTAGCAGGGTAAATGAATATGTTTGGTTACAGAAATAGTGATTGGGTGGGCTTGTAGTCGGTACAGACTTGATGGGCCAAATGGCCACCTTTTGTACTGTAGGGACTCTACATCCCTGATTCATCACCAAGGGTGGCACACAGACGAATAGGACAAGGCCATGGACCAATCTGTGGAGACATCAGTCTAGGAATGGAAAGTGAAGCCATTGAAAACGATTATCGGGCAATGACTGGCTAGCTAAGAAAGAAAGCAGGCCAACGCACCTGGAGGACAGCGAAAAACCATTTGAAGATGATGGAGTGGTCAACTATATAGAGACATGTCGAGCAGAATGGGAACATGAGGAGCGATAGGTTATCAGTCATACAGCATGTCACTTTGTTAAGAGCTGTTTGGGTACTGTGGCCAGATGGATATCTGATCGGAGACGCAAACACCTAGAAGGATGAGAATCAATGAGAGGCAATATCACGTTTAAGGACTTAGGAGAATAAAGGGAAGTTGGAGATGGCTTGGCAGTTTGCAAGTGGGAGGGGTCATGTTTTCTCTTAAGGGGTGGGGTTTGATTTGAAGATAGGGTACAATGCTGCAGGGAAGAGGACTGTTAACAGCAGCTAACATTGAATCCAGAAAGAGAAATTGGAAGTCAATTTAGCTCCAACAGGGTTGAGGCAGCAGAAAGTGGGTCACATGTTCTCTCCAAGCTCATCTTGTGCATAAGTGGGTGGCACAATGATTAGGTCTGCTGCCTCAACATCAGGGACCCGGGTTCAATTCTGGCCTCAGGTTCAGTTTGCACATTCTCCCCGTGTCTGCATGGGTTTCCTCCACATTCCAAACATGAGGGAGTTAGGTTGGTTGGCCATGCTAAATTGCCCCTTAGTGCCGGGGGATTAGGAGGGCAAATATATGGGGTTACAGTTATAGGACCTGGGTGGGATTATCGTCAGTGCAGGCTCGGTGGGCCAAATGGCCTCCATCTGTAGATTCTACGAATTTCAGGGGTGGGGTAAGAGATAGGGAGAGAAGCATCAGAAAAATACACTGTTTAAATACAGGACAACATTGGCCACATACTGAAAAACTTCCATACAATTTTCAATGGATATGACTGCCTTGAAAACTCTCTTACCTGCCACTTTTTGCAACATAGGTTACCAAGTACCCATTTTCTCCTAAATTGTGAACTGTCTCTGTCATATTTTGCTCCTGAAAAATGGGCTGCAAGGCATCAAGTACAGTCCTGCCATCAGCTGATGCAAAAGAAAACCAAACTCGTGTTAACAGGTGATTGCAGAAATGTAAGTTATAACACAGGCAGTGCAGTCATGTGAAGTCACAGAAGAAGAAATTGGACTAAAATTCGAACAATATGCTGAAAGATTAGAAGTTTTGGTACACAGTCATTGAAACCAGAGATTGTATACACAAGTAGTGGAGAAAAGAGAGCATGTTAGGACACAAAGCTTGGGATGTGATTTCTAAATCAATGGAATACAAGTTGAATACAGCTCTGGTGGGAGCGGGGGGGTGCCGGGCGGGTGTTTTGAGGGGGGTGGGGGGTGTGTGGAGTGGGGGGTGCCAGGCGGGTGTTTTGGGAGTTGGGGGGGGGGGGGGGGGGATTGCCAGGCGGGTGTTTTGGGAGTTGGGGGGGGGGGGGGGTTGCCAGGCGGGTGTTTTGGGATTTGGGGGGGGGGGTTGCCAGGCGGGTGTTTTGGGAGTTGGGGGGGGGGGGGTTGACAGGCGGGTGTTTTGGGAGTTGGGGGGGGGGGGTTGCCAGGCGGGTGTTTTGGGAGTTGGGGGGGGGGGGTTGCCAGGCGGGTGTTTTGGGAGTTGGGGGGGGGGGGGGTTGCCAGGCGGGTGTTTTGGGAGTTTGGGGGGGGGGGGGGGTGGAGGATTGCCAGGCGGGTGTTTTGGGAGTTTGGGGGGGGGGGTTGCCAGGCGGGTGTTTTGGGAGTTGGGGGGGGGGGGTTGCCAGGCGGGTGTTTTGGGAGTTGGGGGGGGGGGGGCCGGGCGGGTGTTTTTTGCGGGGGGGGGGGGGGGTAACGCCGGGCGGGCGTGAGCGGTGGGGGGAATCGAGGGTCGGTGGGGTAAGGAAGTGAGTTTCCCGTGGGGAACAGCAGGTTGGGGCCACGGCCAGCGCGGAGCCGCGGACTGACTGCAGGCCCGGGCCGAGGCCCGCAGGTCGAGAGTCACTGTCCAACCTCAGGCCCATGAACCGTTCCCGCGACCTGCAGCTAAGAATCAGAGCGTGCGGCTCTCTCAGCCGAGCACTCGCTTCCCGAGGCCCTGCGCTCTTTTCTCGGCTGATCCCGGCCGGACTCACCTGGTGCCGAAAGACAAAAATCCAGGAGATGCTGCTGGACCGCCATGGCTCGAGCTGCTGCAGGCCATGCCGAGCGCGAGCGGGAACCGCCCAGAATTCCCCACCCAAAGCGAACTCCGCCCACTGAACTGACACGCCCACTGAGATCGGTCCCGCCCACTGAGGTGACACGCCCCACCCGAAGACCCCGCCCACAGAGCCTGTCCCTGCCTATTTGGGAGGCCCCGCCTACCAAGCCTACCCTCAGGATCCCTGTCTGGCCATCACAGTAAACCACTGGTGCAGGGTTTTGACTGAAGACTGCCGGTATCATCCTCTATCTATCTCTTTGCTACAGAGCTTGTCACGGCTATTTTGTTGATTGATGATAAATTGCTGTTTGTTTATTATATTTAAGAGGGTGGGGTTTGTCAGAGCTTTGTGACACTGCACTGGCACAGAAGTACAGCAGATGAAAGGGTGTGACTTTTAAGTTTGGAGTTATCTAGGACCACATATCTCACCTGCCCATTCCACATTAGCATCCTGTTCATTGGCACTGTCTCTTGTTCTTCCACCCTGACAACTGATGGACACTTTACTATTTGATTCACAGTTGGGTGTTTACAATCAAAGATTACCTTCTTCAAGGTCAACTGACAATCTAGACTGTCAGGGCTCACCTGCCTGTGTGGCACTACCACCATGTTAAATGGGACAGATTTTGAATACATCTCGCAGTTCCAAACTAGGTATCCATGAGACACTGTGGGTCATCAGCTGCAGCAGAATTGTACCCAGCCACAATCTGTGTCCTCATATCCCCCACTCTACCATTACCACCAAGCCAGGGAATCAACCCTGGTTCAGTGCAGGAGGGCAAGCCACAAACAGCAATGGGCATACCTAAAAATAAGTTGTCAACCTCGTGAAGTTACAACACAGGACTACTTGAATGCCAAACAGCATAAGCAGCAAGTGATAAATAGAGCTAAGTGATCCCAGAACCAATGGATCAGATCTAAGTTCTGGAGTCTTGCCACATCCAGCCATGAATGGCGATAGACAATTAAACAACTTACTGGAGGAGGAGGTTAGCTACGAGATTGGAGAGATTGGAGAAACTTAGTTTGTTCTCACTGAAACGACGGAGGTTGACCTGATAGAAGTCTACAAAATTATGAGAGACATGGACAGAGTAGATAGTTAGAAGCTTTTTCCCAGGGTGGAAGAGTCAATTTACTAGGAGCACAGGTTTAAGGTGCAAGAGACAAGGTTTAAAGGAAATGTACAAGACAGACTTTTGACATAGAGAGTAGTGGGTGCCTGGAACTCTTTGCCGGGGGAGGTAGTGGAAGCGGATACAGTAGTGACTTTTAAGGGGAATCTTGACAAATACATGAATATGATGGGAATAGAGGGATATGGTCCCCGGAAGGTTTTAATTCAGTCGGGCAGCATGGTCGGTGCAGGCTTGGAGGGCCGAAGAGCCTGTTCCTGTGCTGTAATTTTCTTTGTTCTTTGTTTCACAAATATTCCCATTCTCAGTGATGGAAGAGCCCAGCACATCAGTCAAAAGATAAGGGTGAAGCATTTACAATGATGTTCAGCCAGAACTGCAGAGTGGATACTCCATCTCGGCCTCCCCTGTATGTCCCCAGCATCTCAGGTGCCAGTCTTCAGCAATTCGATTCACTCCTCACTCAAGAAACAGCTTACAGCACTGGATACTGTAATAGTTATGGTACCTGACAATATTCCAGAAAGAATACTGAAGACTTGTGCTCCAGAATTTGCCACAGAATTAGCCAAGCTGTTCCAGTGCATCTGCAAGACTGGCATCCACCCAGCAATGTGGAAAGTTGCCTAGGTATGTCCTGTCCACAAGAAACAGGACAAATCCAACCTGGCCAATTACCACCCCATTAGTCGACTCTCAGTCATCAATAAAGTGATGGAAGGTGTTAAGACCCATGCCAGAAACTCCAAGGTATTTTATGAAGTTAACCTCGACCCTAAGTTTTACATTTGATTTTGGCATTGAGGAATGTCAGATATGATTCAAGTGACCCCTAGGAAACCTTTATCAAACAAAATTTATTTAAGAACATAGTTAAAGTATACGAATTAGCATAACTTTTACTAATGACAAGACTTAAACATGGCACAGTATAACTCCTAACAGCTAGCTATCTCTGTTGTTTCAAGTTAAACATCATCCCACAGACATACACCCTTCTTCAGATTTAGCATAATGTGATGCTAGATTTTTAGCTTTGTAACACCTCTGGACAGAAATCTAGGCCAGCTGTTTGCAGAGATACATATATCCTCAAAACAGCCAAACTTCAGAGAAGTAAGCACAGTAACACAGCAACATTTAAACTGCAAAGACCCCAAGTTCAGACAGAGAAAAAAGTTACTTCTCTCAGCTTCAAGCTGCTTCTGAAAACGAAAATAAAACAAAAAGAAAAATCACTGTTCCCAGGCATATCATCTGACTTATCAATTACCCAACAAAACATCCTGCAGAGAAAGATGATTAAAATACATTTCTGAAAGGCACAGTATCGTCACAAAAGGGTAATGAACAGCGCTATCAAGCAGCAATTACTCAGTAATAACCTGCTCACTGACACTCAGTTTGGGTTCCACCAGGCTCACTCAGCTCTCCAAAGCACACAATGAAGACAGGATTTTGGCTCCAGAAGGATTGTGCTCTGCTCATTCCTAATGTAGAAATTAGAGAAACTCTACAGTACAGAAGGAAGCCATTCGGCCCATCGAGCCTGCACTGACAACAATCCCACCCAGGCCCAATACCCCACATATTTACTCTGCTCGTCCTCCTGACACTAAGGGGTAATTTACCATGGCCAATGAACATAACCTGCACATCTTTGGACTGTGGGAGGAAACTGGAGCACCCAGATGAAACCCACGTTGACACGGGGAGAATGTGCTACTTCCAGACAGTGACTTGAGGCTGGAATTGAACCCGGGTTCCTAGCACTGTGAGGCAGCAGTGCTAACCACTGTGCCACCCCGATGCATCAGTGAGATGTAGATTTGTGCTCATGAGGTTAGATGGGTTTTCCCCCTCAGTCAGGCAAATACGTCCTTCAGAGTCTGACCAGCTCAGTCAGTAGTGGTGTTAAAATCTGATGCCGTGTTCGATTCTGGGAGTTACAGTTACGTTCTGATGAAGTCTGTTCAAGGCAGATTTTTAATGAGTAAAAGAACCAAGGCTTATGGGGATAAGGCAGGAAAGTTGGTGATTGTATCAGATCTATAATGATCCAGTTGAATTTCACTCAATGCGCCAAATGGCCTACTTCCATCCTACGTCTTATGGTCTAATCTATTGGTACAAATAACTGAGTGGCTTGCTAGGCCATTTCAGCGGGTGTTAACATCACTGGTGGTCTCAAGCAGTGTACTCTTTAAATGTTTTTGGAACGTGCAGGCAATTTAACTCTGGGTTCCCTTTATTTTCTTTTGCATGGCAATTTAAAGAAGTCGATTTGTGCTGGGTCTGAATGGGAATCTTCAATTGTTGCACAGCTGTAAAGGAACCAGGATCAGGGTAACACATAGGCCCAGACCGGGAGACAGCAGATTTCCTTCCTTCAGGGACATTTGTGAACCAGATGGCCCAGCAAGCCACTCAGTTCAGGGTAATTAGGGATAGGAAACAAATGCTGGCCCAGCCAGAGACACCCACATTCCAATAAAGAATACATTTATAAAAATGTAGTGGCAAGTTAACAGCCTTGAATAATGAGTTTATTGAACACAGTAAGAGTACATCAAACAAAAAAAGAAAATGATGGAAATGCAGGTCTGACAGCATCTGTGGAGAGAGCCAATGCTTCGTGTCTGGATGACCTTTCATCAGAGTAATAGTGTAGTTCATTCAGTTCACTCTTCGTAAGATTAGAGACAGATTTCAGGAGTTTAATCTGCTGTCTGTACTCTACCTCACGCTAAACTGCATTCACTCACCAGCCGAGCCATACTCAATGACTGACATTGGTTCCCAGAGTGAAAACAGCACAATTTTCAAATTCTCATTTGCAAATCATCGCTATGGCCTTACTTAGAACCATAGAACATTACAGCACAGAAACAGGTCTTTTGGCCCTTCTTGGCTGTGCCTAACCATTTTTTGCCTAGTCCCACTGACCTGCACCTGGACCACATCCCTCCACACCCCACTCATCCATGTACCTGTCCAAGTTTTTCTTAAATGTTAAAAGTGAGCCCACATTTCCCACTTCATCTGGCAGCTTATTCCACACTCCCACCATTCTCTGTGTGACGAAGTCCCACCTAACATTCCCTTTAAACTTTTCCCCCTTCACCCTTAACCCATGTCCTCCTTTTTTCTCCCTTAGCCTCAGCGGAAAAAGCCTGCTTGCATTCACTCTATCTATACCCATCATAATTTTATAACACCTCTATCAAATCTCCCCTCATTCTTCTACACTCCAGGGAATAAAGTCCTAACTTATTCAACCTTTCTCTATAACTCAGTTTTTCAAGTCCTGGCAACATTCTTGTAAACCTTCTCTGCACTCTTTCAACCTTATTAATATCCTTCCTGTAATTAGATGACCAAAACTGCACACAATACTCTAAATTTGGCCCCACCAATGTCTTATACAATGTCTTATACAATGTCTTATACAATCATCGACATGGATACCATCATCACACGTGAGAATACCATCCACCAGGTACATGGTAAATACTCTTGCAACTCGGCCAACATTGTCTACCTGATACGTTGCAAGAAAGGATGTCCCGAAGCATGGTACATTGGGGAGACCATGCAGACGCTACGACGACGGATGAATGAACATCGCTCGACAATCACCAGGCAAGACTGTTCCCTTTCTGTTGGCGAACACTTCAGTGGTCACGGGCATTCAGCCTCTGACCTTCGGGTAAGCATTCTCCAAGGCAGCCTTCACGACACACGACAGCGCAGAGTCGCTGAACAGAGACTGATAGCCAAGTTCCGCACACATGAGGACGGTCTCAACAGGGATCTTGGGTTCATGTCGCACTATCTGTAACCCCCGTGACTTGCCTGGGTTTGCAAAACCTCACTTACTGTACTATCTGGAGACAATACACATCTCTGTAACCTGTGATCAGTGCTCCTTCCACTCACATTGTCAGCCACTTCAGGTCTTGAACAGCAGGTTAGGTGTAAGGATTCGCATTCTAATCAGTAATCTCTAAACTGTCTGTGCTTTATATGCTCTGTCTGAGGCCAGAACTCTCCATTCACCTGACGAAGAGGCAGTCCCCTCGAAAGCTTGTGAGTATTATCAAATAAATCGGTTGGACTAAAACCTGGTGTTGTCAGACTTTTTACTGTGTTATACAGCCTCACCATAACGTTCCAACTCTTAATACTCAATACTTTGATTTATAAAGGCCAATGTACCAAAAGCACTCTTTACGACCCGATCTACTTGTGATGCCACTTTTAGGGAATTATATATCAGTACTCCCAGATCCCTCTGTTCTACTGCACTCTTCAGTGTCCTACCATTTACCTTGTATGTTCCACCTTGGTTTGTTCTTCCAAAGTGCAATACCTATCTGCATTAGCTGCCATTTTTCAACCTATTTTTCTAGCTGGTCCAAATCCCTCTGCAGGCTTTGAAAACTTTCCTTTCTGTCCACTACACCTCCAATCTTTGTATCATCAGCAAATTTGCTGATCCAATTTTCACATTATCATCCAGATCGTTAATATAGATGACAAGCAACAATGGACCCAGTGGCACGCCACAATTCACAGGCTTCCACTCAGAGAAGCAATCCTCCACTACCACTCTCTGGCTTCTTCCATTGAAAGAAGTCTCACAACACCAGGTTAAAGTCCAACAGGTTTATTTAGTAGTAAATGCCACTAGCTTTCAGAACACTGTTCCTTCATCAGGTGAGTGGAAAGTTCTGATCGCAAACAGGGCATATAAAGGCACATACAGTTTACAGAATACTGATTAGAATGTCAGTCTTTGCAGCCAATCTGCTACTCAGTCTTAAAGGTGCAGACAATGGGAGTGGAGATAGAATTAAGCACAGGTTAAAGAGACGTGTATTGTCTCCAGACAGGACAGTAAGTGAGATGTTGCAAGCCCAGGCAAGTCATGGGGGTTACAGATAGTATAACATGAACCCAAGATCCTGGTTGAGGCTGTCCGTGTGCTGAATTTGGCTATCAGTCTCTGGTCAGCGACTCTGCGCTGTTGTGTGTCTTGAAGGCCGCTTTGGAGAACGTTTACCCGAAGGTCAGAGGCTGAATGCCTGTGACCGCTGAAGTGTTCGCCAACAGGAAGGGAAACAGTCTTGCCTGGTGATTGTCAAGCGGTGTTCATTCATAAGAACATAAGAACATAAGAAATAGGAGCAGGAGTAGGCCATCCAGCCCTTCGAGCCTGCCCCGCCATTCAATAAGATCATGGCTGATCTGTCGCTGCTCAGTTCCACTTTCCCGCCCTCTCCCCATAACCCTTAATCCCCTCGCTTATCAAAAACCCATCAACCCGCGTCTTAAAAATATTTAGCGAGGCAGCCTCCACCACTTCAACGGGCAGAGAATTCCAGAGATTCACCACCCTTTGAGTGAAGAAGTTCCTCCTCAACTCCGTTCTAAACCGCCCCCCTTTTATCTTGAGGCTGTGCCCCCTAGTCCTATTGTCTTTTTTGAGCGGGAAGAGTCTTTCCACCTCTATCCTATCCATCCCATTCATCATCTTATACGTCTCAATGAGATCTCCCCTCATTCTTCTAAACTCTAATGAGTACAAGCCCAGTTTATTCAGCCTCTCCTCATAGCTCAACCCCCTCAACTCCGGTATCAGCCTAGTAAACCTCCTCTGCACTCCCTCCAAGGCCAAAATATCTTTGCGCAGGTGCGGCGCCCAAAAATGCACACAGTACTCCAGTTGCGGCCTCACCAATGCCCTATACAGCTGCAGCAAGACCTCCCTACTTTTATATTCAATCCCCCTCGCTATGAAGGCCAGCATCCCATTCGCCTTCCTGACCACCTACTGCACCTGCAAGCTGGGTTTTTGCGACTCATGCACAAGGACCCCGAGGTCCCTCTGCACCATCGCCTGCTGCAGTTTTTCGCCCCGTAAGTAATAGTCCTTCCTACCATTTTTCCTACCAAAGTGGACCACCTCACACTTGCCAACATTAAATTCCATTTGCCATTTCCTGGCCCATTCGCCCAGCCTATCTAGATCCTTCTGCAGACTCTCTACACCCTCCGCACAATTTGCCGTTCCCCCAATCTTGGTGTCATCAGCAAATTTCGACACTCTACACTCGGTTCCCTCCTCCAGATCATCTATATAAATGGTAAAAAGCTGAGGCCCCAGCACCGACCCCTGGGGCACTCCACTAGTCACCATCCGCCAATCCGAATAGCACCCGTTGACCCCCACTCTCTGCCTCCTATTTGACAACCAATCCTCTATCCACGCTAACACCCTACCCCCAACTCCATGTCCCTCGACCTTCTGCAATGACCTCTTGTGAGGCACTTTGTCAAATGCCTTCTGAAAATCTAGAAAGACCACATCCACCGGCTCTCCTCTATCCACCGCCCTAGACACATCCTCATAGAACTCCAGTAAATTTGTCAGACACGACTTCCCTTTAATGAAACCGTGCTGCGTCTGCTCTATCAAGCAATTCCCTTCAAGATGCCTTGCAATTTCCTACTTAATGACAGATTCTAACATTTTACCTACCACAGACGTTAAACTAACCGGCCTATAATTCCCCGCCTTTTGCCTGGCACCCTTCTTAAACAACGGCGTAACATTAGCCGTTTTCCAATCATCCGGCACTTCCCCGGAATCCAGCGACGTTTGGAAAATAACCACCAAGGCATCCACTATCACCTCCGCCATTTCTTTCAGAACCCTCGGATGCATTCCATCCGGTCCTGGGGACTTGTCCACAATCAGCCCCTCCAGTCTGTCGAGCACCGCCTTTCTAGTAACAGTAATGTCATTAAGACCCTCCAGTCCTACCACCTTTCTATCGCTAACACCCGGCAAATTATTCACGTCCTCCTCCGTGAAGACAGAAACAAAAAAGTTATTCAATACCTTAGCCATATCCCCATCCCCTACCACTAGGTCCCCTTTCTCATCCTCTAAAGGACCAACATTCACCCTAGCCAGCCTCTTCCTTTTTATATATTTATAAAAACTCTTGCTATCCTTTTTTATATTAAGCGCTAGCCCAGCTTCATAGTTTCTCCTACCCTTCCTTATCAACTTCTTTGTCAATCTTTGTAGACATTTAAACCTCTCCCAATCCTCTTCTCGCCCACTACTCTTAGCTACTCTAAATTCCTCCGCTTTTAGTTTAACACTTTCCTTCACCTCCTTTGTTATCCACGGCTTATTACCTCTCCTCCTACTGTCCTTTTTGACCATCGGAATAAATTTCCGTTGAGCACCAAGAAAGATCTCCTTAAAGATCCTCCACTGCTCCTCAACAGACCCTCCCTCCAACGCGCTCTCCCAGTCCACATTCGCCAATTCTTCTCTCATCCTACCGTATTTCCCTCTATTCAAACAAAGGACACGTGTCCGGGAACCCACTTTCTCCTCCTCCATCTGCACCAGAAACTCCACCATACAATGATCACTCTCCCCAAGAGGATCCTTCACCACAAGGTCCCTAATTCTACCCGCTTCATTACATAGCACCAGATCCAAGATAGCTCGCTCCCTCGTCGGCTCCAACACACACTGTTTGAGGAAACTATCCCGGCAGCATTCCAAGAACTCTTCCTCGAGCCCCCCACGTCCAACATGGGTCGACCAATCAATATGCAGATTGAAATCCCCCATAACTACGGCCGTCCCATTCCTGCACGCCGCACTTATTTGCGCGTTAACAGCCCGCCCCATCTCCAGATCATTATTCGGGGGCCTATAGACGACACCCACCAGCGTCTTCCTCCCTTTGCTGTTCCTAATCTCCACCCACAACGATTCCACCCTCTGCTCCTTGGCTCCAATATCATCCCTTGCTACCACCGTGATGCTATCCTTAATCAGTAGAGCTACGCCCCCCCCTTTTCCCTCCTGTCTATCCTTCCTAAACACTTGATAGCCCTGTACATTCAGCTCCCAGTCCCTGTCACCCTGCAGCCACGTCTCTGTAATGGCAACCAGATCGTATCCATTTGTGTCGATCTGCGCCATCAGCTCATCCACTTTATTCCGAATGCTTCGTGCATTCAGATAAAGTGCTTTCATCCCAGCCTTCACCTGGACCCTATTTGCCGCAACGCCACCAACTATACTCACGCCCCCTACTCCCTCTATTATTGGGACATCCTCGGCCTCTTCCCTTACATGTACACTCTCCTTAACTTTAGACCTCGTAAGGTCACCTACCCTCACACCCTCTCCCCCCCTAATTAGTTTAAAGCCCTGTCTACAGTCCTCTTTACTCGATTCGCCAGCACTCTGGTCCCAGCACGGTTCAGACCAACCCCATCCCTCCCGAACAGGTCCCACCTACCCCAATACTGGTGCCAATGCCCCATAAATTCAAACCCATTCCTCCCACACCAATCCCTGAGCCACCCATTCACTTCCTTAATCCTGTCAACCCTACGCCCATCTGCACACGGTTCAGGCAGTAGCCCAGAGATAACCACCTTGTCGGTTCTACTTTTTAATTCCATTCCAAGCTTTTCATACTCCCTCCCCAGATCCTCAGTCTGCATTTTGCTTACGTCGCCGGCACCCACATGAACCACAACGACCGGATTCTCACCCTCCCACTCCAGGTTCCTCTGCAGCCCAGCTGCGACATCCCGGACCCGAGCACCAGGCAGACAACACACCCTTCTGTGCACTTTGTCATTGTGACAAAGGACAGTGTCAATACCCTTCACCCCACTATCCCCAATAACTACTACGTTCCTTTTCCCTTTCTCCTTGGCTATGTCCTGCTGCAGCACTGTACCGTGTGCAGCTTGCTCACCAACCTCACCTGCCTCGTTCTCGTCCAACTTGGAAGCAAGAACCTCAAACCTGTTATGCAGATTAAGAGGTTGAGGCCTCCGCTCCTCACCCCCCTTCCTCTTCCCAGTAGCCCCCTCTTGTCCCTGACCCTTAGAGTTAGCCAGTCTAGGGGGGGTGGATGTCACTTGCACCCCATTGACAATGGCACCCTCTCTCCCCTTGATGAGCCTCAGTGTCTGTAGCTCAGAGGCCAGCTCATTTACCCTGAGCTGGAGCTCCTCCAGCAACCTGCACTTACTGCAGACATGGTCACTGGGATGAACCCTAGGGTCCACCAGTTCCCACATCATACAGAAACCACACATCACATGCCCCTCCATTATTCACTGTAGTAGTTTTGAAAAAATTTTTTTTTTTTTTGTTTTTTTTGTTTTTCAAATGAACTCACCTGGCCTTTTTTCCTTCCAGCCCTTTTTGATATTAAGCCCTAGTAGCTCACTCTGCTTCCCTCTCACTCCGCTGCCCGCTCAGACGCTGCCTGCTGTCTACACCAGGCCTCCTTTTAAACCTGGCGCTGATTTAAATCTGATGGCCCACAACTGCCTGCTAACCACTCCCTCAGAATTCTTAAAGCAGTAAATACAATAAATAAATGCTTTAAACAGTTCTACAAAGAACAAAGTGCTTTAAACTTATTTTAAACAGGTTTTTAACAGGTAAAATCTTAGCTCTCTCTCTGCTCCTTCACTCGTCTGCTCCAGCAAACAATGGAAGGCTTCACCTTGTGGTCAGTTGATATTTAAATCTGATGGACCATCTGCTGTCGTAGCATCTGCACGGTCTCCCCAATGTACCATGCCTAAGGACATCCTTTCCTGCAGCGCATCAGATAGACAACGATGGCCGAGTTGCAAGAGTGTGTACCGTGTACCTGGTGGACGGTGTTCTCACGTGAGATGATGGCATCCATGTCGATCATCCAGCATGTCTTGCAGAGGTTGCTGTGGCAGGGTTGTGTAGTGTTGTGGTCACTGTTCTCCTGAAGGCTGGATAGTTTGCTGCGGACAATGGTCTGTTTGAGGTTGTGTGGTTGTTTGAAGGCAAGAAGTGGGGGTGTGGGGATGATCCTGGCGAGATGTTTGTCTTCATCAATGATATGTTGAAGACTCCAGAGCCAATGTCTAATCCAATTTACTACTTCTCCATGTACACCTAGCGACTGAACTTTCCTAACAAACCCCCCAAGCGAGACTTCTCCCCTAACCTGCTCCAGCCGCACAACCCCTTGTGTTCACAGTGCCCTCCAAGTCTGGACTCCTGCACATCCCCAATTTTAATCACTCTACAGTAGTTGGCCAAGTCTGGAGTTGTCTTTTGACCCCGAGCTTTGCTCCTGAAACCTCTCCACCTTCCTTTCTTCTTCCTGAAGTTGCTCCTTCATGGTGGAAGTTGTTAGCAGTGCTGCCTCACAGCTCCAAGGACTTAGGTTTGATTCTGGCCTTGGGTGACTGTCTGTCTGGAGTTTGCACATTCTCCCCATGACTGCATGGGTTTCCTCTGGGTGCTTCAGTTTCCTCCCACAGTCCAAAGATGTGCAGTTCGGGGGATTGGCTATGCTAAATCGCCCCTTAATGTCCAAAGATGTGTTGGTTAGATGGATTAGCCATGGCAAGTGTGTGGAGTTATGGGAATAGGGCAGGGGAGAGGGCCTGGGTAAGATACACTTTGAGAGTTTTTGCAGAATTGATGGGTTGAATGGCCTCTCCTGCACTGTATAAATTCTGTGAAAAACTATCTCTTTTGAACCAACTTTTGGCTATTTTTCCAAATAGGTCCTTTTATATTTTGAGTCTAGTTAATTAAATATATTAATCCAGCAAGAAAGAATCCAGGAATTTGTACATCATGTCCTCTTGAAACCATGCAATGATATTTGTTCTCTCACCTCCATTAGAACTGGTTACTGCCACACTGGCAGGATTAATTCACTACCATTATAATCTTCCTTCCTCCTTCCACTGCCACATAGTTTTTAGTGTCACGGCCAGGAGGTGCTTTAATTTAAAACAGCCCTGATCCAATCCCCTATTCATAAGCCCACTGCAATCTGGTGATAAGGTAAAATTAGAGGATTTGTTTATTTTACACATGTACAAAATGTGGGAAAGGGTTTACAATGTCTCCCCACTTTTTACATTCATACAATAAAAAGAAGGATAAGGGAAAGAAAGGGTGCTGGGAAAAGACCACAGACAAAATAAGCATTAATGTTTCATGTGAGTCCAGAGTCCAGTAAGTCAATATGTAACGAAGGTTCTGTTCACTGACTTTGTCTGGCAGAATTCCTGGTCTTTGCCCTAGGAACTCAGTTGAGGTGGTTGAGGATACGGCAAAGTACTATTATTTTCCAGGAAGTAAATTTGCTCTGGAGACAAAATGTGTGATTCTTCTTGGAGATCTGACTTTGAGAGAGATAGAGATCAGAGGCAGGCTGCTCACCTGGAGTCCTGTTTTCTCTTCTGAGGTTAAATCTCAACTGAAGACAGAATCCAAAAGCTGTGTAGTTAAAAACAGCACAAGTATTAGTCATGTGCCAGAGTGGTTTTGAGTTGTGTGTTCAATTTACAAGGCCCCTTGTTAAAATCCATTGAGTTTTGAGCAGGTAACAGTAGAACCATTAGCACAAAGTTGGAAATGAGGAGTCCTGACCTGGCTGATGCAAGTCTTGTCTACTATCCTTTGTATTGAATGTTTAAAGTGGTACACATCATGCAGGGCTGCTTTTTGCTGGATGGTGTAGAGTTTCTTGAGTGTTGTTGGAGTTGCACTTGTCCAGACAAATGGACATATTGGACACTTCATCATATTCCTGGATTAATGCCTTGTAGATGGTGGACAGGTTCTGGGCCATCAGGAAGTGAGTTACTCACCACAGAATTCCCAGCCATTGAACTGCTCTTGTAGCCGCAGTATTTGTATGGCCAATTCAGTTTCTGGTCAATGGATGTTGATAGTGGGGAATTCAGCGATGTTAATTCCATTGAATGTCAAGGGGTGATGGTTAGAATCTATTGTCGGAGATGGTGATTGGCCAGTATTCATGAGGTACAAATGTAACTTGCCACTTGTCAACCAAAGCCTGGATATTGTCCAGATCTTGCTGCATTTGGACATGGACTGCTTCAGTATCTGAAGAGTCACAAATGGTGCTGGACATTTACAATCATCATTATGATCTTATCATTGAGTCCCTACAGTGCAGAAGCAAGCCATTCAGCCCATCAAGTCTTCACCAATTCTCTGTCACACAGTACCATTCCCAGGCTTTTTCCCCTACCCTATCCCTATAACCCCACACATTTACCATGGCTAATCTGAGCACACTAGAGGGCAATTTAGCATAGCTAATCCACCCAACCTGTACATCTTTGGAGCATGGGAGGAAAGTGGGGCACCCAGAGGAAACCCACACAGACACAGGGAGGACGTACAAATTCCACACGAACAGTCATCCTAGACCGGAATTGAACCCAGGTCCCCAGCACTATGAGGCTGTAGTACCAACCACCATGCCGCCCTGCAAATCCTTTCTGAACATAGAACATTACAGCGCTCAATGTTGCACCGACCTGTGAAACAAAACTAAAGCCCATCTAACCTACACTATTCCAATATCATTCATATGTTTATCCAATGACCATTTAAATGCCCTTAATGTTGGCAAGTCCACTACTGTTGCAGTCAGGGCATTCCACACCTTTCTGAAGTCACACCTGGATTTTGATTGACTTCTTCCACTTTCCAGAGAAGGTTGAGGTCCACACAAACTCTTCTCCTCAAAAGACAGAATTCCTATGTCCATAGAATATACAATTCTTCCAATATCTGCTTTCCCTCGTGTTGCCTACAACTGTGTGATCTCTCCTGGAAGATATAGCTAGGTTTCTGTTGGTTGCAGGTCATGTGTTGGTAACCATGATTCTGTGTCTGATAAAACAATTACACTCACTTCACTATCTGGTTTAAAGTTGACGCTATACCCGTTGATATATATAGCTGCATTCCAGATGCCTAACTGGGGTCATTGATCTCACGCAGGGAATACTTTTGATCCTCTTCTGGTGGAAATGCTTCAACTTCATTAATGAGAGTTTAAACTTCACAGGTTTCAAACACAGAGGTACAGCTACCTGAAATGATCAATTCTTTGGCAGCATCTGCAATATTTGCAGGACACTGTTCACAGCTGGGGATTGTTCTGATAGTATAAAATCTGACAACGCCAGGTTTAAGTCCAACCGATTTATTTGATAGTAAACTCACTAGCTTTCAGGGTTAGCCCCTTCATCAGGTGAATGGAGAGTTCTGGCCTCAGACAGAGCATATAAAGTACAGACAGTTTACAGATTACTGATTAGAATGCAAATCTTTACACCTAACCTGCTGTTCAAGTCTTAAAGTGGCTGACAATATGAGTGGAAGGAGCACTGATCACAGGTTAAAGACATGTGTATTGTCTCCAGACAGTACAGTAAACCTGGTGTTGTCAGACTTTTTACTGTGTTTACCCCAGTCCAATGCTGGCACATCCACATCATGATTGTTCTGATGCCACAGCACTGGGCATCAGGACTATGAAGAGAGACTAAATAGACAGGGTCTGTACTCGGAGTTTAGAAGGATGAGGGGGGATCTTACAGAGACGTATAAGATAATGAAGGGGATGGATAGGGTAGAGGTAGAGAGATTCTTCCCGTTTAGAAAGGATAGCAGGACTGGAGGACACAGCATCAGGGCACCTTCAACTTTCTCACCAAAGTATACCTTCCTTTTGAGGCTTCTTTCCCATTCCTGGGCTTAAGGAACTGTCTGATCACTCAAGGTTTCCTCAGCCATGCGTTTTCTTCACCATTCAACATTGTCCTGTTCTGTTTATGGACTTAATGTTTGTCTCACCATCTGTATTGCTTTTTCTAAGGTGAGGTCCCCTTCGGTCGCAATAAGTCTGATAGACTTTCATCAGTATCACCAACTACAATGCATTAATTGTGTTTTTGATCTCCACACTATCAATCTTCAACCAATCTGGAAAAGTAGCCCCAGGTTTCTGTACCCTTACGTTGATTTTGGCCCTTTTCAGAATCTTAATGCTCCTCAGGTTTAAATAGTTATCAAAGGATTTTGCGACTTAAATTTATCAGAGGTCTCATTGATGCCCTGTCTTGCAATATCATCAGCTACTGTTCTGGAGAAAATTAACATGTTGACCAATTCAGCTTGAAACTTGCTGTCTAATCCTGAAGCAATTCAGAACCTCAAGGTTCATTTTCTCCATAGTGTCCAGTTTTGAGTTTGATTCAATCCTTCCTTGTGTCTAATGCTCCTCCAGGTTGCATAAATTTAGGTCCATAGCTTTTAGGTGGTTCATCCAAAGTTTTAATTCTTTTCTCGGCAGTATTTACCTATGCTATTTAATCCCTCACTGAGGCTCACTGCAGTCAATGCCTCTCCCTGGGGGAACCTCTCAAGTAAAATTGGCATTTATTTCTTGAACACTTAAAAAAACTGATTTGCTTCATTATTTTGATTATTTGCTATTGTTAGGAAAGAGAGATAATTTTAAGTAACTTATATTTGTTTCTGTAGGTACTAGAAATGGGATAATAGCTTTAAATAAGCTTAATTTTGTGTTTCTATATGTGCGTGCTAAGGGTTAAAATTTCAGTTTCATTTTTTAAGTTGCCTGTAAGCCTGTCAGTTGGATTAGATGCCTCCACTGTAAGGAAGGTGTCATGATATTAAAACAAATTGTGTTTAAAAAGACTATGCTATTGCTCAGCAACTAGGTGTCATACAGAAAAGCAGCAGCAGTTGTTCAGTTTAAAGAAGGTAATTCAAAGGTCGGTGAAGCCTGTGAAGCAGTGGTGGTCTGTTGGTGCGGCTCGGTATCTGAGACGTTATGTAGAAGCTTGAATGCACTTGGCAATCCAAGGAAAGAATACTGAAAAGAGACGTTGAAACCTTGCAGATGGATTCCTGGTGAAGCCATCCAAGAGGAATCACTGTTTCAGAGACAGTTCCAAGGCATGGTCTTCAAGAGTGGAGATAGAAGATTCTTGTGTGGAAGACAGAGGGTGGAATTTTCCCATCCTGCCCACCACATGAATTGTAGCGGGCAGGACAGGACGCTGCAAAGGTCCAGTGACTTAGGGAGGGATTTTCAGGTCTTGGAGTGAGCATAGTTGGAAAATCCTGCCCAGAGTTTCAATCAGACCAGTTCACAATGGGACAAGCATTTAGAGGGACTTCATGAAAAAGCCACAGAAGTTGAATTGTGGCGCAGATCAGCACAAATGGATGTGATCTGGTGGCCATTACAGAGACGTGGCTGCAAGGTGACAGGGACTGGGAGCTGAATGTCCAGGGGTATCAAGTGTTTAGGAAGGATAGGCGGGAGGAAAAAAAGGGGGGGGGGTGTAGCTCTGCTGATTAAGGATAGCATCAGGGTGGTAGCAAGGGATGATATTGGAGCCAAAGAGCAGAAAGTGGAATCGTTGTGGGTAGAGATTAGGAACAGCAAAGGGAGGAAGACGCTGGTGGGTGTCGTCTATAGGCCCCCGAATAATGATCTGGAGGTGAGGCGGGCTGTTAACGCGCAAATAAGTGCGGCGTGCAGGAATGGGACGGCCGTAATTATGGGGGATTTCAATCTACATATAGATTGGTCGACCCACGTTGGACGCGGTGGGCTCGAGGAGGAGTTCTTGGAATGCTACCAGGATAGTTTCCTCAAACAGTGTGTGTTGGAGCCGACGAGGGAGCGAGCTATCTTGGATCTGGTGTTATGTAATGAGGTGGGTAGAATCAGGAACCTTGCGGTGAAGGATCCTCTTGGGGAGAGTGATCATTGTATGGTGGAGTTTCTGGTGCAGATGGAGTATGACAAAGTGGGGTCCCGGACACGCGTCCTTTGTTTGAACAGAGGGGAGTACGGTAGGATGAGAGAGGAATTGGCGAACGTGGACTGGGGGAGCGCGTTGGAAGGTAGGTCTGCTGAGGAGCAGTGGAGGATTTTTAAGATCTTTCTTGGTGCTCAGCAGAAATTTATTCCGATGGTCAAAAAGGACTGTAGGAGGAGAGGTAATAAGTCGTGGATAACGAAGGAGGTGAAGGAAAGTGTTAAAAGCGGAGGCGTTTAGAGTAGCTAAGAGTAGTGGGCAAGAAGAGGATTGGAAGAGGTTTAAATGTCAACAAAGATTGACAAAGAAATTGATAAAGAAGGGTAGGAGAAACTATGAAGCTGGGCTAGCGCTTAATATAAAAAAGGATAGCAAGAGTTTTTATAAGTATATAAAAAGGAAGAGGCTGGCTAGGGTGAACATTGGACCCTTAGAGGATGAGAAGGGGGGATGGGGAAATGGCTGAGGTCTTGAATAACTTTTTTGTTTCGGTCTTCACAAGAGGAGGACGTGAATAATTTGCCAGGTGTTAGAGATGGAAAGGTGGTAGGACTGGAGGGTCTCAATGACATTACTGTTACTAGAGAGGCGGTACTCGACAGACTGGAGGGGCTGATTGTGGACAAGTCCCCAGGACCGGATGGAATGCATCCGAGGGTTCTGAAAGAAATGGCGGAGGTGATAGTGGATGCCTTGGTGGTTATTTTCCAGACGTCGCTGGATTCCGGGGAAGTGCCGGAAGATTGGAAAGCGGCTAATGTTACGCCGTTGTTTAAGAAGGGTGCCAGGCAAAAGGCGGGGAATTATAGGCCGGTTAGTTTAACGTCTGTTGTAGGTAAAATGTTAGAATCCTTCATCAAGGAGGAAATAGCGAGGCATCTTGAGGGGAATTGCTTGATAGAGCAGACGCAGCACGGTTTCGTTAAGGGGAAGTCGTGTCTGACAAATTTACTGGAGTTCTATGAGGATGTGTCTAGGGCAGTGGATAGAGGAGAGCCGGTGGATGTGGTCTTTCTTGATTTTCAGAAGGCGTTTGACAAGGTACCTCACAAGAGGTTATTGCAGAAGGTCAGGGGACATGGAGTTGGGGGTAGGGTGTTAGCGTGGATAGAGGACTGGTTGTCAAATAGGAGGCAGAGAGTGGGGGCCAATGGGTGCTATTCGGATTGGCGGTTGGTGACTAGTGGAGTGTCTCAGGGGTCGCTGCTGGGGCCTCAGCTATTTACCATTTATATCGATGATCTGCAGGAGGGAACCGAGTGTATGGTGTCAAAATTTGCTGATGACACCAAGATTGGTGGAACGGCAAATTGCGCGGAGGGTGTGGACAGTCTGCAGAAGGATCTAGATATGCTGGGCGAATGGGCCAGGAACTGGCAAATGGAATTTAATGTTGGCAAGTGCGAGGTGGTCCACTTTGGTAGGAATAATGATAGGAAGGATTATTACTTACGTGGAGAAAAACTGCAGCAGGTGACAGTGCAGAGGGACCTCGGGGTTCTTGTGCATGAGTCGCAAAAACCCAGCTTGCAGGTACAGCAGGTGGTCAGGAAGGCGAATGGGATGCTGGCCTTCATAGCGAGGGGGATTGAATATAAAAGTAGGGAGGTCTTGCTGCGGCTATATAGGGCATTGGTGAGACCACAGCTGGAGTACTGTGTGCAGTTTTGGGCGCCATACTTACGCAAGGATATTTTGGCCTTGGAGGGAGTGCAGAGGAGGTTTACTAGGCTGATGCCAGAGTTGAGGGGGTTGAGCTATGAGGAGAGGCTGAATAAACTAGGCTTGTACTCGTTAGAGTTTAGAAAAATGAGGGGAGATCTTATTGAGATGTATAAGATGATGAATGGGATGGATAGGATAGAGGTGGAGAGACTCTTCCCGCTCAGAAAGGACAGTAGGACTAGGGGGCACAGCCTCAAGATAAAGGGGGGGCGGTTTAGAACGGAATTGAGGAAGAATTTCTTCACTCAAAGGGTGGTGAATCTCTGCCCATTGAAGTGGTGGAGGCTACCTCGCTAAATATTTTTAAGACGCGGGTTGATGGGTTTTTGATAAGCGAGGGGATTAAGGGTTATGGGGAGAGGGCGGGAATGTGGAACTGAGCCACAACAGATCAGCCATGATCTTACTGAATGGCGGGGCAGGCTCGAAGGGCCAGATGGCCTACTCCTGCTCCTCTTTATGTTCTTATGAATTGGTTGGTATCTGTCACTTGGTTTCAGGGTGTGTGTGAGAGACTGATCACATTTCACCTCATGGGTTACACGGGCTGTGTGCTTACTGAGAACATTAGAGCTTAAGAGAAATTTTACAACCTGTGTTATCCTTATAAATCCGTATATATCTGTAAAGTATCCTGCTGGGGTGAAGCAGTAGCGTATTATAGCTGATCTTTTTTGTTTAATAAATGTTTTATTCTTCTCTTCCAAGTTCATCAACAGTCCCGTGACACTGTTCATCCTCTTAAGTAAAAAAAATACAAGTTGGGATCTATCAAACCAGGTCCTATCCTTGGAACTGACCTGTCCAGTAGTAACCAAAGCTGCATCATAACACAATCAATCTATTTTGTTAATCTCTTGACTTCCTTTTGCCTCAGCATCATTTGCAGCTACTGAGCAGGATGATGGGATTAATTATGAACTCAGTACAGGACGACCGAGAGCAAGTGGGGTGTTTTCAATTTGCACACAACTATGGGAAGAGAGTGAAAGGCATTATTTAAGGCCTGATACAAAGGTAAAGGATTACATTTGGATTAATGCAATATCATGCGCAGAGAGCAGGGCAGTGGTATTCGTTTGGGATTGATACACAGCTATGAGGAGAGACCGGGGTAGTGGAATTTGTTTGGGATTGATATAGGGCTATGGAGACCGTGGAAGTGATATTGATTTGGGATTGATATAGGGTTATGGGGACAGAGTAAGGCAGTGGAATTAGTTTGAGAGTGATACAAGACCATGGGGAGAGTGTGGGGCAGTGGGAGTAATTGGGGGTTGATAGAGGGCTATAGAAGGAAACATAGCAGGATAAAGGGCTACGGAGAGTGGGCAGTGGGATTGATACAGGGCTTATGGGGTGAGAGGGAGCAGTGAGAATATTTTTTGATTGATGCAGGGTATGTGTCCATTTTGTCTGTGCTCATGATTCGCCCTGCCCTGTGTAAATATTCTTTCACAAAAATAAAATATAAGAACATAAGAAATAGGAGCAGGAGTAGGCCATCTAACCCTTCGAGCCTGCCCCGCCATTCAATAAGATGATTGCTGATCTGAAGTGGATCAGTTCCACTTTCCCGCTTTCTCCCCATAACCCTTAACTCCCCTGTCTATCAAAAACCTATCTACCCGTGACTTAAATATATTTAGCGAGGTAGCCTCCACCACTTCACCGGGCAGAGAATTCCAGAGATTCACCACCCTTTTGAGTGAAGAAGTTCCTCCTCAACTCCGATCTAAACTGCAGCCCCCCCACCCCCCCCGCCCTCACCCCACCATCTTGAGGCTACGTCCTCCAGTCCTGCTATCCTTTCTAAGCGGGAAGAATCTCTCTACCTCTACCCTATCCATCCCCTTCATTATCTTATACGTCTCTAAGATCCCCCCTCATCCTTCTAAACTCCGAGTACAGACCCAGTCTATTTAGTCTCTCTTCATAGCCCTCATCTCTGGTATCAGCCTAGTGAACCTCCTCTGCACTCCCTCCAAGGCCAATATATCCTTCCACAAGTGCGACGACCAAAACTGCACACAGTATCCAGCTGCGGCCTCACCTGTACCCTGTACAGTTGCAGCAAGACCTCCCTGCTTTAATATTCTATCCCTCTCGCTATAAAGACCAACATTCCATTCCCCTTCTTGATCACCTGCTGCACCTGCAGACTGGGTTTTTGCGACTCCAATTCTCTGAGGTTATATCCAATATAACCAATTCCCTTTGAGGTTATTTTCAAATCTTCCTCTAACACACTTTCAGATCATAACTTGTAAAATTAGAAAGTGCTTCCTGGAAAATCTGAACTATGTTCAATAAAAGGCAGCAAAACATTTGTGTCACTCATTTGTTAGTCAGAACTTAGTACAAAATCTAAAATTCAAGATCAAAATGTTTCCAGAGAACGTGTTTCAAATCTATTTAATGCAGACATGATATCGTTACAAAACAGAGGGTCATTTATTTTACAAACACCAGTAATGTGGACAAGACAAATACTAAACTGTATTGCAAACTTGATATTCCTCCACAGATCAAACCAATGCACATTTACAACATTGGGTTGATATTGTACTGGCAGTGATGTGCTAGTACTTTCAACTGCCTGTGCCGGTAAAAAAAAAGAATGTTCCCTCCCTCATGTGTGAGGGCATCTAATAATTTATTACAGGAAGACCAGAAGACACTCTACCTGGCCAGCCAGATGCAATGCAGCTGAATGATAGCAGTGCAACAGATTCACTCATTCTTCAGGAAAGGAAGTGGGCACCTTTACCTGGTTTGGCCCACAAGTGGTCAAGTCTTAATTCACTCAGCTGCCAAATAGCTTGGAATGGCCAGTAAATGTTACATTGTCAGCATCACCCATGTACTGAACATGAAAAATACATAAAATTGTCAAGTCGGGTAGAGTTCCAGCTGTTAACATCACAAGACTCATCACAAATGCTCTCACTCACACAGGAATAGAAATTGTAAACACTGAGCCAAGGATACATAAATGCAGAACCACACAACACCAAAAATACAGCAGTAGCATTTGCAAAGATAACAGACAGGTTACGAACCAAGTCTCAACGCGAAACAAAGACAAGCAAACACCTGAGGGTTGGAACAATGGCATGGGGAGGGAAGTGACTCAACATAAAGAGGAGGTTTGTGCGAAGAACATGATACTACTTGAATAAGCAAGGAATTGTTAAAATAAATCAGTGATGCTTACAGGAAAACATCAAAGGAACAAAAGCATACAGAAGAGGATGAAAAGGCAAGAAAATTATCAAACTGTAAGTTGTGTTTATTTGTGCTGCAACATTAGAGGGAGCGCTTCCTACACATACACAGATGCAATGTCAGTGTCTGTTCAGTGAAGCACTGTTCAAGGAAGAAAATAAGGAACAGAGACCATGTGAGAGAGTGCAGAGACCGAGCCGAGCTAGATGGGCGAGAGGCTAGTGCGAGAGGAGCATCCAGCCCCCGCCCCACAGTGACAAGCTATAACATTTTTCACCATGAAAGGACGTAGGCTAGTCCATTCCATTTTCCCAGTTCTCATGGAAAATAGATACTCAGTTAAGACTTGGAAATATGTAAAAGATAATCTCTTCCCATATAATAAAATAATTGACTTATTTATGTAACCTGATAAATGTTTTAACTTGTAATTCTGTGAATTGAACGTGGACACTTAAAGATAGCGGGAAAAACAAGGAAATCAAATTTGGTTACTTTCTCGTACCTGCATAATTTAAGTTGATACACAGTTTTGTAATGATTTAAACAATTCCTACCGCAGTTGATCCCTTTTAAAGCTCAATGTGAATATGAAATCTCGCAGAATATCTTTTTTTATTGTGATCTTTGGGGTTCAGTTGAGCTAATATGTTTGCCTGTAATACTCAAAGTGCTGAGTCTCACAGTGAAATCACTTGCCAAAAAACAAGGACTAGATTGTGCAAAGACTATAAATTCATGACATGACATTCAGCAATAATGCGCTGAGGGAACGTGAAATGTATAGAATCCCCTCAGGCTGTGAGATTCACACTAAATGTATAAAGAAACAAGCACGTTTCACAAATGTATGGAAAAACCTTGGATTGCAACCTGATCAATGTAGAAAACACAACATTGTAATCAGCCCCCTCCCCCACACACTAATCAGCCCCTCTCCCCTTTCCCCACACACACTGTAATCAGCCTCTCCCTCCCCCACACTGTAATGAGACTCTCTCCTGCTTCCACACACATTGTAACCAGATGTTAAGTTGGTTGCTCTCAGCACTGATGCCACTTTTTCCATGAACTGTTTTGGTTTGATGTTATAAAACAGCATGGCCAGAATCAGCATGGATTTATGAAAGGGAAATCATGCCTGACAAATCAACAGGAATTCTTCAAGGATGTAACTAGTGGAGTTGATGAGGAAGAGCCAGTGGATGGGGTGGCACGATGGCATTAGTTAGCACTGCTGTCTCACAGCACCAGGAACTCAGGTTCAATTCCCAGCTTGGGTCACTGTCTGTGCAGAGTCTGCATGTTCTCCCCGTGTCTGCGTGCTCCTGTTTCCTCCCACAGTCCACAGATATACTGGTTAGTGCACTGGCCAGCCAAGTTGCCCCTTAGTGTCAGGGGAATTTGGACGTTAAATACATAGGGTTATGGGGATTGGGCCTGGCTGGGATTGTTGTTCATGCAAACTCAAAGGGCCGAATGGCCTCCTTCTGTACTGTACAGATTCTATGTGGTTTCGACAAAATCCCACATAAGAGATCGTGTAAAATTTGGAAAAAATGCTTAATTTGGCAATGGAAAGTAGAACTACATTTCAAACCTCTCTCACTTTAAAAAACACAGGTTCTGACACTGACCTGTGTGTGTGTGTGCAGGCAATGTTCTCCCTAAGTGCCACAATGAAAACAAACGCAGCCTTAACAAGATGCACTCATGCTTTGGCTCTGACCGGGCAACTGTGTCCATGCCAGCCTGCTTAAGCATTCCTGAAGCCTTGGCACCAGGAATTAGAGCAAACTGTAAAAGCTGGTAATGAAAAGAATCGCTTGGCACAGGACTAAAACAGAATAAAACAATAGGGTCACCAACCATGAAAATAGATCAACATTCAGACAAACACAGACATGCCTTGCCGCTGGCCATCTCCAGGTCACAGGGAAGGAACCTGTACACCACACGCTGGCTGTATTGGAGCACTTCTGCCAGTAAAAATTCTAATCAAATTCAATCACTCCCAGACTTTCAACACGCAGTATTCTGTTTACACTATGACAGGATTGTGTTTCTATTTAAGAAAGATTTAATTTTGTTTTATTTTATTATAATTATTCAAGGGTCCAATGACTCTTCTGAGGGGATAATCTGTCAGGCGATACGTGCAGTATCAGAAATGCATCTCACAAAATCTGTGGAATAAATGGATACTTGCTATTGGCAAGGGAGATAAATCAGCCATCAGGTGTCACTTCTATTTCCAGTCTCAAACAGCACATTAAAATAGTCTCTAGATAGGCTCAAACTGTGTTCAACAGTTTGGGAATTCATTCACAATGCTCAGCACACTCAAACAGAAAATCCTGATGACTAGTAAATACAAGCCAATTAAAAAGATACAGCATGGCTGATAGCATATGTGGAGACAAGAGTGATTAATACTTGTTGAGTTTTTATCCTTTACACATCTATGAACACACTCCAAACAGCAATCCATCTCCTCACAGATGCCACTTTGCATGTTGTATGGTATTTCTAGAATTTTTCTGCTTCTTTCTTATTATCTGTGGCTTTTGGTTACAATTGTGAAGGACAATGATTTCAAATCCATGTGTACATTTGGTAATCCGATATCCAGTGGAGACTGCTTGAATCAAAGATGCATTCAGAATGACCCAGTTTTCTGTTGTATTTGTTGGAGGGCTTGATTTTCACTCAATTCCATAGGGACCTTCACTAGAAGGTCCCAAATGAAATTAGCCGTTTGAAAAGGGAGCGGAAGGGGTAAACTCAAGTTCCATTGCTGTTCGGAATTAAACGTCACAACATAAAAACCATGACACAGTGCAACAGCAATACAGCAGGTTTCCCAATTATATGCTCTCAATAAGGAGCATCATGTGGAGGAATAGGCAGTGCAAAACCTCATTGGCACAGCCCATAGAATTCTGTTTAAATCTTGGACTGGGCTCGACACATGCACTCAGCTCACGGGGTGCCAAAAACACACATATGAAAGATACCCCTCACCCAGTCTGAGCTAGTCCAGCAAAGGCTGAAAGTGCTACCTTGTGGTTACCATCCAAAGCCCCAGAACCACATTAGATGCTAGGAGAGCACTGCCAAAGAGCAAGATAAAAAAACCAATGAGTTCTCGGTTCTGCTTTTCAACAATGAAGGAACTTAGTGTAGCTTCCAAGAAGGAACTCAGCATCCACTGTCCATCCAGGGCAAAGCAGGGCACAGCATTAATGACAGCTAGGGCTCCAGAGAGGGAAAGCAAGTATCTGTTACAGTACAATCAAGGAAATAAATCATTACTGAACTTTTCATATTTGAATAAAAATTTGACATTTTTATTCATACATTCTCAGGATATTGGTGTCACTGGCAAGGTTTCCTTCCTTTAGTCGTGAGCCAGTTGGAGTTTTATAATAAAGCAATAGCTTCCTGGTGACTTTTACAGCAATGAGTCCTTCCAACTAGGTTCAATTTTTAAATGGGCACGGCGAAAGTTCAGCTCATGCTGTGTGGATTATTCATCTAATAAGAAACTGAAAAGGTCATGAATGTAGCCCAACCCATCACACAAACCAACCTCCCATCCATTGACTCTGTCGATGCTTCCTGCTCCTCGGCAAAGCAGCCAGCTAATTGAGGATGCCATGCACCTTGGACATTCTCTCTTTTACCTTCTTCCGTTAGGAAAAAAATACAGAAATCTGAGATCACATACCAACCGACTCAAGAACGGCTTCTTCCTTGATGCCATCAGACTATTGAATGGACTTACCTTGCATTAAGTTGATCTTTCTCGAACTATGACTAACACTACATTCTGCATTCTCTTGTTCCCTTTTTGATGAATGGTATGCTTTGCCTGTATAGCACGCAAGAAATAATACTTTTCATTATATGCTAATTCACGTGACAATAATAAATCAAATCAAAGTAACAAGGTTGTTGTAATGGGAGATTTTAACTTCCCATGTTGAGTGGGATTCACTTAATGGTAGGGACGTGGATGGGGCAGAGCTTGTAAGAAGCATCCAGGAGGGCTTCTTGAAACAGCATGTAGATAGTCCAACTCAGGAAGGGGGCCGTACTGAACCTGGTATTGGGGAACGAGCCCAGCCTGGTGGTTGACATTTCAGTAGGGCAGCAGTTCCGGAACAGTGACCATAATTCAATAAGCTTTAAGATACGGATGGAAGAAGATAATTGTAGTTCTCAAGTTAAGGTGCTAAAGTGCAGGGGAGAAGGCTAATTACAAAAATATTAGGCAGGAACTGAAGAATGTAAATTGGAGGAAGATGTTTGAGGGCAAAACAATATCTGGCATGTGGAGGCTTTCAAGTGTAAGTTGATAGGGATTCTGGACTGGCACATTCCTGTAAGGATCAAAGATAAGTATGGCAAGTTTTGGGAACCTTGGAAAACGAGAGATATTGTGAGCCTCGTCAATGAAAAAAAAGGAAGCATTTGTCAAGGTTAGGAAGCTGGGAACACACAAAGCAAATGTGGAATACAAGAAAAGTAGAAAGAAACTTAAGCAAGGAGTGAGGAGAATTAACAAGGGGCCATGAAAAGTCATTGGCCAACAGGATTAAAGAAAATCCAAGGCTTTTCATACATATGTAGAGAGCAAGAAGTTAGCCAGGGAAAGGGTTGGCCCACTCAAGGACAGGGGAGGAAATCTCTGCATGGAGCCAGAGGAAATGGGCGAGGTATTAAATGAGTATTGCATCAGTATTCACCAAAGAGAAGGACTTGGTGGGCAAAGACTCTGAGAAAGGGTATGTAGATAGTTTGAGTCATGTTGAGATCAAAAAGGTGGTGGTATTGGGGATCTTGAAAAACATTAACATAAGAACATAAGAAATAGGAGCAGGAGTAGGCCATCTGGCCCTTCGAGCCTGCCCCGCCATTCAATAAGATCATGGCTGATCTGTCGTGGCTCAGTTCCACTTTCCCGCCCTCTCCCCATAACCCTTAATCCCCTCTCTTATCAAAAACCCATCAACCCGCTTCTTAAAAATATTTAGCGAGGCAGCCTCCACCACTTCAACGGGCAGAGAATTCCAGAGATTCACCACCCTTTGAGTGAAGAAGTTCCTCCTCAACTCCGTTCTGAACCGCCCCCCCTTTATCTTGAGGCTGTGCCCCCTAGTCCTACTGTCTTTTTTGAGCGGGAAGAGTCTTTCCACCTCTATCCTATCCATCCCATTCATCATCTTATACGTCTCAATGAGATCTCCCCTCATTCTTCTAAACTCTAACGAGTACAAGCCTAGTTTATTCAGCCTCTCCTCATAGCTCAACCCCCTCAACTCCGGTATCAGCCTAGTAAACCTCCTCTGCACTCCCTCCAAGGCCAAAATATCCTTGCGCAGGTGCGGCGCCCAAAACTGCACACAGTACTCCAGCTGCGGCCTCACCAATGCCCTATACAGCTGCAGCAAGACCTCCCTACTTTTATATTCAATCCCCCTCGCTATGAAGGCCAGCATCCCATTCGCCTTCCTGACCACCTGCTGCACCTGCAGGCTGGGTTTTTGCGACTCATGCACAAGGACCCCGAGGTCCCTCTGCACCGTCGCCTGCTGCAGTTTTTCGCCCCGTAAGTAATAGTCCTTCCTACCATTCTTCCTACCAAAGTGGTTCCCAAGGCCTGATGAGATAAACCCCAAAATACAGAGAGGCGCCAGGGAGGAAATTGCTGGGACCTTGAGTGAAATCTTTGTATCCTCACTGGCTACAGGGGAGGTTCCAGAGCATTGGAGAATAGCCAATGCTGTTCCTTTGTTTAAAAAGGGCAGCAAGAATAATCCAGGTAATTACTGACTGGTGAGCCTTACATCATTGGTAAGGAAATTATTGGAGAGGATTGTTTGAGACAGGATTTACTCCCACTTAGAAGTAAGTAGATGTATTAGTGAGAGGCAACATGGTTTTGTGAAGGGTAGTTTTTCACGAACCCCAATACCACCACTTTTTTGATCTCAACATGACTCAAACTAACTACACACCCTTTCTCAGTGTCATCATCCACCAAGTCCTTTGGTGAATACTGACGCAAAGTTTAACTAACTTGATTGCGTTTTTGAGGAAGTGATGAAGATGGTTGATGGGGGTTGGGCAGTGGACATTGTCTACACGAACTTCAGTAAGTCCTCTGACAAGGTCCCTCATGGTAGATTGCTGAAGAAGGTGAAGTCACATGGGATCAGAAATGAGTTGGAAAGGTGGATACGGAACTGTCTTGGTCATAGGAAACAGAGGGTAGCGGCGGAAGGTGCATTTCTGAATAGAGGGCTGTGGCAAGTGGCGGTCCTCAGGGATCAGTATATATTAAAATGATTTGGAGGAAAATGTTTAATTACTAAGTTTGCAGACAATATAAAAGGTTGGTGGATTTGCGGATAACAACGAGGACCATCACAGGATACAGCAGGATATAGATTGGTTGGAAACTTGACTGGAGAGATGGAGTTTAGTCTAGATAACTGTGAGATAATGCATTTTGGAAGGTCTAATACAGATAAGAAATATACAGTAAATGGTAGAACCCTTGAGAGTATTGATAGGGAAAGGGATCTGGGTGTACAGGTATGCAGGTCACTGAAAGTTGCAACACAGGTGGCAAAAGTAGTCAAGAAAGCACATAGCATGCTGGCCTTCATCGCCAGGGCATTGAGTTTAAAGATTGGCAAGTCATGTTGCAGCTTTATAGAACCTTAATTAGGCTGCACTTGGAATATGGTGTTCAATTCTGGTTGCCCCATTATCAGAAGGATGTGGAGGCTTTGGTGAGGGTACAGAAAAGATTTACCAGTATGTTGCCTGGTATGGAGGGCGTTAGCTATGGAGCAGGTTGGAGAAACTTGGTTTGTTCTCACTGGAATGATGGAGGCTTTGGGGTGACCTGATAGATTATGAGGGGCACGGACAGAATGAATAGGAGCTTTTTCCCAGGGTGGAAGAGCCAATTACTAGGGGGCATAGGTTTAAGGTGCAAGGGGCAAAATTTAAAGGAGATATCCGAGGCAAGTTTTTTTTATACAGAGAGTGGTGGGTGCCTGGAACTCGCTGCCGGGTTTGGGGGGGGGGGGGGGGGGGGGGAGGGAGTTGGGGGGGGTAGTGGAAGCAGATATGATAGAAACTTTTAAGAGGTGTCTTGACAAATGCATGAATACGATGGGAATAAGAACGAGGAGGAGTAGACCATCTGGCCCCTTAAGCCTGCTCTGCCATTTAATAAGATCATGGCTGATCTTTTCGTGGACTAGGTTCCACTTACCAGCCCACTCACCATAACCCTGAATTCCTTTACTGTTCAAACCTTTATCTACCTGTACCTTAAAAACATTCAATGAGGAAGCCTCAACTGCTTCACTGGGCAGGGAATTCCACAGATTCACAACCCTGTGTGTGAACAAGTTCCTCCTCACCTCAGTACCAAATCTACTTCCCCTTACTTTAAGGCTCTCTTCCCTAGTTCTAGTTCCACCCGCCAGTGGAAACAACTTCCTTTCTTCCATCTTATCTATTCCCTTCATAATCTTATATGTTTCTACAAGATCTCCCCTCATTCTTCTGAATTCCAATGAGTATAGCCCCAGTCTACTCAGTTTCTCCTAATAAGCCAACCCTCTCAACTCTGGAATCGACCTAGTCAATCTCCCCTGCACCCTCTCAAATCGGGAGGGTGGAGGGGTATGGTCCACAGAAGTTTTCGTTCAGTCAGGCAGCATGGTCGGTACAGGCTTGGAGGTTCAAAAGGCTTGTTCCTGTGCTGTAATTATCTTTGTTCTTTGTAATCTATGTTTCGTCTCCCAGTGAACAGACCAGACTTTGAGCAATGAATACTAAATTGAAAGAAGAACAAGCAAAGCATTGATTTAGATGGGTTTGGGGCTGTGGATTGTGAAAAAAGAGGAGGTCAAAGAGCAGGTGTTACATGGGAAGGTGCTGTGGGAAGGGGATGAGATGTTTGGGGGTTGATCGGACTGGAGTATCGTGGAGTCTTTGGAATGCTGACATCAAAGTTGATGACATTTTCCAGTTCTGGGCAAGATCAGGAAATGACACCAAAAGCCAGCGATGTACTAGAAGAGGATTTCGAGGTACATATGACTCAAAACGTTCATTCGGTTTCTCTCCACAGATGCTGCCAGACCTTTTGAATTTTTTCAGTGCCATCTTTGTTTCAGATTTCCAGCATCCACGGTGTTTTGCTCACAGGAGGAGTAGAAGCAAAAGAAACTCGGATAAAAGGAGGTGACCATCTCCTAGGCAGGGGAGGAGTGTTTGGGGGGAATACTGAAGCTGTCAGATTGTCCGGAGCCCTGAGTAATGATGACATTGACAGGGACACTAATCTTCGAGGGAGCTAACATGGAAGGACACAGACAACGGAACAAGTACTGTACTCACAGCATGGGGCAATAGAACAGGAATGGCATGGGGGAATGGGGGAGGTGGGAATTTGACACTAAGGCAGGAACAGGGCCAAATCTTACTGATATGGGGTGGCGGGGGGGGGGGCACAGAACTGAAGCAAAGAAGGGGTAAAGCAGTTTACAATAGCACAGAGCATAAATCCCAGAAGATTTCAACAGGCTAAGTGAAAGATTGTTTGCACTTATTGGTGTATCAATAAACAAAACGACATAGACTGAGGACTGTCACTGGGATTATGAAGCAGGGGACTAGAAGAAATGTTATCACATCAAGGATTATTCAAAGATTATTTCACCTTTGAATAAGCACATGAATAGGAAGATTATAAAAGTGGAGGCAGTGGACTAGTCACTGGACTAGTAATCCAGAGACCCAGAGTAAAGCTCTGGAAACCCAGGCTCAAATCCCACTATAACAGATGGTGAAATTTGAATTCAGTAAGATTCTGGAATTAAAATAGTAACGATGACCAGAATGTTTTAAAATCCCACCCGGTTCACTAATGTCCTTTAGGGAAAGAAATCTGTTGTCATTATCTGGCCTGGGAATATCCAAGGGCACAAGTGAAGGGATGAGACAACTGAATGCATGAAGGAGGAGCTGGTCAAAGCTCCATCTCTGGTCAGATTCAAATCAACCCTTCTCACACAGATGCAACTTATTCTGTGCACTTCAGATACATTTCCATCCACCTACCAGTGGCAGCTCTGGGCTGCTTTGAATAAGAAAAGGATACTTGCAAAAAGTTTCAATCACCACAGGAATGTCCAGATGTAGGAATCCGAATCGCGGTATGTAGTTGGTGAGGCTCACTATGAACAAAAAAGACACATCATCTCAGCAATTGTTCGAATCCAGGAAAGGATGATGCTGGGGGAATCTTCACTCAATCTTACATTTATTTACAGAATGAAACATTACAAGCATACCTCTTCCTAACATGACCCTCCCACAGTTTCAAGAAGCATCTCTTCAACTGTGCTCAGGTAAAACACCGATCAATTCCCTCCACATGCATATAATTAAACACAATTAACAGGAAGCATATCAAGTACAAGAAATGGACCTATTAATCCGTCAGGCTCCTTTTACAATTCCAGTGATGCCCAAATGTGCACGTTAGGTGGATTAGCCATGGTAAATACATAGTGGGAAGGCTCAAGTTGGATGTTCTTTTGGAGAGTGCCAGCCTTGATGGGTCAAATGGCCTCCTCCTGCACGTATTGATTCTATGAAGCTTCTATGAAGTGCCAGTCTAACGCTGAGCCCCAGACTCTGCACATAGAAGGTATAAATGGTGTGAAATTGTCTGCAGCTGAAACCATTATGGATTTAATCAATGGCTGGTCTGGTTGGTCTTAAATATAATCACAACAATAATAAGAAATAAGAAAATTACAGCACACGAACAGGCCATTCGGCCCTCCAAGCCCGCACCAACCATGCTGTCTGACTTAACTAAAACCCCCTACGCTTCGGGGGACCGTATCCCTCTATTTCCATCACATTCACATATTTGTCAAGATGCCCCTTAAAAGTCACTACCATATTGCTTCCACTACCTCACCCAGCAACGAATTCCAGGCACCCACTGCTGTGTAAAAAAAATCTGCCTCGTACATCTCCTTTAAACCATGTTCCTCCCATCTTAAACCTGTGCCCCCTAGTAATTTACTATTCCACTTGGGAAAAAGTTTCTGACTATCCACTCTGTCCATGCCTCTCATAATCTTGTAGACTTCTATCAGGTCGCCCCTCAACCTCCATCATTCCAGTGAGAACAAACCAAGTTTCTCCAACGCCTCCTGATAACTAATGTCCTCCAGACCAGGCAACATCCTGGTAAATCTTTTCTGCACCCTCCCCAAAATCTCCACATCCTTCTGGTAGTGTGGCAACCAAAATTGAACACTATATTCCAACTGCAGCCTAACTAAAATTCTATAAAGCTGCAACACGACTTGCCAATTTTTAAACTCAATGCCCCGGCCAATGAAGAAAAGCATACCATACGCCTTCTTGACTACCTTCTCTGCCTGCAGTGCCACTTCAGTGACCTGCTTACCTGTACACCCTTTGCCTATTAATACTCTTAACAGTTCTGCCATTTACTGTATACTTCCTACCTGTATTAGACCTTCCATAATGCATTATCTCACATTTATCCAAATTAAACTCCACCTGCCATCTCTCCATTCAAGTTTCCAACCGATCTATATCCTCCTGTATCCTCTGATGGTCCTCATTGCTATCTGCAAATCCACCAACCTTTTATATTGTCTGCAAACTTAGTAATCAAACCAGCTTCATTTTCCTCCAAATCATTTTAATATATATATAGCAAAGGTCCCAGCACTGATCCCTGAGGAATGCCACTTGTCACAGCCCTCCATTCAAATACACACCCTTCCACTGCTACTCTGTCTTCTTTAACCAAGCCAGTTTTGTATCTATCTTGCCAGCTCGCCTCTGATCCTGTGCGACTTCACCTTCTGCACCAGTCTGCCATGAGGGACCTTGTCAAAGGCCTTACTGACATCCACGTAGACAACATCCATTGCCCTACCCTCAATCATTTTCTTCACTTTCTCAAAAAATTTGATCAAGTTTGTGAGACACGATCTTTTCTTCACAAAACCATGTTGCCTCTCACTAATACATCCACCTATTTCTAAGTGGGAATAAATCCTGTTTTGAAGAATCCTCTCCAATAATTTCCCTACCACTGATGTAAGGCACACCAACCTGGATTATTCTTGCTACCCTTAGGAACAACATTGACTATTCTCCAATCCTTTGCGATCGCCCCTGTAGCAAGTGAGGATACAAAGACTTCTCTCAATGCCCCAGCAATTTCCTCCCTTGCCTCTCAGTATTCTGGGGTATATCCCATCAGGCCCTGGGGACCTGTCTACCTTAAAGTTTCTCAAGAACCCCAATACCTCCTCTTTTTTGATCTCAACATGACTCAAACTATCTACACATCCTCTTGCAGGCTCATCATCCACCAAATCCTTTTCTTTGGAGAATACTGACGCATTTCCTCTGGTTCCATGCATAAATTCCCTCCCTTGTCCTTGAGTGGGCCAACCCTCTCGGTCTTTATATGTGTATAAAAAGCCTTGGGATTTTCCTTAATCCTTCTGGCTAAAAAGAGTGGACATTATAGTTATTCACCAGCAAATCTTTTCCAACAGTATAACATTTATAACTTGCAGCATTGAAATAACTATCAAAGTGCTTCACAACAATTCCAAAGGAGAAGGCACTTGAGGACGTGACCTATAGCTTAGTGAAAGACGGGCATTGAAAGAAGACTGTTAATTGGAGGAGAGGGAGGTGGATAGAGACTCTGGGAATGTAGACAGTTAAAGACACAGCCACTGATAACAAGGTGAAGGGTGCAGGGAATGCACAAGAGGCCAGAGTCATGGCTGAACTGAGAATGCATGGGCAGGGAATAGTTTGCAAGTTTCAGGGAGTTTTGAAGAGAGGAGTGCGGCTGTAAAGATGTTAAAACACAAGGAGAGACTTTAATGTTTAATGTTTTGGGAACAGAAGCCAACATAAGCTAGAGAGGATGGGGTGACAGGGAAGCTGGACAGGTTACAAGATGTAGAGATTCTGGCGTTGGACTGGGGTAAACACAGTAAGAAATCTCACAGCACCAGGTTAAAGTCCCACAAGTTTATTTGATAGTAAACCCACTAGTTTTCAGGGTTTGCCCCTTCATCAGGCGAATGGAGAGTTCTGATCACACACACAGCATATAAAGGCACACACAGTTTACAGAATACCAATTAGAATGCGAGTCATTACAGCTAATCAAGCCTTAAAGGTGCAGGCAATGTGTGTGGAGATAGCATTAAGCATAGGTATTGTCTCCAGACAGGACAGTTAGTGAGATGTTGCAAGCCCAGGAAGTCATGGGGGTTACAGATAATGTGACATGAACCCAAGATCCTGTTTGAGGCCATCCTCACGTGTGCAGAACTTGGCTATCAGTTTCTGGTCAGCAACTCTGCATTGTCGTATGGTGTGAAGGCTAGTAGGGTTATTATCAAATAAACTTGTTGGACTTTAACCTGGTGTTGTGAGACATTTTACCAGGTTACAAGAAGCAGAGCAATAGAAGGGTTGGAATTTCTGGACAGATGGGAACAGGTAGTTGGTCAATGGTGGCAGTATAATCAAGGCTTCGGGTGTTGGGAGGGTGTTGATTACAGGTCACTATGTCTTAAAGAGTTCTTTGTAGTTTTCTGCAGCTTAACTGTAAGTCTGTACTAACCATCAGAACTATTTACACACATCAAAGGGTATGAGCTGGGAGCTATCTCCATGTTTAGGTTGATACATATCTCTGCTCAACGCCACACTAAACCCGGGTCTGGGTCACATGCCATCTTACATTACTGTGTGGGTGGTACTGACTGCCATTCCACATTAACCCTGTACGTACCATACCTTTACACTATAAGGACAAAATGGTAAATGAGTTTTTTTTAAAAAATAGCAGATGAGAGAAATGGAAGTTTCTGAAGGTGAGGTGTTAGTCTCTGAGGCTCAGCAGCACACACGGGATTGAACAGCTTTCAGAATCTGCTTTAACCCAAGACAGTGGCCAGGGACGGGTTAGAAACAAGAGAATACTCTGTGGCAGGAAGTGGTGGCTTTAACCTACCCAATATCTTTCGGGGTGGGGTGGGATGGAGTGGCGTGGGGTGGGGATTAGCTTTCACAAGGTTGGAAGCAGACTGAAGTGGAAGTGAAGAACAAGCTGAGGGAGACAGTAGAGCCAAAACAGTGAGTTTGATGCTAGTCTTCTCTCTACTGACAGGCATCTCATTGGTGAATGACTCATGATCTTGGCTCATGAAGAAGATAAGGATGTGTGGGATAGAAGGAAATTTGGCCAATTGGATAAGTAACTGGTTGTCTCATAGAAGATAGAGGGTGGTGGTGGTGGTGGATGGAAAATTTTCAGGCTGGAAGCCAGTTACCAGCAGTGTAACACAGGGGTCAGTGCTGGATCCTCTGCTATTTGTGATTTTTATCAATGACTTGGAAGAAGGGGCTGAAGGCTGGGTTAGTAAATTTGCTGACTATGCCAAGATTGGTGGAGTAGTGGATGAGGTGGAAGGGTCTTGCAGGTTGCAAAGAGACATTGATAGGATGCAGAGCTGGGCCAAAAAGTGGCAGATGGAGTTTAACCCTGATAAATATGAGGTGATTCATTTTGGTAGGACAAACTTGAATGCAGATTACAGGGTCAACGGCAGGGTTCTAAGGAATGTGGAGGGACAGAGAGATCTTGAGGTTCGTATCCACAGATCTCTGAAGGTTGCCACTCAAGTGGATAGAACCGTGAAGAAGGCTTACAGTGTGTTAGCGTTTATTAACAGGGGGTTTGAGTTTGAGAGCCGTGGGGTTATGCTGCAACTATACCAGACATTAGTGAGACCACATTTGGAATATCGTGTTCAGTTCTGGTCACCTCACTATAAGAGGGATGTGGAAGCATTGGAGAGTATGCAGAGGAGATTTACCAGGATGCTGCCTGGTTTGGAGGGTAGATCTTATGAGGAAAGATTGAGGGAGCTGGGGCTTTTCTCTTTAGAGCGGAGGAGGATGAGAGGCGACTTAATAGAGGTTTATAAGATGAGAGGGATTGATAGAGTGAACATGCAGAGACTATTTCTTCAGGTGGATGTAGCTGTTGCTAAGGGGCATAACTATAAGGTTCATCGTGGGAGGTATAGGGAGGATGTCCAAGGTAGATTCTTTACCCAGAGTGGTTGGGATGCAGAATAGACTGCCTGGTATGATAGTGGAATCGGACACTTTAGGAACTTTCAAGCGGTTATTGGATAGGCACATGGAGCACACCAGAATAGGAAGGGGACAGCTTGATCTTGGGATTGGACATAGCTCGGCACAACACTGAGGGCCGAAGGACCTGCACTGTGCTGTAATGTTCTATTTTCTATGACACAATATTAATGGCCTGAGTTAGAAGAAAATCCAGAAGTAAAGCAGGACAATTTAATGACTCTCTCTCAAGTTGGGGATCAAAGGCGCACATCTTTACATCTCATGGCTTAATATCCCACTGGTGGATCAGAACAGAATTCCCAAGTTGGGATTTTGAAACTTTTTCCTCCACATCACTTGTCAAGATGTGGGGATAGTGATGTTGGACTGAGGTGGGCACAATAAGAAGTCACACAACACAAGGTTAAAGTCCAATAGGTTTATTAGAAATCCACATGCTGTGAGACTTATCATTAGCCAAGATAGTTGCCAACATGTAAGTGGGCCCCAGGCTCCACCAACACTGCTTGCAGAGGGCAGAGATGCGAAAATGGTGAAGCACAGACATCATCTCCACTGCCCTCCCACCCCCAGCCAACATCTCCCCAAATCTACCTAAACTTTCATGGGTCATTCAAGAGAAAACCAATGGCCTGAATTGCTCCCACAGTCAATCAAAACAGCCAACTGGCAAATGCAAAAGCTGTGCCACCATCCAAAGGACTTGGGATGGGCCCAACGGATGGCACACTTGTTGCTGGCTCAGAAGTTCGTGAGGTCAAGGCCCACTTCAGAGATTTGAGATAATCCAGGTTAACAGTCGAGTGCAGTACAGAAAGTGTGGCCTTTGAAGCATTCAGCTGAGGCTCACCTGCTCTCTCAGAGATAAACAATTTCACAATATCCTGGCCTATACCTGTGCTGCAAAAATTTTAGATTTTATTGTGTCATATTTTAATTCTGTTTATCCCAGAAAACGTCCTATTACTTACATCCCAACATGATGGTACAGTGGTTAGCACTGTTGCCACACAGTGCCAGAAATCCAGGTTTGATTCCCGGCTTGGGTCACTGTGTACGTGAAGTTTGCACATTCTCCCCATCTGCTGGGTTTCCTCCGGGTGATCTGGTTTCCTTCCACAGTCCAAAAGATGTGCCGGAGGTGCACTGACCATGCTAAATTCTCCCTCAGTGTATCCGAACAGACATTGGAATGTGACGGCTAAGAGATTTTCACAGTAACTTCACTGCAGTGTAATGTAAGCCTACCTGTGACACGAATAAATAATCTTAAAACATAAACCTCCTTATGTTGCTACATCCAACCTTTTGAGAAGCCTTCTGGCAATGACTTACATCGTTCCTCACTCTGCTAATTCCTGGTTTGATGCAGCTATTAATGTTAACATTATTCCCTCCTTGTTGACATGAAGCACAGGAGGAAGCTATCCAGTTCACTGTGTGCCTTCTCTTTGAAAGCACTATGCAAATTTCTTCTAATAATGCATTCAATTCATTTTTCAGTTACATTGAGTTTGCTCCCACCACTCCCACAAGCAATGCACTACATGAAAAGTATCTGGTCATTGTCACGTTATTGTTTGTAGGAGTTTGGTGTGCACAAATTTGCAACTGTGTCGCCTATATTACAATAGTGACTATATTTGCAAAATACTTCATTTAGCCAGAAAGTACTTCTGGAGGTCACGAGGCCATGAAAGGAACAATGTAAATGCAGGTCCTTTCACTATAGCTCTACCTTTATGAAGACACAATGAGAAAAATATGAGAGACTTAGTTCCATTTCTAGGTTTTAAATTGTTGCTCTGTTATCTCAGTGTGCCATATCACTATAATCTACAATTGTACCATATTCAAGAGTTTCATATTCCATTCAGCTTTGCCCATCCTTGGTGCAGAAATTGATGTATTCAGAACTGTATTGAATGTTACAGACCTGCATATTGAAGATGCACAGGGTGTCCCAGAAATAACATATCCGTGGGAGATGAGTGCTTGACTCTGATCAGCCTGGTTTGGTTTTCGAGAGAGGGTTTCACACACAAGCTGGCCACCAACTCCTTCTGACAGTCTGCATGGCTCTGGCATACTTGGCTGGATTCAATGGCTTTTCTGGCAGCTAGACACACATACTACAAACACAAACAAACATACAAAAGAGAGTGAGGTACATCATAGAATCCCTACAGTGCAGAAAGAGGCCAACAGGTCCATTAAATCTGCCCTGGTTTTCCAGAAGAGCATCCCATCTATGCCTTCCCCTCCACCCTAAAACCCCACATATTTATCATGGCCCATCTACCAAACCTACATATCCCCAGACACTAAGGGACAATTTAACATAGCCAATCCACCTCAGCTGCACATCCCTGGATATTAAGAGACAATTTAGCACAGCCAATCCATCTAACATGTACATCTTTGGACTGCGGGAGGAAACCCACGCAGACACGGGAAGAACGTGCAGATCATATACAGCAAGGGGAATCATTACCTTTTGAATCAATTAAACTCATTCCTGGAACAAGGGGCTTATCTTGTGGAGAAAGTTTAGACACGTTGAGTCCACTGGAGTTTAAAAGAACGAGAGGTGATCTTATTGAAACATGTATGATCCCGAGAGGATTTGGTAGGGTAGAAAGTGGGGGGATGTTTCCATTTGCAGGGGGGGACCTCAAGCCAACGGACATAGTTTAAAAGTAAGATGTCTACAGTTTAAGAGTCCATACCACGTGACACTGAGTCTCGAAATCTATCTATTTCCTTCCAAAATATTTTCAGTGACTTTTTCGCAGCCGCTGAGCAAAGACTGATAGCCAAGTTCTGCACACGAGGACGGCCTCAACCAGGATCTTAGATTCACGTCACACTATCTGTAACCCCCACAACTTGCCTGGGCTTGCAAAATCTCACTAGCTGTCCTGGCTGAAGACAATACCTATTTAACCTATGTTTAGCCTCTTTCCACTCACATTGTCTGTAACTTTAAGACTTGATTACCTGTAAAGACTCGCATTCCAACCATTACTTTGTAAATTGAGTTTGTGTCTTTATATGCCTTGCTTGTGAACAGAACTCCCACTTACCTGACTAAGGAGCAGCACTCCGAAAGCTAGTGACTTTTGCTACCAAATAAATCTGTTGGACTTTAACCTGGTGTTGTGAGACTTCTTACTCTATTTCATGTCTTGCCAGACCCATCACAGCAGGATGTAACAAATTCATCAGAAACACTATGCACTGGTTTTGAAAACCTATTCTCAAAACAGCATGTTCCTCTTCAAATCCTTCCCTCCAATTGTCACAGTTCACAATAATGCCCATGGAAAAATTCAGTTTTGTACAAAGACAGCTGGATGTGGATATCTGTGTCAATGAATAAACAGCTGCTCCATGCAGCGAGGGCAGAGTTCAAAGAGACTCACCTGGGAGATTTGCAGCTTTCCACGGTAAGAGAAGCAAATATCCACCAGGCTGTTGTTGCTACAACATTCTGTGCTTCCATCGAGTCTCCTGTACACTGCACAGAAGAACAGGTTACTCCACTGAATCAAGTCAGCACTTTGAGCGAGTTCTTTAGGCTTTATAATCTACTTTCTTAAATATTTTGAAGACCATCATTAACAGATGCGAGAAGAGGCCAGGATTAAAAAGTTATATATGAAGGAGTAACAGCTGGTCAGGACACAGTGCACAGAACAACAGCAACGACTTGTAGGGCTGCAGCTGGAACATTCAAAATATCCCAAGGTGCCTCATAGAAGTGTTCTAAAAAGAAAGCCTGGCAATAAGCTACATCAGACGAAATTAGGATGTCACCAAAAGCTTCATCCCTGTAACCTTGCACATTTACCATGACTAATCCACCCGACCTGTACATCATTGTACTGTGGGAGGAAACTCATGCAGACACAGGGAGAATGTACAAACTCCACACAGGCAATCACCTGAGGCCAGAATTGAACGCATGTCCCTAGCACTGAAGGGCACAGTGAAATATTAACTGCTATACCACCATGCCATCCCATACAGAGGTGTTGGGAGAATATTCCAGAATTTAGATCACCGGCAAATTGAAGGTAAGGCCAGCAATGGTGGAGTGATGAAAATCAAAGATACTCAAAGGGCCCACACAGGCCAAGAGAAACAGGATTGGGAGATGTCAAGTGGTCCATGTTTGTCCATTCTGATTACATTACATATGTATACACATACCACACAATTCTGTGGATTGGATGTAATAGAGCAGGATGGCAGGTCAGTAAGTACTGGCCAGCCAGTGACAACCATGTCCCATGAATGAATTTTAAAAAAACAGCACCAGGGATCTAGGTTTGATTCTGGACTTGGGTCTGTGTGAGGTTGCATAATGGGGCCAGAGACATAGACATCAGAGTGGGAAAAGGAGAAGGAGGATCATGTTGAAAGCTGTAAATGATCTTAGGGTCACAAATACAAGCAGCAATGAGGTGACCAGCTAACCACTGATGCCAGTATAGAGACCTCACTCTCAGATCAGCAAATGTAGAGGAATCGATAAATCCTGGATGAAGTGTCCAATTGCAGCACTGAACACAAAGATGGGGCACAAGGAAATTTTCTAGCTGGAACCAACAGGGCAGGAAAAGACATTCAATCTAACCAATCAACACCAGCGTGGCTTCCTTCCATTCCTTCCCCTCCATTACACACTTCCTGGTGTATGAATCCAGCTCTCTTTTACAACACATCCCCCCGATCACGAATCACAATCTTTAACAGTGCAGAAAGCAGCCATTCAGCCCATCAAGTCTCACATCACTTCTATCCTTTTTGCTAATTATTTTTAATCTGTACCTTATTGCTCTTGATGTTTTGTTAAGAAGAAACAGTTTCTCACTGTCTATACCCCTCAGGATGTTGAATATCTCTCTCAAGTCACCTCTCAGCCTTCTTTTCTCCAAAGAGAACAGTCCCAACCTCCAATCTATCCTCACAGCGACCATTCTTTATCCCTGGAATCTTTCTTGTGAATCTCCTCTGTGCTCTCTCCAATACTTCCACAAAATCCCTCAAGTATGACACTCAGAACTGGACACAGTCTACAGATGAAGCCTAACTAGTGTCTTACACAAGTTCAACATAATCTCCGTACTTTTGTATTCAATGTCCCTATTCATAAAACCTGGGGGACCACGTGCTATATTAACCGTTCTCTCAACACCTTGCTAACATCAATGACTTATATACATGTTACCCATGTCCCTTTAATCTTACATTTCTTTTAGAGTTTCTCCTTTGATTTTGTATTTTATATCTCACCACATTTTTCCTTCAAAATGAATCACTTATCTGCATTGAACAATTGTATGCCTAATCCACAACATTGTCCATTTGAAGTTGAAGACTAACCTCATCACAGTTAATAATATTTTCAATGTTCAAATCAACTGTAAATTCTGAAATCATTGACATAACATGAGAAAATCCAGCAACCTATCTATACAAGCCAGATCCCATAGATGGCCAGATAATCTATTTGGTGATGTTGGTTCAGGGATAAATATTGGCCAGGACACCAGGAAGAAATCCCCAGCTCTTTCCTCAATTAAGGCCATGAGATCTTTAACATTCCTCCATGAGAAGGAATTGAATAGAATACCAAGAGGGTGGAGGAAGACCAGGACAACCTGACCAACCAGGAGTTGCTACAGATCAGGAAAATGGAGGAAGGAAGACAGAGGTGTGACCTCGAAGACACTAGCCTACGCCTCCCCCTCCACCACTCCCATTGACTTCAGTGCAGCCACTCACTATTTTCAGCAATGACTGAGAGAAAATGAAAGATTTAAAGGTGCAAAATGTTCAATGTTAATGGCCACATCCCTGAGGTCCACTTGTCTTTCTTCATTCTTTCCCCTCATCTCAGAGTCTTCCATTTGTGAAATTTTTCATTCTTCCCTTCTCTAGACCCATCTTATTTCCCACTTGGTCTGTTATTACCTCCTTTAACCATGCACCCTTGTATGTTGTCACTTAATCTCTCCTCCTTTCTAAGCCATCACAGATCTTCTCTGTTCTTCTTTCAGTTGCTTCCACACCTGCTGAATGCTTGTAGCATTTTATTTTTATTTGTATCTCTAACCTATACTCTTAAGGGGGCATTTTACCAGCTCATCCCACCAGTCGATCGACATAGCGAGCCAGGAAGATCGGGCAAGAGGCAAAAGATTAGGATCACACCCAGTTTGTCACCTCTTGTGATCTTGCTGGCGAAATTGACTTTGCACTCAGAAAGGGCACAAAGTCAATTTCAATAATCATGACGTGATTACCATGACCTTAGTGAGTCCCAGACGCTATCACCCGAGCTCACTTGGCTGTACCTGCCCACCAGTTGAGGTCCTTGTAGGCGAAAATCACTATGGTCTCCACAAATGGAGACCAGACACTGATGAAAACAGAGGCCACTGATGGTCCCCAGGTGGTCCTGGGTAGGGCTGGCAGTGCCCCTTGGGTGGGGGGGGGGGGGGGTTGATCAACCTTGGTGGCGATCAGGGTGGGGGCGGGGTGATTGGGGCACCTGTGCAATGGCAAATCTAGAGCTCAGCAGCCAATTTCAAGGGTGAGATCAGGCTCCACTCCACCCCGTTCTGGTGAGAATCACATCCTGGCACTTTGATGAAGTGCCATACAATTGCTTTTTTTTAAAACTCAACCATGAAACGAGTCTGAAACTTCTGTCTTCTCACTCATTCAGCACTTAATTTTTTTTTTTGGTAAGATTGCCCACTAAATATTGCGTACCAGTACCTCGGCCCACAGAGTTCAGGTGTTGCAGGTTTGCCTCTTTGACACAGTATCCAGTTTGTGGTTTCACAGAGATCTCTTCAATGCATCTGTGCCAATCTTCCACACTGTAAACTGAACAATTTTCCACATATTTCACAAGATCACCCATAGACAGTCCTCTCGGTCCACTGGCAGGGGAATTCTGAGAAACAGAAGATGTACGTGATTAAATATACTAACAATTTGTCCTAAACATTCCAGTCAGACCTCATCTGGAGTAGCACATTCTGTTCTGCACACAAACTTAGGAACTGTTGCTAGGCACGGTAGCACTGTGGGGGCGGTGCTTAGGGGATGGGCCTGGGCAAGATGCTCTGTCAGAGTTAGTGCAGACTTGACGGGTCAAATCATGTCCTTTTGCACTGAATGGATTCTATTTTATGGTCCTTGAATATAGAAGATTAAGCAGTGATATAATTAAGATTAGATGAAAGAAGAGTTTAATAAATTAGATGGAGAGAACTATTTTCTCTGGTGGACAATGTGATGATACTGTGCTATTGATATATTTTATGTTTACGGGCACTGCTTTAAGATTCAGTTTTTTCTAGAGAGTCAGTATTTCTGAAGGAATGCAGCAGATGCTGGAAAACAGAATAAACCCTTACTTTAACCCTGTAATGTTTAATTAGAATGAAGCTAATTGCTTTTTGTTTATAACTACAGAAGACCCCTGGGTCTTTTTTGATTAAAGGAATGAAAGATGAGTTAGGTATATAGGATCATTTAGTCATAGAAACAAAGAACAGTACAGCACAGTACAGGCCCTTTGGCCCTCAATGTTGTGCTGAGCTATGTCGGAACCCAAGATCAAGCTATCCCACTCCCTATCGTTCTGGTGTGCTCCACGTGCCTATCCAATAACTGCTTGAAAGTTCCTAGTGTCCGACTCCACTATCACAGCAGGCAGTGTATTCCACGCCCCAACCACTCTCTGAGTGAAGAGCCTACTTCAGACATCCTTCCTATATCTCCCACCATGACCCTTAAAGTTATGCCCCCTAGTAACAGCTACATCCACTCGAGGAAATAGTCTCTGCACACCCACTCTATCTATCCCCCTCATCATCTTATAAACCTCTATTAAGTCACCTCTCATTCTCCTCCGCCCTAAAGAGAAAAGCCCCAGTTCCCTCAACCTTTCCTCATAAGACCTACCCTCCAAACCAGGCAGCATCCTGGTAAATCTCCTCCAATGCACTCTCTCCAATGCTTCCACATGCTACTTAGTGAGGTGACCAGGGCTGAACACAATATTCCAAGGTCCGGTATTGTTGCAGCCTAACCCCATGGCTCTTAAACTCAAACCCCCTGTTAATAAATGCTAACACACTATAAGCCTTCTTCACAGCTCTATCCGCTTGAGAGGCAACTTTCAGAGATCTGTGGATATGAACCCCTCCACATTCCTCAGAACCCTGCCGTTGACCCTGTAATCCGCATTCAAGTTTGCCCTACCAAAATGAATCACCTCGTGCTTATCAGGGTTAAACTCCATCTGCCACTTTTTGGCCCAGCTCTACATCCTATCAATGTCTCTTTGCAGCCTGCAAGAGCCCTCCACCTCATCCACTACTCCACCAATCTTGGCGTCATCAGCAAATTTACTAACTCACCCTTCAGCCCCTTCTTCCAAGTAATTGATAAAAATCACAAATAGCAGAGGACACAGCACTGATCCCTGTGGTACACCGCTGGTAACTGGCCTCCAGTCTGAAAATTTTCCCTCCACCACCACCCTCTGTCTTCTATGAGACAGCCAGTTATTTATCCAGTCGGCCAAATTTCCTTTTATCCCACACCTCCTTACTTCCTTCATGAGCCTACCATGGGGAACCTTATCAAACGCCTTAATAAAATACATGTATACGACATCAACTGCTCTACCTTCGTCTACACACTTAGTTACCTCCTCGAAGAATTCAATCAAATTTCTGAGGCAGGACTTACCTCTCACGAAACCGTGCTGACTATCCTGAATTAAACTGCATCTTTCCAAATGGTCATAAATCCTATCTTTCAGACACTTTCCATTAACTTACCGAACACCAAAGTAAGACTAACGGGCCTATAATTACCAGGGTCATTCCTATTTCTTTCTTGAAGAGAGGAACAACATTCGCCACTCTTCAGTCCTCTGGCACAATCCCCGTGGATAGTGAGGACCCAAAGATCAAAGCTAAAGGCTCTTCAATCTCATCCCTTGCCTCCCAAAGTATCTAGGATGTATCCCATCTGGCCCAGGGGACTTATCTACCCTCAGGTTTTTCAAAATTGCTAATACATCTTCCCTCAGAATATCTACTTCCACCACTCTATCAGCCTGTATCATGCACTCAACCTCAAAAACATGGCCCCTCTCCTTAGTGAACACTGAAGAAAAGTATTCATTCAGTGCCTCACCTCTCTCTTCTGACTCCATGCACAAGTTCCCACTACCATCCTTGACTGGCCCTAACCTCACCCTGGTCATTCTTTTATTTCGCACATTAGAATAAAAAGCCTTGGGGTTTTCCTTTATCTGACCTGCCAAGAACTTCTCATGCCCCCTCCTAGCTCTCCTAAGCGCTTTCTTTAACTCATTCCTAGCTACCTTGTAACCCTCAAGCAACCCAACTGAACCTTGTTTTTTCATCCTTACATACACTTCCTTTTCCTCTTAAGGAAACATTCAACCTCCTTTGTGAACCATGGTTCCCTCACTCGGCCATTCCCTCCCTGTCTGCCAGGGACATACCTATCAAGGAGGCGCAGTATTTGTTCCTCGAAAAGGCTCCACTTTTCGTTTGTGCCCATACCTGACAGTTTCTGTTCCTTAATTCTTGCCTAATCACATCATAATTACCGCTGCCCCAATTATAAACCTTGACCTGCCGTGCGACCTATCCTTCTCCACATGTAATAGTAGAAGTGGGAGGAGCTAAGTTAGGAGTAGAAAGCACAGTTTTTTCCATGTTTAGTTGCTGGAGAGGGCGGTTTAAAGAAATAAACCTACAAACTGTATCTCTCTCTTTGAAAAGTCTCTCTGGAACCTTCATGGTTCCTATTATCACAATTTAAAATAATTTAGTTGTATTTAAAGTGAGGTTTAACTTTATGGAGAGACTGTTGCTTACTTGTAACTGAAATAGTGATAGAAATTAAGAGTTGTTTCTTTTTATATTTAAAGATCGTTCAACGATCCTTCAACTGCTTCATTTTGTTAGAGTTATACTTAAACTGTATTATGAATAAAGCTTGTTTTGATAAAAAGATCCCTAATTTGTCAGTGGAATTATTCCTGGAGCAAAGCATCCCTTCCTCATATTTATGCTAAAACAGATCAATTGTTGGGATCTAGTCTGGCCTCATAATTTACCTTGACGTTCGGGTCCAGCATCCTAACACAGATTTCAGAGCAAAGGGGAACAATCTTAAAATGAGAATTAGATTATTCAAGGGTGACATCAGAAGCAAAAACGCTTGTGAAAATGTGGAGGCATCTCCAAAAAGGTGTTAAGCTCAAGGTCATAAGGACAAATGAAAGGAGTCGTAGGAGCAGGCCCAACATTGTTCCATCATCCGACAAGATCATGACAGAACATTTACATCAATTCCACTTCATTGACTAATCCCTCAGTCTCCAAGAATCTCCTGACCACAAGTCTTGAATGGTTGTGGATCATAACACAAGAGGAAGCACTTCCTACACGTGCTCAGTTGCAGTCTCAGTGGCAGAGAGCCGGTTGGCAGCCTTGAAACAAAAAGGCTGGACTGACACAAACTAACAATAAAGTTCAAATTATTCATTTTTACGTCTCTAGAGTCCTTAATCAATTCCAAGTTATTTCATCTAGCCCACCTTTCATTTAGTAACTGTAAAACATGCTTCTAATGATTCAATTAATGAAAATATCTAATCAGGGTACTTCAGTAAATGAGATTCTCAACTTCTAATATGGAGGAGATCGGATTGTAATATTTAGGTTGAGAACAATTTTTTGATTTAAAACAAAAAATCAATAAAAAATATTTTGACTAAAATGTTTCAGAAAAAGTTTACTACCCAATGTAGGATTTGAAACATTGATTTAAGAATCCCATTGTAGACCAACTGAGCTACACAGGCTGCATAGAAACTCCCACTAAAAGTCTTACTGCAATGGATATAGCCCAGGGAAGGCTCTGACCTCTACTTCAATGTCAATTGAAGTCAACCAGCAGTGATCAAATTGAATGATGCAACTGGCTTGAGGGGCTGAATGCCTCCTCCTGTTGTTGAGAGACATGATTTCAACGCTTTTATTTTTTGAGGCAGAACCCAACTGGAATTGAAATGGGAACTGCTGCTAACTGAAAGGGAAACTGAAGCTGAAGTAGAAATGGAAATTTCAGTTGCCGGAGAAACTGATAACGGTCAAAACCAGGTAAAAAGACACAGCTATTCAAGCTCTTCCCAGTGCTGCAGGACAGACAACAGAGCTGGAATTTCACCAGAGAAATTCTGAGCTGCAAAGGACTTTGTAACTATAATTAGTGTTTTGTATGATCCACCCAGCAAATCATTGCGATCTACCTTTGTTTTATCTGGTGGAGGTGTGAAATGGGGTGCTTTCACAGTGTGTCACTGTTGCTGACTTATAGTTCTACCCATCATTATTTACCTATTAATTCATCTTTAATCCATATTGATTTTGGTTTGATTGTTAAAATAAAAGTAATAAAAAGTAAAATCTGGTCCATTGGTCTTCTTGTTGGAACCATCAGTAAGTTTGCTGCTTTTGGATTGTGTTTCTCCATGGAACTCATAATACAGTAAACTGAATAGTTTCCCAGTCACTCAAGACTGGAATCAAACCTAGGTCCTTGGTACTGTGGAACAGCAGTGCTAACCAGTGTGCTGTCCCAATCTTAGTAAGAAGCAAGACTGAGAGAAAATAATTAAATTGAAGATGCCTATAATTTTCAGAAAAATTCATTCACTAGCGGAGTTAAAGAGATAGTGAAATCTGATAAAGAATAAACTTGAATTTATATAGCACCTTTCACTTCCTCAACGTATCCCCAGAACTCATTAATTTTGAAGTGTTGACTGATGCTTGTCTGGAAGCAGAGCAGTGGCAGTAACTAATGCAGTCAAGATTCAAACAGTCAAGGTAAGTAACAAGTAATGGAGACAGCATGGAGGTTGACAATTCACGTCTCAAAAATCGCTGGGGTTTTACAAACGTCAGGGCAAAATACTGTGTGGAAAATGGAGATGTTCAGGACAGATTCAGTATTCTCCAGTATTGTTGAACTGGCTTCCTGGGATTTGAAGGAACCTGTTGAAGTCGATGAAGAAGTTGCAGTCACTGCATTGAGATAGCTGAAACTACTTCACTGCTCTAATGCTTTCTAATTAACATCAGTTTGATTCAGGGACAACAAAGGAAGGGGTGGCTGAAGGACTTCACTGGTGCATTCCTGGAGAAGTCAGCCCGGCAACATCTACTTAAACTGGTACAATATAGAAAAAAAGTCACACTCCATCCTGACTTGAAAATACACTGCGTTCCTTCACTATCACTGGGTCAAAATCCTGGAACTTCCTTGACAGCACTGTGGATGCACCCACACCTCATGGACTGCAGTAGTTCAAGAAGCAGTTCACCACCACTATCCAAGGTCAATTAGAGATTGGGCAATAAATGTTGACCAAGCCAGCAATCCCCACATTCCATGAAAGAATAAACAAATTGTCACAAGGAAACAAAAAAATCCTCTTAATAATAAATGCAAAGAAGTTGTCATGAGCAAATCCTTAAAGGTTGCACTGTCCTGTAATACATTCCCTCAACACTCCTTCCTCTGGATCAGGAGGTTATGGGTACAAGCCTCACTCCACAAACTTGAACACATAATCTAGGCTGACAGTCCAGTGCAGTACTGACAGAATGTTACACTATCGGAACTCCACTGTCAGAGTTACTGCCCCTCAAATGGGAATAGAAACCAAGTCCTGAAAGGCCTCCACATAAATGCAAATTATTTGTTTCTACCTTGCATTTGGATCAATCTTAAAGCTCAAGGACAAAAGAGAAGAAAACTTTAAAAAGATACCATACAAGTTTCATTACTTCTTGGAGGCATTTAAGAGAAAATGGGATTTTCAAAGAGATACTTAATAATAGAGTGTACAGCAGTGATCTCAGTATACTGCAGACCAAGACGTGACTGAAACTCCTGCTAGTTTTGTTCAGATAATGAATGAATTACCTCAGTGACTTCAGTGACCAGTGCCCCAATTCCTGTGTAGTAAAGGGGAAATAGGAAGATTGGCAATGAGTACAGGGCCAGCAAAGCCATCAATGCCAGGATGAAGTTGTGCCACACACCTGTCAAAATAGTTAAAAAAAAACCTTCTTTACATTTGAAGCTGAAGGTAATGAAGTCAGTCTTAAACAGAACTGAATTCATCCCGAGACAGAGGTGAGATTTACCTGCACAAAATACTCGGAGTTGTTGGATCGGGGATATCAACTGCAAGTGGTTTGTGTACAGGTCAACAAAGGCTCCAGGGTAGATGATGAAAATGAACACTCCAAAACCATTAAATCGCACTTGCTCCCTGCACAGTAAAAGGGGGGTGTGGAGGAGGAGAGACAATAACGTTAAAATTCAGCAGCAGAACAATTCTCAAAAGACCATAAGAAAGAGGAACAGAATTAGGCCATTTGGTCCCTTGGACATGCTCTGCCATTCAATAGTATTATGGCTGATCCAACATTCCCTCACATCCACTTTCCTGCCCTTTTCCCATAACCTTTGATTCCCTTACTGAGCAAAGATCTATCTCAGCCTTAAATATACACAAAGACACAGCTCTCTGTGGCAACGAGTTTCAAAAACTTTCAATCCTCAGAAGGAATGTTTCCTCCTCTCAGTGTTAAATTGGTGCCCCTTTATTCTGAGACTATGTCCTCTTGTCCTAAACTCTCCCATGAGATTGTTTCAGCATTTACCCTGTCAAGCCCCTTAATCTTACAGTTTTCGAATGAGAAGAATCTTATTCTTGTAAATTCCAATGAGTAAAATCCCAACCCGTTTAACCTCTCCTCGTAAGACATTTCACCATATCAGAGATCATCCTAATGAACTTCTCCAACAAAATAATCTTTCCTTATTTATGGGGACCAAAACTGTTTACGGACTCCAGATATGGTCTCACCAGTACCTTGTATTGGTGCAGTAAGACTTACTTACCATTACACTCCAACCCCTTTGAAAGGAGGACCAACATTCCATTAGTTTCCCTGACTCCCTGCTGTACCTGCACACTGGCTTTGTGTTTCCTGTGCAAGTACTCCCAAAGTGTTGCACCTTTCTGCAGTTTTACTCCATGTAATACTCTGGAGTGTAACTCTCTGGCCATTCATGCCAATGGGATTTGCTGGTCCTGATACAGCGAAGAGGGATTTGGCTAAGCACCTAATTCTCCATTCTTGTTTGCAATGGTGACGAAGCATGAACAGCTGGAAAATTCCAGCCATGTTCCTTTGTTCTCCCTTTCAAACTGAACGACTCCATTTGGCAATTTTGCCCAGATTCATACTTGCACGTTGGCATTCCTAAGTCAAGCACATTGTGCTCTCCAATCTGTACAGGGTTTCAGTATAGGCTAACAAATGGCTCGCAGCATGTAATAAACTAAATGTCCATGAGCTCCAGAGATGGAAGGCAGGGATGGGGAGATGAAGGGGGTGTGTTGTCTTGCAGTCATTGGCTAGAACTATTTGAACAAGCAATTGACTTACAGCAAAAACAGCCCCTAGGAATAAAATATATCAATGGACACTCGGAGGCAGAGGACAGTCCTGGTCAGGCAGCCACCTCCTTCAGATGGATGAAGACCAAGGGAAGGTGGAGGAGGGCCAGGGGAAGGTGGAGGGAGTATAGGCTAAGAGTTTCCTAACAGCAGATTGCTGTTGCTACAAACTACAGAGATCAACATACATTTGATGCCATTCATCCACTCATCCTCCAGGATCAGTAAACCTCCCACTGCTGTCATGAGTCACAGCCTTCCCTATTATTTTGCTAATACCTGAACCACTGCTTCTAAATAAACTATCTGAAAATCGCTTCAGTTCTTTCCTGCCTATTTTGGGCTACCCTTGTCTCCGAGAGCTTAAAATTTATATCTACAGGTGATGCTGTGAAATGGCTCCTAATATTATTTGATGTCACCTAATGCAACAGATAAATCTAAAGTAAAAATAAGCAGTTCATCAACAATAACAACAAATGTTTTTATCATAATAAAATGTTCCAAGGCACTTCACAGGTGCATTATTAACCAAAATTAAACATCCAGTTCCAGTGAATGCAGACATGATCAGGAAAGTGACTTGGTGAGTATGGAACAGGCAGCAGAGCTTCAGGTGACTGCATGTTTACAGAGGGTGCAAGGTTAGTAACCAGCCAGGGATGTATCGAAGTGACCAGATGGAGTAACAAGGCAGGAGTGAGGGTCTCAGTAACAGATGAGCCCAGCCAGGGCCCAAGTATAGTGATGTACAGGCAATGGAAACAGGCACGTGTGCTAGGAAGCTCACCTTCTGTCAAACCTTATAAATATAATCACAAAACAGTTCTTAAAAAAACACTGCATACTTTTTACATTATATTTTCCTTCTTATCTGCAGTTTTGAAAATTAGTTTATACATGTTCTTTACCTGTAGTTTTAATCACTGTTTTCCTGTTTTAGTTGATTCAATGATCTATCTTAGCTTCCTCCTCACACCTCTAGATATGCTTCCTGAAATCTAATATTTCAACTTTGGTCCATGCAAGTAGCCACAAGACCCCAAGTTTTATTGTAATTTGAGAACTTATCTGCAGACCCTCTATTATTCTCAAACTAGGAATAATTAGGCAGAGGGTAGGGTGCTGACTAAGGGGAGTTAGGTATCTCCAACTGGATGCACAGATAGGAGGCACGACCCTGGACAGTTGGTGTAAGCCTCCCTTGCCATGGGAAAAATCCCTGTGACAGTGGGATGAGACCCTTAAGTGGCTAAAGGCCTCAGCTGGTGCACAGGCAAGCCGCATACCTCCCCTACCTTGGGTAAAGTAACCCCCAGGTAAGCAAGCAACAGGCACACAAAATACAGCCCAATACTCCAGCAATAAATCGTTTGGCAGTACAGAATTTAAGTAATGCTGAAATAAGACATTTTGTTGAAATTTTTCATCTTGTATGCATCGGAACCATTGTAAGATTACCAATGTCAGGGGAACAACACATTTATACTGTCTGAGAAGACAGAGCTAATTGGTTGGCAAGTGCACTCTGAATGCGGCAGTTGATGGCGACCGACAGTTAACTGTCAAACATTGTTTGAAATGTAAACTAGGCATCTTGACCCTGATTCATCAAGGCATTGCCCTGAGAACAGTGAATGACTACCACTTATTTTGTTCAGCTGAAACAGGCAATGTGTGCACGTGTTCTTTTTGCCTGTAAAAACAGGGCCTTGTGTATTAATATCTATAGCTTCCAGTACACACACCAGCCCAACTGACAGTCTTACAAGTGGTCGTCAGCGTAAGTAACTGACGATTATTTAGCAAATGTTTTCCAAAAAAGTGGCCAGTCTACTTCAGATGACTTTGGCAAGGGTAAGGTATCTCAAACGTGCGAGAAACAGCTGTTTCACGTTGTAACACAAGTGATATTTACCACTAACAGGATGCTGCCTATCACACAAATGAGCAATGCGGTATAACTGTCAGTGTGATGTTACATACGTCCCCAAGACTGGTATATCATAGCAAATAGCAGGTCCCTTCCACTGTTCACAATGGGAAAGGTACAGATCATACACAACCAGCCTATCCTTGCAAAAATCAAAACATGGTGTCCAACATGAGAGACAATACATGTGTGTATACTGGAAGCTGCATACATTACTATACAGGCCCTACTCTGAGGGCAGAAATACTACGTACACATGTTGTGCCTGTTGCAGCTCTGTAGAACAAGTGACAGCCATTCGCTGTATCATTCTTCAGGACAATGCCTTGGTCAATCAGGCTTATGTTGCCTGGTTTAAATTTCAAATTATGCTTGGCAGTTAACTGTCAGTCACCAACAACTGATGCATTCTGCATGGCATCGACTTTACCAGAGCACACTTGCCAACCAATTGGTAGTCTCTTCCCAGACAGTACGAATTATTGTTTCCCCATTATATTGGTATTCTTGTGAAGTGTCCCAATGAGTGTAAGATGTAAAGCTTGTCTCTTTTTGCAAGATGCATGTCTCCTTTTTCCTGCAATTTTTTAAAAAAATCATTCATGGGATGCGGGCGTCACTGGCTGGACCAGCACTTATTGCCCATCATTGAGAACATTTAAGAGCCAATCACATTAAAACATTCCAGCAATATCAATTGTATCAACACCAGCTCCTGTCCTTGGTACTGCCACCTTTAGTCTGACTGGAAGGAGAATGAAAGGAGAATGTGGAGAATGAAAGGAGATGGATAGAAAGAATGAGAGTTGTGTTGCAAAATTTAAATGTTAATGGGGAAATCCTAGAACAACCTCATTCTGACAATGATGGCATTGAACTTCAAACAGCTCCTGACAAGCCTTTGATTCATCTCTGGCTCAAAAAGGAGTGCGTTGAAATCAGCAGTAGACATGTCTTCCAAGGAGAGACCGGAGTTCTGGCTCCCAATTCCGGTTTCAAAACTTGTGAGATGCTTATGCCTGGAGGGTGCAAGTGCCATCTCTCCCACCCCATGCCTGGATCCAGGAAGCCCAGAAAGCCATTCCCAAGTACAGGACTAACCATCCTCATGGCTGAAATAAAGATTACCACATCCACAGAAGCAGCTTTCATGTCACCTCATCGCTTATGAGATTGTTAATCAGCCTGCAAACTCTTCCATCATTTCACAGCATTCTCTGGAGAAAGAAAGCAAAAAAACACAAAAACCAAACAACCTCTGAAGTTCAGAGTGGAATGGAACAAGCCACTTCATACAACTCTATCTTGACAGAAAGAATGGGCAAATACAGAATAATGATGTACCTGACAGCAGCCACTCCATGGCCTATTTCATGGATGACACCACTGATCAGAATCGCAGAGAAGAAATATACCATCTGACTGATTGGCAGGTTCACACCAGGCACCTGTTAATGTTAACAGGAGTAATAGTTATTGCCACAATTAATATCACATTCCCTATTGCGAGGCCCTGGACACTAGCTCCACTGGTACCAGGAATTGCATGCAAGATAAGGAGACTGAATACAGGAAGCAATTAGAGATTTCACAGTTAGCCCATGAAGTGACAGCTACACGATGGGCAGATTACTGTAACCTTAAACAAAGCAAATACTCCAGGCAAAGGAAGGCAAAAATGATTGAGTGGCTTAAGTCCCTGTCACTCCCCAATATTAAATGTGAGCAGCTTTGTCACAAAGATTTTCTTTGTTCTTTAGGATGAGAATAGAGGGATATGGTCCCCAGAAGGATAGGGAGCTTTAGTTCAGTCGGGCAGCATGGTCACTGCAGGCTTGGAGGGCCAAAGGGCCTTCCTGTGCTGTGTGGGGGAAAAGGCCTGGGAAAGATACTCAGTCAGAGAGTCGGTGCAGATTTCATGGGCCGGAACGGCCTCTTTGGAACTATACATATTCTACGATCCTAAAATAACTTCCCAGAGGTCAATGTCCCTTCACTGGTTCCCTTCATTTACAAACTCAATTCCACTCCTAGAGTTCTTTGGTGCAAAGTCAGAATGCAGTGTGCCAGGAGACCTGAAATTAACAATAGACCTCATACAGGTGAGGTTCCTTGATTGGGCAGGCAATAATGACCTCAATTAGGAACCTCTAACCAAATAAACAAAATCAAATTAACTTAGGGGGACCTCAATCAGAACTCATACTCTAAAAGCCCAACCTCATGGGTCTCATTGAAGTCATTGCGGATTCTAAGCCTCTCTCTTGTCTCACCAAAAAAAATTAAGGTTAGTTACACATGATTTGTCCTCAATAAATCTGTGATGGTTTTTCTTAATTAACTCATGTCCATATTTGTTTCCAAAAAGTTGCTCACCACTGTAATTGCCTAATTGGCTTGTAATTACTGGCTTTATCCTAGCACCTTTTTTTTAGCTTCCATTTTTCCACTTCTCCATTCCCGCTCCTGGTCTCCACCACCAGCACCACCCCCCCCAACCGGTTTATTCTCATTTATGTTCTTTGTCCTATTACAGTTCTCCCTGACCGCTCCTTTCTGATTTTCTTTGCTCTTAGCCCTGAGAAAGGGTCACCTAGACCTGAAACATTGGCTCTCTTCTCACTCCACAGATAGACCTGCTGGGATTTTCTAGCATTTTTTTGTTTTGGTTTCAGATTCCAGCACCTGCAGTATTTTGCTTTTATGTCAGGCTGCTGTGCGTGAAACAGTTCTCCCAATTTTGGCACAAGCTCCCATACGTTAGTAAGGAGGACTTTGCAGGGTCAACTGGGCTGGTTTTGCCGTTGTTGTTTCCAGTGCCCAGGTTGATGCTAGATGGTCCGAACAGTTTCATTCCTTTTTGCTCTATTTGTAGAGGTTGAATACGACTCCAAAGATGTGTGGGTTAGGTTACTTGGCCATATTACATTGCCCCCTAGTGTCAGAGGGATTAACAGGGTAAATACGTGGGGTTTCAGGGTAGACCCTGGGTGGGATTGTTGTCGGTGCAGGCTCGATGGCTGAATGGTCTCCTCTTGCACATTTAGGATTCTATGAACTGAATGGCTTGCATGGCCATTTCAGAGGGCGTTAAAGAGTCACCAACATGCACGTGGATCTGCAGTCACAGGTAGGCCAGACCGTTAAAGATAGCAAATTTCCTTCCCTAAATTTTTAATTCCTCCATCTGTCATGAAGGGATTTGAACCCACATTTCCAGAAAAGTACGCTGGGTCACTGCGTGCCTAGTCAAATGACAATACCACTGTGCCATGACCCCCAAATTATGGCACTACATCCTCAAACTCCACCCTTACACACCTGAAGAGAAAAAATTAACAGAATAATGGGGAAAGGACAGGGAGTGTGACTAGCTGTGTTACTAGCAGGGATCTGGCATCTACACAATAACCTCCTTCTAACATTCTATCATATCAGACACCATGTATTATTCTGCTGCTGAGATACAACTCTGTGTCCTTTAATGGCACAAAATCTTTATTTTCTAACCTCACCAGTCCTTATCTTCTCATCTGAAATTTATACACTATTATTTAGATTTCTGCAGATTTCTAAATTCCAATAGGAAAAGCTCCAACTTCTCAAGTTTGTTTCCTTCTGGGTTAAGGCCACTTACCACAACTTGGAGGATGCGTTCATTCTCAGGCGTAGGGGCCTCGGCTGTCATTAGGGCCAACGTCTGCGAGAATGTTTTGGCCAGGAGCATCATTGAAACAAACATTGAGACAATGCCAAAGGCCATTCCCAGACTGAACCTGCAAAGTCAATTTGTGATCCAATTACTTCACTCACAACATGGTGAGGATCATTAGATAAAGAAAAAAACTTGCATATGGCACCTTTCGTTCCTTCAGGTGATGCAAAAGTGCTTTATAGCTGATGAAACTTTTTAAAAAACTATAAATGATAGAATGTACAAAGAAGAAAATTACAGCACAGGAACAGGCCTTTCAGCTCTCCAAGCCTACACCGAACATGCTGCCCCTACCGTTCTGGGGATCATATCCCTCTATTCCCATTCTATCGTGTACTTGTCAAGACACCCCTTAAAAGTCACTACCCTGCTCGCTTCCACTACTTTCCCCGGCAACAAGTTCCAGGCACTCTATTAAAAAATCTGCCTTGTACACCTCCTTTAAACCTCCCCCCTTGCACCTTAAACTTACGCTCTCTAGTAATTGACTCTTCCACCCTGGGAAAAAGCTTCTGACTATCCACTCTGTCCAAGCCTCTCAATCCTGTAGACTTCTATCAGGTCTCCCCTCAATCTCCATCGCTCCAGTGAGAACAAACCAAGCTTCTCCAACCTCTTCTCATAGCTAATGGCCTCCATACCAGGCAACGTTCTGGTAAATAATTTCTGTACCTTCTCCAAAGCCTCCACATCCTTCTGGTAGTGTGGCGACCAGAATTGAATACTATATTCCAAGTGTGGCCTAACTAAGTTTCTATAAAGCTGCAACATGACTTGCCAATTTTTAAACACAATACCTTGGCCAATAAAGGCAAGTATGCTGTACACCTTCTTGACTACCTTCTCCATCTGCATTGTCACTTTCAGTGACCTCTGTACCTGTACACCCAGATCCCTTTGCCTATCAATACTCTTAAGGCTTCTGCCATTTACTGTATGTTTCCTATCTGTATTAAGCCTTCCAAAATGTATCACCTCATATCTGTCCAGATTGAATTCCATCTGCCATCTCCCCACCCAAATCTCCAACTGATCTATCTCCTGCTGTATCCTCTGATGGTCCTCATCACTATCCACAAATCCACTAACCTTTGCGTCATCCGCAAACTTACTAATCAATCCAGTAACATTTTCATCCAAATCATATATATATATATGCAAGGTCCCAGCACTGATCCCTGAGGAACACCACTTGTGATGTGGGTATGCCGGCGTTGGACTGGCGTAAACACAGTAAAAAGTCTGACAACACCAGGTTTTAGTCCAGAGCATATGCTCTGTCTGAGGCCAGAACTCTCCATTCACCTGACGAAGGGGCTAACCCTGAAAGCTTGTCAGTATATTATCAAACAAATAGGTTGGACTAAAACCTGGTGAACACCACTTGTCACAGCCCTCCATTCAGAAATGCATCCTTCCACTAGGAAACTTTGCAACCAATTTTCAGACATCAAGTTCTCATAAACAGCAAGGAGATAAATCAACAGATTGTCCAAAGTGGGCTGATCAAGAAATAGAGACTCCTCTGTTCTTCAAATTACATAAGTAGGATCAGGAGTAGGCCATTCAGCCCCTTGAGCCTGCTCTGTCATTCAATACAATCATGGCTGATCTAATTTCAGCAATTACACCTTCCTGTCTCCCCCGCCACTCACATAACTCACTTCATTCATTACTAATAAGAAACCTAGTTATCTTCTCATTTGTTTAGTGCTGTGCCATCCTCTACACCCTGGGATAGAGAATGCCACAGACTCATGACCCTTTGAGTGGAGTAATTCCTCCTCATTTCTGTTTTAAATCTACCACCCCTTAGCCTAAAACGATGACCTCTCATTCTAGAATGTCCAACAAGGGGAAACATTCACTCCACATCTACCCTGTCTTTAGCATCTTATATACCTCAATTAGATCTCTTCTCATTCTTCTACACTCTAGTGAGTATAGGCCTAATCTGTTCAATGATAAGGCAAAGGAGAATCCAAAGAGCTTCTACAAATACACGAAGGGCAAAAGAGTAACAAGGGAGACAGTAGGGTCCCTTAAGGATCAACAAGGTCATGTGTGTGTGGATCCACAAGGAATGGGTGAGATACGAAATAAATATTTCTCATCAGTATTTACTATTGACAAAAGCATGAATGTTGGGGACTTGAGGAAATAAATAGTGATGTCTTGAGGAGTGTACATATTACAGAGGTGGTGGTGCTGGAAGTCTTAAAAGGCATCAAGACAAATAAATCCCCAGGACCTGGTGGTGTATCCCAGGACACTGTGGGAGGCTAGAGAAGAAATTGCGAGTCTCCTAGCCGAGAAATTTCAATCATCGATAGTTACAGGTGAGATGTCTGAAGATTGGAGAGTGGCGAACGTTGTGCACTTATTTAAAAAGGACTGCATGGAAAAGCCTGGGAATTACTGGCCAGTGAGCCTCACATCTGTGGTGGGTAAGTTGTTGAAAGGTATTTTGAGAGACAGGATCTACAGGCATTTAGAGACACAATGACTGATTAGGGACAGTCAGCATGGCTTTGAGAGTGGAAAATCATGCCTCACAAATTTGGTTGAGTTTTTTGAAGGGGTAACCAAGAAGATAGATGAGGGCAGTGAACTTGATGCCATCTACAGGGGCTTTAGCAAGGCCTTTGGTAGGTTGTTGCTTAAGGTTAAATCTCACGGTATCCAGGGTGAGGTATCTAAATGGATTCAAAATTGGCTTCTTGCCAGAAGTCAGAAGTTGGTTGTAGAGGGTGTTTTTCAAACTGGAGGCCTGTGACCAGCACTGTGCCTCAGGGATCAGTGCTGGGTCCATTGTTATTCATCATTTATATTAATGAATTGGATGAGAATATAGGAGGCTTGGTTAGTAAGTTTGCAGATGACATCAAGATTGGTGGCATAGTGGACAGTGAAGAAAGTTATCTCCAATTGCAACGGGACCTCGATCAATTGGGCCAGTGGGCTGATGAATGGCAGATGGAGTTTAATTTAGACAAATGTGAGGTGATGCATTTTGGTAGACTGAACCAGGGCAGGACTTACTCAGTTAACGGTAGGGCATTGGGGAGAGTTACAGAACAGAGAGATCTAGGGGTACATGTTCATAGCTCCTTGAAAGTGGAGTCACAGGTGGACAGAGTGGTGAAGAAGGTATTCAGCATGCTTGGTTTCGTCGGTCAGGACATTGAATACAGGGATTGGGACGTCTTGTTAAAGTTGTACAAGACATTGGTAAAGCCACGCTTGCAATACTATGTGCAGTTCTGGTCACCCTATTATAGAAAGGATATTATTAAGCTAGAAAGAGTGCAGAAAAGATTTACTAGGATGACTTGATGGATTGAGTTATAAGGAGAGGCTAGATAGGCTAGGACCTTTTTTCCCCTGGAGCGTAGGAGGCTGAGGGGTAACCTTATAGAGGTCTATCAAATAATGAGGGGCATAGATAAGGTAGATAGTCAATATCTTTTCCCAAAGCTGGGGAGACTAAAACTAGAGGGCATAGGTTTAAGGGGAGAGATACAAAAGTGTCGAGAGGGGCAATTCTTTTCACATAGAGGGTGGTGAGTGTCTGGAACAAGCTGCCAGGGATAGTCGTAGAGGCGGGTACAATTTTGTCTTTTAAAAAGCATTTAGATAGTTACATGGATAAGATGGGTATAGAGGGATTATGGGCCAAATGCTGGCAATTGGGATTTGCTTAGGTGTTTTAAAAAAAGGGCAACATGGACAAATGTGGCCAAAGGGCCTGTTTCCATGCTGTAAGCGTCTATGGCTCTAATCTCTTTTCATAAGACAAGTCCTTCATCCCTGGAATAATCCAATGAACTTATTCAAAACCGCCTCTACAAATTCACTCTGATCCTGTCGATTATGCTTTTCTTTTTCTCATTCCATTTCAATTTTTGGGGCGGCATGGTGGCGGTGGTTAAGATGGCAGCATAGTGGTTAGCACGACTGCTTCACAGTGCCAGGGACCCAGGTTCAATTCCCAGCTTGGGTCACTGTTTGTGCAGAGTTTGCAAGTTCTCCCTGTGTCTGCATGGGTTTCCTCTGAAAGACAAGCTGGTTGGGTGCATTGACCATGCTAACAGCTCCCTCAGTGTGCCTGAACAGACTGAGTGTGGTGCCTGTTCAGGCACATAGTAACTTCATTGCAGTGTTAATGGAAGCCTCCTTGTGAACTAATAAATGCTTTAAGTTTTTTTAAGTTTATTTATATCCTTCCTCAAGTAGACCATGGGATCTTTTACATCTGCCTGAAAGTGAAGATTAGTTAATTTGTTGAGTATCACACATCACTAAACAGTAATATAGGTCTATCAAGGAATTGGCTGTACATTTATCAGCAGAAGCTATCATGTTGTAATTTATCACTGGGACAAGAACTTCGCTGGGTCACCATTCATCGCGGAAACTTTGGCCCCAAGCTGAGCTTTCCATACAATCCCATATAATTTTCATGACAAAGATTCATATAGAAGTCCACAAGGCATACAGTGCAGAACCAGCTCATTCATCCCTGCTGCTCCACACTAAGATTTCTAAAAAGCTACCTTCTATCCTTCGTTGAACCCATTCAACATATCCTTCTATTTCTTTCTCCCTCATGTATTTATCCAGCTTCTCCTTAAATTAGTCTATCCCATTCACCTTAACTGCTCTCATGGTAGTGTGTACCACATTATAACGTTTCTTGGGGATAGTTATATAAAGAACAAAGAAAAGTACAGCACAGGAACAGGCCCTTTGGCCCTCCAAGCCTGCATCGATCATGAAGCCCTAACTAAACTTCCACTCTTACTCGATCCATATCCCTTTATTTCCTCCCTATTCGTGTACCCATACAGACGCCTCTTAAAATGTTGCTAATGTGCCTGCTTCCACCATATCCTCTGGCGGCATAATCAGAAATACCAGCGAGATCATAAGTATCAGGTCATTCCTTGACCTCACAGCAGAAAAGCCCTGGCCTCTACCAACTTTCGAATCTAATTTTGTGTCATGGCTGTAGAGAAGGTGGACGCCGTGGAGGGATTGTCTACGGAGTCTCCGTGGGTGGAAGTTCAGAACAGGAAAGGGTCAATAACTTTGCTGGGTGTTTTCTATAGGCCGCCCGATAGTAACACGGATGTTAAGGAGCAGATATGGAAACAGATCCTGGAGAGATGTAGTAATAACAGAGTTGTCGTGATGGCAGACTCTAATTTCCCAAACATCAATTGGAATATCCCTCGGATAAGGGGTTTGGATGGGAAGGAGTTTGTTAGGCGTGTTCAGGAGGGCTCCCTGATACAGTATGTGGATAAGCCTACAAGAGGAGAAGCTGTACTCGATCTGGTACTGGCTAACGAACCTGGACAGGTGTCGGATCTCTCAGTGGGAGAACATCTTGGGGATAGTGATCATAACTCTATCTCCTTTATGCTAGCATTGGAAAGAGATAGGATCAGGCAAGTTAGGAAAGTGTTTATCTGGAGTAAGGGGAAATATGAAGTCATCAGGAAGGAAATTAGATGAGTAAATTGGAAGGTGGTGTTCTCAGGAAAAAGTACTGAAGTAAGGTGGCAGATTTTCAAGGAATGTTTGTCTAGAGCTCTGCACGACAACGTTCCGACGAGACAGGGAGGTTTTGGTAGGTTACGGGGACCGTGGTGCAAGAAAGTTGTAATGAACCTAGTCAAAAAGAAAAATAAAGCGTACAAAAGGTTCAGAGAGCTAGATGTTAGGGATCTAGAGGAGTATACGGCTTATATGAAGGAACTTAAGGAGGAAATTAGGAGAGCCAGAGGGGGTCATGAGAAGGCCTTGGCAGGTAAGATTAAGGAGAAACCTAAGGCGTTCTACAAATATGTCGAGAGTAAAAGGATGACATGTGAAGGGATAGGAACTATAAAATGTGAAGGTGAGAAAGTTTGTACAGAACCAGTAGAAATAGCAGAGGTGCTCAATGAATACTTTACCTCGGTATTCACGGTTGAAAAAATTCTGGGTGGTTGTACTGCAGGCTTGCAGCAGACTGAAAAGATTGAGTATGTGGACATTAAGATAGAGGATGTGTTGGAAGTTTTGAACAGCATCAAGATAGATAAATTGCCGGGACTGGATGGGATGTACCCTGGTTACTGTGGGAGGCCAGGGAAGAGATTGCAGAACCTCTGGCGATGATCTTTGCGTCGTCAATGGAGACAGGAGGGGTTCCGGAGGATTGCGAATGTGGTTCCTATATTGAAGAAAGGGAATAGGGACAGCCCAGGAAATTACCAACCGGTGAGTCTAACCCCAGTGGTGGGTAAGTTGATGGAGAAGATTCTGAGGGACAGGATTTATGAACATTTAGAGAAGTTTAGTATGCTCAATAGATATCAGCACGGCTTGTCAAAGGCAGATCGTGCCTTATGAGCCTGGTTGAGTTCTTTGAAAACGTGACTAAATACATTGACGAAGAAAGAGTGGTAGATGTGATTTATATGGAATTCAGCAAGGCGTTCAATAAGGTCCCCCATGCAAGACTTCTTGAGAAAGTGAGAGGGCATGGGATCCAAGGGGCTGTTGCCTTGTAGATCCAGAACTGGCTTGACCGCAGAAGGCAAACAGCGGTTTTAGATGGGTCTTTTAGGTCGGTCACCACTGGAGTGCCCCAGGGATCTGTTCTGGGACCCTTGCTGTTTATAATTTTCATAAATGACCTGGGTGAGGAAGTAGAGGGATGAGTTGGTAAGTTTGCTGACGGCACGAAGGTTGGTGGTATTGTGGATAGTTTGGAAGGATGTCAGAAGTTGCAACGTGACATAGATAGGATGCAAGGCTGGGTGAACAAGTGGCAGATGGACTTCAAACCGGATAAATATGTAGTGGTCCATTTTGGCAGGTCAAATGGGATGAAAGAGTATAATATCAAGGGTAAGACTCTTAGCAGGATCAGAAGGACCTTGGAGTCCGGGTCCATAGCACTCTTAAATCAGCCTTGCAGGTAGAGGCTGTGGTTAAGAAGGCGTATGGTGTACTGGTCTTCATCGATCGAGGGATTGAGTTTCGGAGTTGGGAGATAATGTTGCAGCTTTATAAGACCCTAGTCAGACTTCTCTTGGAATACTGTGCTCAGTTCTGGTCACCTCATTACAGGAAGGATGTGGAAGCTATTGAAAAGGTGAAGAAGAGATTTACAAGGATGTTGCCTGGATTGGGTGGCATACCTTATGAGGATAGGTTGAGGGAGCTCAGTCTTTTCTCCTTAGAGAGATGAAGGATGAGAAGTGACCTGATAGAAGTGTATAAGATGTTGAAAGGGTGGATTCTCGGAGGCTTTTTCCAAGGGCTGGAATTGTTGCTACGAGAGGACACAGCTTTACGGTGCTGGGGAGTTAGTACAGAGGAGACGTCGGGGTAAGTTTTTCACTCAGGGTGGGGGGAGTGAGTGGAATCGGCTGCCGTCGGTGGTGGTGGAGGCAAATTCGATAGGGTCTTTCAACAGACTTCTGGATGAGTACATGGTACTTAATAGAATTGAGGGTTATAGGTAAGCCCAGGATATCATCGGCGCAACTTGTGGGCCGAAGGGCCTGTTTGTACTATAGTTTTTCTATGTTCTATCTGCCTCTGTCAAGTCAGATATCAGCTCTGCAAATCATTTTTGCATCTTCTCCAAAGACCCTTTTTATAAATATGAAGACCAGAACTGTTCATGTGCTCCAATTATGATCTAACCAGAATTCTTCAGCTGCAGCAGTCATCATAATTGATGCCCTCGTAACATCCCAGCTGGCTATTCAAATGTTCACTTGACCATCACCTTCCATCACCTGTGCCTGTATTCCATCTCACAATGTCTTTCAATAGTTAGCGTGAACAGAAACAGCATTTCAGGCTGACACATCGAACCTCAATAAGTGGTCAACTTAATGATGAACTGATTCTGGATGCAATCCAGCCTAAGCCATTAATTGTGAGAGGTGGATTTAAACCAAACTTGCCAGATGTACAGTAACTGAGGCCTCCATCGTCCCAGCTTCATGAAGAGTCGATTGAAGAAGGTTGTCTGCCACCGCGCGTGGAAAGGGGCAATGCTGATCCCACAGTTTGCCAGCCATTCTTCGTAGCGAACCTTGAGACTGGGAGATGACTGTACAATCAGAGAAAGACTGGGATAAATGTCATTCCAAAGAAACCCATCCAGAAAAGCTTCAAATAACTTCCTTTATCACTCAGATAGAGCAAGGAAGTTGGGGTCAGGGAACAGGTTTTTGAGGATGGGGTCAGGAGGATTGAGGGAATCACGGCAGCCAGGTCAGAGGTCCGAGGAGGTGAGGGGTCAGGTGGGAAGAGGTAAAGAGGGCCAGGGGTCGGGATGGATAAGGGTCAGGGTGCGGGAGACAGGGGTCATGGGTGGTCGGGTGGGGGGATGGGGTTGGCCGGGATATGGGGATTGGTCGGGTGATGGTGTGGGAGGGGTCGGGGTGGGATGGGACCCCGCGCTTTCTCTCTCTCTGCATCACTCGATCTCTCTGCCTCTCCCTCTGTCCCCACCTTTAAGAGCGAGTCTCCCAGGGAAAGCGCGCACCAAATCCCCACCGGAAACAACAGAACCGAAAGAGGAACCATCTTGCCGGAAAAAAAACCTTACCGGAAGCGACTGCCGCGTGACAGGAAACACGTCACAGTGACGGAGTGTCCCGGCAGGTCGTTGAGGCGGCCATGTTTGTGTTTATGGTTTCACTCTCTTAAAGCCAACTTGGCCTTTTACCTTCGAGTCCGAGGGGGAGTGCAATGCCTCATCTCGTCATTTTAGAGCGTGTAGTTTTGCCGTCCTGTACGTGGTTGAAGTCGTGAGGTTACACTCAGGCTTCATGTGAAGCATTTTTTTTAAAGCGGCGTCTAGGCCTTTTGGCTAAGATGCAAATGAGGTCAAGCCTTGGAGGAGGTGCAATGCGTGTTCTAATCAGTTTGGATTATGTAGGTCAAACCCAAGGCAGGAAGCAGCCAGCCTGTCTTGTCAACTTGGATCTGGAATGTCTCACTTGTTGAGAGTTTGAATTGGATTTTGATTGGATTGAATTGAATTTGAAAGCTTGGCTCTTGTTTGATCAAGCCCAAGATTGGATGTCTGTCGTTGTTTTACAACACCAGGTCTAAGTCCAACCGAACGCCGGCATCTCCACATCATGTTGTTTTGTCAGCTTGGATCTGATTTATCCTTCATGTGGGAACTCTGATTGCACTTTATTCCAAATCAAAAAGCCAATTAAAGTATCATAAAAATGTTACATGTTCTCTGATAATCAGGATACTGTCTGATCTAGGCCCACAGTTTGTTGTTGTGGTGCATGCAGTACTCCAGCTTTGGTCTAACCAATGTCTTGGAGTTCCAGCAAAATCTCCAAGCTTTTAGATCTCAGCTCAGAAAGGCTGGTATCAGTTTTGCATTCTCAATTACCTGATCTCCGTGCTGCTCCCTTCAGGGATCTGTCAGTATGCACTCTCAACTATGTTGCTGCCTCTGCCCTTCACTACCTTCCCATTTATTGTGTACTTCCCTTGATTTATTTAGCTTTCCCCCTTCTGTAGATTGAACTCTGCAACTGTTCTACCCACCAGATCAGTTCATTGACATCTTCCTGCAGTCAGTGGCACAGCAGCACAGTGGTTAGCACTGCTGCTTCACAGCTCCAGGGACCTGGGACCTTGATTCACAGCTCGGGTCACTGGCTGTGTGGAGTTTGCACATTCTCCTTGCGTCTGTGTGGGTTTCCTCCTGGTGCTTCACTTTCCTCCCACAGTCCAAAGATGTGTGGGTTAGGTTGATTGGCTATGCTAAAATTGCCCCTTAGTGTCCTGAGATGTGTACGTTAGAGGTATTAGCAGGTAAACGTGTAGGGATATGGGGGTAGGGCCTGGATGGGATTGTAGTCGGTGCAGACTTGATGGGCCGAAGGGCCTCTTTCTGCACTGTGGGGTTCTATGATTCTATGAACACCTTTCTGCTTCATTTCCAACTGCATAGCCAACTTTCATCAGAGATCATGCACCATACTGTGAAGTCTAAATCACTGATACAACCCAGAAAAAGGGAGCTAGTGCTGTCACTTCCAGTCAGAGACACCCCTATCGATCATTACTTTTTGTTTCAAATACAGAAAATGCTGAAAAATCTCAGTAGGTCTGACAGCATCTGTGGAGAGATATTCGAGCCAATGATGATTCGAGCCTAGATGACTTTATCAGAACAAAATCAAGCTCTTTATACTATTAGAAGAGGGGGAAGTCATAATTCATACAATCCTTACAGTGCAGGAGGGCATTCAGCCCAATAAGTCTGCACTGACAATAGTCCAACTCTTTGAAGCTGCTCTGTGGCAAGTCTTGTAGTTCAAATCCATTCTCCTGCATTACGCCTTGTTTAAAGACATATGGGGAAAGAGACTCCTCAGGATCGGTACAGAGGGATTCAGTGTTGAACCCAGTGTTAATAGTTTGTTAATTACATTGCCCAGATATACAAGGGCATTGTTTAATGAAGTGCTTTGCAAATAAATGAACATGTGTTGCCCCTTTGAGGAGTTGTCACAGCCAATTTGATTTATTTTGGTTAATTATGGTTTAAAAGAGTATAAATAGGAGGATAAAAGCAAATTACTGTGGATGCTGGAATCTGAAACCAAAGGAGAGGGTGCTGGAAAATCTCAGCGGGTCTGGCGCCATCTGTGGGGAGAGAGGGAGCTGATGTTTTGAGTCCAGATGACCCTTTCTCAAAGCTAAAGACACAGAAAGTGGGAGATATTTAGAGGCATACGGAAATCCTGTCCGAGAGAAGAGCAGTACTTCCTAAGGGAAGAGAAGTGGCAGTGAGTTAAACACTGGATAAAAGAAAATAAATACAGGTGTGGAAAAGAGAAAATGCTGGTAACTCTCAGTAGGTATGGCAGCATCTGTAAGGAGAGAAAGAGCTTTGAGTTTTGACAGGGGGTCTTCTAAACTTGGAGCATCAGCTCTTTTCTCTCCTTGCGGACACTGCCAAACCTGCTGGGATTTTCCAGCATTTTCTCTATAGAGGATGCCCTGATAAAAGGCTGTCAATTTGTTTGCTCAAGATTATAAACAGGACAGCTGGGACACTGGATACATGGAGAACTGTGAGAGTGAACAGTAAACTCTTCGAAGAAAAGCTCAGTGTCTTGGTTTTGACTTCACTAATTGGCCTGGATTCCATTAACCCTCAGAGCTACTAAAGACAGGACTTCCTTAGTACCACACTAAAATGTAAGCCTGTGCATTGAAGTTTCTGGTGTGGGATTTGAACCCACAAACTGATTGCAAGTTATGATTGTTCCATGGATACCAGAAAAGATCTGAACAGAAAGAATAGAAAAGATGTTGGGAAATGGGATCAGAGATCCAGGCAGCAGTGTTTGAAATGCTGCCATGATTAGCTGACTGGCCTCCTGTGTGGTTCTAAATGCAACAAACAAAAATAACCTGAACTTTTCAGTGAAATACTTCATTTTTTATTGAATCACATTCAATATACACATACATTTCTCACTTGTGAGAGGGTTTTAAAACTATCTCCACAAATAACAATCAATTCTCTGATAACTCATAATAAATATGATCTGATTCACAAAGTTGTGATGATTCAAATTCATTTGTTTCACATGGGAAATACTGCTTCAGTCACCGGTTCTATTTCTGGAGATCAGTCATTCCGTTTCACAACCTGCCAGAAAACAATCGCTTCAGTAAATAATACACTTTGAGAGGAGAAGCCTTAAGTTATTCTCTCAGTCAGATGCCTGGGTGAGAAAGGTTGGGTGGATTTCCCAGCTCATTTCCTCTGGTGCTGACAAGGTACAATGCACTCATTGTTGATGGGTTGAACACCCCTATGCCAACCCAATTTCCTTGCGGGTGTGTGTAGAACTACAGGTCATCAATATAAGGTAGTCACTTATAAACCCAGTAAGGAATTTAGGAGAAACCTTACACAGAGAGTGAGAATGTGGAACTCACCATCACATTGAGTGGCTGAGGTGACTTAGCATTTCAGGGGAAGCCAGTTAACAATGAGGGAAAATAAAGGGTATCTTTGATGCGATTAGAAGGAAGCAAAATGGGACGAATTTCATGTAGAGCACAAACACCAGCAATGAGGCTCAATGACCAGTTGCTGCATTGTAAGATTGGTGTGCTATGTGAGTGAAATTGTTTGTAATTCTCCCTGAAAGCTAAATACACATAGTTGATTTGCAGGGAGAGCTGGGGAACTACATTTGGGATTGTGGAAAAACAGCTATTTACTCTGAAACGGTTTTGCCTCACGGATTCTGAACTTCCGAAAGTTTAGTCTACCTCGGGCATGAGGCAGGCAAAACTGAGCAGTAAGCTCAGGATCAGAAGGTTCTGAACCTTCCACACACCTGACAAAGGAACAGCATTTCTGAAAGCTTGTGGGTTTACTATCAAATAAATTGGTTGGACTTTAACCTGGTGTTGTGAGACTTCTAGCTGGCAGGTGGACAGCAGGTCTGGAGGTGGGGAAACAAAGTACATCATAGTGGAAGGGGCAGACAGAGTGAAACTGGGTATTGGCTCCATTTTGGGGTAGGATAGTCAAATGGACCTGCGGCAAATGTAACAAGAGCAAGGGGTGACACGGGACCTATAGATTTTGGCTCTCCACTGCAAGGATTTTTTTCAATTCATGTCTGGCTCTATTCTGCATTGACAGCAATTCATTGCTATGATTGGTCAACAACTTCCTGATTGATATTGTCCAAGGAGGACAGGAGCACCTAATAGCTTGTTTCCCTCCACGCCATTCGCCATCCTGACTTGGAAATATATTACTGCCCATTCACAGTTGCTGACCCTCATAAAGCACTGTGGGTGAACCTATACCTGAGGGAATGAAGCAATTCAAGGAGGAAGCTCACCACTACCTTCTCAAAGGCTATTAGGGATGGGCAATGCTCTCCCCAGTGACACCCATATCCCAGGACGGTAATAGGTAATTTCATGGATCTCAGTCTTCTTTCATCTTGCAATTCTAACGTCCATTGGCACAGAGGGAAAGAAATACACAGAGAACTAGTAAAATGCTTCAGCCATTGGTTGCGTCAGATGATGGTTTGGCCCAGCTCCGCCCAGAGCCAGAGACTAGCCTTGACAATCCTGACTGTTTTCAAAGGTGAGCATAGTTACAAAACAGACAGCTAGAATACCTGATTGTCATTGAGTGTTGGTGTAGGTTGTTCACTTTTTGTGTTTTTCCTCCACAGAGATTCAACAGTCAGATATCCTTGCAGTGATAGTTCATAAAATGAAGCGCCTGCTACCTAAGACAAATGACAATTGATAATCACAGACTTTTTCCTCATAATGAAAATATGTATTACCTTTGGAGCTCATCATTTAGACATTCTTTTGCTAAAATATTCCCTCCCCTCTAAGTACTAGCCAGGCTGGAGAAGATTGGCACTTTGTACTCACAATTGAATGAAAAACAGCAGCAATTCATTGAAAATGTCAAACAGGAATCACAGTCTGTTACAGAACAGGCAGGCCAATCAACTCAATGGTTCGCTAGTGGGCTTACCGAACTGCGGTCTGGGGGCAGTTAAGAGAATATTTTGGGCTCACTCGGCTATGTAGCACCAATGGGGTGTTAACAATTTCCAGGCCCTGATAAATCCTCCCATTGTTTTCAATGGTGGCCACAACTGACAGGATTCCTCTTTCCCAAAAGGCTAGCAAAAGAGGACTCCTTTTTATTTAAAAACTCTGCAGCTTGAACAGCCCCTTCTTGCTTTCACAGTTCACCACCTTCACCTTGCGCTCTTCAACATCTATTTCAACATGGCTCACTCTCTGGGATCACAGACTGAAAAACTTTGGATAGCACTACACTGCTGTCTTTCTCCCTCAGACACCTAGGTTGAAATTCTCCCCACCCCTGCCTGTGGCTGGGATTCTCCGGTCCCAATGAAGTGAATGGAGTTTTGGCCGAGTGCCAAATTCTCCATTCGCGCTGGCAGCTGTGACAGGGTGTACAAGATCGGAGAATTCTGGCCTCACTCTAATCCCAATCTTCCCCTCATTCCCGATACTTTTTAACATCCTACTCTCTCCCCCGTTCTCTGCAGCCTTTAATATCCCATCCAATCTAATCCCACTCTGTCCCTCACTCCCTGCATCCTTTAATATCCCATCCACTCTAATCCCATTCTCCCTACACAATTTAATATCCCACCAAGTCTAATGCCACTCTCCCTCACTCCCCATACTGTGGTCTGCTGCCAGCCATGGCTCACTGCGTTGCTTCTCACCAGTGAAGATTTTGCAGGTTCAAGTCATGATTCAAGGATTTGAGTATAGAATTGAAGCTGACATTTGAATGTAGTATTCAGGAGGCTGCAAGGAGTTTTAACCTGACAGCCTGCCTGCCTCACTCAGCTGGAAGACTGCAGTGCACCGGGTGGGCATGTTCTGCCCCAGTTCTGGCCAATATTTACCTCTCAATCAACACCTAAAAACATAATTCAATCAGTAAACATTGCTATTTGTGGCAGCATGCTGTGCACAAATTGGCAATCCTTATGTTAGAAGGTGAGTGCACTGGTGAAGTAGACCATTGATTAGAAAGTGTTTTGGAATGTTCTGAAATTGTGAAAGGCAGGATGTAAATCCAAGTTTTGAGTAACAATAACTTGTAAGAAAAATCCTAGGAGTTCAAGCAGATATAAAACACATTTCAATCATTTTCAATGCTAAACAAGATAAATAAAAGTTTCTGATATTTTACTGAACTGTCACTATTTGAAACAACTGGGTTTAGAATTTTACTGTTAATTACCTTTGCGGCTTCAATTGTTTCTTGAGGATAATATAAAGATGCACAAGCAGCAACAAACCCACACGAATAAATCACTTTCCTCACTCGGGATCCTACAGATAAAAGATTAAAAGAATTGAAACTAAGTAAATAAAAGCAAGCATGGAGATAAAAATCACCAAAAATCAACCTCAAAACTATCTCCTCATCTAGGAAGACTCTTGAAATCAGCAAGCTGTCAAATTCCACTGACATGCAGTACCTGGTGTGGGTGAGTAGGGTGGAGTGCTAAGGGGAAGCAGTCACAGCAACAGAGGACAAGGGTCCTTGAGCCTAAATACTCACCCCATTTTCAGCCAATCTCAAACCAGTGCCATCACCTTAAGCAGTTTGGCTAAATTCGCGTTAATGGTGGTGTGATCAAAACACTTGATCAGAGATCGATAATCAGGATTGACACACACAGTGCAGCACTGTCAGAGGTGCCATTCTTATGGATGATAGTACACTGAGGCCATATTTGGATTTGGAAAAGTTTGGTCCAAATACATCTGGACAAGAGACAGTGAAAGAGAATTTTATACAGATGGAAGGGGTTTCAAAACGTAAAGGTTTTTGCCTCTGCCACATTACCGAAATGATTCTTGTCAAAGTCACAATAATATCCTACGTGACTTCCTCCTGGTCCTTCTTGAGCTGTCTGCAGTCTTTCACACAGTTTGACCACACCATCCTCCTTCAATACCTTCTCCACCATTGTCTAGCTGGGTGGGACTGCTCTCACCTGCGTCCACTCTTATCTACCTAATCATCGTCGAAGAATCTCTTCCTATTCCCGTCTATTCCTGCTCTATTACCTCTGGTATTCCCCGGTGATCAATCCTTCACCAGTTCCTATTCCACATCTACATGCTGCCCCTGGGGTGAAATCACCTGAAAGTACTGTGTTAGTTTTCACTGACGACCCCCAGCTCCACCTCACCACCGCCTCGCTTTACTTCTGCACTGCTGTTACATTATCAACTGCTTCCCCAACCCATATCCACTACGTGATCAGCAGATACTTCCTCAAATCAAATATTGGGAAGATTGAAGACATTGTTTTCAGTCTTCACTACAACCTCCGTTCCCTAGTTACCCACTCTACCCGTCACCATGGTAACAGTCTGACATTAAACTGGTCTGTGTATAATCTTGAAGTGATATTTGACCCTGAGATGAATTTCCAATCTCGTTATCACATGATCATTAGGACCACTGATTTCCATCTCTGTAACTGTGCTAGACATTTTCTCGGCTCATCTGCTGTTGGAAACTTCATCCACGCCTTCATGATTCTAGACTCAGCTAGTCTAACATATTCCTGGCTGCTCTCCCATATTCTAAGGCTGAGATCATCCAAAACTCTGTTCTAAATCACACCAAGTCCTGTTCCCCTCTCACCCCTGTGCTCTCTGATTTATGATGTAGAGATGCCAGCGTTGGACTGGGGTAAACACAGTAAGAAGTCTCACAATACCAGGTTAGAGTCCAACCAGTTTATTTGACAGTAATCCCACAAGATTTCGGAAACGGTGTTCCTTCGTCAGGTGTGTGGAAAGTTCTGATCGGAGAAGGGCATATAAAGTCACACACAGTTTACAGAATACTGATTAGAATGCAAGTCTCTACAGCTAACCTGCTTGAATAGCAGGTAAGGACTTGGTGTGATTTAGAACAGAGTTTTGGATGATCTCAGCCTTAGAATATGGGAGAACAGCCAGGAATATGTTAGACTAGCTGAGTCTAGAATCATGAAGGCATGGATGAAATTTCCAACAGCAGATGAGCTGAAAAAAAGTCCAGCACAGTTACAGAGATGGAAATCAGTGGTCCTAATGATCATGCGATAGCGAGATTGGAAATTCATCTCGGGGTCAAATATCACTTCAAGGTTACACACAGACTGGTTTAATGTCAGACTGTTACCATGGTGACAGGTAGAGTGGCTAACTAGGGAACGGAGGTTGGAGTGAAGACTGAAAACAATGGCTTCAATCTTCCCAGTATTTGATTTGAGGAAGTATCTGCTCATCACGAACTGGATATGGGTTGACATGCATTCTAATCAGTATTCTGTAAACTGCATGTGAATTTATATGCCCTTCTCTGATCAGAACCTTCCACACACCTGACGAAGGGACAGTTTCCGAAAGCTTGTGGGATTACTGTCAAATAAACTGGTACTCTAACCTGGTGTTGTGAGTCTTCTTACTCTCTGATTTATATCATCAAGTAACATCTTGATTTTAAGACTCTCATCCTCATTTTCAAATCCCTCCACACCCTCACCCCCTTCTCTGGAATCTCCTCCAACCTCACAACCTTGTGAGATATTTGCGCTCCTCTAATTTTAGCTTCCTGAGCATCGCAATCTTAATCACTTCACAATTGGTAGCCATACCTTCAGCTGTCAAGGCTCCAAGTTCTGGAATCCCCTTTACAAGTGTGGGATGAACCACACTTCCCCCTTGTAAAACCTACCTAAAATGCTCCCAAGAAGCACGTTGGGACATTTCATCATGATAAAGGCCCTAAATAAATTTAGGTAGTTGTTATAAATCCATGGCAATACTTATAATATTTGTCAGGTTATAACATTGTCCAATAGTATTTCCAACTGACTCTGAACAAGGCTACTATGACCTAATCCCACAGCCTCACCTCAATCCAAAGCCCACCTCATGTATCCCCACCTCACCATGTCCCTTGCCTCCCCCCCAATCCCACCTCACCGTGTGACCCCGTCTCACCGTCATCCTGTTTCAACTCCATGTTTGAATTTTACTGAAACGCACTTCACACAACGCTGATGAATCCATTTTAAATTTATCCAATGTGTTCACTGAACTAACAGCTGCTGCCATTCAATGACTGAGGAAGTAAAGCAGTCAAAACAATCAAATGACACCGACACTCTTCCTTTTCTTCCTCTCAACTTTTAAATCAACAAATGCATGCAGAGATTAAAGTTCACACTGATTTGTGTGTTGAAGTCAGGTCTAATGAGGGTATCAATTAGTCATTGTTCTTTAACTTTAGAGAAATTAATTAGCTATAACTGGATTTCCATTTGGCTAGATGTTGCTGGTGACTAAGCAATTGAACAAAATATCAGCCAGTTAGTCGGAGGAAATTCACCTCTTTGCAATCATTCCTGGGCTGGAGTAGAGTGGGCTTTTGGATTAGTTTTGATTGCCTAAGGGGTTGGATTAGGGGTTTTTAGCTGGGTCTTCAGCTCTTCAGTTACATGATTCTGATGGTGTAGACAGATCATTATTGTGATACATAAGGAATGGCAGCAGTGTCAGACAGACAACACGGGACCATAAGATCTTGTCCTCTTCATCATCACTCACATGTTCACATTGTGACTTCAGACTCATTCAGGAGTCAGTGAGCAAGGGTTAGTATTGGTGTTTACTGTTCGAACCAGGATGTGCTGCAGGGCCTCTCTCACAGCCTTTAATCCTCAAGATCATCTGTGACAATGTCACAACTGTCAGTGAAAACCGTGGCTTCCCCATTGGCTGAGCAACGTAAAATACCATAATCTGAACTAAGCTCCTACCCCTTCCAGCAAGGAAAAGACCAGCCACTCCAGCCAGGGCAATGATTCCAGCACGTGGGTAGAATCCACTTGGTGGGTTTTTCAGGAAAGCATATCCATCTACCAAAGACAAAGCAAAACATCAGCAAATCAGGCAATCAGCGTCTCAGCATTCTCAGTTACCTCTCCATTGACTGTACAGTACTGTATGGTGCACCCATTGGCATATAATAATTTAATCAGCGCTCCCACATTCCCAAGTTTAATTTATCTGGATGTGGAAAACATAAATCTGAGCCAGGTAAATGAAAACTTACCAGCCTACCACTAATATATGCTTAAGACTGAGCCTGAGGCCAAGGCCAAGCCGAGCCCGGCGCCGGGGTGGTGGTGGTGGGGTTGGGGGGGGTGTTGATTGCGGGCTGAGCTTGGTGGATTGATGATCAGAGCAATCTGGTTTGTGATTGGTATTCATCGTGAACACAGGTACATCTTGAGATTGTGTTATGAGCGGGCATGGGGAACCTGTATGATTGCACAGTGCACAGGGAGAGGCCATGAGCTGTCCAGCTGATATACTTTACAACAGACACCTTCTCGGCCTGAGGACAGTGCAGATCTCTGGTTCTGCCAATAACAAAGCACATACTTAAATTTGTTTCTATAGCTAGTTTTCCATGGAACAGGTCACTAGGCTGTTTCCAGAAGCAATAGCTTGAAAGGCACCACTGCACATCAAGGATGGCTGACCAAGAAGGAGACTCTCCCACTTGACCACCCATCCACTGGTATATCAGAAAGAAAAAGAGTTACAGGTTCGGCTACGTTATGAACATATCTTCCATGACCAACAAGTTCTCAAATGGGACTTAAATCCAGAGCTTCGAGTTCAGAAGCAGGAAACACAAGACATCATCTACAAATTTTTACTCAGACAATGGTGGGTGAGTGGAATCAGCTGCTGTCGGTGGTGGTGGAGGCGAACTCGCTGGGGTCTTTTAAAAGACTTCTGGATGAGTATATGGGATCTAATGGGATTGGGAGTTACAGATAGTTCTATGGCTTGGTAGGTATAGATGTAATCTATATACAAATACAAAACACAAAAAATACAAATTTTTCACTCAGAGGGTGGTGGGTGAGTGGAATCGGCTGCCGTCGGTGGTGGTAGAGGTGAAGTCGCTGGGGTCTTTAAAAGACTTCTGGACGAGTATATGGGGTCTAATGGGATTGGGAGTTACAGATAGTTCTACGGCTTGGTAGGTACAGATGTGATTGGCGCAACTTGTGGGCCGAAGGGCCTGTTTGTGCTGTAGTGTTCTATGTTCTAAATAAGAATGCCACCAAAATCGTAATCTAAATAAGGAGCAAGCAAGAAGGGAATGTTCTGTAGTGAAGAGAATTACTTTAAAAGAAAAGAATATTGGACACACGATCACAACAAGGGTTGTCATCAACAAAAAGAATGTTAGGAATGCAGATCCCTTTATCAGTACACCAGCTCTTTCTTCAGAGTGAATTGACAGTCAGTGATGCTCAATCCTCTATTTAGGAGCCAGTTTTTTCCTCAGTGGGAGAAGGTGTTAGACAGGGAGAGGATCCAGAAATGAAGAGTGGAAACGAGTATTTGTACCGAACCAAATTATCACAGTCAACAGTTGTGAAACATTAGGATATCTTCTACTGCCTCATTTGGTAAATGGATATTCACCTGCTTAACATCACAGACTGTCAAAGGATTCTTACCTTTTCCAATCTGAACTGTCTTTCCTATTTTAGGCTTCACTGTTGCATAAGCATCCTAGGAGAAAAAAAAATCAATAAAGGAAAGAATCTGCTAAAGAGGAATTCAAAGACCTCATTTCAAAGAAAAATGAGGATTTTCAAACTTGTCTTCACTCTGCACCTAGATATAAAAGTCACACTGTGAGGATTGTTCTCCAGTAGGTTTTATTGTCAAAGGGATATTCATGGATAATATCCCTATTACAAATTAGTATCCACGACATCTATCCCCTTCAATTCAGTGGTATATGTCTTGTTGAATTACTCAAGACAGTGGTAATGCGACACTTGGAATACTGTGTACAGTTCTAATCACCCTATTATAGAAAGGATATTATTAAACTAGAAAGGTTGCGGAAGAGATTTACTAGGATGCTACTGGAACTTGATGGTTTGAGTTATAAGGAGAGGCTGGATAGACTGGGACTTTTTCTTTGAAGCGAAGAAGGCTGAGGGGTGATGTTATAGAGGTCTATAAAATAACAGGGGGCATAGATCAGCTAAATGGTCAATATCTTTTCCTAAATGTAAGGAGTCTAAAACTTTAGGTTTAAGGTAAGAGGGGAGAGATACAAAAGGGTCCAGAGGGGCAATTTTTTCACACAGAAGATGGCAAGCTGCCAGAGGTAGTAGTAAAGGCAAATACGATTTTATCTTTTTAAAAAGTTTTAGACAGTTACATGGGTAAGATCGGTATAGAGAGGTATGGGCCAAATGCAGGCAACTGGGACTAGGTTAGGGGTTTAAAACAAAGGGCGGCATGGACAAGTTGGGCTGAAGGACCCATTTCCAAGCTGTAAACCTTTATGACTCAATCTATGAGTTGTAGTTGTAAGTGGATCATGGTCCTTTACGTTCTGGAGTTGATCCAAGATCATAGAATCATAAAATCCTACACTGCAAAAAGAGGCCATTTGGCCCTTCGAGTCTGCACTGACCACAATCCCACCCAGGCCCTATCCCCTGTACATTTACCCTAGCTAGTCCCTCTGACACCTGGCAATTTGTCATGGTCAATCCACCTAACGCATACATTTTTGGATTGTGGGAGGAAACCAGAACTCCCTGAGGAAACCCACCCAGACACACGGAGAATATGCAAACTCCGCACAGACAGTGATCCAAGCCGGGAATCAAACGCAGGTCCCTGGCACCAGTGCTAACCACTACACCACATGCCGCCCTGTTCAATATGTATTTGTATACTGTGTAACTCAAGGGTGTAATAATTAGCTTCATCCACTGAGACAGTTTTATGAACTCAAGGGAGCCATTAACATGTTTTTTTGAAATCTTAATACACATTAACAAGCAAACACTCGCTAAGACGAGGTCAGGTTTAGCTTGTTAAGTTGTTTAATTTAATATGAATTGAACATTTTGTTAAATCATTTGTAGGATACGGGTGTTATTAACCAGGCCCAGCATTTATTACCCATCCCTCGCTGCCCTTGAGAACGTGGTGGTGAGTTGCAGTCAACGTGATGTAGGTATTCCCACAGTGCTGTTATGGAGCAATGTCCAGGATTTTGATCCAGCGACAATGAATGAATGGTGATATATTTCCAAGTCAGGATGGCGAGTGACTTGGAGGGGAATATCCAGATGTGGTGTTCCCATGTATCTGTTGCCCTTGTCCTTCTAGGTGATAAAGGCCATGGGTTTGGGAAGCTGCTGTCGAAGGAGTCTTGCCACAACAACAATTACTGTTGGACTCATTTGATTTAATCAGAGCAATTTATCCATGTAAAAGGAAATTCCGCTGATGGAGCTAAATGAAGAAGGCTGTGAAACGAACACCAATATGGATCAGTTGTGTTAAATGGCTGGGGTTTGTGTTTTAAAATGTATGTAACACAACAAAATTCCACCATTCATAGGGTTACATGCTTGCAAAACCTCAGAAACAGTGAAATCACGAACGATAAATTCACTTCCCAATGGAAGTCAGTCAGATCAGTTTCAGCATCTGAAAACGTGACATGCAAAATGGATCAAAGACAATAAACACTGTTTTCAATACAGTTAAAGAGAAATTTACTGGAGAAATTGTTTAATAAATTAAGAATATAACATGTGTCACACTTACAGGGCTTGAGACCAGAGGTGGTGATGAGGATTTAAATCACCTTAACAAGGAAAACCCTCATGTAAATGACAACAGATAACGTAGACGTAGGAAGTACATCACGTTTTTTTTTAGAAACTTCATTCAAGTGGTTTTTCTTTGGCATTTTGTAAAGTTGACTTCTATTCTCTTATTTTTCAAGCCGCAGATTAGCAAACCTTTGGGCTGGAGATGGGTGATCTGGTATACACAGACTAGCGCAGATATGTAAATTGCAGGACATTACTACAATACAAAAAAAACGAACGGGCTGCATTTCCCCGTATCAGTGAGTCACCTTGCTTAAGTTCTGCAAAGAATACTTCACCTTTATTGGAACTAACCGAACAAAGCCAGATTTCAAAACTTCTATTTTTTATAAAGGTTTTTTTTTGAGCTTAATGGGTTTTCTTTCTGGAATCATAAAACAAAATCATAGAATCCCGACATGCAGGAGAAGGTCATTTGGTCCATTGAGCCTGCACCAACAACAATCTCACCCAGGCCCTCTCCCCATAACCCCACGTAATTACCCCGCTAATCCCCCTAACACTAAAGGGCAATTTAGCAATGGCCAATCAACCTAACCTGCACATCTTTTTACTGTGGGAGGAAACCAGAGCACCTGGAGAAAACCCATGCAGACACAGAGAGAACATGCAAATCCGACAGTCACCCAACACTAGAATTGAACCCAGGTCCCTGGTGCTGTCAGGCAGCAATGTTAACCACTGTGCTTCTCACCTTTTTGTTGATTCTAATTGCAAGAAGCGAATCTCAGCAAATCTGAGATTTCAGTAGATTCCCTTGCAACCAAGCCTTCTGAGCTCAAAGATAACGAGTCAATTAACTGAAGGATTAGACAATCACTGAAACATCCAAACTAACCTTCATTTCACTGAAGTATGCTGATCCAACTACTCAGTCTCACTGTCAATCTGAAATAAATATATAGAAAATGCTGGAAATACTGAGCCAATATCTTGAAGAAGTTCTGCTCGTCTCTCTGAATGGATTTCAGATCATTGCTTTGTTTCCCTCTTCTCATGTTCAATCAGGGTTCAATCCCACATCCCCTTTCCTCAGTAACTATCTCTAGCTTTAACATATTCCCTCTGGATTTCAGAGATTCTACCTTTCATATTTCACATCCACCTGTAATTACAGATATTTCCAAAACATTCAACGCTGCTCTGTTCTCACTGTATCCTAAGGCCCACCTCTAATTTCAACAGCATTGACCAAAGAATCGCTAGAGTGCAGAAGGCAGCCATTCAGCCATTAGGTCTGCACCGGCTCTCTGAAAAAGCATGCCACCCAGGCCATCCCCTCTGCCCAGTCACACCCCCCCCTCAACCTGCGTTTCGCCATGGCCAATCCATCTAACCTACATATTTTTGGATTGAGGGAGGAAACCAAAGCACACAAAGGAAACACATGCACACACAGGGAGAACATGCAAACTCCACACATTTGCATGAAAGAATAAAGAGGGATTTAAATATGAAGATGAGAATTCTAATCTGAAGGTATTAAAGCAGCAGGGGCAAAGGTTGAGCAACTGGCCCAGGGATGAATGGGGTTTGGTACGAGTTGAGAAACAGGTAGCAGAGCTCTAGTTTCTGGAAGATCAGCCAGGAGTGTGTCGAAACAGTCAAGTTTAAAAATAACGACAGAGTGAATGAGGTTTTCAGCAACAGCAGATGAGGTGAGACAGGGCAATGTCAGGTGAGGTCATAGAGGTGGAAATAGGTGGTCTTAGTTGTCACATTTGATCACATATGCCACCACTGAGGTTCTGAACTTTCTGATTTGGCCTGAAGCAGAGGGAGGGACGGAGTGGGTTGCAAGTGAATGGAGCTTGGAGCAGGGACCAAAACAGTAGTTGATTTCTGCTGAGGACTGGATGTCAGAGGCAGAATCTAGAGAGTGGAAGAGCTGAGAGAGATGGTGATGAGGGAGAGCTGGATTGTCAATGTATATGTGAAAGCTAATACAGTGCTTTTGGATGGTGTCCCTAACAGGAAATGCTTTTAAGTGAAATAGGAGAGGTCAAGGATAGCTCCTTGGAAGACACCAGTGATAACAGTACAGAAACAAGAAGAGAAACTGTTACCAGTGATTCCCTGGTTATGATTAGATAGATTAAACCCACTCAGTTGCAGGACAGTGGAGTGGTGTTGGAGGAGGATGATGTGTCTGTCAATGTATCAGCAATTGCATCCTTTGGCAATTACATTGGTAAGCCAATTATATTGTTAAAGACAAATCATGATCATTGCCTCAACTACAACAGCACAGCGGCAACAGTTGGATGTGGGGCTGGAGCTGTTCTGAGAATAAACTTGCTCAAGGTGAAAGACAAATTTTGGACATTTTCTTTCAGCATTTAACATTGCTGGAATTAACATGGTCATCACGTTATAGACTGCAGATAGGACCAGGAGGGAATGTTTCCCTTATCAGTCATGATGTAATTTGTTGTTTTAATAAGTGCTGTTTCTGTCCATTCAAACATGGAATTCTGGAAAAAAAAAGGCACAGCTTGGAAGATATGATCAAGGAGTTTGGAGAGGGAAGGGAGGTGGGACGACAGTTTGAGGAGAGAAGTGTGAAAATATATTCATGGTGCTTCAGTGTTCTAAAACACAGAATGGCAGTGAGACACATTAGGAGATATCAGGCTGGATTATCAAAAGCCAAGTTAGAGGTAGAGGGAAAATTCTGGACCTTGGGGTCAAGGCACAACCAGTAGTGGAGGAACAGTTAAAACTAGCAATACTCAGGAGGCCAGAATGAGAGGATGCAGATACCATAGACAGTATCTGGAAGGAAATTCCACAGATCAGGAGGGGTGAGGCTATGAGATTGGAAAACTAGGATGAGAATTTTGAAAATCAGCAGAGAGCACAGGGGTGATTGGCAAATGGAGCTTGGTCATTCTAAGATCACAGTCAGCAGAGTTTTGGATGACCTCAAGTTTATAGAGTGCACAACGTGGGAGAATAGTCAGGTCTGAACGCAACAGAAGGCAATGAAATGAGGTTTGCAGCAGCAGGTGATGCTGACAGATTTGAAGGAGACCGCACCTAAAGAATCATTAACAATGTTGCCAAAAATGGAAAGCAGGAGGGGAGACTGGTTGGGCAGCAGTTAAATGGGAACAGGATTGAGAAAGCAGGAGGCTCGTACATGTGGAAGCTAACCCTTTGAACTACAGAATCTCTACAGTGCAAAAGGAGACCATCATCCTGCAACAACTCTCCGAACGGGCATTTTACCCAGGCCTCCCACCCATTCCTGTAACCCTGTCCATTCACTCCACCAAGGGTGACAGCTATTCGAGGAAGAGGTGCGGGCAATGCTCGAGAAGGGCATTTCAGCCGTTGCGTGCAATGGTGGGGAAGGTCACAAGGAGAAGTTGAATAATCAGTGAAGTTGAATTGAGCAAATAGAACATTAGTCTGATGGGAGAGTTGAGTTACAAAGGAATTGAAGGTTAGATTCAGGGCCATGGAGAAAGGTGCAGTTTGGCTTTGTAAGCAGGAAGAAGGAATTCAAACAGCAGCTAAATGGTTGGTCTCAGTCTTGGAGAGAGGAGATTTGCCAGCTCTTCATGGCATAAACTTAAAGAATGGATTAGTGATAGAGAACATAACAGTAATTGCATATAGCAGAACAAGGAACAAAGAACAATACAGCACAAGAACAGGCCCTTCAGTCCACTAAGGATGCACTAATCACGTTGTCCTATCTAGACCAACCACCTGTATCTCTTTACACCATGCCTGTTCATGTGCCTATCCAGGTAAGTCTTAAATGTCGCTAATGTGCATTCCAGGCCACCACACAGTGTAAAAAAACTTCCCCCCCCGCCCTTGTGATTCTCATTTCTTCCAACTGTTCACCTTATCTATGCCCCTCATAATTTTATAAACATCTATCAGGTCACCCCTCAGTCTTCATCTTTCCAGGTGGAACAATCCCAGTTTATTGAACCTCTCCTTATGGCTAATACCTGCCATACCAGGCAACATCCTGGGAAACCTTTTCTGTACTTCCTCCAAAGCCACCACGTTCTTCTGGTAGTGTAGTGACCAGAATTGTACACAGTATTCCAGAAGTGGCCTAACCAATGTTTTATATAACTGTAACATAATTTGCCAACTTTTACACTCAATGCCCTGTCTGAAGAAGGCAAGCATACTACATGCTTTTTTCACAACCTTTTCCACCTGTGCTGTCACTTTTAAGGATCTATGGATCTGTAATCCCAGATCTCACTGTGTGTCTATGCTCCTGATTGTTCTAAGTCTGACAACACCAGGTTTTAGTCCAACCTATTTATTTGATAATATTCTCACTAGCTTTCGAGGGGACAGCCTCTTCGTCAGGTGAATGGAGAGTTCTCTCCATTCACCTGACGAAGAGGCTGTCCCCTCAAAAGCTAGTGAGAATATTATCAAATAAATAGGTTGGACTAAAACCTGGTGTTGTCAGACTTTTTACTGTGTTTACGCCAGTCCAACGCCGGCATACCCACATCCTGATTGTTCTGCCATTTATTTTATAGCTCCCACCTGAATTAGATCTACAAAATGCACCACCTTGCGTTTGTCTGGATTAAATTGCATCTGCCATTTCTCCGCCCAATTTTCCAGTCTATCTATATCCTGCTGTATTCTCTGACAATCTTGATTACTATCCGCAACTCCAGCAATCTTCGTATTATCTGCAAACGTGCTGATTTGACCACTTACCATGTCTGGCAAGTCATTTATATATATTACAAACAATAGAGGTCCCAGCACTGATTCCTGCGGAACACCACTAGTTACAGACCTCCATTCAGAAAAACACCCTTCTACTGTTAATCTCTGTCTTCTGTGGCCAAGCCAGTTCTGAATCCATCGAGCTAGTTCACCCTTGATCCCATGTGATTTAACTTTTTGTGCCAACCTACCATGAGGGCCTTTGTGAAAAGTTTTACTGAAGTCCATGTAGACAATATTCACAGCCCTTCCCTCATCAATCATTTTTATCACTTCCACAAAAAACTCAATCAAATTAGTGAGACGTGACCTCCCTCATACAAAACCATGCTGTCTATCACTAATAGAACCATTCAGTTCCAAATGTGTATCGATCCTATCCCTAAAATCTTCTCCAACAATCACTGACCTCTCATCACTGACCTATAATTACCCAGCTTACCCTTGCTATCCTTCTTAAATTTGGGACAATGTTGGCTATCCTCCAATCTTCTGGACCTCACCTGTGGCCAACAAGGAAATAACGATTTTTATTAAAGGTCCAGCAATTTCATCTTTTGTCTCCTCAGTAACCTGGGATAGATGCCATCTGGCCCCAGGTATCTGTCCACTTTAATACTTTTTAATACACCTAACACTTCCTCCCTCATAAATGGTGACTTGCTGTTGAGGGTTTACTTACCCATCCAAGACACCGTCAATCAATGTGTCCCTCTCAACATGGACCATGTAAAATCGCCAGCTCCAACACATCCTTCCCCGATGAGCATTTTACACCCGTTTTGGGCAAGAGGTCAGTGAGAGCATGCCCTCCACCCTGAAAGCCCTGGACGAACCTGTATCTGGGGTCACCACTGCAGATGTCAGAGCAGTTTTCTTGAAGGTTAACCCACAGAAAGCGACTGGCCCAGATGGGGTATCCAGACGTGCACTCAGATTCTGTGTGGATCAGCTGGCGGGGGTATTCACAGACATCTTCAATCTCTCTTTACAACAATCTGAGGTCCCTATCTGTTTCAAGAAGATGACCATCATCCTAGTACCTAAGAAAAACCAAGCAGCTTGCTTTAATGACTATTGGCTGGTAACTCTGACATCCATCATTGTGAAGTGCTTCGAAAGGATAATTCCAGCCTCCCAGGCTACCTACTGCTACAACAGATCCACATCAGATGCCATTTCCTTGGCCCTGTACTCAACACTGGAACACTTAGATAACAAGGATACCTACGTCAGGCTCCTTTTTATTGACTACAGCTCAGCCTTCAACACTATTATTTCCATGAAACTCATCTCCAAACTCCAGGGCCCAGGCCTCAGCTCCTCCCTCTGTGACTGGATTCTGAACTTCTTCACAGACCACAATAGTAAGAATAGGCAACAACAGCTGCTCCATGATCATCCTCAACACCAGTGCCCCACAAAGCTGGGTTCTCAGCCCCCTACTATACTCCTTATACACCTATGACCGTATGACCAAAATCCCCTCCAATTCGATTTTCAAATCTGCTGACATCACCACCGTAGTGGGTCGGATCTCAAACAATGATGAGATAGGAATGAGAGAGAGAGAGAATCTGGTGAACTGGTGCGGCAACAATAATCTTTCCCTCAATGTCGACAAAACAAAGGAGATGGTCATCGACTTCAGGACGCATAAAGGAGAACATGCCCCTGTCTATATCAACAGGGATAAAGTAGAAAGGGTCGAGAACATCAAACTTTTAGGTGTCCAGATCACCAATCTGTCCTGGTCCCCCCATGCTGACACTATCGTTAAGAAAGCCCACCAACCCTTCGACTTTCTCAGAAGACTAAGGAAATTTGGCATGTCAGCTACAACTCTATCCAACTTTTACAGATGTACCATAGAAAGCGTCCTTTTGGTTGTATCACAACTTCGTATGGCTCCTGCTCTGCCTAAGACAGCAAGGAACTACAAAACGTCGTGAATATAGCCCAATCCTTCATGCAAACCAGCCTCCCATCCATTGACTCTGTCTACACTTCCCACTGCCTCAGCAAAACAGCCAGCATAATTAAGGACCCTACACCCCCTGGACATTCTCTCTTCAACCTTCTTCCTTCAGGAAAAAGATACAAAAATCTGTGGTCATGTACCAACCGAATACTCAAGAACTGCTTCTTCCCTGCTGCTGTCAGGCTTCTGAATGGACTTACCTTGCATTAAGTTGATCTTTCTTTTTGCCCAATGACTGTAATACTACAATCTGCACTCTCTCATTTCCTTCTCTATGAACAATATGTTTTGTCTGTATAGCGTGCAAGAAACAATACTTTTCACTGTATGTTAATACATGTGACAATAATAAATCGAGTCAAAATCTCCTTGTGAATACCGATGCAACGAGTACTCATTAAGGATCTCACCCACTTCCTTTGGTTCTACGCATAATTTCCCTCCTTTGTCTTTGAAAGGGCCAACTCTTTCTCTAGCTACCCTCTTTTTCCTAAAATAAGTAAAAATGCCTTGGGATTCTCCTTAATCTGGCCTGCCAAGGACACTTCGTGGCCCCTTTTTGCCCTCCTAAATCCCTGTTTGAATTTTTTTTCAACTTTCCCTGTGTTCTTCAAGTGCTTCATCTGTTTTTAGATGCTTAGACCTTATGTATGATCCTTCTTCTTTATGACTAGACTGACAATTTCCCTGGTCATCCACGGTTCCCAAATCCTGCCTTTTCTGTCCTTCCTTTTCACAGGCTCATGCCTAACCTGCACTCTGATCAACTGCTCCTTAAAATTCATCCACATGCCAGATGTGGATTTATCCTCAAACAGCCTCTCCCAAACATCAGCCTCCAAATCCTGCCTAATCCAGCTTTAGTTAAACTTCCCCAGGTTTAGCACTCTAACCCTTGGACAACACTTGTCCTTTTCCATGAGTATCCGAACACCAAAGAGAAAAGGCCACTTTACACAGTGAGGTCATTATTAGAAAGTCTATTTTGTGTGTTTGGCCAATGGCAAACCAATTGGGGATGGGAACCTGAATTGTAACTCCAGGGTACAGGAGGTTGAGAGTCGTGAGGTCATGAATAAGGTTTCCAAGGTCACAGGAGTGTATCGGCAGGCAGGAAGGTGGTTTGAAGTGTGTCTACTTCAATGCCAGGAGCATCCAGAATAAAGTGGATGAACTTGAAGCATGGGTTGGTACCTGGGACTTCGATGTTGTAGTCATTTCGGAGACGTGGATAGAGCAGGGATAGGAATGGTTGTTGCGATGTTTCAGTAAGATCAGGGAAGATGGTAAAAGAGGGGGAGGTGCGGCAGTGTTAGACAGGAACAGGAAAAAGACAGTGGTAGAAAAGACTTTTGATGAGGACTCATCCTTTGAGGTAGTACAGGCAGATGTTAGAAACAGGAGAGGAGAGGTTACCCTGTTGGGAGTTTTCTATCGGCCTCTTAAAAGTTCCAGAGATGTAGAGGAAAGGACTGCAAAGATGATTCTGGAGAGGAGCAAAAGTAACAGAGTAGTTGTTATGGGGGATTTTAACTTTACAAATATTGACTGGAAAAGCTGTAGTTCAAGTACTTTAGATGGGTCAGTTTTTGTCCAATGTGTGCAGGAGGGTTTCCTGATACAGTATGTAGATAGGCCAACAAGAGACGAGGCCACATTGAATTTGGTACTGGGTAATGAACCAGGCCAGGTGTTAGATTTGGAGGTAGGTGAGCACTTTGGTGATAGTGACCAGAATTCGGTTACGTTTACATCAGCGATGGAAAAGTATAGGTGTATACCACAGGGCAAGAGTTATAGCTGGAGGAAAGGAAATTATGATGCCATTAGGCGAGATTTAGGATGCAGGGGATGGGCACAATTGCAATGTGGAGCTTGTTCAAGGAACAACTACTGCGTGTCCTTAAGAAATATGTACCTGTCAGCAGGGAGGTAGTAGTCAAGTGAGGGAACCGTGGTTTACTAAAGAAGTTGACTCTCCTGTGAAGAAGAAGAAGGAGACTTATGTAAAGATGAAATGTGAAGGCTCAGTTAGGGTGCTTGAGAGTTATAAATTAGCCAGGAAGGACCCAAAGAGAGAGCTAAGAAGAGCCAGGAGGGGACATGAGAAATCTTTGGCAGGTAGGATTGAGGAAAACCCTAAAGCTTTCTATAGATATGTCAGGAATAAAAGAATGATTAGGGTAAGATTGGGGCCAGTCAAGGACATTAGTGGAAAGTTGTGCGTGGAGTCCAAAGAAATAGAGATATTTTTCATCAGTACTCACACAGGAAAAAGACAATGTTGTTGAGGAGAATGCTGAGATACAGGCTATTAGACTAGATGGGATTGAGGTTCATAAGGAGGAGGTGTTAGCAATTCTGGAAAGTATGAAAATAGATAAGTCCCCTGGGCTAGATGGGATTTATTCTAGGATTCTCTGGGAGGCTAGGGAGGAGATTGCAGAGTCTTTGGCTTTGATCCTTAGGTCGTTATTGTTTACAGGAATAGTGCCAGAGACTGGAGGATAGCAAATGTTGTTCCCTTGTTCAAGAAGGGGAGTAGAGACAACCCTGGTAATTATAGACCAGTGAGCCTTACTTCCGTTGTGGGCAAAGTTTTGAAAAGGATTATAAAAGATAGGATTTATAATCGTCTGGAAAGGACTAATTTGATTAGGGATAGTCAGCATGGTTTTGTGAAGGGTAGTTCGTGCCTCACAAACCATATTGAGTTCTTTGAGAAGGTGACCAGAGGTGGATGAGGGTAAAGCAGTTGATGTGGTGTACATGGATTTCAGTGAAGTGTTTGATAAGTTTCCCTATGGTAAGCTATTGCAGAAGATACGGAATCATGGGATTGAGAGTGATTTAGCGGTTTGGATCAGAAATTGGTTAGCTGTAAGAAGACAGAGGGTGGTGGTTGATGGGAAATGTTCATCCTGGAGTTCAGTTACTAGTGGTGTACCGCAAGGATCTGTTTTGGGGCCACTACTTTGTCATTTTTATAAATGATCTATCTGGATGAGGGTGGAGAAGGGTGGGTTAGTAAATTTGCGGATGACACTAAAGTCAGTGGAATTGTGGACAGTGCGGAAGGGTGGTGCAGGTTACAGAGGGACATAGATAAATTGTAAAGCTGGGCTGAGAGGTGGCAAATGGAATTTAATGCAGAAAAGTGTGAAGTGATTCACTTTGGAAGGAGTAACAGGAATACAGAGTACTGGGCTAATAGTACAATACTTGGTAATGTGGTTGAGCAGCGAGATCTTGGTGTCCATGGGCATAGATCCCTGAAAGTTGGCACCCAGGCTGATAGCGTTGTTAAGAAGGCATATGGTGTGTTAGCTTTTGATGGTAGAGGGATTGAATTTCAGAGCCATGATGTCATGTTGCAGCTGTACAAAACTCTGGTGCGACTGCACTTGGGGTATTGTGTACAGTTCTGGTTGCTGCATTATAGGAAGGATGTGGAAGCATTGGAAAGGGTGCAGAGGAGATTTACCATGATGTGGCCCGGTATGGTGGGAAGGTCTTCTGGGCTGAGGGACTTGAAGCTGTTTTTGTTAGAGAAAAGAAGGTTAAACGGTGACTATTTTAATAGAGGCATACAAGATGATCAGAGGATTAGATAGGGTGGACCAGTGGATAGTGGATTCTATAAACATAATAGCCCAATGTTATCCTGATCTTCCTGCATGATATTCTGCTTCATATCTGAAAAATTGTGAATGGTACTAATCACTGTGTACTGATCAGCAAATGTGCCCACTTTGATGTGATTATGGAGAGTAACTCATTAGTAAAGCAGCTGAAAATGGTTGAGCCTCAGGCACTACCCTTGGATGGAGATTGGTAGCATGAGGGGACATAGCTTTAATTTGAGGGGTGATAGATACAGGACAGGTTCTTTACTCAGCGTAGTAAGAGCGTGGAATGCCCTGCCTGCAACAATAGTGGATTCGCCAACATTAAGGGCATTTAAATGGTCATTGGATAAACATATGGATGATATTAGAATAGTATAGGTTAGATGGGCTTTAGATTGTTGCGCCGACCTGCGAAACTATTGAGGGCCGAAGGGCCTGTACTGAGCTGTAATGTTTTATGTTCTAATGGAAACAAAACAAGATTTGTAAAAGCTGACATCTGTTGATAATCCCATGGTTTTAAAAAAACGTCAAGGCCAAAATTTGTTACCCATCATTGATTAAGAAACATCTAATTTCCCCCAGGTGATCTTGAGACAAGAGCTTTCTTTTTCAAATAAAACTGCAATTGTCATTCCCAGCAAAAGAGAAACCAACCAAAGTGCAATACTGAGAGGTGGATAGTGGCTTGATAGAATACTCTCAGGAGATACAGTGTGAGAAATTGCAGTACCTGGAGACTAGTGGTATACGGTCTAACTAATGTTCGGAGCTCAGAGATTTTCTCTTCCAGCAGGCTTGGCTTTGCCTCCACAAATCGATAATTTTTAGCTGGAGTTGTATAAAGTGACAACTGCAAACCAAAGATGGAGAGATTATTATTAATTGTATATATAAGTTAGAAGGCATTGACTAGATGGTTACTTGAGCACATGTAAAGGGAATTTAATGACACAGTGTGCAAGACATGCTGTAAATGCCAGCTGAGGATGGATGTGACCAGGAGCTGCTATGCCATGAGAGAGAGAAGGGTGAGGCTCAAATACGTATATGTACTCAATATAGAACATAACAGGGAAGAAGTAGTTCACAGTAAGAGGGAAAGGACCTGGCTCTAATAGGGTCCCAGGATCAGAGGAGGGTCACCAGTTTGGGAATGGCCCATTCATGACTTCCCAAATAAGGTCTTCTTGAGAATTCCACTCTTGCACTCTATCTTTTGGCAGGATACTCTTTGAACAGATGTTATTCAGACTGATTTAACACACAGCAACAACTTGCAGCTATATAGTACTGTGAATGCAGGAATATGTCCCAAGTGTTAATAGAATCCAAATTGTTTTGGTGAAGTGAAAACCAATACAGAGAGCTTTCAATTATCGAGAGAGTTTAACTTGTTCAGTCTAACTCAACCCAGTATCCCAGCTATCCCCCATTTATTTGTGCTCAAAGACAATTAATAGTCATTTCTCTTATAAATATAATTGACATTATTCTGATTTGTTAATGTAATAACAAGGTGTGGGTTAATTATAAAAGGAGACAGAGGTGGCAAAGTGGAGAGTTTGAGTCAGTTTAGGACCTATGCATTGTTGCCAATGCAGGACTGAGGAAAATACTGAGTTCAACTGAAACCAAGATAACTAAAGAATCAGACACTAATACAAGCTCTAGTTTTATGACATTCTGAGGATTGACAGGATTGATTACCCTGGTTGTAAAAAGTGCTCTGGGATGTTTGAGGGAGATGGTGAGGTGATATTCAAACTTGAAACTTGCCCTTGGAATGCTTTCATGAACAAAAACTAAATACCCATTTTCCTAACAAAGTTATATGAGGAGAGAATGTACGTGATGACAAAACAAGCACATTTACCTCGTCAACCTTGAGAAGGCCTTTCTCTGGTTTGTCACTCTGTGCAAAGATTCGCACAGGAAGCAATGCCAGGCTTGCCTGTGATGCCACCAGTCCAACAACCTGAAAGAAAAAGAAAAAGTACAGGGTTAATGTTCTGATTCAACTGAATATTGTGTAGGGGGTGAGCTCCTGATACAGCTCTCTCTTAAATAATCACCCTGATCTTTTCCAAAGCAATAGATGTAACAAAATAACAGAAATTCTCCGAGTCTGAAAGGAAACACTGCGCTCTCTCCGATATTTCCATTCACTAGGCTTTCTATTTCAATCACAGAAACCCACTCTACTCTGACACCACTTCAAGAAACTGCCAAGTTAAAAACCTTGATATCACCGTTGTATAACCAATGACAACATGTTGAGGACCAGCTGGCTAGCTGACCAATAGTCATTGTAACCAATGGCAAACTGGTGTGGTCTATTAAAAAACAGGAATTGTGGGGAGCATTTGTGGCCCAAATGGTGGTGGAATGAATAATTTACTTTGTGAAGTTAGTTCTTTCACTGCTTGCTTCTGGAGTATCCTTACTTTTGTATTGGAACTTTTGAATTGCATCAAGATAGATAAATCGCTGGGACTGGATGGGATGTACCCCAGGTTACTGTGGGCGGTGAGGGAAGAAATTGCAGAGCCTCTGGCGATGATCTTTGCGTCGTCAATGGAGACGGGAGAGGTTCCAGAGGATTGCGGATGTGGTTCCTATATTCAAGAAAGGGAACAGGGATAGCCCAGGAAATTACCAACTGGTGAGTCTAACCTCAGTGGTTAGTAAGTTGATGGACAGGATCCCGAGGGACAGGATTTATGAACATTTAGAGAAGTTCAGTATGATCAAAAGTAGTCAGCCCGGCTTTGTCAAGGGCAGGTCATGCCTTACGAGGCTGGTTGAGTTCTTTGAAAATGTGACTAAACACATTGACGAAGGAAGAGCGATGGATGTGGTTTATATGGACCTCAGCAAGGCGTTCGATAAGGTCCCCCATGCAAGACTTCTTGAGAAAGTGAGAGGGCATGGGATCCAAGGGGCTGTTGCCTTGTGGATCCAGAACTGGCTTGCCCGCCGAAGGCAAAGAGTGGTTGGGGATGGGTCTTTTTCTGCATGGAGGTCGGTCACCAGTTGGAGTGCCCCAGAGATCTGTTCTGGGACCCTTGCTGTTTGTAATTTTCATAAATGACCTGGAAGTGGAGGGATGGGTTGGTAAGTTTGTCGACGACACAAAGGTTGGTGGTGTTGTGGACAGTCTGAAGGATGTCAGAAGTTGCAGCAAGACATAGATAGGATGCAAGACTGGGTGAGAAGTGGCAGATGGACTTCAACCCGGATAAATGTGTAGTGGTCCATTTTGGCAGGTCCAATGGGATGAAGGAGTATAATATCAAGGGAAAGTTCAGGGGGTTGAACTATGAGGAGAGGCTGAATAAACTAGGCTTGTACTCATTAGAGTTTAGAAGAATGAGGGGAGATCTCATTGAGACATATAAGATGATGAATGGGATGGATAGGATAGAGGTGGAGAGGCTCGTCCCGCTCAGAAAGGACAGTAGGACTAGGGGGCACAGCCTCAAGATAAAGGGGGGGCGGTTTAGAACGGAGTTGAGGAGGAACTTCTTCACTCAAAGGGTGGTGAATCTCTGGAATTCTCTGCCCATTGAAGTGGTGGAGGCTGCCTCGCTAAATATATTTAAGACGCGGGTAGATAGGTTTTTGATAGGCAAGGGGATTAAGGGTTATGGGGAGAGGGCGGGAAAGTGGAACTGAGCCACGACAGATCAGCCATGATCTTATTGAATGGCGGGGCAGGCTCGAAGGGCTAGATGGCCTACTCCTGCTCCTATTTCTTATGTTCTTATGTTCTTATTATGAAAGACTCTTAGCAGTGTAGAGGATCAGAAGGACCTTGGGGTCCAGGTCGATAGGACTCTTAAATCAGCCTCACAGGTAGAGGATGTGGTTAAGAAGGCATATGGCGTACTAGCCTTCATTAATCAGGGGATTGAGTTTAGAAGTCAGGAAATAATGCTGCAACTTTATAAGACCCTTGTCAGACCCCACTTGGAGTACTGTGCGCAGTTCTGATTGCCTCATTACAAGAAAGATGTGGAAGCTATTGAAAGGGTGCAGAGGAGATTTACAAGGATGTTGCCTGGATTGAGTGGCATGCCTTATGAGGATAGGTTGAGGGAGCTCAGTCTTTTCTCCCTGGAGAGATGAAGGATGAGAGGTGACCTGATAGAGGTTTATAAGATGTTGAGAGATACAGATCGGGTGGATTCTCAGAGACTATTTCCCAGGACTGAAATGGTCGCTACGAGAGGACACAGGTTCAAAGAGCTGGGGAGTAGGTACGGAGGAGATGTCAGGGGTAAGTTCTTCACTCGAGGGTGGTGGGTGAGTGGAATCGGCTGCTGTCGGTGGTGATGGAGGCGAACTCACTGGGGTCTTTTTAAGAGACTTCTGGATGAGTACGTGGGATTTAATGGGATTAAGGGTTATAGATAGACCTAGTAGGTAGGGATATGATCGGCGCAACTTGTGGGCTGAAGGGCCTGTTTGTGCTGTAGTGTTCTATGTTCTTCCGGTGAACGCTGATAGCAGAGAAGAGCCCATCATAGCTTGGTGTTTGTTTTGTAAGGCTTGAAGTTGAAACATAGAAAAATTACAGCACAATACAGGCCCTTCAGCCCACAAAGTTGTGCCGAATATGTCCCTACCAGAGAGATTACTAGGCTTATCTATAACCTTCTATCTTACTAAGTTCCATGTACTTATCTAAAAGTCTCTTAAAAGACCCTATCAAATCTGCCTCCACCACCATTGCCAGCAGCCCATTCCATGCACCCACCACTGAGTGAAAAACTTACCCCTGACGTCTCCTCTGTACCTACTGCCCAGCACCTTAAACCTGTGTCCTCTTGTGACAACCATTTCAGCCCTGGGGAAAAGCCTCTGACTATCCACTCGATCAAGGAACCTTTGCGTGTTTGTCCACAGATCTCTGAAGGCGGAAGGACATACTAGTAGGGTGGTGAAAAAGGCATATGGGACACTAGCCTTTATCAATCAAGACACAGATAACAAAAACAGGGAAGTCAGGTTGGAGTTTTATGAACTTTGGTGAGGCCACAGCTGGAGTACTGTGTACAATTCAGATCACCACATTATCAAAAGAATATGATTGCACTGGAAGGGTGCAGAGGAAAGGTTGGATAGGCTTGGGTTGTTTTTATTGGAGCAGAGAAGACCAAGGGGGCGACTTGATCCAGATGTACTGGATTACAAGAGACGTACAGAGCGGATAGGGAACAGCCATTCCCTTTAGTTGAAGGGGATAGATTCAAGATGAGGAATGCAATGTTTAGGGGGCTGTGAGGACTAACATTTTTACCCAGAGGGTGGTGACTGTCTGGAATGTGCTGTCTGGAGGGTGGGAGTGGCAGGTTGCCTCACATCCTGTAAAAAGTATCTGGATGAACACTTGGATTGTCATAACAGTCAGACTATGGGCCAAGTGTGGCCGATGTGATTAGATGGGAGTTCAGATGTTTCTAATCTGTCGGTGCGGAGACAAAGGGCCTTATTTGTGCTATATAGAACATAGAACATTACAGCGCAGAACAGGCTCTTCGGCCCACGATGTTGCGCCGACCAATTAAAAAGCAATGACCCTCTAACCTAAACCAATCCCTTTCCATCCATAAACCTATTCACGGATCTCTTAAACGCCCCCAAACTAGGCGCATTTACAACTACAGCAGGCAGGGCATTCCAATCCCTCACCACCCTCTGGGTAAAGAACCTACCCCTGACATCGGGTCGCGGGGATAAGGTCTAGGTGGGATTGTTGTCGATGGGCCAAATGGCCTCCTTCTGCACTGCAGATATGCTATTCTGTGAAAATAGACTCGAGGGGAGTTACCTGAGTTTACAACCAACTGTCCACCAGCTGGAGTTTATTTGACATTCTCTGATATTACTAACATGCAATCTCTTTATTATCCAACACTGACTTGTGTATAAATGACCTGGCTGCATCGTCTCTGCAACTTTTCAAACAGCACAACACTTAATTACATCCAGAACACTTCATTAAATGAACTAACCCGGCAGCCGAGAGAGCGAAAAAGCATCTTAAACAAATGCAAGTTTATTTACCTGCTATCGGAGTCAAGTTCCACATGTTTCCAGTGAAAGCACAGCACGAAATCAAGGACATTATTTATTTACTCACCATCTTTCTCTGCAGGCCTGGTCACCCTGGCGAGAATGCTGGGACTCTCTACTGGAAGCGAGTCCGGACAAAATACCCAGTAAAAAAGCGATTCAAAATACCCAGAGACAGAGAGAGAGAGATTCAAAATACCCAGGAACAGAGAGAGAGAGATACAAAATACCCAGAAACAGACAGAGAGAGAGAGATACAAAATACCCAGAAACAGAGAGAGAGAGAGATACAAAATACCCAGAAACAGAGAGAGAGAGAGAGATACAAAATACCCAGAAACAGAGAGAGAGAGAGATACAAAATACCCAGAAACAGAGAGAGAGAGAGAGATACAAAATACCCAGAAACAGAGAGAGAGAGATACAAAATACCCAGAAACAGAGAGAGATACAAAATACCCAGAAACAGAGAGAGAGAGAGAGAGAGAGATACAAAATACCCAGAAACAGAGAGAGAGAGAGATACAAAATACCCAGAGACAGAGAGAGAGAGAGATACAAAATACCCAGAGACAGAGAGAGAGAGATTCAAAATACCCAGGAACAGAGAGAGAGAGAGATACAAAATACCCAGAAACAGACAGAGAGAGAGAGAGATACAAAATACCCAGAAACAGACAGAGAGAGAGAGAGATACAAAATACCCAGAAACAGAGAGAGAGAGATTCAAAATACCCAGGAACAGAGAGAGAGAGAGATACAAAATACCCAGAAACAGAGAGAGAGAGAGATACAAAATACCCAGAAACAGAGAGAGAGAGATACAAAATACCCAGAAACAGAGAGAGATACAAAATACCCAGAAACAGAGAGAGATACAAAATACCCAGAAACAGAGAGAGAGAGAGAGAGAGAGATACAAAATACCCAGAAACAGAGAGAGAGAGATACAAAATACCCAGAAACAGAGAGAGAGAGATACAAAATACCCAGAAACAGAGAGAGAGAGAGATACAAAATACCCAGAAACAGAGAGAGAGAGATACAAAATACCCAGAAACAGAGAGAGATACAAAATACCCAGAAACAGAGAGAGAGAGAGATACAAAATACCCAGAAACAGAGAGAGAGAGATACAAAATACCCAGAAACAGAGAGAGATACAAAATACCCAGGAACAGAGAGAGATACAAAATACCCAGAAACAGAGAGAGAGATACAAAATACCCAGAAACAGAGAGAGATACAAAATACCCAGAAACAGAGAGAGAGAGAGAGAGATACAAAATACCCAGAAACAGAGAGAGGGAGAAAGAGATACAAAATGCCCAGAAACTGAGAGAGGGAGAGAGAGAGAGAGATACAAAATACCCAGAAACAGAGAGAGAGATACAAAATACCCAGAAACAGAGAGAGAGAGAAAGAGATACAAAATGCCCAGAAATAGAGAGAGAGAGAGATACAAAATACCCGGAAACAGAGAGAGATACAAAATACCCAGAAACAGAGAGAGAGAGAGAGATACAAAATACCCAGAAACAGAGAGAGAGAGATTCAAAATACCCAGAAACAAAGAGAGAGAGAGATACAAAATACCCAGAAACAGAGAGAGAGGGAGATTCAAAATACCCAGAAACAAAGAGAGAGAGAGATACAAAATACCCAGAGACAGGAGAGAATCAAAAAACACAGAGACAGAAAGAGAGATTAAAATTCTTGAGAGAGATAGAGAGAAAGATTTGAAGTATCCAGAGAAAGGAAGAGATTAAAATACCCAGAGACAGAGAGAGATATAAAATACCCAGAGATAGAGAGAGAGTTTCAAAATACCCACAGATAGGGAGAGGTTCAAAATACCCACAGGCAGAGAGAGATTCAAAATACCCAGAGACAGAGAGATAATCAAAATACCCTGAGAGAGAGAGAGAGAAATTGCCAATGTAATTCCACCCAGCTAACCGCGAATGAGCCCTCAACCATACTCTTAACTTGAGCCTTAAAGATTGTACAGTAATGCTACACTAACAAAGTTTTTTGAGATTGGTGCTGAATCCAAGAGTCAAGGTTTGTCTCGAATCCAAGACAGTCAAGTCTTTCAGCAATATTCACAGAATCACAGAATATTCCAGTGCTGAAGAGGCCGTTTGGCCCATCGTGTCTACACTGACACATGTAATGCCCCGACCTGCCCACCTAGTCCCCATTGCCAGCACTTGGCCCATAGCCTTGAATGTTATGGCGTGCCAAGTACTCATTCAGGTACTTTTTAGAGGATGTGAGGCATTCCACCTCCACCACCCTCCCATCCCTTCACCACCCTCTGAGTAAAAATGTTTTCCCTCAGATCCGCCCTAAACCTCCCATCCCTCACTTTTAACTTGTGTCTCCTTATAACTGACCTCATCAAGTAAGGGGAATAGCTGCTGTCTATCCACCTATCCATGCCCCTCATGATCTTGAACATCTCAATCAGGTCACCCCTCAGTCTTCTCTGCTCCAACAAAAACAACCCAAACCTATCCAACCTCTCTTTATAACTTAAATTTTCCACCCCAGGCAGCATCCTAGTGAATCTCCTATATTGTGGTGACCAAAACTGCACACAGTACTCAAGCTATGGCCTCACCAAAGTTCTACACAATTCCATCATGATCTCTCTGCTTTTGTAATCTATACTCTGATTGATAAAGATGAGTGTGCCAAATGCCTTTTTAATCACTCTATTTACCTGCCTTTCTGCCTTCAAAGATATATGGACAGACATACCAAGGTCCCTTTGTTCTCCAGAATTTCCCAGTGTCAGACCTTTCATAGTATACTTCCTTGTCAAATTATTCCTTCCAAAGTGCATAGCCTCACACTTTTTGGAGTTAAATTCCATCTACCTCCTTTGAGCCCATTTGACCATCTCATCTACATCTTCCTGTAACTCAAGACACTCAACCTCACTATTCACCATCCAGCCAATCTTTGTGTCATTGACAAACATACTGATCCTATATCCCACATAGTCATCTGAATCATTTATATAAATGATGAATAACAGGGGGCCCAGCACTGTTACTGGTCATTGGCCTCCAGTCACTAAAGCAGCCATCTGTCACTACCCTCTTTCTCCTACCACTAAGCCAATTATGAATCCGCCTTGTCCCCGCTCAGAAAGGACAGTAGGACTAGAGGGCACAGCCTCAAGATAAAGGGGGGGCGGTTTAGAACGGAGTTGAGAAGGAACTTCTTCACTCAAAGGGTGGTGAATCTCTGGAATTCTCTGCCCATTGAAGTGGTGGAGGCTGCCTCGCTAAATATTTTTAAGACGCGGGTTGATAGGTTTTTGATAAGAGAGGGGATTAAGGGTTATGGGGAGAGGGCGGGAAAGTGGAACTGAGCCACGACAGATCAGCCATGATCTTATTGAATGGCGGGGCAGGCTCGAAGGGCTAGATGGCCTACTCCTGCTCCTATTTCTTATGTTCTTATATCACCCACCTTGTCATATCCCATGTGCATTAGCCTCTTAATAAGTCTCCCAAGTGGGACTTTGATGAAATCCATGTAAACTACATTAGTCACACTACACTCATGCACACACTTGGTTACATGCTCAAAAAATTCAATCAAATTTGTTAGGCGTGACCTCACTCTGACTATCCTTGATCAAACCTTATCTCCCCAAATAGAGGTTGATTCTCTCCTTCAGAATCTTCTCCAGTAGTTTCCCAACCATGGATGTGAGACTCACTGGTCTGTAATTTCCTGGCTTGTCTTGACAACCTTTCTTAAATAGTGGGACCACATTAGATGTTCGCCAGTTATCTGGCACCTCCCTGGTGAACACAATAAGAAGTCTCACAACACCAGGTTAAAGTCCAACAAGACTTTAACCTGGTGTTGTGAGACTTCTTACTCTGTTTACCCCAGTCCAACGCCGGCATCTCCACATCATGATCTCCCAGGGAGGAATTAAAAATTTGGGACAGAGCCCCTGCAATTCCCTCCCTTGCCTACCTTAACAGCCTGAGACACAATTCATCCAGACCTGGAGATTTGTTCACTTTTAAGGCCCCAATTCCATGGGATCCAGGGTGAGGTATCTAAATAGATACAAAATTGGCTTCTTGACAGAGGGTGGTTGTAGAGTGTTGTTTTTCAAACTGGAGGCCTGTGACCAGCAGTGTGCCTCAGGGATCAGTGCTGGGTCCACTGTTATTTGTTATTTATATTAATGATTTGGATGAGAATATAGGGGGCATGGTTAATAAGTTTGCAGATGACACCAAGATTGGTGGCATGGTGGACAGTGAAGAAAGTTATCTCCAGTTGCAACAGGATCTTGATCAATTAGGCCAGTGGGCTGATGAATGGCAGATGGAGTTTAATTTAGACAAATGTGAGGTGATGCATTTTGGTAGATTGAATAAAGGCAGTACTTGCTCAGTTAATGGTAGGGCGTTGGGGAGAGTTACAGAACAAAGAGATCTAGGGGTACATGTTCATAGCTCCTTGAAAGTGGAGGCACAGGTGGACAGAGTAGTGAAGAAGGTATTTGGCATGCTTGGTTTCATCGGTCAGAACATTGAATACATGGGGTGGGATGTCTAATTAAAGTTGTAGAGGACCACACTTGGAATACTGTGTGCAATTCTGGTTACCCTATTATAGAAAGGATATTATTAAACTAGAAAGAGTGCAGAAAATGTTTACTAGGATTCTACCAGGACCTGATGGATTGAGTTATAAGGAGAGGCTGAATAGACTGGGACTTTTTCTCCAGAAAGTAGGAGGCTGAGGGGTGACCTTATAGAGGTCTATAAAATAATGAAGGGCATAGACAAGGTAGATAGTCAAATTCTTTTCCCAAAGGTAGGGGAGTCTAAAACTAGAGGGCATAGGTTTAAGGTGAGAGGGGAGAGATATAAAAGTGTCCAGAGGTGCAATTTTTTTCACACAGAGGGTGGTGAGTGTCCGGAACAAGCTGCCAGAGGTAGCAGTAGAGGCGGGTACAATGTTATGTTTTAAAAAGCATTCAAACAGTTACATAGGTAAGATGAGTATAGAGGGATATGGGCCAAATGTGGGCAATTGGGATTAGTTTAGGGGTTTTAAAAAAAAGGACGGCATGGACATGTTGGGCCGAAAAGCCTGTTTCCATCTCTATATGTCTATAACTCGATGATAAGTTTCTCTAGAGCCTCACAGTCTCAAGTTCCATAACTACCTCCTAATTTTCATTGGTGAGATTCTGTTCTACCTAGTGCAGTTTTAAAATGCAATTAAAAATTTATTTATTTATAAATTTCAACTTCTAACCAAGATGTCCTAATCTTTGCACCAGTAGAATTTGTTAGAAGTGAATGATAAGCAGAGCATTTATTTGTGGGGCTGTAGAATCATAGAACCCTTACAGTGCAGAAGGAGACCATTCAGCCCAACAAAACTCACAAACTCTGCAAATGATCATCTTCGTAAAAAGTCTGACAACACCAGGTTTTAGTCTGACCGATTTATTTGATAGTAAACGCACAAGCTTTCGGGGTTAGTCCCTTCGTCAGGTGAATGGAGAGTTTTGGCCTCAGACAGAGCATATAAAGCACAGACAGTTTAGAGATTACTGATTAGAATGCGAATCTTTACACCTAACCTGCTGTTCAAGTCCTAAAGTGGCCAACAACGTGTGTGGAAGGAGCACTGATCACAGGTTAAAGAGATGTGTATTGTCTCCAGACAGTATAGTGAGTGAGGTTTTGCAAACCCAGGCAAGTCACGGGGGTTACAGATAGCGCGACATGAACCCAAGATCCTTGTTGAGACCGTCTTCATGTGTGTGGAACTTGGCTATCAGTCTCTGTTCAGCGACTCTGCGCTGTTGTGTGTCGTGAAGGCCGCCTTGGAGAATGCTTACCCGAAGGTCAGAGGCTGAATGCCCATGACCACTGAAGTGTTTGCCAACAGGAAGGGAACAGTCTTGCCTGGTGATTGTCGAGCGAAGTTCATTCATCCGTTGTTGTAGCGTCTGCATGGTCTCCCCAATGTACTATGCTTCGAGCTGTGTTTACCCCAGTCCAACGCCGGCACATCCGCATAATGATCATCTTACCCAGGCCCACACCACTCCACCCAATCCCTGCAACCCCACATATTTGCCCTGCTAATCCCCTTAACCAACACACCCTGGGACACTAAAGGGCAATTAACATGGCCAATCCACCTAACCCGTACTTATTTAGATTGTGGGAAGAAACCAGAGTAAACCCATGCAGATATGGGGAGAATGTGCAAACTCCACACGGACAGTATGGTCCTGTCTACAAGAATTCTTCAATGCAATTCGCTCTTTACTCTGCTTGATGACATCACTGCTTCCAGACTCCTGGAATCTCCTTGGCATGGTGCCAGATTCAAAATAATCACTCAAACTTTGCTCTCAAGATCAGTTAGGCCAAATATCATGGTTTGAAATTGAGCTTGTCTGGCCTAGCTGAATTCTGCACAATGGCTATCTCTCTATTTCTTTCCTGTTACACTTACTCCCTTTTTCTGGGCATGTATCCCAGCCATATATTTCCCCTATGTAGTTTCTTTCCTCCATCTTCCCTATTCTCTTTCTGAATTTGTCAATAAATGACTGAGAGCCATGTTTATTAATAATGTCGGAGGTCCTGTCAGCCCACTGAAGAAACTTAACAACAGAACCTCAGTCTGTCATGAGGCAAGTAACATTTATGTCATTACAGACATATCTCCCAGATCTTTAACAGTACCACCATTTCTGATTACCCAAAAATTATCATCTCAGGTTCTCCCGCTTAACTGGACTAGCCATGCGGCTACATCAGCACGGCAGTTCGGTTACGCTCACTCCCTGATGACTCAAAAGTCATATATAGTAGTTATATGAGTACAGAGTGAGGCTATTTGACCTGTCAACCCCGTGCCTGCTCTCTAAAGAAATCATATTAGTTCCATTCGCCTGTCACTCTATCACCATAGCCCTCAAGTTTATTTCGCTCAAATGCCCATCCAATTTCCTTCTGAAATCATTCATCATTGCTTCTTGTAGACAGTCTGTTCCAAGTCACTGCCACTTGCTGTGCAAAATAGTTTTCCTCATGACACCCCTCCCCCACCCTCACTCTATTCTCATGGTCCTATGTATCTCTTGTCCAAAACCTTAATTCGGTCTTGGTGCCATTAGATTTTTTGTCTACCTTACCTAATCCTGAGATAGAGGGCAACTCCAACTGTGCTTGCAGTACTTCCTCAGTACCGCAGTGGAGCGCCAGCTTAGATTCTTGTTTCAAATCTTTGGAGTGAGACAGGGAGGGTAATTTTCTGATTCAAAGGTGCAAACAACTGACATTCCATCATGATGACTGGCTCAAAATCATGGAACTCACTTCCTAATAGAAGAAACTATCTTCTATGTTTCTATGTAACTCATTCTTTAACAGCGCTGTGGGTGTGCCTGCAGCACTGTAGGTGTACCTTCAACACTGTGGGTGGAGCGGTTCAAGAAGGCGACCCATATGAACGTAAGACATAGGTGTAGGAGTAGGGCATTTGGTCCCCTCTAGTCTGTTTCACCATTCAATAAGATCTGATGGTCGCCACCAGTCCACTATCCAACTGTTCCCCATAATCTGTGATTCACTTGTTGATGAAAAATCTAATTCTACTTGAATATTTTCAAAGATCCTGCCTCCACTACTCTCTGAATGAGAGAATTCCAAAGATTAGTGACCATTTGAGAAAAGAAATGGCTCCTTATCACCATTAGATAAAGAAGCAGAAGTAGGAAATTCAGCTCATTTGCACCTGCTCTGCTATTCAATGAGATCATGACTGATCTGTTACGGTAATCCTCAACTCCATTTTCCTGCCTTGATTCCTTTATAATTGTAATATAACCTCCCCACTTTTGAATTCAATTTGCCTCAGAATAAATGACAACATTCTATTAGCTTTCTTAATAACTTGTTGAACCTGTATCCCAGACTTGGCAATCTATGTACCAGGACACCCAAATCCCTTTGCACCCACTGAGTTCTGCAATCTCTCATCATTTAGAAAATAAGAATGGACTTTTCACCTTTGTCCATGTTTGCCAGATTTTTGCTCACTCGCCTATCAACTTTTTGTAGCCTCCTTACATCCTCTTCACGTACTCATCCAGAAATCTCTTGAAAGACCCTATCGAATTTGCCTCCACCACCACCGATGGCAGCCGATTCCACTCACCCACCACCTTCTGAGTGAAAAACTTACCCCTGATATCTCCTCTGTACCTACTCCCCAGCACTTCAAACCTGTGTCCTCTCGCAGCAACCATTCCAGCCCTTGGGAAAATCCTCTGGGAATCCACCCGGTCTATACCTCTCAACATCTTATACACTTCTATCAGGTCACCTCTCATCCTTCGTCTAAGGAGAAAAGACCAAGCTCCCTCAACTTATCCTCATAAGGCATGCCACCCAATCCAGGCAACATCCTTGTAAATCTCCTCTGCACTCTTTCAATAGCTTCCACGTCCTTCCTGTAATGAGGCAACCAGAACTGAGCACAGTATTCCAAGAGAGGGTCTTTTAAAGCTGCAACATTATCTCCCGACTTCGAAACTCAATCCCTCAATTGATGAAGGCCAGTACTTCATACGCCTTCTTAACTACATCCTCTACCTGCGAGGCCGATTTAAGAGTCCTATGGACCTGGACCCCAAGGTCCTTCTGATCCTCTACCCTGCTAAGAGTCTTACCCTTGATATTATATTCCTTCATCCCATTTGACCTGCCAAAATGGAGCACCACATATTTATCCGGGTTGAAGTCCACCTGCCACTTCTCCGCCCAGCCTTGCATCCTATGTATGTCTCGCTGCAACCTCTGACATCCGTCCAAACTATCTACAACACCACCAACCTTCGTTGGTAAATAAAAACCTTTTATTTATATTCTGTCCCATCTTTTGACCTGCCAACTGTCTTGGCACAATCGTATGCTTTTTCTTTAAGTTTAATGCTTATTTTGTTTTGGTTAACCACAAATGGTGAATCCTCCACTTAGATGTTTTCCTTTGGAATTCAATGGTCTGCTACACCTCCTTAACAATAGATTGCAGCATTTTCGCAATGACAGACGTCAAGCTAGCTGCCCTACAGTTTCCTGCTTCCTGTCTCCCAGCCTTTCCTGAATAGAGATATTACATTTGTAGTTTTTCAATCCATTGGGACCTCAGCAGAATCCAGGGAATTTTGGAAGATTATAACAAAGGCATCCACTGTCTCACTAGCCACCAATTGTGAGACCCTGGGATACAGACCAGGGGACTTTGTTGGCCTTAAATCCCATGAGTTTTTCACCTACTTCCGATCTAGTGATTGTTTTAACTTCTTCGTCCCTTTGACAAATGAATGAAACCAAGTCGAGGCATATATATATAAAAAAGCAGGAGCAGATAGACAGTAGAGTTTGTTTCCTATTGAATATAGCAGGGGAGATGGGTATTGTTCGCTGTAGTTGTGGATGGGCAGTATTTGAGTGGAGAATGGGAGATGCAATGTAATCCTTTTGGGACAGAGTCTAATAGGATTAGAGGATTAGAGTGGGAGGTGCACTTGTCTCAAGGTGTCAGAGTCGCTCCATTTCTGTGTTATCTCCCTCTCTGTGTCAGTGTCTGGGTGAGAGTGTAGCTCCTCTCTCTGTGTGCTGGGTCCGGGCTGCAGACACTGATGGCCGGGTCTAGCTGGACTTGGCTTGTCCGGGCGATGTTACAGCTCCGGGGCTCACTGTCACCCCAGGAGCAGGACGCAGCTCCGGCTGCGGAGCGGGGCCCGGGCTCTCCCCATGCCGATTGGATGGGGAACCTGCCGCACTCACTCAGCGCCCTGCCCCTCGCCAATCTGGCCGTGCCAGGTAAGGGGGAACCGGAACAGCAAGATCCCACTCAGCCTGGGGGAGCGGATTCGGGCAGGCGATCGGGATCCGGGATCGCAGTTTAACCTGGGTTGTGTCGGGTCTGCTTTGGGTTTGGAGGCTAAGGGTTTATCTGGGTTTGTGCCCGGTGGGCTGGGGGTGTGTCTGGCTGTGTCTGGGAGCGTCTGGGAATTGTGTCTGGGTTTGGGCAGACTGGGGGCTGGGTGTTGTGTCTGGGGGCTGGGTTTGGGGGGGCTGGGTGTTGTGTCTGGGGGCTGGGTGTTGTGTCTGGGGGCTGGGTTTGGGGGGGCTGGGTGTTGTGTCTGGGGGCTGGGTTTGGGGGGGCTGGGTGTTGTGTCTGAGGATGGATGTTGTACCTGGGGGCTGGGTGTTGTGGCTAGGGGCTGGGTTTGGGGGGGTTGGGTGGAGTTTGGGGCTGGGTTTGGGGGACTGGGTGTTTGTTGTGTCTGGGGGCTGGGTTTGGAGGGCTGGGTGTTGTGTCTGGGTGTTGTGTCTGAGGATGGATGTTGTACCTGGGGGCTGGGTTTGGGGGGGCTGGGTGTTGTGTCTGGGGGCTGGGTTTGGAGGGCTGGGTGGAGTTTGGGGCTGGGTTTGAGGGGCTGGGTGTTGTGTCTGGGTGTTGTGTCTGAGGATGGATGTTATGCCTGGGGGTGGATGTTGTGTCTGGGGGCTGGGTTTTGGGGGGCTGGGTGTTGTGTCTGGGGGCTGGGTTTGGAGGGCTGGGTGGAGTTTGGGGCTGGGTTTGGGGGGCTGGGTGTTGTGTCTGGGGGCTGGGTTTGGGGGGGCTGGGTGTTGTGTCTGGGGGCTGGGTTTGGGGGGGCTGGATGTTGTGTCTGGGGGCTGGGTGTTGTGTCTGGGGGCTGGGTGTTGTGTCTGGGGGCTGGGTTTGGGGGGGCTGGGTGGTGTTTGGGGCTGGGTTTGGGGGACTGGGTGTTGTGTCTGGGGGCTGGGTTTTGGGGGGCTGGGTGTTGTGTCTGGGGGCTGGGTTTGGGGGGGCTGGGTGTTGTGTCTGGGGGCTGGGTTTGGGGGGGCTGGGTGGTGTTTGGGGCTGGGTTTGGGGGACTGGGTGTTGTGTCTGGGGGCTGGGTTTTGGGGGGCTGGGTGTTGTGTCTGGGGGCTGGGTTTTGGGGGACTGGGTGTTGTGTCTGAGGATGGATGTTGTACCTGGGGGCTGGGTGTTGTGGCTAGGGGCTGGGTTTGGGGGGGCTGGGTGGTGTTTGGGGCTGGGTTTGGGGGACTGGGTGTTGTGTCTGGGGGCTGGGTTTGGGGGGGTTGGGTGTTGTGTCTGGGGGCTGGGTTTTGGGGGACTGGATGTTGTGTCTGGGGGCTGGGTTTGGGGGGGCTGGGTGGAGTTTGGGGCTGGGTTTGGGGGACTGGGTGTTGTGTCTGGGGGCTGGGTGTTGTGTCTGGGGGTGGATGTTGTGTCTGGGGACTGGGATCAGGCTTCTCAATACATTATGAGGATATTTTCTTTCATCAGCAGGTTGTGAATGTTTGGAACTCTTCCCAGATGAAGGCGTGTACGTTGAAAATTTTAAAGGCAGGGTGAATAGATTGTTGCTAAGCATGGAGGTGAAAGATTATCAGGAATGGGAGAGAATGCAGTGTTGAGACCACAGTCAAATCTGCCATGAACTTACTGAATGGTGGATCAGACTTAAGGAGCTGAATGGTTTACTCCTGTTCCTAATTCACCTGTCCTTAGGAAAGTGGAGAGTATTCCATTACACTCCTGACTTGTGCGTTGTGGTCAGGCTTTGGAGAGTCAGGAAGTGAATTACTCTCTGGAGGATTCCCAGTCTCTGAGCTGCTTGGTAACCACAGTATTTATTTAGCTAGTTCAGTCCAGATTCTGATCAATGGGGCTATAATGTTGGAAACATTTCACACAGTAAGATCCTGTTAAAACAATGAGGCAAATAACCAGGTAATCTGTTTTGTAATGTTGATGCAACTTCTGTTTTTTTTGTACCATTTGTACACTGAGGAGTGAATTTAAACCTTTAAATCCAGCAGTCTGAGTCTGGTTATAGTTCCTGGCATGATTAATTGCAAGATGTACAAGCCATCATTCAGCACAGACACCAACATGCAGCGTCTGTGTCAGAACACAATCACTTCTGTCTGAAACACGTTTTCTAACATCTGGTTACAGTCTGGAGATGGTCAGGATGTCACAGGGCAAAGAGCAGGAACTCTGAGGGCAAAGGTCAGGAGCCCAGAGTGTGAATGTGTCTGTTCCCTGAACTTGGGGCTGTGAATGTGTGCGCCTGTATCTGTGTATAACCGGTGAATGTGTGTGTTACCTGAATTTGGGAATATGTCTGTGTGTGTGTGTGTGTGTGTGTGTGTGTTCAAAGTGTGAGTGTCTGAACTTGGGAATGTGTGTGTTCAGAGTGTGAGTGTCTGAAATTGGGAGTGTGTGTGTGTGTTCCTGAACTTGGGAATGGGCGTGTTCGAGTGTGAGTGTCTGAATTTGGGAGTGTGTGTCTGTGAATGTTCGAAGTGTCTGAATTTGGGAGTGTGTGAATTTATGTTATGTGAGCAGTCGACTGGCAATCTGTGCTCCATGATCCTGTGAGATTACATGTTGCTAGGCCCTGGATTCACTCTACAATTGACTGAATTAAATTATACACTCCTGACAAACTGCTGGCTATGTTCTGTCCTCCAGTGCAACCAATCAGAAGTCTTGTCCAGCCTATATTTAACGTAAATGAATGCTGCTGAATGTGTTTAAATATCAGTGCACTGACAGGTCCATAGCTACTTCCCCCTCTGGGAAACCCAGCTGGTTTTTCTGTAAGTAAAAAGGTGGTATCAAACTGAAAGAAAAAACAGCTATCCAAAGGTGTGTGTCAGACCAGGAGATTGGACAAAATGTAAAGAACAGCAAAGAAAGTTTCAAAGATTAAGAAAGAAGGAGAAATTAGAGTTCGAGAGGAAGTTAGCTAAAAATATAAAAATGATAAGAGTTTCTGCAGGAAATTAAAAGGGAATGGATTCAGTGAGGTCTGAGTTAGCCTCACAGAGACCGAATTGTGAATTAATAATGGTAAATAAGGAAATGGTGGATCAATTGAACAGATATTTTCTGGAGAGGACACGTAACAGAAATAAATCTGAAGCAGGAAGTGAAAAAGGAGGAGGAAGTTAAAATCAAGTACAATTACTCGGGAACGGTACTGAGAAAAACATTGGAAGTCTAAGTGCCCAGGTCCTGACAGATTTCATAGAATAATAGGTCCCTAGTACAGAAGGAGGCTATTCAGCCTGTTGAATCTCTATCAACCACAATCACACCCAAGCCCTATCCCCACCACCCCACACATTTACCCTCCTAATCTCCCAGACACTAGGCTTAAATTAGCATGGCCAATCAACCTAATTTGCACATCTTTGGACTGTGAGAGGTATCCAGAGCACCTGGAGGACACCCACGCGGAGAAAATGCAAACTCCACACAGACAGTGACCCGAGGCTGGAATTGAACCTGGGTCCCTGGTGCTGTGAGGCAGCAGTGCTAACCACTGTGCCACCCATTTCAATAAGATTTCATCGTAGAGTGTTAAATGAAGTGACTTTGGAGATTGTAGATGTATTGGTTTTAAGTTTCCAACATTCCTGGATTCCAGAAAGGTCCCATCAGATTGGAAAATAGCAAATGTGACACCTCGATTGAAGAAAGGCAGGTGATAGAGAGCAATAAATTACAGGCCAGTTAGCTTAACATCTACCATAGGGAAATTGCTGGAATCTCTTCTTAAGGAGGATACATGGGAAAACCCAATGTAATCAGGCAGTCTGCATGGTTTTGCAAAATGGAAATCATGTTTGACTAATTTATTAGATTTCTCTGAGTATGCAACAAGTAACATGGATAAAGGGGAACCTGTGGATATGCTGTACTGGGATTTCCAGAAGACATTTGACAAGGTGCTGCACAAAGGTTATTATGCAAAATAAGAGCTCATTGTGTATGGGGTAATACAGGAGAGGATTGGTTACCAAACAGGAAATGGAGAATCGGGATAAATGAGTGGTTTTCTGGTTGGCAAAATGTGGCAAGCGGAGTGTCACAGGGATCCATGCTGGGACCACAACTATCGGCAATTTATATCAATGACTTTAACGAAGGGACGAAATGTACAGTTGCTAAATTTGCTGATGACATAAAAAATAGATTGGAAAGTAAGTTGTGAAGAGGGCATAAGGAGTTATGTTAAGGAGATAGGTTAAGTGAGTGGAAAAAAAATGGCAAATGAAGTGTAATTTGAGAAAATGTGAACTTGTCCACTTTGACCAGAAGAACATAAAACAGTATATTGTTTAAATGGAGGGAGATTGGAGAACTCAGATACAGAGAGATCTAGGTGTCCTGGTGCATGAATTAGGAAAAAGTTGTATGCAAGTGCAGCAAGTGATTAGGAAGGCATAGAAACATACAGTAGGAGTAGGCCTTTTGGCCCTTTGAGCCTGCTGCATCATTCATTTTGACCATGGCTGATCATCAAATTCAATATTCTAATTCCCCCTTCCCTGCCAAGGCAAATTGAATGTTGGTGCTTATTGCAAGGGGAATAGAAAATGTAAGTAGCAATGTTTTGTTACAGTTGTACAGGGTATTGGCGAGGCCATCTTTAGAGTTCTGTGTACAGTTTTGGGCTCCTAATTTAAGAAACTATATAGATAAAGTTGAAGCAGTCCAGAGAAGGTTCACTTGATTGACTTCCAGGTCTGGGGATGGGGTGGTTTGGGGGAGAGGGGCGGGTCGGGGGTGGTTATCCTATGAAGACAGGTTGGGCCTGTGTCCATTGGAGATGAGAAGAAATCGAGTTGATGTTATTGAGACATACAAGATCCTGAGGGGACTTGACAGGGTGTGTGCTGAGTGGATGCGAAGACTAGAACAGTTTAAAAATAAATGGTCTTTGGTTGAAGCGGGAGATGAGAAGAAATGTTTTCTCTGAGGATTGTGAAGCTTTGGAACTCTCTTTCCCAAAGAGCTGTGGAGACAGGGTCGTTGAGTATTTTGGAGGTAGAGGGATTCTTGACTAACAAAGGAGGCAAAGGTTATTGAGGGCCATGATTCTATTGAATGACAAAACAGAATCAAGGAACTGGCTCGTGCTCCTAATTTGTATGTTTGTTTGCTCGTGTATACTCCTGCCACCTTGATTCAGATTGTCCCCCTGGCAGCTGCTGCTGTCAGGCTCTCCAGTCAGCAACCTCCATAGCTCTATTAATCTGCAAGCCCGCATACCCCGCATGGCCTCCTGACCATGACCAACTCTCCCCTGGCCTTTCCTCCACGCCTATTCCATGCCTTGTCCCATCCAAGTCCAGCTTAAGCAAGGTTGTGTACAAGTTCATTAAACTATGCCAGTACTTTTATTGATTTGTGTATCTGTACTATGTGAATCCTGTCGGTATCTTACATAGAGTGTATGTATGTGTGACAGACTATATGAATGTGTGACAGGCGCATCAAATGCCCAGACATACATGTCCTTCATCATTGGTGCTCAATTCTTCTTCCTTATCAGTTAGGATGTTACTCAGAATCACTCTCTGTTGACCCATACTTTCTTGAAGAAGTTAACTTGCTTAATTTTCTCCTGGTTAATCAATGTTTTTAGTTTTAAAATTGTTCTCAAATCCCTCCATGGCTGCAGCCCTCCCTGCCTCTGTAATCTTCTCCAGCCTACAACCCTCTGAGATATCAGCGCTCCTCTAATTTTGACCTCTTGGACATTCTCATTGGTAGCTGTGTCTTCAGTTTCTGAGGCCCAAAGCTTTGGAATTCCTCCCCTATACTTCTCCACTTCACTTTCCCCCCTTTAAGACGCTCAGTAATACTTGCCTCTCTGACTGAGTTTTTGATTAGCTGACTGAATATCTTTTTATGGGTCAGCATGCTTTATTATATAAGCAAAATACTATGGATGCTGTAATCTGAAACATGAACAGAGAACGCTGGAAAAACTCAGCAGGTCTGGCAGCTTCTATCAGGAGGGAAACACAGTTAATGTTTAAGTCATTGACCCATCATCAGAATTTTGTCAGACTCGAAACATTAACTCTGTTTCTCTCCTGATAAAAGCAGTCAGCGGCTGAGCTTTTCCAGCGTCCTCTGTTCTTGGGAAGCACCTTGCGATATTTCATTAAGTTAAAATGCTATATAAATATCAGTTGTTCTTGGAATCAAAAATGTCTTAACTAAAGTTGATGTCATGGGTGTAAATGTGGTTTAATGTTTGCACAAAGAAATTTCTAACGCTTTGCTTGAAAATACTTCTTAATTGCTTTGTTTCTTATTGGCTGTCTTGTTGAAACTATTTTTGCAGATGACACATTTGGTGTTGTCAGAAGCAATTAGAAATGAGATTATCTAAATCCCACATTGAGTGGTGTCATTAAAGCAATGGCCATCTGCTCTGGAATACTCTAGGAACTGCAAACACGTTCAGACAGCTGATATAGTGCAAACTGCGATGTCTTTTTGTATGTTAAAGCAGTCATAGGCTCAACTTGTCCATGCCGCCCAGGTTTTACCACTAAACTAGTCCCAGTTGCCTGCGTTTGGCCCATATCCCTCTATACTTTTTAAGTGTAAGTGCTTTTTAAAAAACAAAATTGTACGTGCCTCTACTACTACTCTGGCAGTTCATTCCAGACATTCACTACCCTCGTAATGAAAAAACTGCCCCTCTGGACCCTCTTGTATCTCATCTTAAACCGATGCCCTCTAGTTTTAGATTCCCCTTCCTAGTTTTAAGGCAAAGCCAGATGGATTCTTTGTTATCTTGCGGTGAAAGGTTATTGAATTATGAGGAGCTCAGTAAGGTGCTTGAGGGACAGTAACTTGGAATTGAACAAATTTCGGCTCCCACCGCAGGCCCTCTGGAAAGTAAAAATTGTCTCATGGGCAGTGGCACGCAGGAAGGCAATGTTCAAACCCTGTCCCTTGCCCACACCCCTCCCTGCTACCCCCTCCCAAACAGGCAATTGAAAATCCAGCTATAATTCGGATAAAATGGATTGTTAAGGAAGAAGCTACAGATCTGTGTTCTGTCCGTCTTTCATTGGCCTCATGTTTATAGATCATTGAGATTGAGTTGGTGCCTCAACAGTCAGACCCTTTCTGTCCGAACCTCTTCCTGAAACCTGTTTGAAAACCATGACATTGTCCTCTCACTTTGCCATTTGATGTGTCTGAAATACTGGGGCACTGTATGACCTTCCCACATTCTTAGCTGTGTTCTGTGTAACCTGTACACTTCATTTATCACACATTGTGTATTGTGCTGGTGTAGATTCTTCATTAAGAATTACATTTTTATTCTTCAGTGAATCAGTATTTTTAAGCAATATTTTAACCAATTGTCTCACTGTTATAGGATGAGATATAAATGATGTAGGATGAATTATTTTAAATGCTGTATTGATTATCACTGTTAGAAAAATGACAGGCAGTTATTCCAGTGTTTTCAAGGCTACTCCCCTTAACCATCCAAAGCTCTGCTGTCCTGAACCACACCTGGTCCAATTCACCATTCCCCACTGAACTCGCTGACCTCCCAGTAGGATTGGAGATGCTCATCCGTATGTTCAAATCCGTCCATGATCTCTGCCCTTCTTCATCTGCGCACCCTTCTGAGAACTCCAATTCTGGCCTCTTGTGCATTTTGCTCCATCATTGGTGGCCTTGCCTTCAGCTGTCAGGGGCCTAAGCTTGAAAATGTCCTCTCTAAACCTCTTTGTCACTTCCCATTCTTCCTTTGAGACCTTTTGGTCATTTATTCTAATATCTCCGAAGAAGTGCGGGTTAGGTAGATTGGCCATGCAAAATTGACCCTTTGTGTCAGAGGGATTAGCAGAGTATATACGTGGGGCTATGGGGATAGGGTCTGGGTGGAATTGTTGCAGGGCAGGCCTGGAGGGCCGAATGGCCTCCTGCACTGTCGGATTCTATGATCCCCTTGTCAGATTACATTCCTGTGAATCCTCTTAGGGACATAATTCTGCATTAAAGCCACTAACTAAATCAAGGTTTGCTGTTCTGGGCACCTGAATGGTATGAGCATTAATTTACATTTAGTCCTGGGACTTGAGAGCTATGGCTGCAGAGAGTTGTCTTCCTTTAGACACACCGGCCTAATAATTTGACGGTGACTGTTAGGTGATCCAAGTTGATTGGTGAAGCAAGAATAGAGACAATGAGCTTTTCATTATTTACAGAGTTTGACTTGTTCAGTCTCCTTCCATTCAATCTGGTGTCTCAGCCATCCCTTATTTATATTGACTTGTTCAGTTTCACAGCCGTCCTCCCATTCACCCCAGCTATTCCCCAGTTCTTTTGAAAAACACAAGAAACCAGTTAAGTAAAATCACAGTAACAGAACTAAGAACTCCTGATGTGGTGCTGTAACAAAACCAAAACTGTAAAGGAAATGTATCTAATTAAATTAAATGTCATTTCTAGGGCTGACAACATTTTCAAGGCCTTGCAGTCTGTCCCCTATTTATATGCGCTCAAAGACAATTAATATCCATCGCCTGTTTCTTTTAACTGTAACAATGTATTTGACAAGACAGTAATAATGACAACCTCTAAGTGGGATTGGCCTCACTCTTTGGATAGCCTGTATCCTCATCCTTGGAGGCAGAAGCAGCTATATGATTGGGTTGGTGTGGTTCCTGGCCTCTTGTCTTTTCTCCTCGCGGTGCTGGTGATCAGAGTAGTGAACAATCCGGGAGAGTGGCTGGGGAGGAGGGGGAGGATGACACCTCTGGCAAGTGATCAGAGTTGAGCCAAGGGCAGAGGACAGAGTTTGCAGCCATTTTGACATTATGGGTGGCACAGCGGCTAGCACTGCTACCTCCCAGTGTCAGGGACACGGGTTCAATCCCGGCCTTGGGTGATTGTGTGGAGTTTGCATGTCCTGCCATTGTCTTTGTGAGTTTCTACCCTGTGATCCGGTTTCCTCCCTGTAAGAGGAACTTTCTGGGGTGACCCTTCGGAGGGGCGGGGGGAGGGGGGATGCTCAGCTGAACTCAACCAATATGGAGACCCCGAAAGACAGCATGCGGTTAAAGAGCTGAAAGAGGTTTATGCTAATGCATGCATCTGGAGAAAAGATAGTCAGCTAGCAACAGCTACACTTTCTGCCGTAACAGTACAAGTGTGAGATTGATATACTCTTCTGAACACTTCGATTTCCCAGACAACTTGTTATGTAAACTGGAGGGTCCAGCTACAATATTACACATTATTCTCTTAGCTAATAACACTCTACTTATCACCAGAATTAGGAGATCATTCATCCACTGCCCTCTCTATACTCCATTGTCTCAAAAGAATTTGGTCTGTCTACCGCTGTCTAATTCCCATCATGTTGAGCAGTTAGATTGCCCATTGGCCAAGGTTTGCAAAACACATTAAGAATATGGCTTGACCACAGAAGACAGAGGTAGGGGTGGAAGGATGTTTCTCTGAATGGAGGTCTGTAACTACTGGTGTTCTGCAGTGATTAGTGCTGGGACCTTTGCTGTTTGTAATTTTTATAAATGACTTGGAAGAAAATATAGCTGGTCTGAGTAGCAAGTTTGCAGATGATACTAAGATTGGTGGAGTTGCGGATAGCAATGAAGATTGTCAGAATACAGCAGGATATAGATAGACTGGAAAATTGGGCGGAGAAATGGCAGATGCAATTTAATCCTGACAGATGTGAGGTTGCTGCATTTTGGTAGATCTAATTCAAGTGGGAGCTATAAAATAAATGGCAGAACCATCAGGAGCATAGACACACAGAGATCTGAGAGTATAAGTCCACAGATCCTTAAAAGTGGCAGCACAAGTGGAAAAGGTGGTAAAGGAAGCATATGGCATGCTTGCCTTTATTGGACAGGGCACTGAGTATAAAAGTTGGCAAATTATGCTACAGTTGTATAAAACACTGGTTAGGCCACATTTGGAATACTGTCTCCAAATCTGGTTACCACACAACCAGAAGGACGTGGAGGTTTTGGAGAGAGTGCAAAAAGGGGTTTACCAGGATGTTGCCTGGTATGGAGGGCATTAGCTATAATGAGAGATTGAGTAAACTGGGATTGTTTTCCCTGGAAAGATGGAGGCTGAGGGGCAACCTGGTAGAAGTTTATGAAATTATGAGAGGTATAGATAGGGTGAACAGTTGGAAGCTTCTTCCGAGAGTAGAAATGACAATTAAAAGGAGGCACAAATTCAAGATAGGGTTGGGGGGGGAGAGGTTCAGTGGAGATGTGTGGGGAAGTTTCTTTTTACACAGACGGTAATGGAGGCCTGGAATGCATTGCCAATACGTGGTTGAGGCAGTTACATTAGCAACATTTATATGCTTATCTTGATAGGCAGATAAACAAATGGGGAATCAAGGGATACAAGAGTTGATTAGATGGATAAATGTGATTGGCACAGGTTTAGAATCAAAGGGCCTGTCTCTGTGCTGTACTGTTCTTTAATATAGTTTAATTTCATAATATTTGGTTAAATTGTGGTTATACAGACAATGCCCTTGTGTATTGTATTAGGCACATGGGTGACTCCTTATTCTATATATAAGGCACCTTGTAATCCTTACCTTAACCTAGTCTACTTATTATAGTAATTTAAAATTAGGAGCTTTTATACCTCCTTTGGTCCCCGCTTTTGGCCCTTGGCTGACCTAAGATAAGGCCACAAAATAGTTGTGTCCCAATACTTATCCTACATCCTGGAGGATGACTGGTCCTTTGTATCCTTTCTTGCTCAACCTAACTGCCATCCCTCCTTTGAACTTGGACAGCCTTGCACAGGCACACTTAACTACATTGACAAGTACCATCAATGCCTAGATCATCATAAATATATCCTGATAGCCATTCATCCAAGGTAGACAATGGTGTTTAAGTTTCGATACCTCTTTTCTGAGGTGGGCAGTCAGGTTAGTTATGTTTTCTGAACTATCTGGTATGTAAGTTCAACACTCTGACCCAATCACTCCACATGTCCCACCCCTCTCTGCCAAGACATAATCCAATGCTGAAACACCACAGGGCACATGGCAAAACTGTGTCATTGGCAACTTGTTCCAAAATGGAGTGCAAACTCATAACCTTGCGCATTGTTTTAGCCATTCCATAGCTAGAAACGGTATGTCAAAGAATTGGTCTGTTTCTGAAATAGCTCATTGATGTCTTGGCAAGGGAGGGAGTTTGTGGGTGTGTGATATGTAAGGGAGCATATATCCAAGGTAACACAACCCCATCCATTCAATAGGAGACAAGGATATGCTTTTTCTCCACAGATCCAATAGGTACCATTGAGTGTTGGTTAAGCGTTGCCTCCTTTAAAGTAGTAATATATGTTACATGATTGTTTCTCTTTGGGTGGGTTAGAGTAGACCCAGCTATTCTGACCCAATTTATAGTTGCCTTTACTTATCCCTAAATTCTTCCCAGGACCTTTCAGATTCTCTACACAGTCAGTCCCTTTTGGTTTTGGGTTTGACTATTTCAAAATCAGATTAGGATCTTCCAGCACGCTCCCAACTGTTATGGAACTTTCTCCACATCTCTCTGTAGTCAAATCATGGTATGTGGTCTCCAGGAGACCTAGTCTCCTGAGATACCTGATCTGCCATTATCAGCTTTGACCATGTCAGTGTTGGCTGCAAAGGTATTCTCATGCATGGCTGAGAATATATGAACAAACCCAACACTTTGACTGGTTCATCATCTTTGCATGTGTGTACCATATATAGATAAGTGTTCACACAGGTCTCTCTAGATAATGGTACTACTTCAGCCAACATCAGTACATTCAATACTAAAACGACATAAACACATACGTTCATTATAACAGTCTTTACGACTTCTGTCTTACAGTCGGACATAACTGTTGGTCAATGTCAGGAAGTAACAACAAAACTTGTATGATCACCATGCCACACTTTGTACTCACTCTCAACTTGACTTGCTTCTCCTTTGGGGGATGTCCGTTCAGTCTTGATGGAACTGTACTTTGATTGTAGTTGTCGTTGTAGAGTTCCAGCTATTTTCGCTGGCGTCTAATCTGTAATATAATTCAGAGTGCCTTAAGGCCTTAAATTAGTAATCAGGACAAACTTGATCTAATGAGATTCTCTCTGCTTCTGCTATTATAATAAATCATTCAGTCACTGGGTCAGGTTTGCCCTCTTGGCGTTTCTCACTGGGATGTCTCCACTGCGGGCCAGACTTCTCATTAATCAGGGTGCATGTCTGCCCTGTAACCGCCACAACAAAAAGCTCTTCCCAGCGAGTTCCTAATCCCTTTCTGTCTGTCATGAGTTTCACCATGACCTTATCTCCTAGTGTAGACTACTTAGGAGTACTCTCTCCTGCCAGCTTAGTCCAATCTCTGTGCTGCTGTTGTGTGATTACCTGCTTTTTGAGAAAATGCAGACAGTCTAATAAATCCCTCATACATTGAAGTACTGTTCCTTGACTTATTTGTCATCTATATCTATTTCTCTGCCACTATCAGTGGCATTTCTTTTGTAATTGCCATAGGTTCCCCTTCTCCGTCCGCACAACCTGTTATTATAGTTTGAATTGGGGCCATATTAACGGGAAGGGCTACATCCTTCCCAACACCCTGAACTGCCTTTCCTGATTTCATTCCCCCAGTCACTCCCATTGCTGGAGAAGTTACTGAGGGATTGATTGTCCCACTACCATTCCTCCTCAGGGGGGATTTATGTTTCTTCTTTGCTGCCTTAGCATTGGCAGCCTGTTTATTTCTCACCTCCAACTGGAGGTAGTTTCTCAGCGTGGCAGCTGCCATCTCAGCCCGATGTTTGGACTGGCCTTTCCACCAGCCTTCTGTCCTGCCTCTGAAGTTTCTGCACGTACCCCTTAGTTATCATCTTCTTTCATATCTTTCCACTCTTTACCCTACCATTTGAATCATACTATTATCTGATCCCCACTTGGCCTCCCTGGAACCGATGTTGCTCAGTACTGTCTTGTGGCTTCTCATCTCACTACCACTGCTGATCTCTCTGACACAGAAAGCTGGCTCCCTGCTTGTTTCTTTAGCCTTTAACTCTCTTCTTTGGTCTCACTCACTCTCTCCCTCTCTCTGACAAATCTCACAGGGAACTCATACCCTCTCCCTGCCATTTCTATCATGCGAGCTTTATCCCATGCTCCTCCTGAACCCATCCCTGTAGGTTCCAAATACGCGAGCCAGCTGTCTCCGTTTGGATGGTCTAACCCTTTGATGGTGGCCTGCTACGTTGCTCTTTGCTCTGCTGCGTAGAGGATCCGAGAGTCTGTCCCCATCCCCCCTATGTTTAAGCATAGCTTCTCTTCAAATGTCCTCTTTGTTCATGTGGCTCAACTTCTATCGCTCTATTCCGTAAGTGGGATTTGAGAGCCCGCCCTTGGTCCCCTACATTAAATACATACTGCTTTCACACCTCTTCCCCAATCTAATATACTCAACTTACGGCTTCTGGCTGCCAGGCATGTAACCCCCTAACTACCGGGTGGTATTTTAAAGAAAGGTACTCACCTACCTTTCAGGAACATGTCTCGCCTCTGGACCCTTGCTCACAGCGCCAAGTTGAAAAGAATTTTCCAGGATGGCCCTCTGTGGAGGTCTTGTCCTCAGCTGATCTCAATTGATGCAGAGACCATGAAAGATAGCATGTGTTTAAGAGCAAAAAGAAGTTTATTAATGCATGCATCAGGAGAAAAGATAGTCAGCAAGCACCAGCTACTGTTTCTGCCGTAACAGTATAAGTGTGAGATTGATATACTCTCCGGAACACTTCAATTTCCTGCTCAGCTTGTCACCCAAACTGGAGCGTTCAAAATACAATGTTACACATTATTACTTTAGCCAATAAAAATCTACCTATCACCAGGATTAGAAGCTCACTAGACCATTATTAGGACACCTAACCACATAAACTTGGTAGATTCAAGGATATTGCTATCACCTGCAAATTTTAATTGGTAATGGGAGTTAAATTTATTGCTAGTCCCATTATCCAGTCCCATTATCAGTAAGAGAAACCATACCAACCTCACTAACCCTAAGCTAATGCACTCCCACACATTCCAAGCGCAGTTGATGCCTTCCGTGCCTGCTGGGCACCGCAGGGGCTGGGGTGCATTATAGACCCCAACAATCACACTTTGATATAATGTTTTACAAGATAATGAAGAGGCTAGATAGGGTAGAGGTAGAGAGATTCTTTCCGCTCAGAAAGGAAAACAGAACTAGAGGGCACAGCCTCAAAATAAGTTGCGGGGGGGGGCAGTTTAGAACGGAGTTGAGCAAGAACTTCTTCACTCAAAGGGTGGTGAATCTCTGGAATTCTCTGCCCGTTGAAGTGGTGGAGGCTACCTCGTTGAATATATTTAAGTCACGGGCAGATAGATTTCTGATAGTCAAGGGAATTAAGGGTTATGGGGAGAAAGCGGGAAAGTGGAACTGATCCACTTCAGATCAGCCATGATCTTATTGAATGGCGGGGCAGGCTCGAAGGGCTAGATGGCCTACTCCTGCTCCTATTTCTTATGTTCTTATGTTTTAAGTTTCCTTTAGACTTTGCTTTTGTTCGGGCTGTCCCCCCTTCCTTTTTGGGGGTGGGGGGGGCTGCCCTTTTTAATTTGTCCCTAAGTTAATTTGAGTTTGTTTACTTGTTTGGTGCCTTAAAAGAGCCCCCCACACATTCCAAAGCCCAGATTAACTTGCAGCTGCCTGATTCAAGCTGATAAGGAGAACTGCTCTCTCTATACTTCATTTTCTCAAAAGAATTTGGTCTGTCTACAACTGTCTATTTCCTGTCAAGCTGAGCAGTTAGGTCACCCATTGGCCAAGGTTTACGAAACACATTAAGAATACAGTTTAATTTCACAATACTTGGTTAAATTATGGTTATACAGACAATACCATTGCATATTGTATTAGGCACATGGTGAATCCCTATTCTATAAATGAGGCATCTTTCAATCTTTACCTTAACCTTATTATAATAAATTTAAAATGAGGAGCTTTCATACTATTACCCTCCTTCACTCCCACAGTCCAAGGTTGTGTAGGTTTGGTGGATTTGCCATAGTAAATATATGGAATCATGGATAAAGTTGTGGGGGGGAGGGCAAGCCTGGGAGAACGAGGATCAGATGTCATCGGTGAACTATATATGGATAATCTCAGCAAGGGACAGCAATGGGGAAAAGGAGCAAGCGAAGTCAGATCCCTGCAGGAAGAGAAGCCACCAGAGGAGTTAATCTGTCTCCTGTAGGATCAGGAGGACTGTCTTTTCTATCTTAATTGTTTCTCTTGTCACTTTTGTGAGGGAGCCTTAATTCCCCATATCTTTGAGAGAGTTGAAGATTAGGCTAAATTGTTGGCAATGTGTACTCATCACCAAGACCCAGATACTTCCTTGTATAGTGAGTCAGTAGACCTGAGTTATACCGCTACCTAGTCTATCATTCCCTGACCAGGCCAGCCCTGCTGTGCATGAGTGCAGGTCTCTGCTCACCATTGGCTGTTAAATGTATGGTTCCATGATGGTCAAATCTGTTGTCAGCTAACATTAAGAAGTTGTTGATTCTTCAGGCTTATTTCTTGTTTTGTTTGAGGCCTTCAGTGGAAGGCTGCATATTCCATGAGCCCTCAAATCCTGACTGAGAGATTCCATATTAATGGTATTCATACTGAGTTCAAACTACTCCATTGGCTGAGATTCTATAGAATAGTTACATAGAACATAGAACATTACAGCGCAGAACAGGCCCTTCGGCCCACGATGTTGCGCCGACCAGTTAAAAAACAATGACCCTCTAACCTAAACCAAACCCTTACCATCCATAAACCTATCCACGGATCTCTTAAACGCCCCCAAACTTGGCGCATTTACAACTGCAGCAGGCAGGGCATTCCAATCCCTCACCACCCTCTGGGTAAAGAACTTACCCCTGACATCCGTCCTATAACTACCCCCCCTTAATTTAAAGCTATGCCCCCTCGTGCTAGCTTTCTCCATCCGAGGAAAAAGGCTATCACTGTCCACCCTATCTAAACCTCTAATCATCTTATATGTTTCAATAAGGCCACCATCAAAGGGTTAGACCATCCAAACGGAGACAGCTGGCTCGAGTATTTGGAATCTACAGGGATGGGTTCAGGAGGAGCATGGGATAAAGCTCACATGATAGAAATGGCAGGGAGAGGGTATGAGTTCCCTGTGAGATTTGTAATAATACAGTAATGTTCATGCAATATTATGGTTGTACAGTCATTTTCATAAAATTAATTGTTCCCAAACCTACTGGGCCCTAAAGATGAATCCTCTTGTGCAATATCAGCTTTTTCCTGCCATGAAATTCAAACTGCCTGGTTTGCAGGTTTGAATTCAAACTGTACGTGTGAAAACTACAGCCTGAAGTGGTTGTCACATCAGTCAGCCTACAGGCTCCCAGTGAAATTAATAAACAAACAAAAAGTCTTCTAACAAATTGGATAGCTATTATTTCCTTAATGCACAGAGTTGAATTTTTTTGGCAGGTGTAGCCTTGTAAAGTTGCTTCTGATCATGATAATTTATACAGTCAGCAGCTTCTCTGACATTTAGGTATTGTGCTTCATGCATTGACAGTAACCTCTCAACATTCACTAGACGGGCGCCGAACAGGCGCTGGAGTGTGACGACTAGGGATTTTCACAGTAACTTCATTGCAGTGTTAATATAAACCTACTTGTGACACTAATAAGTAAACTTAAACAGTACGATGGTGTGTGTGTGTCTCACATGTGAAGCTCTTTAATGCTCTACTGAACCTTTAGCTATTCTAAAGCCATGATTCAACTGGAAGTTGGAAAACAAATCCCCTCTAAAATGTTGTACCAACTGCAAACTCACACAGTCTGGTTACATTAGCTACACAAAAACAGGATCTATCAAGAGGATAATTAAACTGCTAGAGCCATGAGATGAGCTACAATTTGAGTTACTGGGCACTGTGTTTTAAATCAGAAGATAACCATTGTATTGTTACTGCAGAGAAGGTGGACATTTTAGAGTGCATGTGCAGCAGGTAATAACTAGTATGTAGGCACAGCGAGTAATAGCTAGCATGCAGGTACAGCAGCTAATAAGTAGCATACAAGTACTGTGGGTAATAACTAGCACACAGGAAGAGTGCATAATAACTAGTATGCAGGTACAGTGGATAATAATTAGCATGCAGGTAGATGTTGTAGAGGCATAGAGGTTTACAGCATGGAAACAGGCCCTTCAACTTATCCATGCTGCCCTTTTTTTTAAACCATTGAGCTCGTCCCAATTGCCTGCACTTGGCCCATATACCCATCTTACCCATATAACTGTCCAAAACGCTTTTTAAAAGACAAAATTGTACCCGCCTCTACTACTATTTCTGGCAGCTTGTTCCAGGCACTAACACCCTCTGTGTAAAAATTGCCCCTCTGGACACACTTTTGTATCTCTCCCCTCTCCCCTCTAGTTTCAGACTCCCTCATTTTAGACAAAATGTCTAGGGAAAAGACATTTTCCCAAGAAGTGTCTTTTCTTTCGAAAAGACATTGACTATCTAGCTGATCAATGACCCTCATTATTTTATATACCTCTATAAGGTCACCCCTCAGCCTTCTACGCTCCAGAGAAAAAATTCCAGTCTGTCCAGCCTCTCCTTATAACACAAACCATCAAGTCCTGCTAGCATTCTAGTAAATCTCTTATGTACTCTTTCTAGTTTAATAATACCCTTTCTATAATAGGGTGACCTGAACTGTACATAGTATTCCAAGTGTGGCCTTACCAATGACTTTTACAACTTCAACAAGATATCCCAACTCCTGTATTCAATGTTCTGACTGATGAAACCAAGCATGCCGAATGTCTTCTTCACCACTCTGTCCACCTGTGATTCCACTTTCAAGGAGTTATGAACCTGTACCCCTAGATCTCTTTGTTCTGTAACTCTCCCCAGTGCCCTACCATTAACTGAGTAAGTCTTGCCCTGGTTCAATCTACCAAAATGCATCACCTCGCATTTGTCTAAATTAAACTCCATCTGCCATTCGTCAGCCTACTGGCCCAGTTGATCAAGGCGCAGAGGAGATTCACCAGGATGCTGTCTGGGATTGAACATTTAAGACCAGATGGTAGCTATACTGCTGCATGTGTGAAGCTCTGGGGTAGTAGCGCTCCCTCCTCAGGAAGACCTGGCACGTTTTGGTAGTTTGAATGGTGAAATGGGCTGCAATTTCTTTAATTTGGAAGCCCCAAGCTGCAAAGACCTTAATTGCACCGGACACCATCAGAACAACATTTGGAGAGGTTTGACATGATCAGGAATAGTCAGCATGGATTTGTCAAGGGCAGGTCGTGCCTTACAAGCCTAGTTGAGTTCTTCGATAATGTGACTGAACACATTGACGAAGGAAGTGCCGTGGACGTAGTGTACATGGACTTCAGCAAGGCGTTTGATAAGGTCCCCCATGCAAGACTTCTTGAGAAGGTGAGAGGGCATGGGATCCAAGGGCCTTTGGCCTTGTGGATCCAGAACTGGCTTGCCTGCAGAAGGCAGAGAGTGGTTGTGGATGGGGCTTTTTCTGAATGGAGGTCAGTCACCAGCGGAGTGCCTCAAGGATCTGTTCTGGGACCCTTGTTGTTTGTCATTTTCATAAATGACCTGGATGAGGAAGTGGAGGGATGGGTAAGTAAGTTCGCTGATGACACGAAGGTCGGTGGTGTTGTGGATGGTCTGGAAGGATGGCAAAAGTTGCAGCAGGACATAGATAGGATGCAGGACTGGGCGGTGAAGTGGCAGATGGACTTCAACGCGGATAAATGTGTAGTCGTCCATTTTGGCAGAACCAACGGGATGAACGAGTACACTATCAAGGGCAGAAGTCTGAGTAGTGTTGAAGAGCAGAAGGATCTAGGGGTCCGGGTCCACAGGACTCTTAAATCGGCCTCGCAGGTGGAGGAGGTGGTCAAGAAGGCGTATGGTGTACTGGCCTTCATTAATCGAGGGATTGAGTTTAGGAGTCGGGAGGTAATGCTGCAACTTTATAAGACCCTTGTCAGGCCTCATTTAGAGTATTGTGCGCAGTTCTGGTCGCCTCACTATAGGAAAGACGTAGAAGCTATTGAAAGGGTACAGAGGAGATTTACAAGGATGTTGCCTGGACTGGGAGGCATGCCTTATGAAGTTAGGTTGAGGAAGCTGGGACTCTTTTCCCTGGAGAGACGAAGGTTGAGAGGCGACCTGATAGAAGTTTACAAAATGTTGAGAGGAATAGATAGGGTGGACTCTCAGAGGCTATTTCCCCGGGTTGAAATGGTTGCTACGAGAGGACACAGATTTAAGGTACAGGGAGGGAAGTTCAGAAGTGATGTTAGGGGTAAGTTTTTCACTCAGAGGGTGGTGAGTGAATGGAATCGGCTGCCGTCAGTGGTGGTGGAGGCGAACTCGCTGGGGTCTTTTAAAAGACTTCTGGATGAGTTTATGGGGTTTAATGAGATTGAGGGTTATAGATAGGTCTGTAGGTTGGTAGGTGTTGATGTGATTGGCGCAACTCGTGGGCCGAAGGGCCTGTTTGTGCTGTAGTGTTCTATGTTCTATGTTCTAACAGCACTCCTGGCCATGGGTCTCTCTAGGCAGGAGTACAGCTCAGAGTCTCAGGGTGATGGTATTACAGATCCATCTGTGATTTGCACTTCTCTCTATTGAGCTGGGCTTTAGAAACCTGGTCCCCCTGTGGATGTGGTGTGAGCGCACTGGATATTGGCCTGATGGGATGAATGGCCTCCTTCTACATTCTAACCATTATATGATCTGGCGAGGTCAGGCACAATGCAGGACAGAGGCAGCACAGAAATTGGCAGGCTTCTTAATTCCTCTGGTCAATTATTTTTGTCGCATCTTTTTGTTTGAGTTTGCTATTGCATTAACATTTTCCATTTAGTTTGTGTGTGTGGAATTGGGTGGAATTTGCCTGCTTATCAGCCAGTAAAAGTTAATGGCCAATACAAGTACACAGTGCAAACAAGTAGGTCGAGAGTGAGTGAAGCGTTTCGAGGACAGTCACTAAATTTTCTCCTGCTTCCCGTGTTCTCCTTTCAGGATCTCACGATTCCTTCAGTTTCTGGATAGATGAGAAATCGCCCGTTGGGCCAGATCAGCCGGTCGTGGTGAGGCACCTGGCTGGAATTTTCCGATCCTTCTGGAAGAAGATGATGAAGAAGTGGTCGGTGACACAAAGCTTGACTTTCCGGGAGCAGCTGGAGGCTGGCATTCGCTACTTTGACCTTCGAGTTTCCACCAAACCTGGAGAAGAGGACGAGCTTTATTTCATTCATGGCTTGTTTGGAAGCAAGGTTCATGACGGTCTAGTAGAAATCAACAACTTCTTGGCAGCTCACACTAAAGAGGTGATCTTTCTGGATTTCAATCATTACTATGAAATGCAGGATTCAAACCACGAATACCTTATCCAAATGCTTCAAAAGACCTTTGGATCCAAACTCTGCAGAGCCAATTTAGTCGAGGAAATAACTCTCCAGTATTTATGGGAACACAAATATCAGGTTAGTATTTTCGGTTTCTATTCCATTCCAATACGGTATCAAAGCTACAGAGATCGCAGCTGGTTTTGTAGTAGTGAGCAGTGTATTCATGTAAAAACACACAGTAGTATAACACACTGATAACCAATATCAGCTCACAGCCCCTTCAAAAGCTGTTTCCCCAAAGTTGCCCCTACATACTGTTTGTGTGTACATGTTTGTTCTTATCCAAGAAAAACAATACTTCCATTGTACATGTGACAATAATAGATCAACTCAAAAAAATTCAATTTAAAATTATCAGATCATTTTTACTTAAAAGGGGAAGGTTAATTTATCGCTACACTCATGATCTCGAGGATTTTTTATTCATCTTATGGGATGTGGGTATCGCAGTCCGGGCCCAGCATTTATTGCCCGTCCCAATTGCTCTTGAGAAGATGTCTTCTTAACCAGTGTGCCACTCATTCAGTGATATAACAAAAAAGAACAAAAGAACATAGAGGGCGAATTGAGCCGGTGAGGATGTGCAGGTCAGGAGGTGGGGAAACCCTTCCATATAGTTCCCACAGGGTCTCCCCCATCATCATGTGCCCTCCACAACTTAGCGCAGCAGTGGGGTGACATCCTCAATGAAGACCAGGAGCGGAGTGTTTCCTCTGATTAGGAGGATGTTCAGGAGGGAGTGGAGGGAGAGCCAGAGGAGGAGCTAGAAGATGGAGGGTAGGCAGCAGCGAGGGTTCTCATGGGCCGGAGGACCAGGGATTCCCTCATCGCTTTTCAATTTGCACACTCATCCACAAGGCCTTCTTGACCCCTCTCCGTGACCATGAGAGGGTGCCCGCTGTAGAAACATCTCCATAGGTTGCTGGCCTTGGGTTGTCCTTGTGCATGTTCATAGAACATAGAATCATAGAAAAACTACAGCACAAACAGGCCCTTTGGCCCACAGGTTGCACCAATCACATCTCTACTTACTAGGCCTATCTATAACCCTCAATCGTATTAAGTCCCATGTACTCATCCAGAGGTCTCTTAAAAGACCCTATCGAATTTGCCTCCACCACCACTGACGGCAGCTGATTCCACTCACCCTCTGAGTGAAAAACTTACCCCTGACATCTCCTCTGTACCTGCTCCCCAGCACCTTAAATGGAACACCTTAAATATTCAGCAGGAGGATGATGAGGACTCGCAGTGAAGAAAGATCTGATGCTCCTCAGGTTTTGTTTATGCCTGACTCCTGTGTGTCTGTCTACTGCCAGCACACTGCTCCCCTTCTCATGTTGGAGTGAGAGTTGGGTCACATCCCTTTTCCTATAGCTGTAGAGGGTGATAAGGGATTAGGATTCACTGATTAATGACAGAGTCCTTCCAGGATGTATGTTACTCTTGAGTGGCCTTACCACTTGTCTTATATCGGTGTCAGGGCCTATCGCACTGGGTAAAAGGAAGTGAGGCGTTAAAATCATGAACAATAATAGCTTTAAGTAAGGCAACTTTTGATTTGACAAACGATATTGTCAAATCAAATGATATTCACTCCTAACTTCACTCGTGGTCACTCCAGGTCCCTAAAATACTCTGCCACCACATTCAGGTGTGTTCCCAGGACGCACGTCAGATATGGAGGCGGCCTGCAGCCTTCCACGGCCTGCTGCCTGAGATGCTCTTGGTGGGTGTCCTCTGGAGTGCCTGAACCTGGTGGGTGGTTCTGATGTTGCCATCTGACCCAGTTCTGCCACTGCCCTTGAGAAGCGCTAGTAGCAGGAAAGGAGGATTCAGGTGGTCTGGTCACTTCCAGAATCTCGTGGGTGGAAAGCTCTGGGATGGCTTCCAGCTCTTCCACTTCCTTTAGGTTGCCCGTGGGCCTCTGGGTTATTCCATGGAAAAGAGGGGCAGCTGGAGTGAGCTCCAGAGGAGTCAGCATCATCTGGCGATGCCAGTCGTGGAAACCCAACAATATGAGGTTCAACAAGATCTGCACCATGCTTCAACAATGGTCCTCTGTGTCTGCACTATGGTCTTGGACCCCTCAGCAATGGCTCTCTGTGTCTGCACCAGAGTATCCAACCCTCTCAGCAATGGTGCTCTGTGTCTGCACCAGAGTATCCAACCCTCTCAGCAATGGCCCTCTGTGTCTGCACCATGCTTTCAAATGCCTCAGCAATGGTCGTGAGAAACTGAGCCATGCGTTGGAGTTCACCAGTCATGGCTCCGTCATCTTGCCCCGACTTTCCACTGCTTTTGCAGTGTTGACCTGGGTCCATGGAGTACTGGCAACATCTCCTGCGACTGAAGGCTCCTCCAAACGACCTTGCAATCGCAGGAATGTCGCTGACAACTCTGCCTGGATTTCCGACCCTAATTTTGCATCCCCAGTAGCTGAGGGATGAACATGTCCAAAGGCTCGGCATCTGGGTGGAGCACAGCTTTGTGCTGGGATCCAATAGATCTCTGACTGCCCGAGCTCTGGAATGTTCCTATCTCCACCTAATGTGCATCAGAGACTCTGTGTGGTGCTCACCAGAAGTCTGTCTGCTAATTCCGCCCACCGAAATGATTGTCTCTGCAATGGTGGATGGTGAGGGCGATAGATGTGATGTATCTTTGGTATCCTCCTCAGACATCTCCGAGGTCCTGTTGAGGGTGGATGAGGGGTGTTCTGCTAGTTGATCGCTGACACTCATTGCAAGGCAAGGAACATGGTTTTAGTCCGTGACAAGGTCAAGGGTTGGGCACTTAAAAACTCTCTGGAGACTTGTCATCTGGATGAAGGTGCAGTGGTTCCTCACTTCTGTCACAGGCCAACCTCACTGTCCATGTCGGCCTATCCTGTCCCTCCCCCTGTGAGCCCCAAGGGCCTCTCCTCCAAGGGAGTCAGGATCTTCAGCTCAGGCACACTCTTCATTTCCTGTGCTTTTTGCAAGAAGAGCCAAGATGGCCGCTGTGTCAAAATGCTGAAACCTGGTCAAAATAAAGTAACAGGCACCCCGTTTTGTAATCCAACAAACCAGTTCGAGTTATAAAAATGTAAACTTTAAAAGATTTTCTAAAAAATTGATAGTACAACTGCACATTGTAATAGGTTAATACGGCACGGTAGCACAGTGGTTAGCACTGCTGCTTCACAGCTCCAGGGACCTGGGTTCGATTCCCGGCTCAAGTCACTGTCTGTGTGGAGTTTGCACATTCTCCTCGTGTCTGCGTGGGTTTCCTCCGGGCACTCCGGTTTCCTCCCACAGTCCAAAGATGTGTGGGTTAGGTTGATTGGCCATGCTAAGAAATTGCCCCTTAGTGTCCAGGGTAGTGGAGGTTAGAGGGATTAGTGGGTATAATACGTAGGGATATGGGGGTAGGGCCTGGGTGGGATTGTGGTCGGTGCAGACTCGATGGGCCGAAGGGCCTCTTTCTGCACTGTAGGGCTCTATGATTCTATAATCCTCTAACATTGTAACATGATAGTAATGTGATGAATAATGTTACACAATAGGGTAGCAGTGTGATGGTACAATAATATAATGCACTTGCATAATTGAGGATACTGTTGCATGGTGACTGGGCAAATAATGCAGAGGCCCAGATGAATTATCCCAAGTGAAGGGTTCAAATCCCATCACGGCAGCTAGTGGAATTTAAATTCAGTCAATAATAAAGATGGAATATAAAGTTAGTCTCAGTAATGGTGACCATGTAATTAGCATCAATTGTTATATGATCTGGTTCACTAATCTCATTTTAGGGCAGGAAATGTACGATCCTTACCTGGTCTGACTTACATGTGACTCCAGATCCACAGCAATGTCATTGACTCTTAACTACCCTCTGATACAGGTGACTAGTGATGTTCCACAGGGGTCAGTGTTGGGACCACAACTTTTCACTACACACATTAATGATCTGGAAGATGGAACTGAGGACATGGTTGCTAAATTTGCGAATGATACAAAGATATGTAGAGGGACAGGTAGTATTGAGGAAGCGGGAAAGCTGCAGGATGATTTGCACAGGCTAGGAGAGTGGACAAAGAAGTAGCAAATAGAAAACAATGTGGGAAAGTATGAGGTAATGCACTTTGGTAGGAAGAATAGAAACATAGACTATTTTCTAAATGAGGAAAGGTTTCAGAAATCTCGAGCACAAAGGAACTTGGGAATCCCGGTTCAGGACTCTCTTAAGGTTAATGTGCAAGTTTAGTTGGCAGTTAGGAAGGCAAATTCAATGTTAGCATTCAGTTCTAGAGGACTAGGATATAGAGTCAAAGAAGTTTGCAGCATGGAAGCAGGCCCTTTGCCCCAACTTGTCCATGCTGCCCTTTTTTTTAAAAACCCCTAAGCTAATCCCAGTTGCCCACATTTGGCCCATATCCCTCTATACCCATCGTACCCATGTAACTATCTAAATGCTTTTCAAAGACAAAATTGTACCCGCCTCTGCTGCTACCTCTAGCAGCTTGTTCCAGACATTCACCACCCTCTGTGTGAAAAAATTGCCCCTCTGGACACTTTTGTATCTCTCCCCTCTCACCTTAAACCTATGCCCTCTAGTTTTAGACTCCCCTACATTTGGGAAAAGATATTGACTGTCTAGCTGATCTGTGCCCCTCATTATTTTATAGACCTCTATAAGGTCATCTCTCAGCCTCCCACGCTCCAGAGAAAAATGCCCCAGTCGATCCAGCCTCTCCTTATAACTCAATCTATCAAGTCCCAGTAGCATCCAGTAAATCTTTTCTGCACTCTTTCTAGATTAATAATACCCTTTCTATAAGAGGGTGACAAGAATTGCACACAGTATTCCAAGCGTGGCCTTACCAATGTCTTGTACAACTTCAACAAGACATTCTGACTGCTGTACTCAATGTTCTGACTGATGAAACCAAGCATGCCAAATGCCTTCTTCACCACTCTGTCCACCTGTGACTCCACTTTCAAGGAGCTATGAATATGTACCCCTAGGTCTCTTTGTTCTGTAACTCTCCCCAATGCCCTCCCATTAACTGAGTAAGTCCTGCCCTGGTTCAATCTACTAAAATGCATCACCTCGTATGTGTCTAAATTAAACTCAATCTGTCATTTGTCAGCCCATTGGCCCAATTGATCAAGATCCCATTGCAATTGGAGATAACTTTCTTCACTGTCCAGGACTTACACAGTTAATTGTAGGGTGTTGGGGAGAGTTACAGAACAAAGAGATCTAGGGGTACAGGTTCATAGCTCCTCTGTCCACTCCTCTGTCCTATGGTGTGATGTAAATCAATATACCATTGTCAATATAACACACTTGGAATAATGTATACTGTATTCCAAATGTGGCCTTACCAATGTCTTGTACACCTTCTGACCATGCCAAGTGCCTTCTTCACCACTCTGTCCACCAAAAGCAGTCGAGTTTATAAACTCAAACATACCACAGCTAAGGAAACGTGATAATCACAGAATTTACAAATGCCACTACAGTTCCCTGCACATTGTAAAACAAAACTTAAGAGGCATATGTGAAATTTGAACTGTGGATTTATTGGCACCTGTTTGAAACAGTGGCATTGGTCACAGGCATGAACAAATGGGACAAAAGCATTAAGAGGGGCAATGGTATATTGGTTTACATCACACCATTGGACAGAGGAGCTATGAATCCCTAGATCTCTTTGTCCTGTAACTCTCCCCAACACCCTACCATTAACTGAGTAAATCCTTCCTTGGTTCAATCTTCCAAAATGAATCACCTCGCATTTATCTAAACTAAACTCCATCCGCCATTCATTAGCCCACTGGTCTAATTGATCAAGATCCCGTTGCATTCCGAGATAACCTTCTTCACTGTCCACTATGCCACCAACCTTGGTGTCATCTGCAAACTTACTAACCATGCTTCCTATATCCTCATCCAAATCATTAATATAAATGACAAATAACAGTGGGACCAGCACTGATCCCTGAGGCACACCACTGGTCACAGGTTTCCAATTTAAAAAACAATTCTCTACAACCACCTCTTCTGTCATCAAGCCAATTTTGTATCCATTTGGCAACCTCACCCTGGATCCCATGAGATTTAATCTTATGCAACAACCTATTATACTGTACCTTATCAAAGGCCTTGCTAAAGTCCATGTGGACAATTACACTGCCCTCATCTACCTTCTTGGTTACCCTTTCAAAAAACTCAATCAAACTTCTGAGACATGATTTTCCACTCACAAAGCCATGCTGACTGTCCCTAATCAGTCCTTGTGTCTCTAAATGCCTGTAGATCCTGTCTATCAAAATACCCTCCAACAACTTACCGACCACAGATGAGAGGCTCACTAGCTTGTAGTTCCCAATATTTGCATTCCTCCAATCTTCAGACACCTCACTTGTGACTATCAATGATTCAAGTATCTCTGCTAGGGAACCCGCAATTTCCTCCCAAGCCACCCACAATGTCCTAAGATATACTTCATCAGGTCCTGGAGATTTATCTACCTTGATGCACTTTAAGACTCCCAGCACCTCCTTCTCTCTAATGTGTACGCTCCTCAAGACATCACTATTTATTTCCCCAAGTTCCCTAACATCCATGTTTTTCTCAACAGTAAACAGCGATGAGAAATTTTCATTTAGGATCTCGCTCATCTCCTGTGGATCCGCACATAGATTACCTTGTTGATCTTTAAGAGGCCCTACTCTCCATAGTTACTCTTTATGTATTTGCAGAAACTCTTTAGATTCTCTTTGCCTTATCTACCAAAACAATCTCATGTCCCCTTTTTGCCCTCCTGATTTTTCTGATATGAGGGCAGGGATATACTGCTGAGGCTGTATGAGGCTTTGGTCAGGTTCAATTTGGAATATTGTGAGCAGTTTTGGGCCCCATATGTAAAGAAAGAAGTGATGGCCTTGGAAGGGGTCCAGAGGAGATTCATAAGAATGATCCCAGGCATGAAGGGTTTGTCATATGAGTAGCGGTTGCGGTGTGTGGGTCTATACTCAGTAGAGTTTAAAAAGATGAGGAGGGATCTAATTGAAACATACAGAATACTGAGAGGCCTCGATAGAGTGGATGTGGAGAGAAATTTTCATTAGTGGGAGAAGCTGAAACTTGAAGGCGAAACCTCAGATTGAAGGGACACTCCTTTAAAACTGAGATGAGGAGGAATTTCTTCAGCCAGAGGGTGATGAATCTGTGGAATTCATTGCCACAGAGGGCAGTGGAGGCCAGGTCATTAAGTGTCTTTAAGACAGGGGTAGATAGATTCTTGAACAATAAAGGGTCAAGGCCTATGGGGAAAAGGCAGGAGAATGGGGATATAGATCGGGTGGGTTCTCAGAGGCTTTTCCCCAGGGCTGGAATGGTTGCTACGAAAGGATACAGGTTTAAGGTGCTGGGGAGTAGGTACAGAGGAGATGTCAGGGGTAAGTTTTTCACTCAGAGGGTGGTGGGTGAGTGGAATCGGCTGTCGTCGGTAGTGGTGGAGGTAAATTCGATAGGGTCTTTCAAGAGACTTCTGGACGACTACATGGAACTTAATAGAATTAAGGGTTATAGGTAAGCCTAGTAGGTAGGGATATGATCGGTGTAACTTGTGGGCCGAAGGGCCTGTTTGTGCTGTAGTTTTTCTATGTTCTATGTTCTATGAATGGTGGAGCAGACTTGATGGGCTGAATGGCCTAATTCTGCTCCTATACCTTATAGTCTTATGGAAAAGCCAAGTGAGACCTCAGTTGTATAAAACTGCGACAAAAAAAATCCAATAAGAATGAAACTGTACTGACCATCTGGCATCAAGTGAAGCATTGAATATAACAAAGTCAGCCCTGCAAAGTCCTCCTCGCTAACATATTAAAAATGTATTCATGGGATATCGATGTCACTGATAAGGGCAAATTTATTGCCCCTCCCTCGTTGCCCTTGAGAAGGTGGTGCTGAGCTGCCTTCTTGAATCACTACCGTCCCTGTGGTGTAGGTTCATCTACAGTGTTGTTATGGAGGGAGTTCCAGATCTTGACCTAGCGACAGTGAAGGCACTGTGATATATTTCACAGTCAAGATGGCGAGACACCTGAAGGGGAATCTCCAGGTGATGTTGCCTTTGTCCTTCTAGATGGTAGTGATCATGGGTTTGGAAGGGGTTGCTTAAGGAGCAGATGGTACACACGACTGCCACTGTCTGTCATTTGTGGAGGGAGTGAATGTCTTTGGATGGGGTACCAATCAAGCCTTTTCCTAGATGGTGTTGAGCATTGAGTGTTATTGGAGCTACAGGGGACATCTGAGGGACTTGTACCAAAATTGGGAGAGCTGTGTCAGAGACTCGTCAAGCAACAGCCTGATGTAGTCACAATCATAGAATCATACCTTCCAGACTCCACCAACACCAATACAACATTAGCATCTACCCGGCACTGTGGAAAATTGCCCAGGTATGCCCTGTACATAAAACAGGGACAAATCCAACCTGGCCAATTACTGCCCCATCATGCTACTCTTGATCATCAGTAAAATGATGGAAGGGATCATCAACAGTGTCGTCATGCGGCACCCACTCATCAATAACCTGCTCACGGACACTCAGTTTGAGTTCCGCCAGGGCCACTCAGTTCCTGACCTCATTACAGCCTTGAACCAAACATGGACGAGAAAGCTGAGGTGAGGGTGATGCACTTGATATCAAGGCTACGTTTGGCTGAGTGTGGCATCAAGGAGCCCTATCAAAACTGGAGTCAATGGGAATCGGGGGTGGCGGGGGGAGCTCTATACTGGTTGGAATCATACCTGGCCCAACTGAAGATGGTTGGAGATCAATAATTTCAGCTTCAGGACATCACTGCAGGAGTTCCTCAGGGTAGTGTCCTAGGCCCAACCACCTTCAGCTGCTTCATCAATGACCTTCTTTCTGTCATAAAGTGGGGATGTTTGCAGATGACGTACAATGTTCAGTACCATTGGTGACTCTTTATTATATGAAGCAATCCATGCACAAATGCATCAAGACCTGGACAATATCCAGGTTTGGGATGACAAGTAGCAAGTAACATTTGCGCCATGCAAGTACCAGCCAATGACTATCTCTAACAAGGGAGATTCTAACCTTGACATTCAATGGCATTACCATCACTGACTGCCTAACTGTCATCATCCTGGGGGTTACCATTGACCAGAAACTGAACTGGACTAGCCATATAAATACTGTAGTTCCAGAGCAGGTCAGCACTGGGTCCATGGCCTTGAATGTTTTGACATTTCAAATGCTCATCCACATATTTTTTAAAGGTTGTGAGGCTTCCTGCTTCTACTACACTCCGAGACAGTGCATTTCAGAATTCCACCATCCTCTGGGTGAGGTTTTTCCTCAAATCCCTCTAAACCTCCTGCCCCTCACCTTTATGCCCCCTCGTTATTGACCATTCATCTAAGGGGAACAGCTGCTTCCTATTCACCCTTTCAAAACCCCTCATAATCTCGTACACCTCAGTCAGGTTCTCCTTCAGCCTTCTCTGCTCGAAAGAAAACAATCCAAGCTTATCCAGTCTCTTTTTATAGTTCAAATGCTTCATTCCAGAGAATGTCTTTTGTACCGTCTCCAGTGCAATCACACTCTTCCTATAGTGAGATGACCAGAAGTGCACACAGTATTCCAGCTGTGGCCTCACAGAAGTTTTGTATACCTCCATCATTACCTCCTTGCTCTTATAATAATCTCTGCCATGACTGATAAAGGCAACAAGGGTCCCATATGCCTTCTTAACTATCTTATTAACCTGCCCTGCTGCCTTCAGGGATCTGTGAATAAGCACCCCAAGATCCCTCTGTTCATCTGAGCTACTCTCCTGCCATTCATTGAGTACTCCTTGTCTTGTTACTCCTTCCAAAGTGCATCACCTCATGCCTTTTCCGGGTTAAATTCTGTCTCCCACTGTTCTGACCATCTCACCAACGCATCTGTATCTTCCTGTAACCTAAGAACTTCTTCCTCACTATTAACACCCTACCCTCTGCAAACTTACAATCATCCTCACCCCCACATTCTCATTTATATTGTTTAAGTATAATCATGAATAATAAGGGACCCAATACTGAACCTTGTAGGTTCTCCTGTCACTCAAACAGCCTTCTAACATCACCCTCTGAATCCTTTCACCAAACCAGTTTTAGAACATAGAACATAGAACATTACAGCGCAGAACAGGCCCTTCGGCCCACGATGTTGCGCCGACCAGTTACAAAAACAATGACCCACTAGCCTATACCAATCCCTTTTCGTCCATAAACCTATCCAGAGATCTCTTAAACGCCCCCAAACTAGACGCATTTACAACTGCAGCAGGCAGGGCATTCCAATCCCTCACCACCCGCTGGGTAAAGAACCTACCCCTGACATCCGTCCTGTAGCTACCCCCCCTTAATTTAAAGCCATGCCCCCTCGTGCTAGCTTTCTCCATCCGAGGAAAAAGGCTATCACTATCCACCCTATCTAAACCTCTAATCATCTTATATGTTTCAATAAGATCCCCTCTTAGCCGCCTTCTTTCCAACGAAAACAACCCTAAATCCCTCAGTCTCTCCTCATAGGACCTCCCCACCATACCAGGCAACATCCTAGTAAACCTCCTCTGCACCCTCTCCAATGCCTCCACATCCTTCTTGTAATGCGGGGACCAGAACTGCACACAGTACTCCAAGTGCGGCCGCACTAGAGTAGTGTACAGTTGCAACATGACGCTGTGACTCCTAAATTCAATCCCCCTACCAATAAACGCCAAGACACCGTACGCCTTCTTAACAACCTTATCTACTTGATTCCCAACTTTCAGGGATCTATGTACACATACACCTAGATCCCTTTGTTCATCCACACTATTCAAAGTCCTCCCGTTAGCCCTATACTCGACACATCTGTTGCTCCTACCAAAGTGAATTACCTCACACTTCTCCGCATTAAATTCCATCCGCCACCTCTCGGCCCAGCTCTGCAACCTGTCTAAGTCTCCCTGCAGACTATGACACCCTTCCTCACAATCTACCACACCTCCAACTTTGGTGTCATCAGCAAATTTACTAATCCACCCAACTATACCCTCATCCAGATCATTAATAAAAATTACAAACAACAGTGGCCCCAAAACAGATCCCTGAGGCACACCACTCGTAACTGAACTCCATGATGAATATTTACCATCAACCACCACCCTCTGTCTCCTATCTGATAGCCAATTCCTGATCCAACTTCCTAGATTACCCACAATCCCATACATCTGCATTTTCTGCAGAAGCCTACCATGGTGAACCTTATCGAACGCCTTACTAAAATCCATATATACCACGTCAACTGCCTTGCCCCCATCCACCTCTTTGGTCACCTTCTCAAAAAACTCAATAAGGTTAGTAAGGCACGACCTACCCGCTACAAAACCATGCTGACTATTTCTAATCAATTCATTACACTCCAAATAACTATAAATCCTATCCCTAATAATTTTTTCTAAAACCTTGCCCACAACAGAAGTAAGACTCACCGGTCTATAATTCCCGGCAAAGTCTCTGTTCCCCTTCTTAAACAATGGGACAACATTCGCTATCCTCCAATCCTCCGGGACTACACCAGAGACCAATGACAACCTGAAGATCAGAGCCAGAGGCTCTGCAATCACCTCTCTAGCCTCCCAGAGAATCCTAGGGTAGATCCCATCCGGACCAGGGGACTTATCTATTTTCAGCCCCTCAAGAATTTCCAGCACATCCCCCTTATCAACCGTAATACTGTCTATTTTACACCCCTGCAACCCAATGTCCTCCTCAGCTATATTCATGTCCCCCTGCGTGAACACCGAAGAGAAATATTGGTTCAATACTTCTCCAATCTCCTCCGGTTCCACACACAACTTCCCCCTGCTGTCTATAACTGGCCCTAATCTTGCCCTGACCAACCTTCTGTTCTTGACATACCTATAGAACGCCTTAGGATTCTCCTTAATCCTATCAGCCAAAGTCTTCTCATGTCCTCTTTTAGCCCTTCTCAACTCACTCTTCAACTCCCTCCTAGCCAATCTAAAGCTTTCTAGTGCACTATCTGAGCCCTCCAATCTCATCCGAACATAAGCCTCCTTTTTCTTTTTAACCATCGACTCAACTCTTTTAGTGCACCACGGTTCCCTAGATCTACCAAATCCTCCATGCCTGACAGGGACATACCTATCAAGGACTCGCAGTAGCTGCTCCTTGAAAAAACTCCACATTTCGGACGTTCCCAGTCCCTGTAATCTCCTAGTCCAATCTATGCTTCCTAATTCTCTCCTAATAGCCTCATAATTACCCTTCCCCCAGCTAAAACTACTGACCCGAGGTTCATGCCTATCCCTTCCCATCACTAAGGTGAACGTAACCGAATTGTGGTCACTATCACCAAAATGCACACCAACTTCCAAGTCTAGCACCTGGTCTGGCTCATTTCCCAGCACCAAATCCAATATAGCCTCACCTCTAGTTGGCCTATCTACATACTGAGTCAAAAAACCTTCCTGCACGCTTTGTACAAACACTGACCCCTCTAGCGAGCTAGAACTATAGCAATTCCAATCAATATTTGTAAAGTTAAAGCCCCCATAACAATTACCCTATTACTTTCACTCCTAACCAGGATTGTCTCCGCAATCCTTTCCTCAACCTCTCTAGAACTTTTAGGAGGTCTATAAAAGACTCCCAACAGGGTGACCTCTCCTCTCCTATTTCTAATCTCCGCCCATACTACCTCAACAGACAAGTCCTCATCAAACTTCCTCTCCGACACTGTGATACAGTCCTTGACTAGCAATGCTACCCCACCCCCCCTCTACCTTCATCTCTACTCCGACTAAAGCATTTGTACCCCGGAACCTGCAACAACCATTCCTGACCCTGCTCTATCCATGTCTATCCATGTTTTGGATTCAACTTGCCCAGTTACCCTGAATCCCATGTGCTTTTACCTTCTTTATCAGTCTCTCTTGTGGGACCTTGCCAAAGGTTTTGCTGACATCCATATAAACTAAACAATTGCACTCCCTTATCCATATACCTGATCACCTCCTCAAAAACTTCAATCAAATTTGTTAGCCATGACAATGAGCAGATGAAAAAATTAGTCTACAGGTAACAAAGTGTTTGAGTATCAGATTGATAAAGGTAAACGTGGAGATGGATGACATTATGGAACTGGAAGTCTTTTGATCTTGTGGATATTGTCAATTAATATACTTTTTGAATTTAATACATTGGGGCGTTCAAGAATAAGTCTTGGAATTATAGAATCCCTGCAGTGCAGGAGGAGGCCATTCAGCTCTGTACCGACCACAATCAAAGAACAAAAACAGCCCGGGAAACAGGCCCTTCGGCCCAACGAGCCCGTGCCGCCATTTTAACATTACCAGTCCCCCCTCCACCCATGACCCTTATCTATGCTTATGGCATTCCACATTGGGGGAAACTAATTTAGGGACAATTTATTACCTCCCAGGCCCTATCCCCACAACCCTATGCTAATCCCCCTGACACTAGTGTCAATTTAGCATGGCCAATTCACCTAACCCGCACATCTTTGGACTATGGGAGGAAACCAGAGCACCTGGAAGAAACCCATGCAGACATGGGGAGAATGTGCAAACTCCACACAGACAGTAGGCCAAGGCTGAAAATGAACCTGGAATCCTGGCCCTATGAGGCAGCAATGTTAACCTCTGTGCCACCGTGCCGCAGTCCTTGCCGAAATAATTCCCTGGACTATGTTGGATGCTCAGCTTCGGAACAAAAATGACAAGATTGTGAACCAGTTCACAACTGGTCCAATTCAGACTAAGACAGGGCTCAGGTGGAGTGACAGTGCTGAATTTTCTGGTGTCATGGAGACCATTTTGGAGGCAAGGAAACCCTGTTGGAATGGTGCCCGCTGACACTATCCCTCCTGGGGGATTTCTTCGGAGTGGCAACAAACTGCGATAACAAGGCAGTCAATTAAGGCTTCAGTTAGGGGCTGTTTTCTGTAGGCGAGACTCTTTTCCACCATTGGAGTGGTGCGCTGGCCCCATCACCTCAGCCGTCACCTCCATGAAGGCAGTTTATTGCTGGGAGGTTAGCAGAACATTGCAGCTTGCAGTAAATGTCAGTGTTAGGATTGAAAGGCTCCGTGGGGCTGAGTAGTAACTACAGGCTGTCTTTCAGTGGAGTGTTATCCCTCCATTCTTGGGTGTTATCCCTCCATTCTGTGTCCACTCACAGTATTGCAGTACTTTTCATTTTAGCTGAAGGAGGAAACTGTCAAGAGAAAGGTTTTCTTTTAAAGCTCTCGCTCTCCCAGCAATGCCCAGCTGTCCTGATGGGGCCGCTGTTTAGACATTTCTGTGGGGCCTCCAATTGGGTTTCCAGCTTCCTTCCTTTGTGCCATAGACAATGCTGTCTTTGTAAGGTGCCCACTTGGCACCCCCTCCTCCGACCACTCTGTTATTTAATATTGTTAAGAGCTCCCTCTCCTCCAATGCTGACCCTCGCTGTGTCATCGCCACACACTCACCTTTAAAAAGCTCATTGTTGTTGACTCCCCTGATTTTGTAAACAGCTGTCCCACTCCCAAATTCCCTTTCCTCTTCAGAATCCTTTAGTCTATCGTCTGAACCCATCCCTGCCACCTTCCTTGCAACTTGGCATTTGAGCCTCTTTTCCAGTCAAGGTTTCTGACTCCAGTGTTGATTTTGTCCTTGGGTGACTGTCTGTGTGGAGTTTGCACATCCTCCCCATGTTTGCGTGGTTTCCTCCCATGGTGCCAAGATGTGCAGGTTAGGTGGATTGGCTATGCTAAGTGACCAAAGATTAGCAATGGCAAATGTGCGGAGTTGCAGGGTGGGGGAAGAAAAGGCCTGGGTAAGATGCCATGTTAGAGAGTTGGTGCAGACTTGATCAAACCATAGAACCCTACAGTGTAGAAAGAGGCCCTTCGGCCCATCGAGTCTGCACTGACCACAGTCCCACCCAGCACCTACCCCCATACCCCTACATATTTTACCCACTAATCCCTCTAACCTAAGCATCTCAGGACACCAAGGGGCAATTTTAACCTGGCCAATCAACCTAACCCGCACATCTTTGGACTGTGGGAGGAAACCAGAGTACCTGGAAGAAACCCACGCAGACACGAGGAGAATATGCAAACTCCACATAGACAGTGACCTGAGCCGGGATTCGAACCTAGGACCCTGGAGCTGTGAAGCAGCAGTGCTAACCACTGTGCTACCGTGCCGCCCATGAGGGGCTGAATCTCCTCCTCCTGCACTGTTGGGATTCTATGAAGTCCGCTTCTATGGAGTAATTGATCGGCTATGTCGTATTTTAGGGTATTCAGCAAACCAAAGACGCAAGTACAAATGCCAGCTCTTTCCAATGGATATGGGTTAGTGCAGTCCATGATATTTCCCATTCGCACAATGGATCCTTGTTTAAAATGGGCATTAGTGAGGGCCCCATTAAAACATTGCTTTCATTGTTCTGCTGAGGACTTTGCTGTCTCTATTAAAGAGTGACAACTTTAAATATACTTCTTCAGTTGTCATTGAGCCACTACCGCATATAAAGAGGCCATTCAGCCCATTGAGTCCCATGCCAGCTCTCTGTAGGGTCGTTCAGTCTGTCTCACTCCCAAAGAAATTTGTGAAGTCCTGAAGTCTTGAGAGGTGCAATATAGAACAAAGAATAAAGAAAATTACAGCACAGGAATAGCCTCTTTGGCCCTTCAGCACCGACCATACTGCCTGACTTAACTAAAACCCCCTACCCTTCCAGTGGAACATATCCCACTATCCCCATCTTATTTATATATTTGTTAAGATGCCCCTTAAAAGTCACTACCGTATCCACTTTCACTACCTCCCTGGCAACGAGATCCAGGCATCCACCACCCTCTGTGTAAAAAATCTGCCTCGTACATCTCCTTTGAACCTTGCCCCTTGCACCTCAAACCTGTGCCCCCTAGTAATTGACTCTTCCACCCTGGAAAAAAGCTTCTGACTATCCACTCTGTCCATGTCTCTCATAATTTTGTAGACTTCTATCAGGTCGCCCCTCAACCTCTGCCATTCCAGTGAGAACAAACCAAGTTTCTCCAACCTCTCCTCATAGCTAATGCCCTCCATACCAGGCAACATCCTGGTAAATCTTTTCTGTACCCTCTCCAAAGCCTCCACATCTTTCTGGTAGTGTGGCAACCAGAATTGAACAGTATATTCCAAATGTGGCCTAACTAAGGTTCTACAAAGTTGCAACATGACTTGCCAATTTTTAAACTCAATGCCCGGCTGATGAAGGCAAGCATGCCCATATGCCTTTTTGACTATCTTCTCCACCTGCATTGCCACTTTCAGTGACCTGTGTACCTGTACATCCAGATAGATCCCTTTGCCTATCAATGCTCTTGCCATTTGCCATTTACTATTTCTTATCTGTATTAGACCTTCCAAAATGCATTACCTCACATTTGTCCAGGTTAAACTCCATCTGCCATCTCTCCACCCAAGCCTCCAACTGATCTATATCCCGCTGATATCCTCTGATGGTCCTCATCGCTGTCCACAAATCCACCAACCTTGCATAAATGCGAGTCTTTCTGTTGGTCGGTAACAATAACAACACTGCCATTATACAGCACCTTTGAAAACACCGCAGAAACATTATTAAACAAAATGTGGCACCAAGCTATATTAAGAGCCAATACTCAAGCTCTCCAAGAGAATCATCTTGAAGGAGGAGAGGGAGGGGTGCAGAGGTTTGAGGAGGGAATTTCAGGAGTCACAAGAGAAACAATTTGCACAGAACGTAATGAAAAAAGTATCTGATAATTGTATATCAGATGTGTTTAATTGTATGCAGGTGGGGGGGGTGGTCATTGCTTGGGGTTTCACTTGAGCTCATATGAAGAGAAACTTACTGGAACTGGTGTAGTTGAGTTAGGAGACATGTGCTCGTAATGTTTCACTATGTAAATAAATGTGAGAATGACTTAAGAATGGTTCTGGTATCGTCCTTCAGGTGGCGTTCCAGATTCTAATACTGAATAGTGGTCCACTGTTCTGGTTTAGTTAGTTGGCGCTGAGTGATGCTCTAACTGGTCTAATGCTCCTGATTCCCACATGGCCTGTCTTGCTAACTCTTTTGTTCTCTTCCCGTGAACAAAAAACAGGTACTCGTCTTTTACCACCACCCCATGGCGCATGACTTTCCCTTCCTCTGGCCAGGGAACCAGATGCCAGCCCCTTGGGCAAACACCACTGATGCACAGAAACTGGTACAGTTCCTGGAGACGACGTTGAACGAGCGGGCAAAGCGAGGAACCTTTCACGTGTCGCAGGCTATTCTGACGCCTCAAACCAAAACGGTCATTCGAGGACTGATTGTTGGACTTCGGGATTCTCTTGTCGCAAGGCTGGTTTGCAATCTGCTGCTATTCTGAGTGCTCATCTTCATTTTTCTTCAAACTAAAGGAAATGAGAAAAAAAGGCAGAATATGCAGAGTTGAAAAAGGATCTAACCCTCTTGTCCCATCAGGATTCTAGTGTTGTTAGGTTCTCTTATTCAATTGTTGTTTCAGCGAGTTACACAATTATAACAAAGAAAGTGGCCAACTGGTCCATGGTGTTTGCACCAGATCTTCAAATGAGCTGTAGAGTGCCCCTGATTTCTCCCCAAAACCCTGAACATTCTCCCTTTTCAGATAATGATCCAATTCCTTTTTGAAAGCCTCATTTGGATCCATCTCCACCACATTCTCAGACAGTACATTCCAGGTACTAACCATTCATTGTATGAATCTGTCACCACTACACTCTGACAGTAAATTCAAGATCCTAACCACTCACTATATGAATCTGTCTCCACCACATTCTCAGACAGTACATTCCAGATTCTAACCACTCGCTGTGTGAATCTGTCTCCACCACATTCTCAGACAGTACATTCCAGATTCTAACCACCCGTTGTGTGAATCTTTCTCCACCACACTCTCACACAATGCATCCCAGATCCCAACTACTTACTGTGTGAATCTGTTTCCACCACACTCTCTCCAATGCATTCCAGATCCTAACCACTGGCTGTGTGAATCTGTCTCCACCACACTCTCAGACAGTATGTGCCCCACCCTAACCAAGCACTGTGTGAAAAAGTTTCTCCTCATGTTGCCATTGCTGCCTCAGCCAATTTCCTTAAATCTGTGCCCGCCCCCCCAATGGGAACAGTTTTTCTAGACCTACTCGTCAAGGGCAGGCTGTGGTTATGTCACTGGGCCAGTAATCTAGTAGCCCATTCTCGTGCTATTGGGACATGGGTTCAAACACCCACCCCCCATGAAATTTCCTGCAATGAACCCCTCATTGTGAACAGTCTGCCGGGCTGTTGTGTAAATCCCACCACAGCAGCTTGTGGAATTTAAACTCAATTAATAAATCTGTAACGTAAAACTAATCTCAGCCATGGTGACCGTGAAACCAATATTGGTTGTTGTAAAAACCCATCTGGTTCACTAATGTCCTTTAGGGAAGGAAATCTGCCATCCTTACCCAGTCTGGTCTACATGTGACTCCAAACCCATAGTAGTGTGGTTGACTCTTAACTGTCCTCTGAAGTGGCCGAGCGAGAATTCAGTTCAAGGGCAGTTAGGATGGGCAATACACGCTGGCTCAGTCAGCCACCCCAACAATGCATTAAAGATTAAACAAACAGAAAACTGTCCTGAATTCTCATGGTTTGAATACCTCAATCAAAATAAACCTTGTTGTTAATGTAGGCAGCATTTAAATAGTACAGTTGGAGGGCTGCAGGTGAAGTATTTAGCACAATTATTTATATTTGTATCATACCTTTAACATATTAAAATCGCACAAGAAATTTAGAGTCATAGAGGTTTACAGCATGGAAACAACCCCTTCGGCCTAATTTGTCCATGTCGCCCTTTTGTTTTAAAACCCCTAAACTAATCCTAATTGCCTGCATTTGGCCCATATCCCTCTATACCCATCGTACCCATGTAACTAACTAAATGCTTTTTAAAAGATAAAATTGTACCCGCCTCTACTACTACCTCTGGTAGCTTGTTCCAGACACTCACCACCCTCTGTGTGAAAAAATTGCCCCTCTGGACACTTTTGTATCTCTCCCCTTAAACCTATGCCCTCTAGTTTTAGACTCCCCTACCTTTGGGAAAAGATATTGACTATCTACCTTATCTATGCCCCTCATTATTTTATAGACCTCTATAAGGTCACCCCTCAGCCTCCTACGCCCCAGAGGAAAATGTCCCAGTCTATTCAGCCTCACCTTATGACTCAATCCATCAAATCCCGGTAGCATCCTAGTAAATCGTTTCTGCACTTTTTCTAGTTTAATAATATCATCTCTATAATAGGGTGATCAGAATTACACACAGTATTCCAAGTGTGGCCTTACCAATGTCTTGTACAACTTCAACAAGGCGTCCCAACTCCTGTATTCAATGTTCTGACCGATGAAACCAAGCATGCCAAATGCCTTCTTCAACACTCTGTCCACCTGTGACTCCACTTCCAAGGAGCTATGAACCTATACCCCTAGATCTCTTTGTTCTGTAACTCTCCCCAACGCCCTACTATTAACTGAGTAATTTTACAGGAGTTATTCGGACTCTGAGACACAGAGTCTCAGGCCTGCTTTGGTCATAGAGTTAAGTTTTAATGAGTGAATCAGATGAGGACGGTGAGGCAGAGGGAGAAGAGGGAAGGGAGGGTGAGTGAAATGTGAAGAGGGACAGAGAAGGTGAGGTGCAAACAGAGAGGCAGGGAAGATGAGGTGGAGGGAGAAGAGGGACAGAGAGGATGAGGTGGAGACTAAAGAGGGACAGGGAGGGTGAGGTGAGACAGAAGAGGGGCAGGGAAGGTGAGGTGGAGGGAGAAGAGGGGTAGGGAGGGTAAGGTGGAGACTGAAGAAGGATATGGAGGGTGAGGTGGAGACAGAACAGAGGCAGGGAAGGTGAGGTGGAGGGAGAAGAGGGGCAGGGTGGGTGAGGTGGAGACTGAAAAGGGATAGGGAGGGTGAGGTGGAGACAGAAGAGGGGCAGGGAAGGTGAGGTGGAGGGAGAAGAGAGACAGGGAAGGTGAAGTGGAGGGAGAAGAAGGAAAGGGAGGGTGAGGTGGAGGGAGAAGAGGGACAGGGAGGGTGAGGTAGAAGGAGAAGAGGGACAGAGAGGATGAGGTGGAGACTGAAGAGGGACAGGGAGGGTGAGGTGGAGGGAGAAGAGGGGCAGGGTGGGTGAGGTGGAGAGGTTTTGGGAGGGAATTCCTGAGATTGGGGCCCAGGCAGTTGAAGGCATGTCCGGCAGCGCTGGAGTGATTAAAATCGGGAATGCTCGAGGGACTGGGATTGGAGTGCAGAGGTGTTGGAGAAGGTCACCATGAGAAGGACAGACAGGGTCGTTGGAGCAATTGAAATCAAGGATGTGAATTTTAAAATTGAGGTGTTGTCACACACTTGAAGCCAATGTAGCAATAACCAAGATGGGTGAAGATGTTCTGAAATGTGTTTGGATAATGATGGCCGAGATTTAGATGAATTGAACTTGATGGAGGCGTGTGTGAGACCTGCGAGGGAAATGCTGGAATAGTCAATTCTGGAGGTAAAGACATGGGGGGAACTGATAGGGAGTCCATGCAACTCAGCACTTTGCATTATGAAGTACAGAACAATCTTGTTCCGTAGGATTGTTGTATAAGTAATTGGAATATATTTATCTTCTGGTGAGTATGGCTTTGAGAAAGAGGCTTGTTTGTTAGATGCTGTTGTTTGATTGTTACATTTTGAATGTGTCAGTTGCAGTCTTGTAAGTTCTGGGCCCCCCCACTAGGTGGACCATTGTACATTTAAACAAAATGGGAAAAGTAAAGCAAAACAGAACTATCAACAAATCCAAAAATCCAAAACCTGAGATTCTCACACGGTTATTTCCAGGTTTTATATCAGAATCAAGAAAGGCTTGGGAGATATTTCTAACAGGGAGAGGAAGAAAAGTCAAATGTGAATCATCTCAACTAATTCAGATGTGGAGATTTGTGCATGGGCAGCTTTTGTAAGCAACATTAAACATTTATCTTCTGCATTTAATCTTTCCTTACAGAAATCTTCCCACCATAATGAATTGGGTGAAATCTCAGAAACCCGGTGTGAATGGTGTCAACATCATCACGTCTGACTTTGTAGAACTTGTTGACTTTGCTACGACTGTGATCAAGTTAAACAACTTGTTGCTGCATGACAGGGCCAAGCGTGAACAAATTTAGCACACTTCCTTATTTTAACCAGGATGGAAAAAATCACGTTGATCTCATTGCTAATAGGGACTCACGGCCAAGTGTAGTTTCCGGGTGCATTAGATTGGTTCACTGCTCCAGGTGGAGAGGATCTTCAAGAAGATCGCGCGTATCGACCCTGACATCAAGTACTCCACATCAGCGCAAACCGACAGGATTCAGAACTCCCATCTTAAAGTCATACATTCTGTCTTTTCTGTAATCCTATTCCAAAATCCTAAATCCTCATTAATAATAAGAATGAAAGCCAGTCACACTGTATTTGCACTGGAGCACCTCTGCTGATGGAAAGGTGTAATTCCAATGTGACACATTTATGTTTACATAGGCAAGGTCTATTGTGGCCATGTTGAAATTTATAATGGAAAAGACCATGGATGTGATGATTTTAATATATATTTATATTTTTAAATAACAATGATTATTACTATTAAAACCATGGTGTTTTTGCAAAGGTGCTTTGAAAAATTAATATTAAAAAAAATTGGGATTGACTGAAAACAGTGAAGAATACATTCCAATATTACCTACATCTCAATCACTAGGTGTAATTTGGACATTTGTGTGTACATCAAATTAAATGTTAACATACTGAACAGGGAACAAAATATCCAAATGCCTCACCATATCTATTGCAATTGTTCAATTTTACTTAAAGGAAGACAAACAAAATGAATGTAAAATTGGTGTTCTGCACTGCAGTAAAGTAGCTTCAGGATGGACTGGAATGAGATTGTATCAAGTTCAATGTGATGTGATCAGATTAGAATGTGTTCCCAGTGTAGCATTGGGGAACAGCTCCTTTAACTGGTGATTAAGAGCATTGGATTGCATAGACCTATAGAATCATAGAGTCCTACAGTGGTGAAGGAGGCCATTTGGCCCATCAGGTGTGCACCAACCACATACCATTCAGGCCCTAACCCCATAAAGCCCATGTATTTATCTTGGCTAGTCTCCCTGATACTCAGAGACAATTTAGCATGACCAATCGACCTAACTCGCACATTCTTTGGATGCGGGAGGAAACCGGGGAAACCCCACAGATGCAGGGAGAATGTGCAAACTCCACACAGACAGTCAGCCAAGGCAAGAATTGAGCCTGGGTCCCTGGTGCTGTGAGGCAGCAGTGCTAACTATTGTGCCTCCGGTGAGGATGAGGATAGAGGAAGGTTGACTGGTTCCTGTCCAGTCCATCTTTTCAGTGTAAATTAAAATACTTAAGAAAATTTAAATTAAATTAAATTAAGAAAATACATATGCATTTATTGTTAAGTGAGTATGCTTGGAAAATTCACTCTGCATTTAGCAGCACAGAGATTTGTTGGTTACAAAACTGTCTTAAGCTAAGTTTTAAATTGAGTTTTTCCTCAGGGGTTGGGTATAAGTTGGTCAAACTACAGGAGGAACTCTCCCCCTGCTGAAAGTATCTGGCCAGGCATTATTTTTGTGTACAACTTGTATGGTGTTCTTGACGTTGGAATAGATGCCTCCAGATGAAATGCAAATACAGGTACAGTGGGCCGAATGGAGGTGGACTGTTTTGTAAAGTTACGATGTGTTTGGTGAAATTACTGCGTCAAATATTTATTTACCGTTTTAAAAGCAAAATTGCCTCATTCTTTTCACCCTTAAGAAAGGGCAGCACGATAGCACAGTGGTTAGCACTGCTGCTTCACAGCTCCAGGGACCTGGGTTCGATTCCCGACTCGGGGGTTACTGTCTGTGCGGAGTTTGCACATTCTCCTCGTGTCTGCGTGGGTTTCCTCTGGGTGCTCCGGTTTCCTCCCACGGTCCAAAGATGTGCGGGTTAGGTTGATTGGCCATGCTAAGATTGCTCCTTAGTGTCCTGAAGTGCATAGGTTAGAGGGATTAGTGGGTAAAATATGTAGGGATATGGGGGTGGGGCCTGGGTGGGATTGTGGTTGTTGCAGACTTGATGGGCCGAATGGCCTCTTTCTGCACTGTATGATTCTATGAAACAGATACAGGATTATGAGGTTTCACTACTTCAGAATGTTTAAAATACTGTATGTGATATATATTTAACTGCTACCTCTGTGACTTTTACTAAGCTATGCAATTGCAACAGTGAATATTGGGACAGATTTCTTTAATATGCCCAAATGTTTCAAGGATGCCCCCTGTGGTCTGGTCCCCACTGCAGAGATTGCAGGGTAATTGCCCACAGCGATCACCCATTAACACCAGTTGGTAGAAAATCTTGTGCCCATAATTCCGGGGAGGTCCAGCGGGCAGGCAAAACTGTGCTTCAGGATGACTGAATCTGGCCAGTTGTGGGAGGTTGCGTCACGTGAGTACCTGCACCCGACCCCTCCACCCCAACACTCTCAAGCCACCCAGAACCTGGGATGCCCATCCAGTTGGTGTCCCACCTGTCCTCACCAATTAGAATGCAAACCAACTCTTTCTAATCTGAATGGATGTTACAATGTGTAACCCCAACACTGGGAGGAAATATTTGGAACTGATTAGCATTGACCACTAGTTATATATCATTAGATTCTCCAATCATTTCTGGTCTTTCCATAGTATTTATTGGTATTTGAAGAATTAGATGTTTACAGGTGAGTGCTAGTTGTAAAGAAATTGATTTCATAAGTGTTATATTATATTTTTATCAAATGATTGTTAGTTTCCAAGTACAGTTAAAAGATATATTTACTGTAAATTTCTATTATTTGTACACATGAACTGAAATATTATGTTGTGGTCATTCAATTAAACTTTCTCAAAAGCAGTGGGAGAGGTTCATCCTTCATACTTTTCTATGATTCATTGTTGGCAGTTACAGATTCCAGGATTATCTCCAGTTCCTGGGGGTAGTGGCATTATCACTGGATAAATTATCCACGTCAACCAGGATAATGATCTGGGAACTTGGCTTCCTTTTCTGTTTTTTTTCAATAATCGGATGTGGGCATCGCTGGTAAGGCCCCTGTTGTCTGCTCACCCCTAATTGCCCTTTCTCTCTTACAGGCTGTATGGCCTCCAAGGCCTCAGGCTCTAGGCTTCTGTTGAAATTGAAGGCAGCAGGCCCAGACTGAGTCCCAGTCCCTGCCATCCCCCTGCTCCTCCCTGTCCTGCAGGCTGTGAGTATGAAGGCAGGTTCAGTCCCAGGGTCTCTAACCTGCAGTCCCAGCCTCTCTCTCTAATCTGTTGCTCTGTGCAGTGTTCTCTCGGTTAGTATTCGTCCACTGGTAAAGATTTAGTGGAGCCAGCGACAGCCTTCCTCCCAAGCCAAAGACTGTTCAGTAGCAGCAGCAACTCCAGCTGTTCTCAATCCAAGGTTTCCATCTCTTTTGGATAAAACAAACAGAAGGACAAAATAAAAGGGGCAGTCCCTTAAAGAGATACTCCCTTCAACCAAAAACAAACCACAAATGAAACTTCAAACTAAGATGTGATTAAATGGTTGACAAGGCATCCTGAGAGTTCGGAGCCACATATAGTGCAGACCAGGTAAGGAAGGTAGATTTCCTTCCCTAAAAGACATTGGTGAACCAGATGGGTTCTTACAACAATCAACAATGGTTTCATAGTCATCATTAAACCTACAATTCCAGATTTGTATTGAATTCAAATTTCACCATCTGCCATGGTGGGATTTGAACCCGCATCCCCAAAGCATTACCCTGGGTCTCTGGATTACTAGACCAGCGGCAGTACCATGTGCAGTGGTGGGGGGGGGTGCATGCGCTCAGTGGTGAAGGTGCCCACATGCAGTGTTTGGGGGGTGCACACACAGTGGTGGGGGTGCGCGTGCCCAGTGGTTAGGTGCACAGATGCAGTGGTGATGTGCACCCCTGCCTTGCAAAGAAATTGATCCTGACTCTGTTTAGATGCAAGCTAGCCTGTACAGGTCCCATCACCTCAGGAATTGATCCTAATGTTCCAGGAATCTGAGGCCCTCTTCCCTGCGCCCTCTTCCCAGCCACACTTCCTGGTTTTATACTTAATTATGCATGGTACTGGGAATATTATTACTCTTGAGGACTTGCTTGCTAGTTTTCTTCCTAGTTTCTTAAACTTGCTGCACAATGTTACATTTCTATGTTGTTGGTACTGATGTGGACCGTGACTGTTGGCTATTCATTCCCCCCCCCATCAGAGTACCCAGCAGCTGCTCGGTGACATCATTGAACCTGGAACCTCGGAGACAACATATCCCCTTGGATTCACCGTGGTTGGGGGGGCGTGTGCAGTGGCTTGGGGACACAGGCAGTGGTTGGGGATTGAACACAGTGGTTGAGAGGACGTATGCTGTGGTGGGGGGTGCATGCGCTCAGTGGTGGGGGCACCCGTGCGCAGTGGTGGGGGATGCATGCGCTCAGTGGTGGAGGCACCCACATGCAGTGTTGCGGGGGGGGGTGCACATGCAGTGGTAGGGGCACAGGTACACAGTGGTTGGAGTGCGCACACGCAGGGGTTGGGAGGGCGCATGCAAAGTGGTTGTGGTGTGTGCATGTGTGCGCAGTGGTTGAGGGTGCACGTGTGCGCAGTGGTTGAGGGTGCACGTGTGCGCAGTGGTTGAGGGTGCACGTGTGCACAGTGGTTGGGTGCATGCACATGTATGCAGTAGTTTAAGGGGGCTCAGTAGCTGGGGGGACACATGCACATAGTGGTTTGGGGTACATGTGCAATGCTTTAAAGGGTCGAGTGTGTGCAGTGGTTGGGGGGTTTCATGCACACAGTGGTTTGGGTGTGCATGCGTGTATGTGCAGTGGAGGGGGCGCACTTACAGTGGTTGGGAGGGCGCGTGCACAGTGGGATGTGATCACGCATGCAGTAATTCAAGGGGTACACATGTGCAGTTGTTGGTTGTGCCCACCTGTGATTTAAGAGGGCATGCATGAGCAATGGTGAGTGATGCATGCACGCAGTAGTTGAGGGGACCACATGCACAGCAGCTGGAGAGTTCATACACAGTGGTTGGGGGAAGCTCATGTGCAGTGGTTGGTGGTGTGCGGGCAGTAGTTGGGGTTTTTGCACGTGCATACAGTGGTTGAAGGGGGGCATGCACAAGTAGTGGGGGGTGGTGTGAGCACACACACTGGTTGGGGGCACACGCAGTGTTTGGGGATACACATGTGCAATGGTTGCGGGGGGGTGAGTGCAGTATTTGGGGGCATGCGTGTGCACTGGTTGGAGGGCAGGTGCACTGGTTGGGGGGTGCATGCAAAGTAGTTCGGGGTACGTGTGCAGTAATTGGAGTCTTTGCACATGTGTTCAGTGACTGAACGGGGCATGCACATGCAGTGGTTGGGGGGGTGCATGTGCACACACAGTGATTAGGGGCACATGAGCACTGGATTGGGGAGCCACGCGTAGAGGTTGGGACACACACACACCTGCGGTGGTTATCTAGCAAATTCCACACTGCTTTGATTTAGTTCTTTTGAAACAAATTTTGCTCACAGGTTATGTGATCTGCAAAGACAGATTTGGTGAGTTTCACGCTGGTCGGTGATTTTCACCCCAATTTAGTGAATGCCTTACTAGTTTTGTAAATGTCACACTGATTTATTGAACTTCATCTTGATTTAGTGAATTTCACACTGACTTTGTTTATTTTGCACTGGTTTAGTATATTTCACACCTTTGGTGAGTTTTGCACTGACTTGGTGATTTTCACATTGGTTTAGTGACTGGTTCAGTGGTTTACACAACGTTTTAGTGATTTCCATACTGATTTTGCGATTTTTCACATTGATTTAGTGATTTTCACACTGATTTGGTGATTTTTCACACTGATTTTGTGATTTTTCACACAGGTTTGATGATTTTCGCACAGGTTTGATGATTTTCACACTTGTTTAGTGATTTTTACACTGGTCTGATGATTTTCACACTGGTTTGGTGATTTTCATGCTAATTTAGTGGCTTACATACTGATTTGGTGATTTTTCACATTGATGTAGTGAGTGATTTACTTGCTGATTTGGTGATTTTATTAGAATCCAGGCCAAAAACTCCGGGGTGTTTTGTAAAGTTAGCCTAGACCCTAAGTTTTACATTTGATTTTGGCATTGGGGAGCATAAGATGTTTCACTGCGGGTATGATTCAAATGATCCACTGGGAAACTTTTATCAAACAAAGTTTATTTAAGAACACAGTAAAATATAACAAAAAGAATTTGCATAACTTTAACCATTTACAAGACTTAAACGTGACACAGAATAACTCCTGACAGCTATCTATATGTGCTGTTCCAAGTTAAAACAATCTCTTACAGATATATATCTTTCTGTAGACTTAGCTTAAAAAATAAGTCATGCTCACACGAAGCTGGATCTTCAGCTTTGTAACACCTACGGAGAGAAATCCAGGCCAGCTGATTACAGAGATATATATATAACCTCAAAACAGCCAAACTTCAGAGAGATAAACTTAATCTTGAGCAGCTCCCAAAAATAGCCAAGCAGAGAACAGAAACTCCAACTCCAGAGAGAGGGAAAACAAACTGTTACTTCTCTTCATTTCGGGCTACTATTGAAAGGCAAAACTAAAAACTGGATTTTACTGTGAAACAAAGCTGTCCCGACCCACAGGACATGCCCTGTCAATCACTCCCAAACAAGATCCACACTGCGATCATAAAGAATCATTAAAACCACAGAACACTGCATTAGCCCAGATTAAAATCAACATGATATCAAACATACTGCCTCAGTAAATTGCCAAGGATGTAGAAACATCCTGCAGAGAAACATGATTAAAATATTTTTCTTAAGCCTCGTTACAATTTTCACACTGGTTTAGTTATTTTTCCACACTGATTTAGTGATTTTCATACTAGTTTATTGACTTTTCTAGTAGGGTAAACACTCATTTACACAATTTTCAGCACTTTTCACACTGGTTTGGTAGGTTACACACTGATTGTGATTTTTCACGCTGGTTTAGTGATTTTCACACTGGTTTAGTGGGTTACATGCTGAATGGATGATTTCCGCACTATTTGGTTTAGTGGTTTTCACACTAGTTTCACAGAATTACAGAATGCCTACAGGACAGAAGGAGGCCACTCGGCCCATTGAACCTGCATCAACCACAATCCCACCCAGGCCCTATTCCTGTCACCCCACACATTCACCCTGTTAATCCCCCTGACACAAGGGTCAATTTATAATTATAGTATATAATTATAGAACCCTACAGAGCAGAATGGGCGTTCCACCTAACCCTCACATCTTTAGAGTGTGGGAGGAAACGGGAATACCTAGAGGAAACCTACGCAGACATGGGGAGAATATGCAAACTCCACACTTACAGCGATCCAGGGTCCTTGGCACTGTGAGGCAGCAATGCTAACCATTGTGTCATCATGCAGTTTAATGACTGGTTTTGTGGGTTACATGCTGATTTGGTGATTTCACACTTGTTTAAAGATTTTTCACTCTTGTTTGATGGGTTACACACTGATTTGATGGGCTACACACTGATTTAGTGATTTTCACACTGGTTTAGTGGATTACATGCTCATTTGATGATTGCACACTGGTTTAGTGATTTGCATGCTAGTTTAATGATTGGGTTAGTGGGTTATGCATCAGTTTTGTGATTTTTCAGGGTGATTTGCTGGGTTTCACAGCGTTTGGTAATTTTTGACACTGGTTTAGAGACTTAACACGCTGGTTTTGACACGCAGTTTTCACGCTGGTTTGGTGATTTTTCACACTTGTTTCATGATTGGTTTTATGGATTAACCACTAATTTGATGTTTTTTATATTAGTTTTCACACTGATTTGGTGATTTTCATATTAGTTTAGTGATTGATTTGGGTAGTTACACATTGGTTTAGTGATTTTCACACTGGTTTGGTGGGTTGCATGTTAGTTTAGTGATTTCCACACTGATTTGGTGTCTGGATTAGTGGGTTTCACACTGGTTTGGTGATTTTTCACACTTGTTTCATGGGTTACATACTGATTTTGTTGGTTTTTCACACTGATTTGGTGATTTTCATACTAGTTTTATGATTAGTTTGGTGGATTAAACACTAATTTGGTGATTTTTCCCCTCACTGGTTTAGTGATTTCATAGAATCCCGACAGTACAGAAGAAGACAATTCAGCCCATCAAGTATGTACTGATCACAGTCCCACACAGACCCTACTCCATACATATATCCTGCTAATACCCCTGACATTCCCATGGCCAACCAACTTAACCCACACATCTTTGGACTGAGGGAGGAAACCGGAGCACTCTGAGGAAACCCACACAGACATGGGGAGAATGTGCAAACTCCACACAGACAGTCACCCAAGGCAGAAATTGAACCTCAGACCCTGGTGTTGTCAGGCAGTAGTGCTAACCACTGGGCCGCCCTGATTTAATGATTTTCACACTGATTTAGTGATTTGCACATTGATCTTAATGATTTGTCACACTGATTGTGTGGGTTACACACTAGTTTAATGATTTTCACACTGGTCTAGCAACTTTACATGCTGGTTTAATAATTTTTTCAGGCGGATTTAATGATTTTCACACTGATTTAGTGATTTGCACATTGATCTTAATGATTTGTCACACTGATTGTGTGGGTTACACACTAGTTTAATGATTTTCACACTGGTCTAGCAACTTTACATACTGGTTTAATCATTTTTTCAGGCGGATTTAATTATTTTCTCACTGGCTTAGTGGGTCGCACACTGATTTAATTATTTCTCACACTGATTTGGTGATTGTCACTCTGATGTAGCAGTTTTTCACACTGGTGCAGTGATTTTTTTTTCACGCCGATTTAGTGATTTTTCACAGTGGTGTTTCACACTGATTTTCTGGGTTACACACACTGCCTCCTCTGGCTTGTCTCACGCCTGCAGACTGATGTGCCCCCGCCTTCCAGCGCTACGTGGCCGGAGCTGGAGTGGGGACAGCGGGTCCCGGGACAGATCGCAGCCGCGTTCAGGGGCTGTGGCCACGGCTGTTGTGTGAGAGGGAGTTGCCGAGCCAGCTCTAGAGTCACCGTGAGTACAAGCAGTAATTAGAGGGATGGTGCCAGAGTAATTTCTGCCGAGAGAACTAATAATTAAAGTGCAGTTAGCTCGAGTCAGTGCAGCCTTGTCTGTAATTGGGGGGGGGGAGAAGCAACTTGCCAATTTCTTAAACTTCATCTTGTCTGAGTGTAACGGGGAATAACACGGGCGGGTTATATCCTGCTGTCGGTAAAGGAATGACCTCCGTTTCTGTAGCTCTCACCACCTCAATTAGCCCCAGCATCCTTCAAAGTATTTTAAAAACTTTGTTTTGGGGTTTAGTCACTATCCCAATATGGGAAACGTGGCAGAGTAGTTGTGCACAGCAAGCTCCCACAAACAGCAGTATGAACCTGTTTGTGCAGCTGAGAAAGATACTCAGCCTCTTTCCAAATGGTGCCAAAGTGGATCTTCCCCCATTCACCCTGGAGAAAATGAAATGAAGTCTCTGTTTAAAAGACCCACCTGGGTCTGCTGAGAGATTTGAACCTAGTTTAAGTCCACTTATTAGTGTAACAAGTAAGGCTTACATTGAGGTTACTGCAAAAATCCCGTAGCCTGCCACGTTCCTGCGCCTGTTCGGGTACACCGAGGGAGAATTTAGCATGGCCAACGCAGCTAACTGGCACGTCTTTCAGCCTGAGGGAGAAAACCAGAGCACCCGTAGCGAACCCATGCAGACGTGGGGAGAACATGCAGACTCCGCACAGACAGTGACCCAAGCCGGAATCGAACACGTGTCCCTGGCGTTATGAGTCAGCAGTGCTAACTGACCGCTGTGCCACCGTGTCGTCCCCGTGGCTGGTGTCACTCGAGCTGGCACTACTCAGCGTCACTGAGGTATACAAACACGTAAATCTGTTGCCTTTAACTTGAGCCCTTGTATGTGTCATGGGGTTTGGCAGCATCCAGTCTGATACAGGATATTCAGGAGATGGTCTCACTTTTTGTCACCCTGGAGACAGTTGTGTGCAAGTAAAGGTGGGCAGGTTGTTAACATGAATGGACCCACCCTGTGCCTTCCTGGGGGGACTTTGAGGTGGAGGGTTATGAAGCATCTCGGATTCTCGCATGTTTTATTGATTGATCAAATTCTGAGCTTGAGCAGTTGGTGATCTAGGTAAGAATGTGTCAATATGGTGGCAGAGACACCCAGTGTCAGCTGTAGTTCACCTCTGAGTCAGAAGGCTGTTGGTTTGACTCCCGGTACAGGAACCCGTGTACAAAATTTTCATGTTAGTGACTTTGTCCTCTAGAACTTAATTGATTTCAGGGACACCATCCAGTCACAATGGTCTTTCAGAAACCTTCGCTCATGTTAGTTCATTCTTAAGTTTCCTCTGAGGTGGTCAAGCAAATGCCCAATTGGGTCAAAGAACAGTGCAGCATAGGAACAGGCCCTTCAGCCCACCAAGTCCGCGTCAATCACTTTGTCCTATCTAGACCGACTGCCTGTATCCCTCTATTCCCCACTTGTTCATGTGTCTATCCAGATCGGATGAATTCAGCGCACTCTCATTCTGTGAATGAAGAAATTACAATCAGAGTTTGTCTAGGTTGGAAAGTGCAGGGAGAGAATGGGAGGGGAGGGGGGCGTGGTGAAGGAGTGAGTGGAGAGAGAACCCAAGAACCATGAAGGCAAGAGAGGACATGAGTTTCTCTCGATGAGGAAGAACAGGACTGAGGACAGGCAGTGAGTGCAAAGATGGCAGTTGGGTGAGTTGCTAGCTACAGGCTATAAATCTGGAATAGCAAAATACTGTGGATGCTGGTGTTGCTGAGGAGGATAGTTTTAGGCTACAGAATGATATTGATCGGCTGGTAAGATGGGCAGAGCAATGACAGATGGAATTTAATCCTGGTAAGTGGGAGGTTATGCGTTTTGGGAGACCTAATAATGATAGGATATACACAATGAATGTAGGTCCCCAGGGAGTATTGAGGAACAAAGATATCTTGGGGTACAAGTCCATAGATCCCTGAAAGTGGCAGCACAGGTAGATGGGTGGTAAAGAAGGCTTATGGAATGCTTGCCTTCATTACCTGGGGCATAGAATACAGGAGCAGTGAAGTCTTGGTACAACTTATTAGGCGCATTGGCTATGCTAAATTCTCCTCCCATCCTGGAGTGTGGCGACTGGGGTCTTTTCACAGTAACTTCATTGTAGTGTTAATGTAAGCCTACTTGTGATGCTAATAAATAAACTTAAACTTTATAAGACATTGGTTAGGCCACAGATGGAGAATTGTGTGCTGTTCTGATCACACTATCAGAAGGATGTGATTGTGCTGGAGAGGGTGCAGAGGAGATTCACCAGGAATTTGCCTGGGATGGGAAGTTTCAGCTATGAGGAGAGACTGGATAGACTGGGTTTGGTTTCCCTGGAGCAGAGGAGGCTGAGAAGGGGATCTGATAGAGGTATCAAAATTATGAGAGTTGGAGATAGGGAAGATTGTAAGTATCTTTTCCCCATGCCAGAGATGTCTAAGACTAGAGGTTTAAGGTCAAGGGTAGGTGGTTAGAGGGAATCTGAGGGTACAATTTTTCACCCAGAAGGTGGTGGAAATGTGGAATGTGCTGCCTGAGGGAATGCTGGAGACAGGTACTCTCTCGACATTTAAGAAGCATATAGTATCCTGGGAATTATTAATTGGGGCATAGAATAAAAAAGCAACGAGACACAATGGTTAGCAATGCTGCCTCACTGCACCAGGGATCCGGGTTCCATTCCAGTCTTGGGGATTCTCTGTGTGGAGTTATGGCATTTGCATGTTCTCCCCATGTCTGCGTGGGTTTCTCTGGGTGCTCCAGTTTCCTCCCACAGTCAGAAGTTGTATAGGTTTGGTAGATTGGCCAAGGTAGCTCTGTGAGGTTACAGGGATAGGGCTTGGGGATGGATTTGGGTAACTCTGGAGAGTTGTGCAGACTCGATGGACTGAACAGTGTCCTTCTGCACTGCAGGGATTCTATAGCTCAATTTATACAAGGCACTAGTTAGACCTCAGCTGGAATATCGTATACAGCTCTGGATGCCACACATATATGAAGGATGTGAATACGTTGGCGAGAGTGCAGAAGTGGTTTACAATAATGGTTCCAGGACTGAAATATCTTCAGTTATGAGGATAGATGGGAGAGCCCGTTCTCTTTGGAGAGAAAGAAGGTGAAGGGGAAATTTGATCTAGATGTTCAAAATCACGAGGGGGCTGGACAGAGTGGATAGGGAAAAACTGAGAATCAGAGGACACAGAAGTGATTGGCAAAAGAGATGATATGAGGAGAAACTTTTTCACACAGTGAATGCTTAGGGTCTGCAAAGCATTGACTGTGGTGAAGGCAGGTTCGATCGAGGCATTCAAGAGGGAACTGGATTATTATCTGAAAAGGGAGAACGTGCAGGCTTACAGGGAGAAGGTGAGGGAGTAGCACTGAGTAAATTGGAGTGCCAGCGCTGACATGATGGCCTCCTGAGCTGTAATGATTCTATGAGAATGGATAAACATGCATGTTTGAACAGGCAGTGGAGAAATCTCTCTGGAGTGACTGGAATGGAATTAACGTGATTTACTGCTGCAAAAATCTGTTGTCCATCTGTTTCTATCAAGCTTTACAAACACAGATGAATGAGTTTACGATAACGTAATACAAATGGTTTAGATCAAAGGGATTTGGTTGGTTATTGAGACATTTTCTAAGAACCACAAGCAGCTTCCACACAACTGTACAAAGAATGTTTCAACATATTTCAGTGTGGGTTTCCTCTGGGTGCTCCACTTTCCTCCCACAGTCCAAAGATGTGTGGGTTAGGTCGATTGGCAATGATAAATTAACCCTAGCATCAGGGGGATTAGCAAGGTAAATATGTAGGGTTATGGGAATAAGGCCTGGGTGGGATTGTGGTCGGTGCAGGTAGCCTCCTACTGCACTGTAGGGATTCTGTAATACAGTGGATGCGCTGTAAGATCACTAAGTGGTGAGTTTTGTGAAGTCTGTATTTGACTCCCGAAGATTCCTGCATCCTGCTAATCAGGATGTTTTATGTGTAAGGTTGTTTTTCCATGAGATGTGTGTGTAGACTTGATTTTGCGTCTTGGTTTATGTCTTGAATGTGAAAGAATATAGCTGACCCCCATCCTAAAAGCCAAGGCAATCGACCCACACATCTGGAAGAGTGCCTCTGATGTTTCAAACACACAGGAGATCCTCCAATCCGGTTCTAGTTGAGTGATACCTTGCTATGCCATGTGATCTTTATCATTTCCTGTTTAAATACCAAAGTGCGGGATTGCTTATCTTGACCAGCATTTGGACTAAGACATTAAACAGACCTTGTGTTTTATGTGCTCCTTTGCAATGATGCACTCAAGTTTAAACAAAACGAAATGTCAACATTCACGAATCGTTCTCTGTCTGCCCACCCATGTGGGCTTTCGAACTATTCGCATCAACATTTATCCAGCAGCGTCTGTGAAGCAAAACACTGCAGATGCTGGAAATTCTAAATCAAAAGGGAAAATGCTGGAAAAGCCCCCCCACGTCTGGCAACATCTGTGGAAAGAGCAACAGAGTTAAGGGCTGAATTGTCTAGTTTCGTACGTAGAAACATAGAAAATAGGAGCAGGAGAGGACTATTTGGCCCTTTGGACCAGCTCCACCATTCATTATGATCATGGCAGATCATCCAACTCAATCCTGTCACCCCGCCCCCCACAACCAATATCCTTTGATCCCCTTCACCCCAAGAGCTATATCTAACTCTTCTAGAAACCATACAATGTTTTAGCTTCAACTGCTTTTGGTGATAGTGAATTCCACAGGCTGACCACTCTCTGGGTGAAGAAATTTCTCCTCATCTCTGTTCTAAATGGTCTATCCCGTATCCTCAGTGTGTGGCCCCTGGTTCTGGCCTGCCCTGCCATTAGAAACATCCTTCCTGCATCTGCCCTGTCTAGTCCTGTTAGAACTTTATAGGTTTCTATGAGACTCCGTTTAGTTCTCCTGAACGTCACCAAATACCAACTCAATCTCTCATACGTCAGTACTGCCATCCTAGAAATCAGTGTGGTAAACCTTCACTGCACACCTTCCAGAGCAAGAACATCCTTCCTCAGATAAGGAGGCCAAAACTGCACACAATGTTCCAGGTGTGGCCTCCCCAAATTGCAGCAAAAGAGCCCCGCTCTTGTACCCAAGTATCACTACCGGCCAGAGTGGCGAATTTGGCATTCTGGATAAATCACCATTCACAGCTGTGGAACCAGAGAATCCCAACCATGGGTGAGATCAGAGAATTCTGGCCAAGCTTTCAAATCCAATAGGGGTAGGATTAGTAAGTTTGCAGATGACACAAAGCTGGGTGGTTAACAGTGAGGTGGAGTGTCTTGGGCTGCAAGAAGATATAGATAGAATGTTCAAATAAGTGGCAGATGGAATTTAGCCCTGGAAAATGTGAGGTGCTAACTTTGGGAGGAGTAATTTGGCAAGAAAGTACTCAACGAATGGTCGGACACTAGGAAATTCTGTGGAACAAAGGTATCTTAGCCACAGATCTCTGAAAGTGGAAGGGTTTGTTAGTAGTGTGGTGAAAAAGGCATATGGGATACTTGTCTTTATCAATTGAGGCATAGATTACAAAAGCAGGGAAGTCATAAGAACATAAGAAATAGGAGCAGGAGTAGGCCATCTAGCCCTTCGAGCCTGCCCCACCATTCAATAAGATCATGGCTGATCTGTCGTGTTGGACTTGTATGGGATTTTGGTGAGGCCACAGCTGAAATACTGTGTGCAGTTCTGGTCACCACGTTACTGGAAAGATGTGATTGCACTGAAGGGGGTGCAGAGGAGATTCACCAGGATGGTGCCTGGGATGGAATACTTAAGTTATGAAGAGAGGTTAGATAGGTCTGGGTTGTTTTCATTGGAGCAAAGAAGACTGAGGGAAGCGACCTGATCAAGGTGTACAAGATTATGGAAGATATGGACAGAGTGGATAAGAGCAGCTTAGTTAAAGGATCAGTCATGAGGACACACAGGTCCCAGGTGAAGGGCAGGAGGTTTAGGGGGGATATGAGGAAAAACCTTTTTATCCAGAGGGTGGTGATGGTCTGGGAGGGTGGTGGAAGCGGGTTGCCTCACATCCTTTAAAAAGTATTTGGATGAGCACTTGGCACACCACAATGTTCAGGGCTATGGGCCAAGTGCTGGCAGATGGGTTTAAAGCGTAGTATAGCACTGGAGCAGATCCTTCAGCCCTCCAAGCCTGCACCGACTGTGATATCTGCTTAAACTAAAACTGTATATACTTATGGAGTCCATATCCTTCCATTCCCATCCTATTCATGTAGTCCTCTGCCCCTTAAATGCAGCTATTGTACCTGTGCCACTATCTTACCTAGGTGGGAGTTCAGGTGCTCCTAATGTGTCAGTGCAGACTTGATGGGCCGAAGGGCCTCTTCTGTGCTCTATGATTCTATAACACTTCTTTGGTAGAATTATAATTTCTGCTGTTAAAAGGTAGGACAGCGGGGATGGTGTGGAGGGTGGAGCAGAAGAGAAGTTCGGGCTTTGGGTGGAGGTTGAGAGTGATTAAATTATCAACATAGCATGAAATCAAAGGCAAAGAAAAGGAGAATGGTTACAGTAAAAGAACAAAGCATTGGTCTAGTGTAGGTGTTAATAGCAGAATAAGGATCAGCACTGTCTGAAAACAAAATAGATTGTGTTACTAGCAGAATAAAGATAGCAGTGTCTGAAAGCAAAAGAGCAGAATATGTTAATAGCAGAATGAAGGTCAATGCTGTCTGAAAGTATGAACATGAGAACAGGATCCAGATTGGCACTTTTCCTTTACTGTTTCTGTCTTTGTCCAGACCTTTTAGGTGCAGAACATGAAACACACTGTCTGTAGTAGTCACTAGTTGTTCTCATGGAAAAATACCCATAGATTTGATTCCAGTGCTGTTAGATGGCAGTGGATGAATGGTGGAAGAAAAGGAATAATAAAGCAAGGCTTAAATATCTGACCTTGACTTTCTTCATACAACATTGGGAACTGAGGCACGCATCCAGCCTGTACTTGGGCGCAGGTTTTTGGGGGTTATGTTGTTGGGGAACAGTAGTTGTAGGAGGGACTTTACTCTCCAACTAACATCGGAATAGGAATTAGGAGCACGAGTAGGCCATTGGGACCACCTTGCTCCGCCATCCAATAAGGTCATGGCTAATCTGGTTGTGGCCTCAGCTCTACTCTCCTGCCTCTAACTCTGCCCCCTGTCCCCCCATTACGCTGCCCCATAACCTTCAACTCTGTTGATGATCGAAGATCTATCTAACTCAACCCTGAATATATTCAATGTCCCAGATACCCTCTGCTCTCTGAGGCGGAGAATTCCAAACATTAACAACCCTCTGAAGTAAGAAATTCCTCCTCATATCCTTCTTAAATGAGACACTGCTTATTTTTAAGCTGTCACCCCTCGTTTCTGATGCCTCCATGAAGGGAAACATCCTCTTGGCATCCAGCCTATTAAACCCCTCTCAGAACCTTATCATAACGCTACCACCTCTCCCACCACGGAATTGGAGTGGGTCCGACTACGGAAATTTCCATTGACCTCGAGTGGGAATTTCCTGTCTCGCTCGAGCGAGGCTGTAAAATCCCAGCTTATATGTTTCAAAAAGATCATGTCTCATTCTTCCAAACCGCAATAAACATGGGCTCAACTTTCCTCAGAAGACATTTATCCCAGGGTAAGTCCTAGTGAGCTTGGAGTTGTAGCCACAATGAGGTCAGTTATGGTCTTATCAAATGATCGAGCAGGCTCGAGGGGCTGAGTGGCTGACTCCCAATTCTTATATTGTTTAAAGAGCTTCTATCGTAAATCTATCCCTGTTTAGGCAAGGCGACTAAATTTGTAAACATTACTCTCAGTGTCCCTGTTTGATCTGATTGGTATGTTTGACACTAGCCTAGACTAGTGGAATCAGTTTCAGTTTGTCCCTGCTGGAACAGTGCAACTGATTTTGGCTTAGGACTTGACTAATTAAATTGTCTACTTAGGAGCTGTGCTTTCTGCACAGCAAGTTATTACCATCGCTCTTCTGGTCTGGCCAGTCTGTTGGGCAGGGTAACCAGGCTGACACGCTGGAACTGTCAAAAGAAAGATTTCTAGTTTGGACCAAGGTGTAGTTTGCAAGGGCTTGCCTAGATATTGATTTCTGAGCGACTTTGGGGATGGGTTGGAGGCCTAGGATGGTCTACTCTTCCCATCTCTCCAGGAGGTTCCACTGTGAGGGGGATGCAGTGCGGTGATGTTGGTCAAAGATGGTCAAGCAGGATGACCTTTCCAACCAGACAAGCATAGATGGAAGTGGAAGAGGCAGTGAGCAGCCCCAGTGTGGCTCAGCACCCCAGGAGACTGGGTAAGAACAAACAACTGTACAGCACAGGAACAAGTCCTTTGGCCCATTACGTCTGCACCGACCCATGACACCTCTCTAAACTAAAGATCTTTTGCCTCCACATGGTCCATATCCCTCTATTTCATACCTGTTGATATATCTGTCAAGATGCCTCTTAAACGTTGCTATTGTATCTGCTTCTACCACCTCCTCTGGCAGCGCGTTCCAGGCACTTAACTTCCTCAGTGTAAAAAAAATTGCCTTTCGCCATTAAACTTCCCCCTTTTACCATAAACCTATCTTTTTCCCAGTCAATTACTAGGGGCCATAGGTTTAAGGTGTGAGGGGCAAGGTTTACAGGAGATGTACGAGGCAAGTTTTTTTACACAGAGGGTGGTGGGTGCCTGGAACTCGCTGCCGGAAGGTGGTAGCGGAAGCAGATATGATAGTGACTTTTACGGGGCTTCTTGACACATACGTGAATAGGATGGGAATTTGGGCCCCGGAAGGGTTTTAGTGCAGGCTTGGAGGGCCAAACGGCCTATTACTTTGCTGTAATTTTCCCAGTAATAGAAGTTTCTACCCTGGGAAAGAGACCATCCATTCTATCCATGTGTCTCTTATAATTTTGTAAACTTCATCCCTCGCCTTGGGGAGAGCCAGGGACTTGGGTAAGGGTGGGTTGGCACTGGCACCTGATTGGCAGCGAGGACCCTGCAGAGAAACGCTGAGTCTCCTGAGGCAGTGATGCTCAGTAGTGTGGAGAAAATGATCCTCTTCCTACAGAGCCTGTGTCTTGCCTCCTTCCAACTGGATCTTAGCATCCGTTCCCTCTGACTTGAGGGGCATTGTGGCTGGGGAGAAAGCAGCTGGTTCTCCTGCTGTTGGCAGCAGTAGACTCTTTTACCTGACGGCAGGCTGGAAGGTGAAGTTACAATGCTGCTCCCACGTTGTACTAAAGCTGGCAACAGTTTCTGACCCAATTTCGTTTCCCAGGACTTTCTCGACTTGTCCCTCCTTCAATTTGCAGCCTGGCAAAATTCTGCCTTTGATTCCTCAGCACTAACATGTTGCATTTGAACAGAATATTCATGCATAGACTTCATACCATAAACCTTTTGCAGTGTTGTTAGTCAGTGAGTATGAAATTCTGCAGAGAGAAGTGAATTCTAAATGTTAATCATATCATAGGTAATTTCTAATATATAAATAAAATTGAAGATCCGTGTCAGCCATGGCTCAGTGGTAGTGTATTTGTCTCAGCGTTTTGCTCAGGACATTGTGGGCTCCAGCTCTATCCTGATATTGAACCACAGAGTCTTGGCTGTCACTTTAATGCAATACTGAGGGAATGTCGCACTGTCAGGTGCCATCTTTCGCATGAATTGATGAACTGAGACATCGCCTCTTCTCTCCATAAGATGTAACACATCTGATGATAATATTTGAAGAAGAGCATATCTCCAGTGTCCTGTTCTTTTCTTTCCCTAAATCAACATGCAGATGATGCCAAGATTGGTGGCATGGTGGACAGTGAGGAAGGTTATCTCCAATTGCAGCGGGATCTTGATCAATTGGGCCAGTGGGCTGATGAATGGCAGATGGAGTTTAATTTAGACAAATGTGAGGTGATGCATTTTGGTAGATTGAACCAGGGCAGGACTTACTCAGTTAATGGTAGGTGTTAGGGAGAGTTACAGAACAAAGAGATCTAGGGGTACATGTTCATAGCTCCTTGAAAGTGGAGTCACAGGTAGACAGAATGGTGAAGAAAGCATTCAGCATTCTTGGTTTCATCGGTCAGAACATTGAATACAGGAGTTGGGATGTCTTGTTGAAGTTGTACAAGACATTGGTAAGGCCAGGCTTGGAATACTGTGTACAATTCTGGTCAGTCTATTGTAGAAAGGATATTATTAAACTGGAAAGAGTGCAGAAAAGATTTACTAGGATGCTACCGGAACTTGTTGGATTGAGTTACAAGGACAAGCTGAATAGATTGGGACTTTTTTCTGTGGAGCACAGGACAAAAGAAAAGGGCAGCATGAACAAGTTGGGCCGAGAGCCCTGTTTCCATGCTGTAATCCTCGTTAACTCCATGACTGAGACTAATAAACAAAGAAATGGCCACCCAGTTATGTCTGAACCGGGTTTAGTCTTGATGAAGATATGCAGAAGTTTACAATCATGTGAATCGATCTCCTTTTGCTGATTGGAATATGAACAGCTTCATCTTCTAAGTGAGTGGTTAAATGTGGCACAATATTATGTCCCAATGGTCATGTAATATCTCACATTCGAATATTACACTCTCTGTAACCTTAGAATTAACAAAACATAAGTAGGGATCTGCATTCATATGGTGCCTTTATGACCTCAGATCCCAAAGAACTTTACAGCCAATAAGATACTTTTCGAAATGTGGTCACTGCGAGGAACCCAGCAACCAATCAGTGCACAGTAAGCTCCCATTATACAGCAATGTGATAATGGTCAGATAAGCTGTTTTTGTTATGTTAGAGTCATTATTTTATAGACCTCTGGAAAGATTTATAAAATAACGAGAGGTATGATAATGGTCAGATGAACTGTTTTTGTGATGTTAGAGTCACAGAGATTTATAGCATGGAAACAGGCCTTTGGCCCAACTTGTCCATGCCCTTATTTTCTGTAAAACTCCTAAGCTAATCCCAATTGCCTACATTTGGCCCATATTCCTCTATACCCATTGTACGCATGTAACTATGTAAATGCTTTTTAAAAGACAAAATTGTACCCGCCTCTACTACTATCTCTAGCGGCTTGTTCCAGACACTCACCACCCTCTGAAAAAATTGCCCCTCTGGACACTTTTGTATCTCCCCTCTCATCTTAAACCTATGCCTTATAGTTTTAGACTCCCCACCTTTGGGAAAAGATATTGACTATCTAGCTGATCTGTGCTCCTCATTATTTTATAGACCTCTACAAGATCACCCCTCAGTCTCCTCTGCTCCAGAGAAAAAAGTCCCAGTCTATCCAGCCTCTCCTTATAACTCAAAGAGCAAGTCCTGGTAGCATCCTAGTACATCTTTTCTGCACTCTTTCTAGTTTAATAATATCCTTTCTGTAATACAGTGAGCAGAACTGTACACAATATTCCAAATCTGGCCTTACCAATGTTTTGTACAACTTCAACAAGACATCCCAACTCTTGTATTCAATGTTCTGACTGATGAAACCAAGCATACCAAATGCTTTCTTCACCACTCTGTGACTCCACTTTCAAGGAGCTATCTGTAACTCTCCCCAACACCTTACCATTAACTGAGTAAGTCTTGCCCTGGTTCAATCTACCAAAATGCATTACCTCACGTTTATCTAAATTAAACTCCATCTGCCATTCATCAGCCCACTGGCCCAATTGATCAAGATCCCATTGCACTTGGAGATAACTTTCTTCACTGTCCACTATGCCACTAATCTTGGTGTCATCTCCAAACTTACTAACTGTGCCTCCTATATTCTCATCCAAATCATTAATCTCAATGACAAATAAAGTGGAACCAGCACTGATCCGTGTGGCACAGGCCTCCAGTTTGAAAAACAATCCACTACAACCACCCTCTCTCTTCTGTCCAGAAGCCAATTTTGTATCCATTTAGATACCTCACCCTGGACCCTGTGAAATTTAACTTTATGCAACAACCTACCATGAGGTACCTTGTCAAAGGTCTTGCAAAAGTTCATGAAAACAGCATCACCTGCACTGCCCTCATCTACCCTCTTGGTTACCCCTTCAGAAAACTCAGTCAAACTTGTGAGACATGATTTTCCACTCGCGAAGACTGTCCCTAATCTGTCCTTGCGTCTCTGAGGCTTGAGATTCCCCTGAATGTGGGCTTTGAGCCTTTTCAGTGGCTGAGTAGTGGGAAAACATCAGCAATTCACTGAACCATAGAAATGATAAAGCACAGAATGGGGCCGTTTGGTCTATCTTATCCATGCCAACCCAGTGACACCCAGGTGCTCTTTCTAATCCCATCTTCCTGCATTGGCCTATAGCCCTGTAACTTACAACACAGAAGGTGCAGATCCGGGTACTGTTTACAAGAGTTTAGGGTCTCTGTCGCCACCACTAACTCAGGTATCAAATTCCAGACACCCTCAAATTCTTCCTTGTGTCCTCTCTACAACTACTGCCACTTATCTTGAATCCTAGTCCCCTGTTTCTAGAAATCTCCGCCAAGGGAAACAATTTTACCCTGTCCACTCTACGTCTTGCCCTTGTTTTGTACACCTCAATCCTGTCACCCCTTAGCTTTCTTTGTTGCAAGAAAATAACCCCAATCTCTCCTCATGGCTACACTTTTCCAGCCCTGGCAACTTCCTCTGTACTCTCTCCAGAGCAATTATGTCCTTCCTGTAATGTGGTGAGCAGAACTGCACACAGTGCTCCAGTTGTGGCCTCACCAGTATTTTAAACAATTCCAACATTGTCCTTTCATATCTTCTACCTCGCCAATTATAACCTTATCTACCTGTACCACTACCTTTTGGGACATACACACTTGTAAGCGAAGAGCTCTCACTTTAAAAGCCTCCCTCAGTATATTCCTGTTTATTATGTAATCCCATTTACTATTTGACCTCCCTAAATGCATTACCGCACACATTGAACTCCGTTTGCCACTTTTTTGCTGCCCACTCCATCAATCCACCTGTATCATTTTGCAGCTTTTGGCTATCCTCTACATTATCCACTACACAGCTAATTTCCCAATCGTGTCCCCCATGTTCAAGTTCAAATTGTTAATATATGCCAATAATAATATATACCAATAATATATTGTTAACATAAAGCCACTCACCTGATGAAGGAGCAGCACTCTGAAAGCTCGTGCTACCAAATAAACCTGTTGATCTAAAAGAGACCAGATAAACCTGTTGGACTTTAACCTGGTATTGAGAGGCTTCTTAGTGTTAATATATAACACAAACAGGCAGGGGTCCCAACACTGAGTCATGTGGAATATCGCTTGAAACAGCTTTCCATTCGTAAGGTCAGTCATCTAGCCTTTGTTTCCTGTTGCTAAGCCAACTTTGGATCCAATTCATCACATTACTCTATATCTCATGGTTTTTAGCTTTTTGGAAGGTTGGAAAATTTCAGCCCAAGAGAATGAAGGCATGGCAGGGATGTAGGGGAAAGGTAGATAGATGATCAAATTGATTTTATTGAACGGCAGAGCAGGCTTGAAGGCCCGGTTTCATAAGAAAAGGTTAGAATGGCTATTTCTTTTTAACTGTCCTGGGAGAGGGGGCAGGGAAATAAGATAAGAAAACGGGCCAGCAACAAGTTTCAATGTGGGGTCCATATTTACATTCGTAATTTCTAATATAAAAAAAACCTACCAACTATGCCGCTTGCAGACCTGGTTACAGTGAACATCGCAGACCTGACTGCATGTTAGGCAAACTACTTTTGGAAAGGGGGCCTTAGACACCCCTGGTCATTGGTATTGGTACCTTGACCCATATGATGGATGGCACACAACCTGCTGTGGTGAGGTGGCACCATGCACCTATAGGATGGGAGAAGCATCTCGAGTCTACAATTCTTTACACAGATTCTTTAGTGAAATCTGCTTTTGTCCTTAAACTCCCCAAACCTTTACAAGACATCATGTCTTCAGCATCCTGGCAGTCTAGTCTAAACCGTGTGTTTTGTCACCATTATACAGATTGAATGTGTAATTTCCAGATTACTGCTGAGTGTTTAATTAATTCCCTATTAGATATTCTAAATCAGGCTTGTCCAACCTTTTCATTTGCACATTATCTTCGTTTTGGGGCCTGGTGAGAAGACTCTAGAACTCTAGTGCAAAAATGAACTGAATTTCAAACACAAATTTTGGGGTTTTAAAGAACGAAACAGTTTGAGCCAAAGGAAGGCAATGCAAGGGCGGCACGGTGATTAGCACTGCTGCCTCACAGGAGTGCTCAGGATCCAGGTTCGATTCTGGCTTCAGGTGACTGTCTTTTTAACGTTTGCCCTGTGTCTGTGTGGGTTTCCTCCGGGTGCTCCGGTTTCCTCTCACAGTCCGAAGATGTGCAGGTTAGGTTGAATGTGTGGCGTTGAGCTTCTTGAGTGCAGTGAAGAGTTTTCCATCACACTCCTGACTTGTGCCTTGTAGATGGTGGGCACACCTTCGGGAGTCAGGAGGTGAGTTGCTCCCCGCAGGATTCCCTGCCTCTGACCTTCCACAGTATTTATATGGTTAGTCCAGTTCAGTTTCTGGTTATGTAACCCCCCCCAGGCTGTTGACAGTAAAAACAAATTCAAAAAAGGGAATTGGGCAAATACCTGAACGGCAGGGTTATGAGTAAGACCAATTCTGTGAGATTAATTGGATGGTTGTTTTAAAGTGATTCTATAAATCCTGTTTATGAAAAGCTTTATAAACTACATTAAGTAAAAATAGTATGGGGGATAATCTGTTGGCCATACTATGCTGGTAAGGAATTCCTAGTTTTTCCAGAGATGAGGATAGTTTAACATTGTGAATAATTTCCGTCAGCTAATTAATTTTCATAGACAGGACCTAGAAAGCAGCGAGATCTGTTTGTAGTTCGTACTGATTGCAGAGCTTTTCCCTGCGTAACTATCGTAAGTAACGTCCTGTAAAACGTCACCAAGTCTCCCTGCAAAAATTCCAAAATTCCTGATACTGGAGTGTGGGAAATTCCAGCTTCCAGCTGTCCGGAATGTTACAGTTAGAAGATTGTAATTGTTTAAAAGGGGAACTATCGTCTGCCACTGCTCTGTTAAAAAACCTTTAAATGCATCCGTAGCTCGCTGGCAAGTCTGACGTAGTTGTAGTGGGACACTGCTTGGTGTTTATAGATGGAAAAGCCTTAAGCAATTGAGCCACAGAACTGTGAGCACTCTGCATCTGGCACTAAAATGACTGAGGGATTTTGAAATGTCTGCAATGCCCTTATATACTGAAGCACCTCAGAGTGCCACATGATTGATGTAGAAAACCTGAATATTGTTGTACTTCCTGCAATGGTCACTTTGAAATGTTCACAATGTTTTTTCAGATATATTATGAATAAAATATATCTTTGCAAAAATATTAAAATGTTAGATAGAGGTTCATTCAACATTTGGTTATAATACATATGAAAATAAACGCTTGTATTTATCAGTACAATTTTTCACTTCTAAAGTTCCAAAGCCCTTTAAAGCCAATTAGAGCAGCATGGTGGCACCTTTTTCCTCGGATGGAGAAAGCTAGCACGGGGGGGCATGGCTTTAAATTAAGGGGGGTAGTTATAGGACGGATGTCAGGGGTAGGTTCTTTACCCAGAGGGTGGTGAGGGATTGGAATGCCCTGCCTGCTGCAGTTGTAAATGCGCCTAGTTTGGGGGCGTTGATCTGTGGATAGGTTTATGGATGGAAAGGGATTGGTTTAGGTTAGTGGGTCATTGTTTTTTAACTGGTCGGCGCAACATCGTGGGCTGAAGGGCCTGTTCTGCGCTGTAATGTTCTATGTTCTATAAGACCAGCAGATAAAGGAGCAGAATTAGGCTATTTGGCCCATTGAGTCTGCTCTGCCTTTAATCATGGCTGATATTTTTCTCATCCCCATTCTCCTGCCTTTTCCCCATAATCCCTGATTAGTCAAGAATCTATCTATTTCTGTCTTAAAGACACTCAATGATTTCCCCTCCACAGCCTTCTGTGGCAAAGAATTCCACAGATTCATCATTCGTTGAAGAAATTCCTCCTCATCTCTGTTTTAAAAGATTGTCTCTTTAGTCTGAGGTTGTGCCCTCTGGTTCTAGTTTTTCCTACTATTGGAAACATCCTCTCCGTGTGTGATGACTTCAGCCAGGCTAATGAAGTTGGCTTGCTAGAGTATGAACTACCTGATCCCAGCGGCCCCCCCTCTCCCGGGTCAGGTGCCTCACAGCATGAGCTGCCTCATGGAAATGTCCTCTGTGCCCTTTGCCACCACACAGAGGCATTTCCTGTGCGGGCTGCTGCTGCACACCTTCCGCTACCACTTCCTTGCCTGTCACCTGGATATACCTTGGCAGGCCTTGTTGCCGCCAGGTGGCAGAGGTCCCCAGTGGAGGTCCCTCTACAGAGGGATCTCCCCCAGTTATCTTGGGGACCTGGGGTGGAGATTGCTGCACACAGCGGTGCTATACAACCGTAGGTTTCTTAGGTTCACAGGCTCCCAAGCTTGCCCCTTCTGTCGTCTTGTGGAGTCCGTGTCTACGTTCTATGTTTTAGATTGCACGCCCTTTTCAGTTTTTTGAAAAACCTTTTATTGATGTTTTGTTAGCACTTCAGTCCCACGCTCCTGATCTACGGGCACCTGCTGCGGAGGGGATGCCGATCTCCTTGTGAACCTGCTCCTGGGTTTGGCAAGACGCACCATCAATAGGTCCAGGCAGCGGGCGATCGATGGGGTCGTCCATCCCGACTGCCTGCCCCTCTACCGTGGCTACATTCGTGGCCAGTTGCCCCTGGAGAGGGAGCGTGCGGTGTCCACGGGTGCAGTTGATGCCTTCTGCGCCCGCTGGGCACCGCAGGGGCTGGGGTGTGTTATAGATCCCGACAATCACATTCTGATTTATTGTTTTAAGTTTCCTTTTGACTTTATTTTTTGTTTGGATTGTTCCTTCTCTTTTGGGGGAGCTGCCCCTTTTAATTTGTCCCTTAGTTAATTTGATTTAGTTTATTAAATTGTTACCAGATCAGAAGTACCTGATGGGTCTTAACTGATGGTTAAATCAGGGATCCTCATGCTCCCTATTTAAAGCAGGTGTGTCAGACTCCCAGCCTGCATTCAGCAGGGAAGCTGGCTGTGTATGGATGAAAGGTGTAAACTTGGTGATGAGACTTTCGCCTCTGTGGAATAATTACAGTGGTGATGAGGAAAAAGGAGTGACCTAAAGGAACTTACTGAACCTCCACACTATTGGGGATAAGCCATTGTTGAGAAAACGTGCTGCTGTTTGGGAAATTAGATTCTTTTGATCCGTGGTGGAGCACTGGGCCCGATATTTGGAAAGGATGAATGACATAATCTCAGATGAGAAGCAAAGGGTTATTTTGCTAACTGCATGTGGATCAGCGATTACGCACAGTTTAACTTTTCCAGAGGCACCAGACACAAAGTCCTGACAAGAATTGTCAAGCTTAGTTGAAGAATATTATGACTGTAAGCCACCCCTGATCCTGCGGAGGTGCCATTTTTATTCCATGTTTAGAGAAGCGGGGGAGTCAGTCACCAGTTTCCTAACAAGGCTAAGACATCTGGCGGAGGCTTGCGAATTCAGGGGGACACTGAATGAGATGCTCTGAGACTGGTTGGTGTGCAGAATTAACGATATGACTATATCGAAACGCCTGTTAGCGGAGGCCCAAGTTGCGGGACCGGCTCAGGACCCACGATTTGGTGGACGTCTGGAGACATCTCCACCCTGGCTCCAGAGCTTTCACTTGGTGAAGCCTGGAGACAGAGCGTCCAGAATCGACCGCCTTTATGTTTTGAGGGTGCAGGGGGCCGGCGTGCCGTCGGCCTCCATGTGGCAGGTGTTTGAGGCACTGGGGATATAAATTGTGAATGGAGGTCAGGTTAAAACAAAAACTTGGGAGTCTGAGGGATGGTCTATGTGTTTTCAACACCTTCTTAATCATTCCTCATTTAATCCAGCGGCTTTTGGGTTTTGATTTGTGCTTGGTCAACATTCCGGAGGAGTTGCAATGCTGTTAGGGAACATATTACAGGTCTGAAGAGGGAGGATGTCTCGGAAGAATCATTAATGAGGGTAGAACTCGGAAACAGGAAGGGGGTAGTACTATGATGGGGGTGTACTACAGGCCTCCCAAAAGTCCACGGAAGTTGAGGAATGGATATGGAAGGAGAATCTGGATAGATGTGGAAATAGTGGGAGACTATAATTTTCCTCGTATTGACTGGAAATCCCTTAGGGCAAGGGTCTGGATGGTGAGGAATTTGTCAAGGAAGGACCCTTGTCAGGCCTCATTTGGAATACTGTGTGCAGTTCTGGTCGCCTCACTATAGGAAAGACGTAGAAGCTATTGAAAGGGTACAGAGGAGATTTACAAGGATGTTGCCTGGATTGGGAGGCATGCCTTATGAAGTTAGGTTGAGGGAACTGGGACTCTTCTCCCTGGAGAGACGAAGGTTGAGAGGCGACCTGATAGAGGTTTATAAAATGTTGAGAGGAATAGATAGGGTGGATTCTCAGAGGCTACTTCCCCGGGTTGAAATGGTCACTACGAGAGGACACAGATTTAAGGTGCGGGGAGGAAAGTACAGAAGTGATGTTAGGGGTAAGTTTTTCACTCAGAGGGTGGTGAGTGAATGGAATCGGCTGCCGTCAGTGGTAGTGGAGGCGAACTCGCTGGGGTCTTTTAAAAGACTTCTGGATGAGTATATGGGATTTAATGGGATTGGGGGTTATAGATAGGTCTATAGATTGGTAGGTGTTGATGTGATCGGTGCAACTCGTGGGCCGAAGGGCCTGTTTGTGCTGTAGTGTTCTATGTTCTAAGGCTTTTTGGAGCAATATGTGGACAGCCCGACTATAGAGGGGGTTATACTGGACCTGATACTAGGGAATAGAACATAGAACATAGAACATTACAGCGCAGAACAGGCCCTTCGGCCCACGATGTTGCGCCAACCAGTTACAAAACAATGACCCACTAACCTAAACCAATCCCTTCTCGTCCATAAACCTATCCACGGATCTCTTAAGTGCCCCCAAACTTGGCGCATTTACAACTGCAGCAGGCAGGGCATTCCAATCCCTCACCACCCTCTGGGTAAAGAACCTACCCCTGACATCCGTCCTATAACTACCACCCCTTAATTTAAAGCTATGCCCCCTCGTGCTAGATGTCTCCATCAGAGGAAAAAGGCTATCACTGTCCACCCTATCTAAACCTCTAATCATCTTATATGTTTCAATAAGATCCCCTCTTAGCCGCCTTCTTTCCAGCAAAAACAACCCCAAATCCCTCAGCCTCTCCTCATAGGACCTCCCCTCCATACCAGGCAACATCCTGGTAAACCTCCTCTGCACCCTCTCCAAAGCCTCCACATCCTTCCTATAATGTGGGGACCAGAACTGCACACAGTACTCCAAGTGCAGCCGCACCAGAGTTGTGTACAGTTGCAACATGACGCTGCGACTCCTAAATTCAATCCCCCTACCAATAAACGCCAAGACACCGTATGCCTTCTTAACAACCTTATCTACTTGACTCCCAACTTTCAGGGATCTATGTACACATACACCTAGATCCCTCTGCTCCTCCACTCTATTCAAAGTCCTCCCGTTAGCCCTATACTCGACACATCTGTTATTCCTACCAAAGTGAATTACCTCACACTTCTCCGCATTAAACTCCATCCGCCACCTCTCGGCCCAGCTCTGCAACCTGTCTAAGTCTTCCTGCAAACTATGACACCCTTCATCACTATCTACCACAACTCCGACTTTGGTGTCATCAGCAAACTTACTAATCCACCCAACTATACCCTCATCCAGATCATTAATAATGAATGAACCCTGGGAATGAACCCAGGGAATGAACCCTGCCAGCTCATCAAAGTTGAAACATGTGGCGAGCAGTGACCACAATTCCATAATCTTTTGGACACTGATGGAAAAGGACGAGTGATGTCCTAGGGTTAAGGCGCTAAATTGGGGGAAGGCTAACTACAGCCAGATTAGGCAGGATTTGGAGGCTGTTGTTTGGGAGAGGCTGTTTGAGGGTAATTCCACATTTGGAATGGAGGAGTCTTTTACGGAGCAGTTGATCGGAGGACAGGCATGTGCCTATGGAAAGAAAGGACAGGAAAGGCAGAATTCAGGAACCGTGGATGACCAGGGAAATAGAGAGTCTAGTCACAAAGGAAAAGGATGCATATATGAGATCTAGGCAATTTAAAGACAGATGAAGCATTTGAAAAATATAGGTAAAGTAGAAAAGAGCTCAAACAGGGAGTTAGGAGGGCAAGAAGGGGGTCACAAAATGTCTTGGCAGACAGGATTAAGGAGAATTGGAAGGCATTTTATACATATATTAGGAGCAAGAGGGTAGCTAGAGAAAGAGTTGGTCCACTTGAGGACATGAGGGAAATTGTGTGTAGAACCAAAGGAAGTGGATGAGATCCTTAATGAGTACTTTGCATCGGTGTTTACAAAGGAGAGGGACATGTCAATTGATGATGTCTCGCAGGAATGTGTAAACCCTTTAGAATAGGAAGTGTTAGGTGAATTAAAAAACACTAAGGTAGACATACCTGCAGGGCGAGATGGCCTCTATCCCAGATTACTGAGGGAGACAAGATTTGAAATTGCTGGGCCTCTCACAGAAGTCTTTGTTTCTTCGTTGGCCACTGGTGAGGTACCAGAGGATTGGAGTATAGCCAATGTTGTCCCATTATTTAAGAAGGGTAGTAAGGATAACCCAGGTAATTATAGGTCAGTGAGCTTGTGATAGGGAAACTGTTGGAGAAGGTTCTTAGGGCCCATACACATTTGGAACCGGATGGTCTTGTTCGTGACAGCATGGTTTTGTATGTGGGAGGTCGTGTCTCACTAATTTGATTGAGTTTTTGAGGAGGTGACAAAAAAATGATTGAAGAGGGAAGGGCTGTGGAGGTTGTCTACATGGACTTCAGTAAGGCATTCGACAAGGTGCCTCGTGGCAGGCTCGTACAAAAGATTAAATCTCATGGGATCAGGAGTGAACTAACGAGATGGATTCAAAACTGACTTGGCTATAGACAGAGTGGATAGTGGTGGAAGGATGTTTTTCTGAATGGAGGTCTGTAATTAGTGGTGTTCCGCAGCAATCAGTGCTGGGATATAATACATTTATAAATGGCTTGGAAGAAAATGTAGCGAGTCTGATTAGCAAGTTTGCAGATGATACCAAAATTGGCGGAGTTGCTGATAGTGATGAAGATTGTCAGAGAATGCAGCAGGATACAGGGATTGGAAAATTGGGTGGAGAAATGACAGGTGGAATTTAATCTGAACAAATGCACGGTGATGCATTTTGGTAGGTTCAGGTCAGGTGGGAGCTATAAAATAAATGGCAGAATAATCAGGAGCATAGATACACAGAGAGATCTGGGAGTACAGGTTCACAGATCCTTAAAAGCGGCAGCACAGGTGGAAAAGGTGGTGAAGAAAGCATACGACATGCTAGCCTTCATCGGACAGGGCATTGAGTATAAAAGTTGGCAAAACATGTTACAGTTGTATAAAACATTGAGTTTGGCCACATTTGGAATTCTGGTCACTACACTACCAGAAGGACGTGGAGGCTTTGGAGAGAGTGCAGAAAGAGTTTACCAGGATGTTTCCTGGTATGGGGGGCATTAGCTATGAGGAGAGATTGAATAAACTGGGATTGTTCTCCCTGGAAAAGCGGAGGCTCGGGGCGACCTGATAAGCTTATAAAATTATGGGAGGTGTAGATAGGGCGAACAATTGGAAGCTTTTTCCCAGGGCAGAAATGACCATTGCAAGGGGGCACGAGTTCAAGATAAGGGGGGAAAGGTTTGGTGGGGATGTGCAGGGGAAATATTTTACCCAGAGGGGGCCTGAAATGCACGGCCAAGTGAGGTGGTTGAGGGCAGTTACATTAGCCACATTTAAGACTTATCTCGATAGGCATATGAACAAATGGGGAATAGAAGGATATGATCAGTTGGTTAGGTAGGTAAATTTGATCGGCGCAGGCTTCCAGGGCCGAAGAGCCTGTTCCTGTGCTGAATTGTTCTTTGTCCTTATTCTGCCCGTTTACAGGTGAGTCACATTCGGAGAGCGACCCTTCAAGCATAAACAGTCTGGGAGGTCGAGGGTCAGTGGGCAGGAAGTGACATTTGTTAGCTGTGTGGGGTTCAGTGGCAGGCCGCACAGTTGTTTCTTCAAGGAAGCTGGGAAAATATTCCACGTGTTTGGTGCTCCGCCCAGCCAGATTCTGGACAAAGTAATGCTAGAAGGCCGTGGGGTTTTCCCAGTGTCTTGTCACATTCATCCAAGTTGACGTCTCCCCAGCGCTGTTTATCTCTTTGTGATGACTCAGTGAATGGGACAATTTTAAAACTGCTGAAAGAACAAAAGGACCCAGGGGTACACAAATCCTTGAAAGTAGCAAGGCAGGTTAAATTCAACTGCCAAAAAAACAGCACAGGGTATCCTTAACTTTATAAATAGGAGCATGAGGAAGTTATGCTAATCCTTTATAAAATACTGGACTGTTTTAAACTGGAGTATTGTGTTCAGTTCTGGGCACTACACTTTAGGAAGGGTGTCAACACTCAGAGAGGATGCAGAAGAGATTTACCAGCAATGATTACAGAGATGAGGAGGATGTCAGTTCATTTTGGAGAGTCTGGAGACTGCTCTAGCCCTATCGCATGGAAGGTTAGAGGATTCCTGATGGTGATGTTCAAAATCATAGATACGGTGATCAAGAAAGTAGGGAGGAATCTCCTCCATTAGCAGGAGGGTTGATTGATTTAAGAGAATTTGCAAGAGATATCAACGGAGTCACGAGAAATATTTTTAGCCAGCAAGTTGCAGTGATCTGGAGTGCACTATCTTAAAAAAAGATGTGGAAGCAGATTCAGTCATAATTTTCAGAAGGAAATTGGAATAATACTGAAAAGGAGAAATATTTGAGGGTCGTAGGGACTGAGGAAGGGTGTGGGTCGTATGGGAGAGGTCTTTCAAAGATGGGTCGAGTTGTTGTTTTGTCCTGAAAGCAACAAACACCAAGGCATTCTGGTGAGTATTTTTTTAAAGACTTGGATTCAAACAGGATGCTCACAGCTGTGTATTTCTGTGCTTATGGTAAAGGGAGTCACATAACAGGCTTGTCAGCAGAGCTGGAGCCACGGATACTAAATTGGCCAAGTGACAGGAGAAGTGAAGTGAACACCATTTCTTCACGTTGAAGGAAAGTAGGCAGAAAGCTTCCCCAGGATTCTTCGCAAGGACCCCTCTTCTTCCTCGATATGCATCCTTAACCTAGACTGGAGTCAAAGGTGGACAAAGTTGGAGTCACAGGTAGACAGAGTGTGAGGAAGGCATTCGGCATGCTTGGTTTCATTGGTCAGAATATTGAATACAGGAGTTGGGACGTCTTGTTGAAGTTGTGTAAGACATTGGTAAGGCCACACTTGGAATACTGTGTGCAGTTCTGGTCACCCTATTATAGAAAGGATATTATTAAACTAGAAAGAGTGCAGAAATATTTACTAGGATGCTACCGGAACTTGATGGATTGAGTTTTAAAGAGCAGGTGAATAGACTGGGACTTTCTTCTCTGGAGCGTAGGAGGTTGAGGGGTGACCTTATAGAGGTCTATAAAATAATGAGGGGCATAGACAAGGTAGATAGTCAATATCTTTTCCCAAAGGTAGGGGAATCTAAAACTAGAAGGTATAGGTGAGAGGGGAGAGATACAAAAGTGTCCAAAGAGGCAGTTTTTTCACACAGAGGGTGGTGAGTGTCTGGGACAAGGTAGTAGTAGAGGCAGGTACACTTTTATCTTTTAAAAAGCATTTAAATAGTTACATGGGTACGATGGGTATAGAGGGATATGGACCAAATGTGGCCAGTTGGGATTAGCTTAAGGGCTTTTTAAAACAAAACAGTGGCATGGACAAGTTGGGCTGAAGGGCCTGTTTCCATGTTGTAAACCTCTATGACTGGGATGTGCGGAGCACCATTTCAGAATTTTCAGGTGATACAAAATGTTGAAGTAGTGTGAACTGTGAGGAAGAGAGCGGATGGTGACATAGGTGAACAGGATCTGATGTGAAGTGAGTTATTTTGGCATAAAGAACATGGAGAGGTGACATAAATAAAGGATACAATTCTAAAAGGGCTGCAGGAGCAGAGTGAGATGGGTGTATGTGTGTATAAATCATTGAAGGAGACAAGCGAGGTAGAGCGAGCGATTAACAAAATATGGGGAATCCTCAGCTTTATAAATAGGGAGATAAGTACAAGAGGAAGGAGATTATGTTAATCCTGTATCAAACTCTGGTGCAGCATCAGTTGGATGTTGTGTCCAGTTCTGGGTACTAAACTTTAGGAAAGATGTAAAGAATTAGAGGCCAGAAAAGATTGTTGAGAAGGGTTCTAGGGATGAGGAGCTTTGCTTACGGATATAGATTGGATAAGCTGGGACTGTTTTCCTTGGAGACGGGAAGGTTGAGAAGAGATTTGATTGAGGTGTTCAAAGTTATAACTGGACAGAGTAGATAGAGAGAAATTGACGCCACTGGTGGAAGGCTGTAGTGATGTGGAGATGCTGGCGTTGGACTGGGGTAAACACAGTAAGAACTCTGGTGTTGACAGACTTCTTACTGGGAAGGCTGAAGTACCAGAGGACACAGATTTGAAGTAATAGCCAAAAAAGAGTAATGGAAAATAATGGAAAACAAAGAGATCTAGGGGTACATGTTCATAGCTCACTGCAAGTGGAGTCACAGATGGATAGGGTGGTGAAGAAGGCATTCAGCATTCTTGGTTTCATTGGCCAGAACATTGAATACAGGAGTTGGGACATCTTGTTGAAGTTGTACAAGACATTGGTAAGGCTACAATTGGAATACTGTGAACAGTTCTGGTCACCCTATTATAGAAAGGATATTATTAAACCAGAAAGAGTGCAGAAGAGACTTACTAGGATGTTACCAGGACTTGATGGTTTGAGTTATAAGGATAGATTGGGACTTTTTTCTCTCGAGCGTAGAAGGCTGAGGGATGATCTTATAGAGGTCTATAAAATAATGAGGGGCATAAATCAGCTAGATAGTCAATATCTTTTCCCAAAGGTAGGGGAATCTAAAACTAGAAGGCATAGGTTGAAGGTGAGAGGGGAGAGATACGAAAGTATCCAGAGGGGCACTCTTTTCTCACACACGGTGGTGAGTGTCTGGCACAAGCTGCCAGATTTAGTAGTAGAGGGGGGTACAATTTTGTCTTTTAAAAAGCGTTTAGGCAGTTACATGAGTAAGATGGCTATCGAGGGGTATGGGCCAAATGTGGGCAAATGGGACTAGCTTAGTGGTTTTAAAAGAACAGGGTGGCATAGACAAGTTGGCTGAAGGGCCTGTTTCCATGCTGTAAACATCTATGACTCAATGGAAACAACAGAGAGAAAGATTCACACGGAGTGTGGTTAGGACCTGGAATGTTCTGCCTGAGAGTTTGGCGGAGACAGATTCACACAGCGAGTGATTAGGATCTGGAATATATTGTCTGAGAGTGTGGTGGAGACAGTCAGCCAGAGCTTTACCATAGTATCTCTACAATGTGGAGGGAGGTCATTCAGCCCATCGGGTCTGTACTGACCCTCTGAAAGAGCACGCCACGTAGGCCCGCTTCCCTGTCCTATCCCTGTAACTCTGCTCATTTACCATGGCCAGTCCACCTAAACCAGCACATCTTTGGCCAATTCTTTCAAGAGGGTATTGGAATATTGGAAGTTTGGTTGGGTTACCGAGGAGTGGGAGTGAGACTAGGGGATTTGCTCGTGAAGAGAGCTGGTACTGGCAGGATGGGCTAAATGGCCTCCTCCTGTGAAATAACCGTCCTAGGTTCCGTGAAATGTGATTCCTCCATGAAAGTCTGCTTTCAAAACAAAGTGACTGATGGCAGGAAGTAAGATATGTGAGGACATTGGTGTCTGGAAGGTGAAATAACTGGTGGTTTCTCTTTCTACGTGTGATGCTGCATCAAGCTCTCGGTGCGTTACTGTGTAGCGGCGCTATAAAATGAAGCATGGGATGGCACTTTCTGGCTGCTCCCTCCACTGCCACCCTCCACACGGCAGGTTTTCCAATGAAGGAGACTACTCACTATTGGCCGCCATGGGATCTTGTGCTTTCATCAATGACCACTTGCATTGCTTGCTGGCTGTGTCACCAGGGAATGCAGCACAGTGGGGGTGGGGAGGGTCACCTTTGGTGAAACCGCGAAGGGCTGGAAAATTCAGCATTACGGATTGACTTTGGCGTACTTGTTGATGCCCCTTCCCATTTCCTCCTTGTCCCTCTCCCACCCCCTCCACCATGTTTGGTGCTCCAATGTGATTATTTAGTCCGGTACCGGGAGCGAGGGAATCTGTCCCAGCAAAGACCGCACTTTTAATTTTGGGAATCTCCCGATACAGCACTCGGAGGCATGGGAACAGTGAGACAAAGGAGAGTCAAAGTTCACTTCATACCACCCTGTGAGTCAATGGTTGACTCATCTTGGCACTCAACTTTTCTCAATGTACAACAGATCCAGATGAAAATCCCAGCAGTGGGGAGCTTTAGAATGCTTCCTCCCAAGTTTGGTGTGGAAAAAAGCGAGCATTTATATTGTGCCAGTCACAACCTCAGCATATTGCAAAGCTACACAGTCAACTAAGCACAATTCTTGGATATGTAGTCAGTGCAGCAACTAATTTGTACACAGCAAGATCTCATAGCCATGTCTTAGATTACTGAAAGTAAAGTATTATTTTCTGATTTACTGAAAAAAATGTTTGGTAACTCGTTACAGTTCTTTGCCCTGCACTAAAGCTATCCACCCTTTAAGAGATGCCACATGCCAATATTCAGTTCTCCCCTCAATCTCCTCTGCCTTTTCACTCACTGTACACCAATCCTAGAAGGAAACATTCTCCAGAGTAACCTTGTAGGTAAATTTCCTCATCTCTGAACCATTTTGCTAAATCTTCCTTTGCATCCTGTCAGGGACCTTCACATCCTCCCTAAAGTGCTGTGACCAAAACTGAACATGATACTCTGATTAGGGCCTAACCAGAGCTTTCGAATGCCAAAACACATGAACTCTCTGCCCATTCCGCTAGCCTGTCTATGTCCTGCTGCAGGTGATTCATATTATTACTATTTAGATATCATCAAATAATGAAATGATACTCTCTGATCCAATCCTGATTGGGGAGCACCCATTTACCACCACTCGCTGAGTTCTGTCCTGAAGCCGATATTTTAACCATGCTGACGCTGACCTATTTCATTTTTCACCAGTGTTTTATGTAATATTTTATGAAAAGCTTTCTTAAAGTCCATGTAGACAAATTCCATTATGTTCTCTTCATCAGCCTTCTCTGTAACTTTTACAAATCCATGCTTTCTCTCCTTAAATAACACAAACCTTGCCAAATCCCTGTTGATCCGTCTCCTCCTTACGGATGGCATGGTGGCACCGTGGTTAGCCCTACTGTCTCACAGCACCAGGGACCTGGGTTCAATGCCGGTCTTGTGTCGCTGTCTGTGCAGAGTTTGCACGGTATCCCTGTGTCTGTGTGGGTTTCCTCTGGATGCTTCGGTTCCCTCCCACACTCCAAAGATGTGCGGGTTAGGGTTGATTGGCCATGCTAAATTGACCCTTTGTGTCAGGGGACTTGCAGGAGAAGTATGTGGGGTTACGGGGATAGGGCCTGGGTGGGATTGTTGTCGGTGCAGACTCGATGGGCCAAATGGCCTCCTGTATTGTAGGGAGTCTGTGATCCTGATTATTGTTTCTAAAACCTTATCCACCACTGATGTTAAATTGACCGATCTGTTGTAATTAGGATTTTCCTGACACCCTTTCCTGAATAAGGGTGTCACATTTACCACTCTCCAGTTCTCTGGCACCTCCCCTGTACCTGGGGAAGATTGGAAGATGTTGACAAGCCCATTCTGCTGTGTCCACCACCACCCCTCGGGACACTTGCCATGTGGACCCTGGGTGACTTATCCACTCGAAGCATGTCCGACATTTCCATCTTGTCTCTCAATCTTCACCCCATCCATTACCCAGACCATCTATACTATTAGATGTTATATATACTATTGTATAGTATATATAAACTACGTATATATAAATACCATTTCTATTTATGCTAACATTTTGTCAGATTTCTCCTCGGTAAACGTCAATACAAGATATTCATTCAGCATTCTAACCTTGCTCTGCATCTCCAAGCACCCGTCCCATTTCTTATCATTACTTAGTATTTATCTGCCAGCAATTGCGTTAGTTTTTATGTTAACTGCCATTCTAATCTCACACTCATTCTTTGCCAATGATTTTATTCTTCATTTTCCCTCTCAATTTATTGTAGTTGACCCAGTACTTGCTTGAAGAATTCCCCTGACATCCATCATGCACCTTTTTTGATGTTTCTCCAACTTCCTGGTCACCTGGCGGCCCCAGGTTTGACTTTTCCTCGTATTGGAACTTCCCGAGCCTGTACCTGAAATATCTCTGCAAAGATCACCTGCTGTGTAGCAATGTCTAGATTTCTTTCTGGGCAGGAGAGGCTGTCCTGTGGTCATTTTGCGCACTCCCAAATAAGGTCCTGGGTCCTCTCTGGAGACCATAGTGGATTTGAGATCATTTTATAACTCGATTCGAGCAATATTAGAACCCACGTTACCTGATCTTATTAAATGATCCCTTTTGTTGTTACGCTTAAACTCATCAGGTGTTTGAAGACCTTCCTGCTTATTGATGATGGCTGGAGTTGCTGGAACAGCAGTGTGCTGCACATGACGGTTATGAGACCAGACGTCTCCTGAATTTGTCCCCATTAACTTGCGGTGGGGAGCGAGAAGACTTGGAAACATTGCTCTGGGACACTCGAGAGTGAAACCCACAAGCCTGGGACCTGAGATAGGCAATGATGCTTCAGCAGGTAAGGCAGATTCATCTTGGAAATCCCTGTGTATGTGAGGGGGGGTCTAAGATCAGGTGAATCTCGCTGCGTTCTCCACACCTTTGTTAACTCTCTTCATTAATTTCAGTGGGAACAACTGCAACTATTAGCTTCTATACAGCGGATAGACTATTTCCAACCCTTTCTGGACACATCATAGAAACATAGAAAAACTACAGCACAATACAGGCCCTTCGGCCCACAGAGTTGTGTCGAACATGTCCCTACCTTAGCGATTACTGGGCTTACCTATAACCCTCTATCTTACTCAGTCCCATTGTACTTAACTAAAAGTCTCTAAAAAGACCCTATCGAATCCGCCACCACCACCGATGGCCCCCCATTCCACGCAGCCACCACTCTGAGTGAAAAGCTTACCCCTGACATTTCCTCTGTACCTACTCCCCAGCACCTTAAACCTGTGTCCTCCTGTGGCAACCATTTCAGCCCTGGGAAAAAGCCTCTGACTATCCACTCGGTCAATACCTCTTAACATCTTATACACCTCTATCAGGTCACCCCTCATCCTTCGTCTGTCCAAGGAGAAAAGGCTGAGCTGCCTCAACCTATCCTCATAAGGCATGCTCCCCAATCCAGGCAACATTCTTGTAAATCTCCTCTGCACTCGTTCTATGGCTTCCACATCCTTCCTGTAATGGGGAGACCAGAACTGAGCACAGTATCCAAGTGGGGTCTGACCAGGGTCTTATACAGCTGCAACATTATCTCCCGACTCTTAAACTCAATTCCTCGATTGATGAAGGCCAGTACACCATATGCCTTCTTAACCACATTCTCTACCTGCGCAGCTGCTTTGAGCGTCCTGTGAACTCGGATCCCAAGATCCTTCTGATTTTCCACACTGCCAAGAGTCCTACCATTAATATTATATTCTGCCATCCTATTTGACCTGCCAAAATGAACCACATCACTCTTATCTGAGCTGAACTCCGTCTGTCACTTCTCCGCCCAGTTTTGCATCCTATCGATGTCTTGCTGCAACTTCTGACATCCCTCCATACTATCCACAACGCCTCCAACTTTTGTGTCATCAGCTGGAACCTTTACTCATTTAATGTCTTCTGTCCCTCTTCTCCCCCTCTACCTTTCACAGTGGTTAGCACTGCTGCCTCACTGTGCCAGGGACGTGGGTTCAATTCCAGTCTTGGGTGACTGCCTGTGTGGAGTCTATACATTCTCTCTGTGTCTGAGTGGGTTTCCTCCGCATACTCCAGCCTACTCCCACAGTTGGAAGTGCTGCTTAGCTGCATTGGCCAAGCTAAATTTTACCTTTGTACCTGAACAGGTGCGGAAGTGTGGTGACTAGGATATTTTCGCAGTAAGTTAATTGCAGTGTTAATGTAAGCCTACTTGTGACACGAATAAATAAACTTTAAAAGACTGATTTGTTCCCATCATTTCCCAGTTCTGATGGAAGGCCGCAGAGCTGAAACGTTAACAGATGCAGGATGACCGGCTGAGTCTTTCCAGAATATTCTGCACTGATTTCAACAGTATTTTGATTTTCGTACAGAATCTTTAAATATCAAATGAAATTCCCCCTGAACCACATTGGGAGATGTTGTACAGGTAACCAGAGGCTTGGTCAAGGAATTGCCTTTTGAGGAAAGATTTTACAAATGGAAGTGGAAAGGGTTAGGGAGGGAATTCCAAGCTTTAGGAACCAGGCAGGATGATGTAAAGCAACGTGATGCAAAATGACTGAACTCAATAAACAGACGGAGTTATAGAACCCGAGGAGAGTGCAGAGGCTAAGGGAGATCATAGACATAAGAATAGGTCATCGTCAGTCTCCTCCTCCCCCTCACTCCTTGCACCCTTTACTATCCCACCCAGTCTAATCCCACTCTCCCCCTCACTCCTTGCACCCTTTACTATCCCACCCAGTCTAATCCCACTCTCCCCCTCACTCCTTGCACCCTTTAATATCCCATCCAGTCTAATACCACTCTCCCCCTCACTCCTTGCACCCTTTACTATCCCATCCTATGTAATACCACTCTCCCCCTCTCTCATTGCGTCCTTTAATATCCCACCCAGTCTAATTCCACTCTCCCCCTCACTTGCCGCACACTACAACAATAACTTATAGAACATAGAACATTACAGCGCAGAACAAGCCCTTCGGCCCACGATGTTGCGCTGACCAGTTAAAAAAACAATGACCCTCTAACCTAAACCAAACCCTTTCCATCCATAAACCCATCCACGGATCTCTTAAACGCCCCCAAACTAGGCGCATTTACAACTGCAGCAGGCAGGGCATTCCATTCCCCTGCCACCCTCTGGGTAAAGAACCTACCCCTGACATCAGTCCTATAACTACCCCCCCTTAATTTAAAGCTATGCCCCCTCGTGCTAGCTTTCTCCATCCGAGGAAAAAGGCTATCACTGTCCACCCGATCCAAACCTCTAATCATCTTATATGCTTCAATAAGGTCCCCTCTTAGCCGCCTTCTTTCTAACGAAAACAACCTCAAATCCCTCAGTCTCTCCTCATATGACCTCCCCTCCATACCAGGCAACATCCTGGTAAACCTCCTCTGCACCCTCTCCAATGCCTCCACATCCTTCCTGTAATGTGGGGACCAGAACTGCACACAGTACTCCAAGTGCGGCCGCACCAGAGTTTTGTACAGTTGCAACATGACGCTGCGGCTCCTAAATTCAATCCCCCTACCAATAAACACCAAGGCACCGTATGCCTTCCTAACAACCCTATCTACTTGATTCTCAGCTTTCAGGGATCTATGTACACATACACCTAGATCCCTCTGTTCATCCACACTATTCAGAGTCCTACCATTAGCCCTATACTCTACACATCTGTTATTCCTGCCAAAGTGAATTACCTCACACTTTTCCGCATTAAACTCCATCCTCCACCTCTTGGCCCAGCTCTGCAACTTGACCAAGTCTCCCTGTAGACTAAGACACCCTTCCTCACTATCTACCACACCTCCGACTTTGGTGTCATCAGCAAATTTACTAATCCACCCAACTATACCCTCATCCAGATCATTTATAAAAATTACAAACAGCAGTGGCCCCAAAACAGATCCCTGAGGCACACCACTCGTAACTGAACGTAACTCGAATACTTACCATCAACCACTACCCTCTGTCTCCTATCCGCCCTCTGTCTCCCTCTGTCTCCTATCCTAAATAACTTATATTTAGATAGCGTCATTAACAGAGTGCAACATTCCAGAGTTCTTCGCAGGAATATTTTGAAACAAACTATGACATTAAGCGACCCAGAGAATATTAAGTCTGACGACTCAAATCTTGGTAAAAAGATTTAAAGAAGGAGTGTGAGATTGAAGTGGAAAGGTTTATGAAAATCCACATTCTTGGGCTCAGGAAGCTGAAGGCACAGCCATCAATTAAATTGATAATGCACCAGGGATCAGTATTAGAAAAGCATAGATATCTCGGTGGGGATGGGGGAGGGGGAAGAGAGATTGGGAGGGATGAGGTCTTGGAAAGATTTGAAAACAAGGATGATTTTTTAAATGAAGGCATTTTGGATCTGGAGAGCAGAAGGTCCCTTATGTGAAAAATGGTATCTGTTGCAGTGCAGCACTCCCTGGGTACTGCACTGTCGCACCAGCCTGAATCGTGTGGTCAACTCTCTGGAGTGGGACTTCAGCCAAACTGAGATGGGAGTAACAGTTCTGTGGTAAAGCTCCCTCCCAATATTCCACCTGAGTAGACAAGGTTTAAACCTACACATGGGAGTTGTGTTATTACAGGAGGCATCAAGGGACTGTGTCGTTCACCCACCCGCCATTTCAATCCAGTAAAAGACAGGAAACTGTGAGCAGTTGCGAGAGGGCAAGTGCAGCAAACTTTGGGCAAGTTCTCGCCACCCTTCCCGCAAGATGTCTTGTCTCTGTTTCTAGCCTGCCGTCTGTAAGGGGTACTTTGTTCAACCTGATTCTTCTCAAATTCTCTTTGTCAACAGGCAGTGGAGTTCGAGAGTTCCTGAAATAAGAAGAGTTCTGTTCCCCCACCAGCTCCCGCAGGCCCAGTGACGTTGAATGGACAAAGCCTGTAGACGAAGGCAATGGATGTCCAGGTGCGGCCACTTCTGATGGGTGGGGTTAATTTAGTACGTTTGGGGTTCCCATGATAGAAATGTTATTAATAATGATGGAGAATGAAGATTAACCAGCGTGCTGAAAGGAAAAGAAACTCTAGTTATGAAGACAGGAACTGGAACAATTTCCCCTTGATCATATTGAGATGGTGTTAGTTACAGAACATGCCTGTTCAGAAAACCTTTTTAGTCTTCAGTATGTTAACAGGAAGTCTTCATCAGTCTCTTGTAACTCTATACATATATACAAGAAACTACTGTACAGGCAGGGAGCGATCTCATTGACTTCCTTCAGCACCGTAGGGATTCTTTCACCCCATCAAGTCTGCACCGACCACAAATCCACCCAGCCCCATCCCTGTAACCCCAAGTATTTACCCTGCTAATCCCCCTGACACCAAGGGGCAATTTAGCATGGCCAATCAACCTAACCTACACATCTTCATGTATAGGTCTACACAGGCCTCTGCTCTATCCCACACTGATCCTAATCCTAGACTCATTTGTCGTCTTCAAGTCCCACTTTAACCCTGTATGTGCCACGACCTTATAGTACAGGGAATAAGGATTCCTCATCGAAGCTCTACGGCGCAGAAGGAGGCTATTCGGCCCATCACATCTGCACTAAGTCTCCGACAGAGCATCTTACACAGGCTCGCAGCCTGACCCATACATTTACCCCACTATCCCCCTGGTTTCCTCACGTCAGTGATGATGGTTTTTCAATTTAACGCTGTGACTGGGATTAGCAGAAATGTATTTACACAGATGGTTGTTTGAACATGGAATGTCTTAGCTCAGGTGGTTGAGGCAAAGAGCTTCACATCTTCTCATAGAGCATTGGGTTAACATTTTAATCAGAGGAAAATACAGGGTTATGGGGAAAGACTGGGGCAGTGGCATTCATTTGGGATTGATACAAGGCGTGGGGAGAGAGTGGGGCAGTGGCATTAGTTTGGGATTCATACGTGACTATGGTAAGAGGGCAGTGGGATTGATATGGAGCTATGGGGGGAGAGTGGTACAATGGCATTAATTTGGGATTAATGTAAGGCTTTATGGAAAGAGTGGGGCAGTGGGATTGGTGTGGGATTGATACAGGGCTAAACATAGAAGATGGGAGCTGGAAGAGGCCATTTGGCCCTTTGAGCCTGGTCTGCTATTCATTGCAATCATGGCTGATGGCCTAATCCTGCTTTCTCCTCATAACCTTTGACCCCATTTGCCCCAAGTGCTATATCTAGCCATCTCTTCACAGAATCCCACAGTGGAAAAGGAGGCCATTTGGCCCATCGAGTGTGCACCAACCATAATCTCACCCAGGCCCTATTCCTGTAACCCCAAATATCTACCCTGCTAATTCTCTGACCTAGGGTCAACTTAGCATGGCCAATCAACCTAACCCGCATGCCTTTGGAATGTGGGAGGAAACCGGAGAACCCGAAGTAAACCCATGCAGACACGGGGAGAATGTGAAAACTCCACACAGGCACTGACCTGAAGCTGGAATTGAACCCAGGTTCATGGCGCTGTGAGGCAGCAGTGCTAACCACTGTGCCATCGTGATGCCTCCTTGAATATATTCAAATGTTTTGGCATCGACTGTTGTTCGTCCATCGTCATCGATGAGGATCTCAACACCATTAGTCATTTTGAGGCTGGTTGCGGTGTGTCCGAAGATGACTGATCAGGCCAATTCGGGCACGGAATGTCCTGGCACATATTGGACAGACTTGTGTAGTCACTGTAGTTGCTGCGCTGGTGGCTCTGGACTTGCGCAGCTCGCGCTTAAGTTGCGCTTCAGCAATACGCCTTGTTTCGTGAGCTTGACAGCCTTTGTGGATGAGGCAGCGCCAGGTAGGGCGGTTTTGTGCCATCATTCCCCAGGTGGTTGTGTCAATGTCAAGCAACTTCAGGGAGGCTTTGAGTGTGTCTTTGTAACGTTTCTTCTGCCCTCCATGCGAACGTTTTCCAGCAGAGTGTTCCCCAAAAAGGAGCTGCTTGGGTATGCGCTCATCTGACATAGGGATGACATGACCTGCCCACCGGGTCTGTGCTCTCATCAGCAGTGTGTGGACTGATGGTAGACTTGCTCTAGAGAGAACTTCAGTGTCTGGTACTTTGTTTTGCCATCGGATGCATAATATTCTGTGAAGACAAGTCATGTGGAAACGATTGAGCTGTTTTACATGCCTTCAATACACAGTCCACGTTTCACAGGCACACAGGAGGGTAGTGAGTAACACGGCGCTGTTGACCTCCAGTTTTGTTGCTGGGCTGATTCCTCGACGTTCCCATACAGTGGAGCGCAATCTACCAAAAGCAGAACTAGCCTTTGCTATTCTGCAGTTAACTTTTGCATCAATAGCCACTGCTTGGGAGAGGATGCTGCCAAGATAAGTGAACTGGTTCACTGCCTGTAGTTTCTGCCCTTTGATTGTGATTATGGGTTCTGTGTACAGTGCATGAGGAGCAGGCTGGTGCATGACTTTGGTCTTTTTAATGTTGATGGTGAGTCCAAAGTTGTCACACGCCGTGGAAAATTTGTCCATGCTGACTTGCATCTCTGGCTCTGAACCAGCATACAGGTCGCAGTCATTGGCAAAGAGGAAATCTCTCTCACTTTGGTAATAGCCTGAAGTCTCCTCAGGTTGGAAAGCTTCCCATCCACTCTGTACTTGAGGCTGATTCCAGTAACACCGTCCTGGAAGGCATCATTCAGCATGGCAGTAAACATCATGCTGAACAGTGTAGATGCGAGTACACAGCCCTGTTTGATGCCATTGGTGACTGGGAGTGTCTCAGAGGATTCTCCGCCATCCAGTACTCTGGCCATCATGGAACTGGCGTACCATTTGAATGAATTTGGGGGGGCAGCTGAACTTTGACATGATCCTCCACAGGCCTTGTCGGCTTGCAGTATCGAAGGCTTTCACGAGGTCAACAAAGGTTGTGTAGAGCTTGCGATTCTGCTCCTGACACATCTCCTGAAGTTGGCGCGCAGGAAAAATCATATCAGTAGTCCCACGACCTTTGCGGAAGCCACGGTGTTACTCTGTAAGCATTGAAATCGCCAAGCAAGATAAGCTTGTTGGTACTGCTCACTGCTAATAGTAGGGTGTCTAGTTCTTCATAGAACTTGTCTATCATCTCATCTGGCTTGTTCATTGTGGGGGCATAGGTGCTGATCAGGGTGGCTTGACTTCTGTTCTGTGGTGGAAGCTGTAATGTCTCAAGCCAGTCGTTCACACCCTTGGGCAGACTATCAAGTTGCCGAACAAGGTGACTCCTGAGGCGAATCCAATTCCAGCATCACAACGCTCATCGCTGCCATGACTGCTCCAGAAAAAAGTGTATCCACCTCCAGTTTCAGTCAACTGACCTACGTTGGCAAGATGGGTTTCGCTCAGGGCTGCAATGTCAATGTTGTATCTTGCAAGCTCTCTGACAACTAAGGCTGTTCTTCTCTCTGGTCTGTCTGCTGTAGGGTTGTCCAAAAGCGTGCGCACGTTCCAAGTGCCGATGGTGAGTGGTATCACCTTGTGTTTTATTTTGTGTGTTCGGCCACAAGATGGGATCCCCGCCAGCCGCGGTAAACTGGCCAAGGTGTAGTACAGCAGGCAATGTTTAGGGCACCTTTTCTAACCCCTTCCTTATTCTACGGAGGTGAGCAGTGCGTTCCCGAAGAGGGCTGCTTGGCCGTCCAGGTAGACGCCGAGTTCCGCTGCTGCTTCGGTCAGTGGAAAGCGACCATTAGACCTGAGTCGCTTGTGTGCAGGTCTGTGACTACAGCTCCCAGTGTATCCACACCTGTTGCTTCGTCACAGGACTTCAAAGGTTGAACACGATGACGATGGTGTCGAGATTAGCACTTCATTTGGATTAAAGTGAGGGCGAGTTGCGCAGTGTCAGCCTCACTCTCTCTTCCCAATTCCCATCTGGATCCAGAGGCAAGACAAGAGTCAAGACGGCTGGAGATGGGACTAGGCGCAGTGGATGACCAGAACGTCTCCTGTATCTTGTCCTGCTCTTCGCGTTCCATGACACTTGCAGAGACTGCCTTCTTGACGGTTGGACCATCCATTGGTTTCGTCCGTTCAATCTGCCGGACTCTGTCTTCACAAGCTGGGATAGACATCTCCCTATCTCACCGAGGGTGTCTCACCCGTCGGCTACCCTCACGTGGTTTAGCCGGCTTGTTGAAGCCATTGCCCGGGGCCTGGCCACTGTTGCATGCAAATGACCACGGAGAGCCACAGGTGAGAGCTGAGTGCTGGAGGGGACAAAGGGTGGACAAACCGCCCTGAAATGGACGCAACATGTCCCCCCACCAGAGGTACTACCCCTTCCTGACACCCCATGCACCCTACTTCCTGTGGGAATGAAATCCACAGGCTCACCACTCGTTGGGTGAAGAAATGTCTCCTCACCTCCGTCCTAAATGGTCTATCCCGAATCCTCGTACTGTGACACTGGTTCCAGACTCCCCCACCATCGCAAGTATTGTCCCTGTATCTACTGTATCCCTGTCTAGTCCTGTTAGAATTTTACAAATCTCTATGAGATCCCCCTCATTCGCATGGACTCCAGCAAAAAAAATCCTAACCTAGTCAATCTCTCCTCATACGTCAGTCCTGGAATTAGTCTGCTAAATCTTTGCTGCACTCCCTCGAGAGCAAGAACATCCTTTCTCAGAAAAGGAGACCAAAACTGCACACAATACTCTAGGTGTGGCCTCACCAAGGCCTTGTATAATTGCAACAACACATCCCTGCTGCTGTACTCAAAACCTCTTGCATTGAAGGCCAACATACCATTTGCATTCTTTACCGCCTGCTGCACTGCATGCTTAACTTCAGTGACTGGTGCACAAGGAGACCCAGGTCCCATTGCACATTCCCCCCCTCTCAATTTACACTCATTCAGGACGCAATCTGCCTTCTTGTTTTTGCTTCCAATGTGAATAACCTCACATTTATCCAATTTATACTGCATCTGCCGTAGATTTGCCCACAACCTGTCCAGATCCTGCAGAAGGATCTCTGCATTTTCGTCACAGTTCACCCTCCCACCCAACTTGGTATCATCTGCAAACTTTGAGATGTTACATTTTGTTCCCTCAACCAAATCATTAACATACATTGCAAATAGCTGGTGGCCTTGCACTAATCCCTGCAGTATCCCACTAATTACTGCCTGCCAATTTGAAAAGCACCCGTTAATTCCTACTCTTTGTTTCCTCTCTGCTAACCAGTTTTCTATCCATCTGAATACTTCCTCCAATCCTATGCACTTCAATCTTTCATATCATCCCTTATGCGGGACTTTGTCAAACTCTTTCTGAAATACCAAATATGTGGGGAAGGAGTGGATTAGTTTGGGATTGATACAAGGATATGGGGCAGTGGCAGTAGTTTGGGGATTGATTTGGGGCTATGGAAAGAGAACGGGTGATGAGATTAGTTTGGTATTGATACAGACAATGGGGAGAGAGTGGGGTAAGTTTGCGATCGATACAGGGCTATGGGGAAAGTGTTGGGCAGTGGGATTAATTTTGAATTACGTTGTATGGCCATGGGATTGCTAACATTTCGAAGTATGCGATTCAATGGTAACGAAAGTGCGAATTGATTTGCCATTTCCCACAACTTTCTGATAGTGCTGGATGCTCTGGAAATAACACTGCCTGGACAGTGATTATTGCTGAACGATGTATCATCAGAGACGTGAAGACAGATCCTACCCTGCTCTTAGAAAAGTAGCATCCAGTGTAGAATGAAAGCATTGGTTGAAATTGTACCTTCCCCCTTGCCCCCAGACTGACATTTAATGTGGGGAGTTCAGGGTGCATAATCCACACTCTGTCACTATCAAGTTACGCTTGGCTGAATGGGTTGAAATTCATGCCCTTCATTGTGTGATTTCTGAGAGGTGTTTGCTATTGTGTCCTTGTTTTTCTGGAGCACATTCCAGTGAGGGGCCGGGTTTAACTGTGGCAAAATTCCAGGGGCTGGAGTACGTGGGTTCTGGATCGTCCCTCAGCCAATTGGGCTGGACTTACCAAGGAACAACTTCATTTCTTGAAGTGACTTCCAACAGATCTGACTAAGTGACCAGCTGTGTATTAGTTTACACAGGATGCTAAATGACTGAACTGAAGATCGACGTGAAGGCAAGGGCTGTGAGATCAATTAACATTGAAGCCTCTCCCAGGGGCCCATGCAGTTACAAGGCTCATTTCAAAAGCTTGGAATGAAGACCATTAACTGTTTGCACAAGTGGATTGTTTATGTGGAGCCAATTCAAAGTGTTTAAACATCAGTGCTTGGTTGTTCAAATCAACAACAACTTGTGTTTATCTAGCACCACAGCCTTTACAGCACCAGAGGGGTCTAGGTGTATATGTGCATAGATCCCTGAAAGTTGGAAATCAAGTCGATAAGGTTGTTAGGAAGGCATACGGTGTCTTGGCGTTTATTGGTAGGGGGATTGAATTTAGGAGCCGCAACGTCATGTTGCAACTGTACAAAACTCTGGTGCGGCCGCACTTGGAGTATTGTGTGCAGTTCTGGTCCCCACATTATAGGAAGGATGTGGAGGCATTGGAGAGGGTGCAGAGGAGGTTTACCAGGATGTTGCCTGGTATGGACGGAAGGTCCTATGAGGAGAGACTGAGGGATTTGAGGTTGTTTTCGTTGGAAAGAAGGCGGCTAAGAGGGGATCTTATTGAAACATACAAGATGATTAGAGGTTTAGATAGGGTGGACAGTGATAGCCTTTTTCCTTGGATGGAGAAAGCTAGCACGAGGGGGCATAGCTTTAAATTAAGGGGTGGTAGTTATAGGACGGATGTCAGGGGTAGGTTCTTTACCCAGAGGGTGGTGGGGGAATGGAATGCCCTGCCTGCTGCAGTTGTAGATGCGCCTAGTTTGGGGGCGTTTAAGAGATCCGTGGATAGGTTTATGGCTGGAAATGGATTGGTTTAGGTTAGAGGGTCGTTGCTTTTCTCTTAATTGGTCGGCGCAACATCGTGGGCCTGTTCTGCGCTGTAATGTTCTATGTTCTAGAATAAAAATGAATCAACACCAAAGGATGAGCTGCTCACATGTATGAAGTCCAAGCTTGGTTAAAGAGTTATGTTTTAATGAGAGTCTTGAAAGGTGAGAGGAAGGGAGCTTGGGCGCCATGGAAGTTAGGAATGCGTTCGACCAGAATCGAAGGAGAACAATGATCTTGGAGGTTGATAGGGCTGGAGGAATTTACAGAGCAAAGAGGCAGAGTATTGGCCCAATCTATTCAACCTTTACTCATAATTTACCCAGAATCAGATGCAATTCTCTAGCTCAGGCCGAACCACTGATTTTGAGTTTCCCAGTGACGCCCAAGGGTACACAGTGACTGGACGGACAATTATGGAGATGTTTGGATCAGGTATTGGATTGGTTCAATCTCTCCCAAAAGTTGATGACTGCTGGCCTTAGGAATCTCAACTACAAATGTTCTTATTCACTGCACATCATTATCAGAAAAAGTTCCTTCAAAAGAATTTAGAATAGGATCAGGAACCACCCAAGTGAACCTGCTCTGAACTGGCTCCAATGCAAGTACATTGTTCCCTAACTCGGGACGTCAGAACTATACACAGTCCTCCCAGTGGGATGCAAGTCTCTCATGTGGCATCATATTGAATGTCTTCGAAAAGCTTTAAATTATATTGTAGGGAAATCCTGTCTTTCTGAAAAGTCTTCAAAATAAATTAAAGAAGGGTGGTAAACGCTAGGGACTGGAGTCAGTGGAAATGAGTGAGAAATCTCTCCACTGGGCTGGAGGCATACCTGGGATGAACAAAGATGGTTGGTGATTGGAGGTAAATCATCTCAGCTCCAGGACATCACTCGGGATAGTGTGCTGGACCCAACTATCAATGAGCTTCCTTCCGTGATATGGCCAGAAGTGTGGATGTTCAAGGATAACTGCATAATGTTCACCATTCGCAACTCTTCATACTGAAGCAATCCAAGTCCAATGCAACAAGACCTGGACAACATTCAGACTTGGGCTGACAAGTGGCAAGCAACATTTACACTACATAAGTGCCAGGCAATGACCATCTCCAACAAGAGAGCATCAAACCAATTCCTCATGACACTCAATGGCATTATCATTGCCGACTCGCCCACTATCAATGCCTTGGGAGCTACCATTTGAACAGAAATTGAACTGGACTAGACACATAAATACTGTGGCTACCAATGCAGGTCAGGGCTTAGGAATCCTGTGGTAAGTAACCTCCTGACTCCCCAAATCCATTTATAAGACAAAAGTCAGGAATATGATCAACAATCTCCACCTGCCTGGGTGGGTGCAGCTCCAACAACACTCAAGAAACTCAACACCACCCAGGACAAAGCAGCCAGTTTGGTTGGCACCCCATCTGCAAACATTCACTCCATCCACCACTGACGAACAGTGGCAGTTATGTGTGCCATCTACAAGATGCACTGCAAGAGCTCACCATGGCTCCTTAGGCAGCACCTTCTAAACCTACGACCACGATCATCTAGAAGGACAAGAACAGCTGATACCTGGGAATACCACACCTGGAGGTTCCCCCCAAATTACTCTCAATCCTGACTTGGAAGTATATCGCTGTTCCTTCACTGTCAATGGGTCAAAATTCTGGAACTCCTTCGCTAACAGCACCATGGGTGTACCTGTACAAAGAAAATACAGTCCAGGAACAGGTCCTCAGTCCTCAACCTGCACCGATCATGATACCTACCTAAACTAAAACTGTATGCACTCACAGAGACTGTATCCTTCTATTCCCATCCTATTCATTTATTCGCTGGTTGTCCCTTAAATACCGCTATCTACGAACTTATTATTCAGACCATCTACATGTTTCCCCAAATCATTTATATACACTAGGAATACCAAAGGTCCCAGAACTGATCCCTGTGGAACACAGCTAGTCACAGCCTTCCATTCAGAAAAGCACCCCTCTCCTGTTACCCTCTCTCTTCTGTGACCAAGTAAAAAGTCTGACAACACCAGGTTTTAGTCCAACCGATTTATTTGATAGTAAACTCACAAGCTTTCGAGAGGGCGTCCCCTTGAATGCTTGTGAGTTTACGAAGAGGGCGTCCCCTCGAAAGCTTGTGAGTTTACTATCAAATAAATCAGTTGGACTAAAACCTGGTGTTGTCAGACTTTTTACTGTGTTTACCCCAGTCCAACACTGGCACATCCACATCATGACTTCTGTGACCAAGCCAGTTTTGTATCCATCTTCCCAGCTCTCCTCAGATCCTTTCATATACTTCAGGGACTGCGGTCGTTCAAGAAGGCAGCTCACCACCACCTTCTCGAGGGCAATTAGAGATGGGCATGGAATGCTGGCCTAGCAGTGACATCTGCTTGACGAGGCCTATTTTGTCTCAGATTATTTATTGGTACTCTAGCTGCACAGTTCACTCAGAGTCTCCTCGGGGTGCAGTTAATACAAGTGATATTTGAGGGACTGTACTTGTTTGTGTTGATGGCTGTCCTGCAGCCCGGTCTTTATTCGATTCGTTCATGGCTGGGCCTGCGTTTATTACCCATCCCTAATTGCCCTTCAATTGAGTGCATTTAAGAGTCGACCACGTTGCCGTGGATCATGTGTAGGCCAGTCCTTTAGGGAAGGAAATCTTTCATCCTTATCTGTTCTGGCCTACGTGTGACTCCAAACTCACAGCAATGTGGTTGAATCTTAACTGCCCTCAGGGATAGACAATAATCTTGGATTGTCTTGGGATAGACAATCCTAGCCAGGGATTCCCAAATCCCAAGACTGGAAAAATCAACTGGGGAAGCACGGCAGATTTACTTCCCGAAAGGACATTAGTGAACCTGATTGGTTCTTACCAAAACCAGCAATGGTTTCACGGTTATCATTAGACTTTTAATTCCACATTTTTATTTAATTCACATCTCAACATCTGCCATGGTGGGATTTGAACCCAGGTCCCCAAAGCATTACCCTGGGTCTCTGGATTACTCGTCCAGTGATAACATCACTATGCCACTTCCTTAAAGGATAATTAGATAACTCAGCACAACCATCCCCAAGTGTGAAAGTATGGAGCAATCATTGTAAGACTTTCCCAGTTCATTCTGGAGTGTCTGGAAGGGACTGAGTGAGTCTGTGACTTGGCTGGTTTGGAAATAAACCTGTCTTATGGTACAGCTGAGCTTCAGATATATTCTTCCTCAACAATGATTGAAATAAGCTGCTGACAGGTCGGTGGCAACAAATTCGATCGTAACTTTCAAAGCAAAATGAGAGATATGCTTAAAAAGGAAAAAAATCTTACAGGCTAAGACTAGGGGGAGGGGAATTAATGGGATAGCATCTTTCAAAGAGCTAGCAATGGTATGATGGGCTGAATAGCCTCTTCCTGTTGTGTATAATTCTCTGATTCTAAGATCTATTGTCTGGACCTGCTTAACTAAACCTTGAATATTTGTTGTTTTGTAAATGTGCAGGAGAAGAGAGAGTCTGAAACTGAAAATGAACTGGAGGAGAAGGAGGCATCAAAGAATGATCCAGAAATACTGAAGGTGAGTGTCTCCTGTTGAGAATTCCATAGTGACCGGACACACAATTAACCATAAGACAGAGTCACGTTGACCAGTGATTAAGCTATGACTGTTTCCCCCTCTCAGTACATTGGAAAGCCTTGTGTTGAGCTACGGCTGGAAGTTTTCTGTTTAAAATACTGATCTGTCCTCACCTGTGTCCGTTCTGGACACCGCACTTTAGAAAAGGGTGTGAAGGCACTGGAGAGAATACAGCAAAGATTCCCAAGAATGATTCTGGGAGGGAGTTGTTAAAGTTACAAGGAGAAGCTGGGACTGTCTACCTGAGTAAAAAAGTGGAGAGGAGATTTGATAGAGGTCTGAATAGAGTAGAACAAGAGAAATTGTTCCCCATTGAAAGGGGCCACGGATTTATGGTGATTGGCAAAGAAAACAAAATCTACGTGAGGAAAAACTTTTACTGAGAGAATGGTAAGGATCTGGAACGCATTGTCTGAAAGTGTGGTGTAGATAAATTCACACAGCGTGGTTAGATCTGGAATAGAATGGGATCCATTTCTTTATTGCTGCCCCTTAGGCCGTGAGACCTATCTATCGATGTCAGATCACACGAACGAATTTGGGGGAGGTAAGCTCCCCCCAAAATTTTCAGGATCGAATTCATGTTAAAACTGGAGTGAATCATGTTGGTTTTTTTTCAGCAAGAGTTTCAAAATGAATCTTCCACACTGTGCATTGAAGAGTGCGCTAGTATGAATCCCATTGGAAATCAGCAGGCAGGCCCTATCCCTGCTGGAGAGGCCAGCAGCATAGTGCTGAGTGGGCCACTGCGCGTGCGCCAATCTGCCAGCGCCGAGATTGGCATATGTGCAGTAGCCCACACTGCCAGCCTCCCAATCGCTCCAGCCCCTGCCCCACGACCCCAAGTCACTGACCATGTGAACATATCTGGGCCAGCCCCGCCTCCCCCGATCTCTGACCCCCACCCTCACAGCAGGCCACGACGCCCCATTCCCACCCCCTTCCCCCATGCAGCTCCCATCACTGGCCGCTCTCCTTCTATCGCCTTGCCGAAATGGAAAGAGGCAGCGGGACTCCCTCCACCCCCACCAATCTCCCCTCCGGAATCCCCGTTCCTTCTGGCTTTGCCCCCTTAGCACTGCCCGATGTCTGGTGGGAAGTGCCAGGGTGCCCCCTGGATATTGCCACTTTGGGCAGTGCCAGAGGACCAGACTGGCACTGCTAAGGTGGCAATGTCCTGGCGGCACCCCCCCCTTTACCTCTGACCCTCTGTGGCCCCCTTCACTGCAGCAGGGTCCCGCCCTGCCAGCTCCCTGCAAGTGGGGAGCTATTGTAAACCCCCTGCTGGAGTGAACCACTCCTGACAGATGGGTGCGGGGAGCACTAGCAGTCCTAAAGCCTTCAATCCCGGGCCCACTAATGGGATTTGAAATACTTTCAAGTTAGCATTTCCGTAACTTATTCAGTTCCGCACAGGTTTCTGGTGCGGAGCTGACGGTGTTGGGAATCTGCCTGCTGGTGGTGCGTGGAGACTGTGATGCCCAGTGGGGAGCCTGCGAAACGGCCTCTGTATAAGGAGCACAGAGGGCTGGGAGAATTGCCCCCTTGGTCTTTCATGCTTATTGTTCTTTTACTCCCAGAGCGGGGATGGTGGAGTAGTGATAATGTCACTGGACCAGTAATCCAGAGGCCCTGGGGACATGGGTTCAAATCCCAACAGGGGAACTGGTGGAATTTAAATTTGGATAATAAATCTGGAATATAAAACTTATCTCGGTAATGGTGATGAATCATCTAAAACTCATCTTGTTCACTTTGTGCAAGGGGCATTTAAGGGGCTTTTAGATAAGTACGTGAATGTGCAAGGAATAGAGGGATATGGACCAAGTGTAGGCAGAAGAAGGTATTAGTTTAATTTGGTGTCATGTTTGGGTTGAAGGCCTTGTTCCTGTGCTGTATTGTTCTATGAAATCTGCCGTTCTTACCCGGTTGGCCTACATGTGACTCCAGACCAGAGCAATGTGGGAGGTTCTGATTGCTCCCGGAAATGGCTAATTGAAACCAACCACACCATGAAAGAATAGATTTTTAAAATTTGGGCCTTGATCACTGGTAGTTTCAAGGTCACTATTACTGATATTTGCATTTTACTTCAGATTTAAGTCGACAGGTAAGCAGTCAGCAGCATTTTCCCCTACGTGTGTTATTTGCAAGGTACTGTATTGGCTGTAGAGCTTTGGGATGCCCTGAGGTAGGGAAGTGCACTATATAAATATAGACCTTCACTGAACTGCTGTTGGATTTGGGTTTATTTACAGAGCGCATCATTGGATATCATTGATATCGGGAAAGGCTTGAAGATGCAGACGGAGAGACCTCACTTAGTGAGTCTGGGACGTGGGAGACTCAGTATCGCTATTACACTGCTGCCCATCAACGAAGGTATGAGACAGCTCTCCGGAAACTCTTAATAAATCCCAATTCTCCTCCTGGCTTGTATAAAGCAGTAACCTCGAATGCATTGACATGTTTTAGACTACAAAGGAATTCATCCAATCCCTACAATGCAGAATGAAGCTATTTGGCCCATGGAGTCTGCACTGACTTTAAAACAGAGCATCCCATCCAGGCCCTATCCCTGTAACCCCAATGCACTTTTTACTCCACTAATCCCCCAAACCCACACATCCTTGGACTGTGGAGGAAACCCAGTCAGACACGGGGAAACTCCACATGGACAGTGGCCCGAGGCCAGAATCGAACCCAGGTCCCTGGTACAGCGAGGCAGCAGTGCTAACCGCTATGCCATCGTGCCCCAAACACAAATTTCATCTTTTAGTACATAGGAACCTGGAATTTAGGGGCGGGAATAAGCCATTTGGCCCCTCGGTCCCCTTTCCTGCCTCCGCCCCCCCTCCCCCTCCCACCCCCAAAACCCTCAACTCTCTAGGTCATCAAAAATCTGTCTAACTAGGCCTTGAGTATATTCATAGAAACTAGAAGCAGGGGTAGGCCATTTGGCCCTTCAGACCTGCTCTACTATTCATCTTGATTATGGCTCATTGTCAAATTCAATATCCTGATCTCCCCTTCCTCTCATATCCTTTGATCCCTTTGGCCCCATGAGCTATATCTAATTTCTTCCTGAAATCAGACAACGTTTTGGCCTCAACTACATTCTGTGGTAGTGAATTTCACACATTCGCCCCCCTCTGAGGAGAAATTTATTCACCCATCGCAGTTCTAAAAGGTTTATCCCTTGTCCTCAAACAATGACCCCTAGTTCTGGACTCCCCCACCATTGGGAACATTCTTTCTGAATCCAACCTGTCTAACCTTGTTCGAATTTTATCAGTTCCTATGAGACCCCCTCTCACTCTTCTAAAGGCCAGTGAATATAATCTTCATATGACAGACTTGCCATCCCAGGAATCAGCCTAGTAAACTTTCACTGTACTCCCTCTATAACAAGGACATCCTTCCTCAGATAAGGACACCAAAACTGCACACAACATTCAGTGATCCAGCCTCCACTGCTCACTGGCGGAGAGAATTCTACAGATTAATAACCCTCTGTGAGAAAGCATCCCTCTTCATCTCTGCCTCGAATGGGGAGACTTTTTATTTTTAAACTGTGTCCCTTAATTCTAGTCTTTCCCACAAATGGAAATATCCTCACTTTATCCAACCTATCCAGTCCCCTCAGGATTGTATTCAGTAAGCCAATCTCTCATTCTGCTAAACTCCAATGGGTACAGGCTCAACTTGTAAGCTAAAGGTACATTATTAGGTTCTTGAGAGAGAATCCTGGAATAATTCAATCTTTGAAATTAAGGAATGAAAGGAAGGTTACGAGGCCCTTTGTCTTAATGGCTGCACAGATTCCCGTTGGCCAACCTGGGTTATGAAATGTTGATGGCTTTTGTATAGTTATCTTTGAATTTGGTCGGTGAAGCCTACCGAGAGATTGTTAGTGGATCTCCAGAGATAATGATGTGCAAGTTTCTCCGAAACTGCCAGATAGCTTATTTTGTTTGGAGTCACAGACAGATAGTGAACCAGATTAATATTTAGAACAGACAATGCTAGTTGTCATTACTATTACTAAGACTAGCTTTATGTTCCAGATTTATGAATTGAATTTATATTCCACCAGCTGCTGTGGTGGGATTTGAAGTAATGTCTCCAGAACATTGGCCTGAGCCTTTGGATTACTAACCCAATGGTATCATTACTGCTACATCACATTCACATGGGAGTGAACTGATCAAGGACATTTGGCCAGCTCTTTCTGACCATATTCCTGTCTTAGAATTACAAAGACAATGTTCAGCCATCTTAAGGATTTTAAATTTTTTTTTAGAAATGACCACTATATATGTATATCAATTCTGTAGAAGGATCATTTGGACTATTTATTAAATAAATAAAGGGTAGAATGGTGGTTAGCACTGCTGCCTCACAGCGCCAGGGACCCTGATTTGATTCCATCCTTGGATCACTGTCTGTGTGGAGTTTGCACGTTCTCCCCGTGTCTGCGTGGGTTTCCTCTGGATGCTCTGACTTCCTCCCACACTCTAACGCGGGTTATGTGAATTGACCATGCTAGCTTGTCTCTTAGTATCCCAATGTGTGTAGGGGGATTAGCAGGGTAAATACATGTGGTTATGGGGATAGGACCCGGGTAAGGTACTCTGTCAGAGAGTTGGTGCAGATGGGATGAATGGCTGCCTTCTGCACTGATAGGATTCTGTGATCTATGAACCTGCTCAACTTTTCTTCATAAGATAACCCACCCATCCTAGCAATGAGGTGGCTGACCCTTTTCTGAACTACTAATGCAATTATATCTGTTTCCAAATGAGATCATAACTATTCATAATGTGGTCTCCCCAATGGCTCTGTACAGCTGGAGTAAACTTCCCTTACTTATGTTCCATTTCTCTCACAGTAAAGACCAACATTCTTTACTGTACCTGCACACTAACATCCTATGATTCATGTACCAGTACACCCAGATCCCTCTGTATCGAAGTTCTTCCATCTCTCCGTTGAAATAATGTATGATTTTATGTTCTTCTGACCAAAATGGACAAGTTCACGTTTCCCCAAATAATTTATCATCTGCCAAACCTTTGTTCACTCATTTAACCTATCCATCTCTCTTTACTTCCTCATAACTTACTTTTCTATCTATCATCGGCAAATTTAGCTACCATCTTTTAACTCCCTTCATCCAAATCATTGATGTGGATTGTAAATAGTTGAGGTCGCAGCACTGCTCCCTGTGATATTCGACTAGTTACAGTTTGCTCATCTGAAAATGATCCACTTAACCTGAAATTGCTTCCTGTTAATTAACCAAGCCTTCCTCCCTGCTGATATGTTACTCCCAACACCATGTGCTCTTATCTTGCCAGACCAGGTGAGGACAGCAGATTTCCCTCCTCAAAGGACATTAGTGAACCAGATTAATATTTAGAACAGTCAATGCTAGTTGTCATTACTATTACTAAGACTAGCTTTATATTCCAGATTTATGAATTGAATTTATATTCTACCAGCTGCTGTGGTGGGATTTGAACCCATATCCCCAGAACATTGGCCTGAGCCTTTGAATTACTAACCCAATGGTACCATTACTGCTGCATCACGTTCATGTGGGAGTGAACTGATCAAGGACATTTGGCCAGCTCTGTCTGACCATATTCCTGTCTTAGAATTACAGAGACAATGTACAGAGTGGATAGGGCAAATCCTTAATCTATCTCCTTGCTTGCTGCAAAAACTTATTCAAATTGAATCCAATTCAAGGTCCTCACAAGGGAGGCAAAAGCTGACAAGAAAAGGCATTGCACCCCATGTTGAGCTTGCTTTGACATTTGACCTTAGTCAAAAGGCTGAGAATGTTTGACTGGCTGACATTTGATAAAGAGACATGACCAGAACCACCCCTTGAAGGTTGATATTCAGTTAAATCTCTGGAAGTAGTGGATCAGTTTAAACAAAACTGAATTCTGTAGGCTGATGAGATGAATCCTTGCTCTATACTGAGTTGCCACATTGCAGACAGGGTGGATGTAGGGATTACAATAAAGGCCAGCTCCCCTGGGTTGGGGAGGGGAGAGTCAGCAAGGAGGGTCCCAATTCTCGCTCACCAGCTGTGGTTCTGACAGCGAGGAGCAGAACAAGCTGTTCTGCTTGTAACAAACTTTCTACAGAGTTCAATTAACTTAGGGGAGCAGAATGACCAGCTTTGACTCCTTCATTTTCTGTGTGTGTGAGAGTCTGAGCTTGTGTGTGTGTGTATGTATGTGTATCTCTGCTGTAAACAACCTCAGAATGAAGAACAAACGCCACTGAAGATTTGTCCCATATCTAAATTGAATCATGATTTGACTTTAATCATTGACAGAGTCTTCACTCCAGATGTAGCAGTGGGCAGCAGGTATTGATTGAAAACAGACTGATGTTGCTTTCAAGTTTAGGGCTCACGATATTGAATGTGGACATAAAAATCACAGTTGTTTCTAACATTATAAAATTCCAGAAGTTTTAATGTAAACCCGATGAGTCCAATTGAGAAGGGAAGTTTTTTTGAAATTAATTTATGCATGTATTTACACTGCTGGCGATACCAATGATTTATTTATTTACTTACAGCGCTGGCTGGCCGGCATTTATTGATGTGGAGATGCCGGCGTTGGACTGGGGTAAACACAGTAAGAAGTCTGACAACACCAGGTTTAAGTCCAACCGATTTATTTGGTAGTAAACTCTCAAGCTTTCGAGGTTGACCTCTTTGTCGGGTGAATGGAGAGTTCACCTCTGCATGGGGAGACCATGCAGACGCTACGACAACGGATGAATGAACACCGCTCGACAATCACCAGGCAACACTGTTCCCTTCCTGTTGGCGAACACCTCAGTGGTCACGGGCATTTGGCCTCTGACCTTCGGGCAAACATTCTCCAAGGCGGCCTTCACCATCCTCGTGTGTGCGGAAGTTGGCTATCGGTCTCTGCTCAGCGACTCTGCGCTGTCGTGTGTCGTGAAGGCCACCTTGGAGAATGCTTGCCCAAAGGTCAGAGGCCAAATGCCCATGACCACTGAGGTGTTCACCAACAGGAAGGGAACAGTCTTGCCTGGTGATTGTTGAGTGATGTTCATTCATCCGTTGTTCGTTCATCGTTGATGAAGAGGTAAACCTCGAAAGCTTGTGAGTTTACCACCAAATAAATCAGTTGGACTTAAACCTGGTGTTGTCAGACTTCTTACAGCATTTATTGCCCATCCCGAGTTGCCCTTTGTGGTGAGCTGCCTTCTTGAACTGCTGTACACCATGTGGTGTAGGTACACCCACAATGCTGTTAGGAAGGGAATTCCAGGATTTTGACCCAGTGACAGTGAAGGAACGGTAACATATTTGCAGGTCAGGATGGTGTATGACTTGGAGGGGAGTTTTCAGGTTGTGGTGTTCCCAAGCTTCTGCTGCCCTTGTCCTTCTAGACAGTAGTGGTTGTGGGTTTAGAAGGTGCTGCACAAGAAACCTTGGTGAGTTCCTGCAGAGTATCTTGTAGATGATGTACACGGCTGCCAGTCTATCGGTGGTGGAGGGGTTGAATATTTTTGGATGGGATGCCAATCAAATGGGCTGCTTTGTCCTTGATGGTCCTGAGCATCGAGTGTTGTTGGAACTGTATTCATCCAGGCAAATGGAGAGTATTCCATCACACTCCTGACTTGTGTTTGTAGATGATGGACAGGCTTTGGGGAGTCAGGAGATGAGTTAATCTCTGCAGAATACTGAGCCTTTGACTTGCTCTTGTAGTCCTGGTATTTATATGGCAAGTCCAATTCAGTTTCTGGTCAATGGTGCCCTCCTGGCTGTTGATAATAGAGGATTCAACAATAGTAATGCACTTAAATAGCAATATGCTATAAAATGTTCTTGTCCACATGGGGATATTAGCAGGTTGTTCTGTTCTTTACAGAATCAGTGTAAATCTGTGGAGGGGGTCACCTGATGCTCCATTAGAACACCCCTGTCTCTAAGACGGGATAATGGAGAGTAGGAGGCTGACGGGTAATCTTATAGAGATGTATAAGATCATGAGAGGCATTGACAGGGTAAATGCATTCAGGTTTGGGGAATTGAGAACTAGGTTTAAGAGGGAAAAGAATTAATGGAAATCTGAGGAGCAATTTTCTTTCACAGAGGGTGGTACATATGAGGATAGAGTTGCCGGAGAAAGTGGTTGAGGCAGGGACATTGACAACATTTAAAAGACATTTGAATAGATATATGGATAGCAATGGTTTAGAGGGATGTGGGCCAAATGCAGGCAAATGGTGTTTGCTTAGATAGGCATTTTGGTCAGCATGAACCAGTTTGGGCCAAAGGGTCTGTCTCTGTACTGTACGTTCTATGATACTATAAATGGACAAACTATACAGAGGACACAAAGTTAAAAGTACAGGAGAGATGCCAATTTGTATCATCTCTTGTTTTTGTTGTTTACTTTGAGTGATCTCTGTGTTCATGTTGAAACTTGGTGAGGGAAGTGGGTTAAATATCTGCCTGTGATTCCCACAGGGCTACTGGGATCTTGTGAGTTTCCAACATCGATCTTCTGGTTTAACTTGCTGTTTGATCTCCTCATCTCTATCACCTCATCCCTCCTCAACTCTCTGCTCCTTTGATTCTTGCCTCTTGTGCTGTCCCACTCTCTTCCATGCCTCTAGGCCTCTATATCCAGGAAAATGCCTCCTGAACCATTCAGCCTCTCTCTATCATTTAGATCCTCTTGGAAATTAGCCAACTTCTACAATCTCCCTCTTTCTCTTGGCCTCCATTTCTATCTGATTTCACTGCTATGAAGCGACTTGGGGCACTGCTCTGCACGCCAGCTGCTCCATCAATGTGAATTCCTCCTAATAATCAATCATCTTTCTTAGTTCTTCATTTTCTTGGAATTGACAACATTTGCCATAATCTTGCTGCCGTTCACACTGGCGAGATCTTATGGGGCCAGCCAATGGTGCATTCCTGCTGCGAGTTTCCCAGCAGTATTCAACAGGAAACCCCATTGACAATGGCGGGATCGTAAGGTTCTGCCACCAGTAAGTGACACACCACCTCCCAATGCCACGAAACACACCGCAGAGGGGGAGGAAAATTCTGCCCGTTTTAATTTGTAGTATGTTAGGATGGCATGGTGGCACAGTGGTTAGCACTGCTGCCTCACAGCACCAGGGAAACTGATTCTATTCCAGTTAGGTTGAGGGAGCTGGGACTCTTTTCCCTGGAGAGACGAAGGTTGAGAGGCGACCTGATAGAAGTTTACAAAATGTTGAGAGGAATAGATAGGGTGGATTCTCAGAGGCTATTTCCCCGGGTTGAAATGGTTGCTACGAGAGGACACAGATTTAAGGTGCGGGGAGGGAGGTTCAGAAGTGATGTTAGGGGTAAGTTTTTCACTCAGAGGGTGGTGAGTGAATGGAATCGGCTGCCGTCAGTGGTGGTGGAGGCGAACTCGCTGGGGTCTTTTAAAAGACTTCTGGATGAGTATATGGGGTTTAATGAGATTGAGGGTTATAGATAGGTCTGTAGGTTGGTAGGTGTTGATGTGATCGGCGCAACTCGTGGGCCGAAGGGCCTGTTTGTGCTGTAGTGTTCTATGTTCTATGTTCTATATGGGTCATGTTTGTGTGGCGTTTGTATATTCTCCCTGTGTCTGCATGGGTTTTCTCCGGAAGCTCCAGTTTGCTCCCACAGTCCAAAGATGTGCAGGTTAGGAGGATTGATCTTGGAGGGTTACAGGAATAGAGCGAGGGTGGGGTGGGGGTCCTGGGTAAGATGCTCTTTTAGGCCATTGCTGCAGACTCGATGGGCCAAATGGCATCCTTTGCAGTGTAGGGTTTCTGTGACAATGTTACTTATTGGTCTCAACCTCTTCAGAGAGTAGTGAGATCAGGAGATGAGGTGAATTGCATTGCTGAGAAAACTGGATGAGGAGCTGAGGGAGAAAGGGACAGAAGTACCTACCAGGCGAGAGGGTGAGATGAAGTGTGGTGGAAAGAGGCACGTGTGTGTAGTATTAGCATGAACCAGTTGGGCCAATGGTCTGTTTCTGTGCTGTATGTTCTATCGAGAGGGCAGTGCCGTGGAGTAACAGTGGGAAGATGTGTGCAACATGTGTCTGAGACAGACTGAGAATCATCTCAGCACTAACATTGCAACCAATGTGCTGGCACCTGGATTGAGAATTCCAGACAAATTGTCCGGCTTATAATGGTTTGTTTCTGATTCTCAGGTAAGACCAGGATTGGCACGGAAGACGCTCCAGTACCTCAGGACATTATATTACAAGGGGAAGATGTGGAAGCTGAGCATTGCTTCATCGAGAATAGGAAGGGGCAGATCAAGCTGTACCCCTGTGGAAACTGCTGCACCATGGACGGGCTTCCGGTAAAAGAACCCACTCAACTGACACAAGGTAGGTGCAGTTTTGCTCATCCGATCTTCAGTTGTCATTGGCACACTATTTTGAAATATGACGGGTGTGTGTGCCATGTGCTGGTGGGCGTGCCAGGCCGGGCGAACGTTCCGGGCAGGCGGGTGTGTGCAGTGAGCAGCTCCAGTTGCAGCCCGGGTAATGCTCTTGTCACTCGTGAACTCTAAACCCTTATTGGAGATCTGCGAATAGAAGTCTGCCACTGTTGGAAATAATTCCAATCCCCTGAATCATCATGAGTAAAGACCAAAAATTGCTTTGGTTCCCTGATTCACGTCATTCAGTCGTACATAAATAGGCATGTTGTCAGCAGAGGTCGTGTTTATAAAGCAGGGTTGAACGTTGCTGTGTATCGGTTTCCGTGGGTGGAATTTGATGTTGCTCGGGTGGATGTGTGCCTGACCCGCAGGTGTGAGAAATCATGCAAAAGGATGCGGGACATATGTATCAACACCATCGCACGCTCGAGCAATATTGCAGCTGGTGTGTGCGAGAGTCAGAAGTGCACCCATAGACAATCCAGCTGGCAATTTAGCCCATTAAAGGGCGAATTACACACGGGTTAAAGTGGCCCATCTGTTCTTATGATTGGTGGGTGGGTGGCCTTTACGTTTTAGCTTCAACTTCGATCCAGGATAAAACTGTTGGGGCTGAAATAAAATTAAAAAGAATGCGTGAGAGCTGAGGTTTGTGTTTGAACGTGCTGCATGGACGGTCTCTCTACGCAGTGTTTTTCCAATGCTATTTACTTTTACCAGGTCTGCCGCTTCCTGAGACAGCTCTGCAATGGTTGTTCCCTTGAGGGAGAACATTGGAAATGCCAGCCCACATCCTCTCGTTTCTCAGTGAATATCGTTTTAATATAAAATTGTCTCAATAATAGTGACCCTGAAACTATCATCAAAAAACTCTATCTGGTTTTTCTTTAGGGAAGGAAATTTGTCAGTTTGGCTAACAAGTGACTTTAGACCAACAGTGCAGGAGAGGCCATTCAGCCCATCAAGTTTGTACTGACACTCTGACAGATTACCTTACCCAGACCCTTTCCCCCAACCCTGTCCCCACAACCACACATGGGCGGCACGGTAGCACAGTGGATAGCACTGCTGCTTCACAGCTCCAGGGTCCTGGGTTCGATTCCTGGCTTGGGTCACTGTCTGTGTGGAGTTTGCACATTCTCCTCGAGTCTGTGTGGGTTTCCTCCGGGTGCTCCGGTTTCTTCCCACAGTCCAAAGATGTGCGGGCTAGGTTGATTGGCCATGCTAAGAAATTGCCCCTTAGTGTCTAGGGACGCGTAGGTTAGAGGGATTAGTGGGTATAATATGTAGGGATATGGGGATAGGGCCTGGGTGGGATTGTGTTCGGTGCAGACTCATTGGGCTGAAGGGCATCTTTCTGCACTGTAGGGTTCTACGATTCTATATTTACTCCACTAAACCCCCATAACCTACACATCATTGGACACTAAGGGATAATTTAGCACGGCCAATCCACCTAACCTGTACATCTTTGGAGTGCTGGAAGAAACCGGAGCACCCAGAGGAAACCCACACAGACATGGGGAGAACATCCACAAAGTCACCCAAGGCTGGAATTGAACCGGGGTCCCTGGTGCTGTGAGGGAGCAGTGCTAATCACTGTGCCACCCCCAAGTTGACCCTTTGAAATTGCCAAGCAAGCCTCTCAGTTCAAGGGCAATTAGGGATGGGCAACAAATGCTGGCAATGCCCACATCTCATGAATGAGTAAAAACAATGTCCACTTCCCCCTCGTTCTCATAACCAGTGGCATCCAGAATTAGATGGAATTGTTGAGGCCTTATCAATGATTTATAAATGTTTGATGCAGCTTCCTGGGTTTTTTTTGTACTATTAACGAAGTCACAGATTGCAAATGTTTTTTAACAACGGTCTCAACCTATCCCCCCACGTTCAATCATGTGTACATATCACGCCCACCCCCGCCCAGGTCTTTTGGTACGACCCCTGTACAATTTACAGGAAGTATTGAGCAAGCTGGAGATGACCTGCAAAGTGGGAGTACAGATTATGAGGTCAGGATTCGGTGAACTGGTTAATGCCTCTGTGCAGAGATTCTGGTCAGAATCACTCTACACAAATGTGAATTTCTGCAGCAATTTCTGCCAGTCCCTTTTGGAGAGGAAGCCATTTGAGATTTATTGCGAGGAATGATTTCATTTCCCAGCAATCCTCCCTCGGAAAAACAGCCACATCTCTCTTCCCCACACCCCTGCCTCGTTCAGTGGGATTTCCTCTGCAGTTATGTGTGAATCTCTGTGCCAATCAATTGAAACTACTGGGGAAGGAAGAGATGTGATTGTTTATTCAGCAATCTCGCCCTCCAACAGAGAGGAGACTGCTACAAAGTCCCGGGTCACCTTTTAATCTCCGGCCGAGAAGCTAGAAGTTGCACTTAAAAATTTGTTTGTGAGATGGGTAATCGTGACCTCGTGGTTACAGCAGCCTAGCGATCAGGTATTAATTCCCATTTGATTGTAAAATTGAATTCAAGAATTGTACTGAATTGTACTGGTGCAAGCCAATAAACATTAAACCTACTTGATTGTTGTAAAAACGCAACTCGTTCACTAATATTGTGCAAGGAAGGGAACATGTACACCCCCCCCCCAATCAGCCTGGGCAGCTAGTGTCAGCAGCTCTGCAGAACGTAATGAATTGCAGGGCTATCCTGTTGGATGGAGGCATCTCCTGGATATGACTTCTTGGGCAGATGTGAAAGATCCCACCTCAGGGCTTTGAGGAAGACATTTATACCTCGAGCTGTATTACTAAAACAGATCAGTTGATCATTTCTCATTTGGGAGATCTTGCTGTGTAAAAATTGATTCTTGTGCTTCCTTACAATATATTTAAAGGATGCTATTGGCCCTGAAGCACTTTGGAATGCCCTGACATTGTGAAAGGTGCTACATAAATGCATGTCTGCCTTTCTGTGTGACTCCAACCTCGCAGTATTTCTGTTGTTCCAACTGACAATCAGGTGTTTGTCAATAACTTAATGTTTGTGTATGAGTCCTAGATAAATACAGCATGTTTCAGTCTCGATGCCCTCAGTGGCAATTATGAAAGGGCAATAATTGTGGCTGTGGCAGCCACATCCCGTAAAGTTTACTTAGTCTATTTATTCGTGTTTCAAGTAGACTTACGTTAACACTGCAATAAAGTTACTTGAAAATCCCTTAATCGCCACACACTGGTGCCTGTTCGGGTACACTGAGGGAGAAATTAGCATGACCAATGCACCAAACCAGTGTGTCTTTCGGACTTTGGGAGGAAACCCATGCAGACTTGGGGAGAGTGTGCAGACAGCACGTGGACAGTGATCCAAGTCAAACTCTGTTTCCTGGTGCTGTGAGGCAACAGTGAAACTGCCCCAAAGAATGTAGATTATTGCAATCCTTAAATGCACATGCACTAGTGTATGTGTGTGTGTGTGTGTGTGCGCGCATGCTCTACGCCTGTGTGCGCACACGTGCTCTACGCCTGTGTGCGCACACGTGCTCTACGCCTGTGTGCGCACACGTGCTCTACGCCTGTGTGCGCACACGTGCTCTACGCCTGTGTGCGCACACGTGCTCTACGCCTGTGTGCGCACACGTGCTCTACGCCTGTGTGCGCACACGTGCTCTACGCCTGTGTGCGCACACGTGCTCTACGCCTGTGTGCGCACACGTGCTCTACGCCTGTGTGCGCACACGTGCTCTACGCCTGTGTGCGCACACGTGCTCTACGCCTGTGTGCGCACACGTGCTCTACGCCTGTGTGCGCACACGTGCTCTACGCCTGTGTGCGCACACGTGCTCTACGCCTGTGTGCGCACACGTACTCTACACCTGCGTGCATGTGTGTGTGCGCATGCTCTACGCCTGCGTGCGTGTGTGTGTGCATGCGCATGTGCTCTACACCTGCGTGCGTGTGTGTGCGTGCACGTGCTCTACGCCTGCGTGCGTGTGTGTGCGTGCACATGCTCTACGCCTGCGTGTGTGTGTGCACATGCTCTACGCCTGCGTGTGTGTGCGTGCACATGCTCTACGCCTGCGTGTGTGTGCATGCACATGCTCTACGCCTGCGTGTGTGCGTGCACATGCTCTACGCCTGCGTGTGTGCGTGCACATGCTCTACGCCTGCGTGTGTGTGCGTGCACATGCTCTACGCCTGCGTGTGTGTGCGTGCACGTGCTCTACGCCTGCGTGTGCGCGCGCACGTGCGCTACACCTGCGTGCGTGTGTGTGCGTGCACGTGCTCTACGCCTGCGTGCGTGTGTGCGCACATGCTCTACGCCTGCGTGTGTGTGCGTGCACGTGCTCTACGCCTGCGTGTGTGTGCGTGCACGTGCTCTACGCCTGCGTGTGTGTGCGTGCACGTGCTCTACGCCTGCGTGTGTGTGCGTGCACGTGCTCTACGCCTGCGTGTGTGCGTGCACATGCTCTACGCCTGCGTGTGTGTGCGTGCACATGCTCTACGCCTGCGTGTGTGTGCGTGCACGTGCTCTACGCCTGCGTGTGTGTGCGTGCACGTGCTCTACGCCTGCGTGTGTGTGCGTGCACGTGCTCTACGCCTGCGTGTGTGTGCGCACGTGCGCTACGCCTGCGTGCGTGTGTGTGCGTGCACGTGCTCTACGCCTGCGTGCGTGTGTGCACATGCTCTATGCCTGTGTGTGTGTGCGTGCACATGCTCTACGCCTGCGTGTGCGCGCGCACGTGCGCTACGCCTGCGTGCGTGTGCGCGCGCGCACGTGCTCTACGCCTGTGTGCGTGTGCGCGTGCGCACGTGCTCTACGCCTGCGTGCGTGTGTGTGCGCGCGCGCACGTGCTCTACGCCTGCGTGCGTGTGCGCGTGCGCACGTGCTCTACGCCTGCGTGCGTGTGTGTGCGCGCGCGCACGTGCTCTACGCCTGCGTGCGTGTGTGTGCGCGCACGTGCTCTACGCCTGCGTGCGTGTGTGTGCGCGCGCACGTGCTCTACGCCTGCGTGCGTGTGTGTGCGCGCACGTGCTCTACGCCTGCGTGCGTGTGTGTGCGCGCACGTGCTCTACGCCTGCGTGCGTGTGTGTGCGCGCGCACGTGCTCTACGCCTGCGTGCGTGTGTGTGTGCGTGCACGTGCTCTACGCCTGCGTGCGTGTGTGTGCGCGCGCACGTGCTCTACGCCTGCGTGCGTGTGTGTGCGCGTGCACGTGCTCTACGCCAGCGTGTGTGTGTGCACTGTATGCCTGCGTGTATTGTGGTATGTGTGTGTGTGTGTCTGTCCTGTGTGTGCATTATGTGAATGTGTGTCTATCCCTCTGTGTGCACGCATTGTGTGTCTGTCTGTCCCTGTATATATGTGTGTGTGCGTATGTGTATTGTGTGTGCCTGTCTGCATGGAAAGTGCGTGTATCTGCCCCATATGTGTGTATTGTGAGACAGCATGTATAGTGTGTGTGTGTATGTATTGTGAGAGAGCGTGTGTATTGTGTGAGTGTGTGCCTGTGCATGTATTGTGTGTGTGTGTGTGTGTGTTTCTGTGTGTATAGATATTGTATGTGTACACGTATTCTGTGTATGTCTGTGAGTGTAGGTATTGTGTGTGTGTCTGTGAGTGTATACTGTTTATGCTGATTGCAATGTGGGTTCCTGAGGGGATTTGGCCAGCCTGTGGAATGCCCTGTTCCGTCTTTTGGGACCCTCCAGAAAGGAATTCACACTGGCATTGCGGGTTGGGTGGTCTTGCAAAGTGGGCACAGCGCACCGTCCCTGTTGAACCTCAACCAGAGTAACAACTGAATTTAAGTAGCGCCTGGGATACAGGAAAGTTTTTTATAGTAGGGTAGGCAAGACAAGATTTTCACACCCACAGGAGCTGGGATGGATTGCCTGGAGCAGTTCCAGCCGGGTCTTTTTCTGGGGAGATGTTGATTGGGTGAAGGAGTCTGCAGCATGAAGCAGACGCTGGAATGTTGGTGAAAGCTGGGGATTTTTATTGGGGAAACGAGCAGAGCGACACCTATTAATTATTGGATTGCACGCATTCTTTCCTGCACAATAAAAAGACTTCTAATGACGAGGAGACGGCTGGCTTCAATAAACATGTTGTTTGCCGCCTCTCACTCTCAGACAGCATTTAAGAGAAAACTTCAGAATGTCCCAGTACTTTGTAAACACTTTGCTCTGGACGCGGTCTCCTCCTAAGGGGCGGTGGGATCCCGGCAGACCCGCGTCTGAGCAGAGGCTGGGTTTGCTGGGGGATTTTAGGTCTCCTGCAGGCTGGAACTGAAGAGAAATTTCCTGGCGTCGCTGTCTGACCAGGGGCTGTCTGCAACGTCTGAGACAGCGATCGCCACATTCCAGAATACCAGACATCCTGTCCGATACAGGAGTGAAGGTCAGTGCCGGAATATGGTGGGGAACGTTTCAGTCTGAAAGTTTGAGGGTGCTTGACAGGGGTGGGGAGAGTTGCCAAACTTTTCCGATGGTCCTGGGGGTAGAATTGAGTGAGAGTGGGGAGGTGCAGAGAAAAGGCTGGATAGTAAGTGTGTGTGTGTTTAAAATCTGTGGCTAACACGCTGCCTTTGGGGGCTGTGCTGGTGTCTTGAGAAATACCCCCAGCCCCCAGTCCAGTGTGGAGTTGCCTGCTCTGGGTGTTTGAATGGTGAGGGCATTCAGAGAAGAGAACTCACTATTGCGGTGTGCAAAAGGGTGTTTAAAACCCTGCAGTGTCACATGCATTTCAGGGGGAAGTCATTAATGGGGTTGCGGGGGTGGGGAGAGACGGGAACAGAAGGATTTGCTGATGGGAATAGAATAGTTGGAGCTTAGTGTGTGCAGAATGGTCTCTCTCTCTCTCTTTCACAGTTCCATTTTTCCAGTAAGTTCAATGATTAAGACTAGTTTGAGCTGAAGTTGATTTGATTTAACTTTTAAGGGGCGTCTTGACAAGTACAGGGATAGGATGTGATCCCCGGGAGGGTAGGGGGTTTTAGTTCAGTCAGGCAGTACGGTCGGTGCAGGCTTGGCGGGCCGAAGGGCCTGGGTCTGTGCTGTAATTTTCTTTTCTCTCTTTGTTCTTGATTTATTATTGTCACATACATAGAACATAGAACATTACAGCGCAGAACAGGCCCTTCGGCCCACAATGTTGCGCCGACCAGCTTTTAAAAAAAACAACACTAACCCACTAATCTAAACCAATCCCATTTCGTCCATAAACCTATCCACAGATCTCTTAAACGCCCCCAAAGTAGGCGCATTTACAACTGCAGCTGGCAGGGCATTCCAGTCCCTCACCACCCTCTGGGTAAAGAACCTACCCCTGACATACAGTGAAAAGTATTGCTTCTTGCGCACTATACAGACAAAGCTATCGTTCGTAGAGAAGGAAAGGAGAGAGTGCTGAATGTAGTGTTACAGTCACAGCTCGAGTGTAGAGAAAGGTCAACTCAATGCGAGGTAGGTTCGTTCAAAAGTCTGATAGCAGCAGGGAAGAAGCTGTTCTTGAGTCCGTTGGTACGTGACCTCAGACCTTCGCATCTTTATCCTGACAAAAGCAGGTGGAAGAGAATATATCCGGGGGTCTGTGGGCTCCTTAACCATGCTGGCTGCTTTTCCCGAGGTAGTGGGAAGTGTAGACAGTGTAATGGATGGGAGGCTGGTTTGAAAATGGACTTCATTCACGACCCTTTGTAGTTTCTTGCGGTCTTGAACAGAGCAGGAACCATACCAAGCTGTGATACAACCAGAAAGAATGCTTTCTGTGGTGCGTCTGTAAAAGTTGGCGAGAGTCAGAGTCTTCTGAGAAAGTTGAGATGTTGGTGGGCTTTCTTAACTATATTGTTGGCATGGAGGGACCAGGGCAGGTTGTTGGTGATCTGGGCACTTAACTTGAAGCTCTCAACGATTTCTACTTTGTCCCCATTGATTAGACAGGGGCATGTTCTCCATAACATTTCCTGAAGTCGATCAGTGTCTCCTTTGTACTCTGGTCCTCATTGTTTGAGATCTGACCCACTATGGTGGTGTCATCAGCAAACTTGTAAATCGATTTGGAGTGGAATTTGGGCTCATAGGTGTAAAAGGGTTATAGTAAGGATCTGAGGACACAGCCTTGTGTGGAGGATGGGAGGTGTTGTTGCTGATCAGTGGGTTAGGCAGTCCAGGATCCAGTCGCAGAGGGAGGAACCAAGCCCCAGGCCGAGGAGTTTGGAGATGAGTTTCTTACGAATAATGGTGTTGAATTCTGAGTGGTAGTCGATAAGTAGGAATCTGACAAGAAAATGTCTGGGGGTTACAGGATTAAAAGGCCCCTCCCCACCCCCCCACGTTCCCTATTTATGCTGCACAGCAGTTCTGTACAAACCATGAAACATTCCCCACTACAACTGACTGACTGAACAGGTTAACTGGATATTTCACACGACTCGTTTGTCCAAGACCCACTGTGTTTAGAGTCTGAGGAAAGGGAGTGACTGCCTCACATACTCCCCTCTCCTCCCAGCCCTCTTCCCCTCCTCCCAGCCCTCTTCCCCCCCCCCCCCCCCCCGGGCCCTCGCCCTCTTCCCCCACCCCTGCCCCTGGCCCTCGCCCTCCTGCCCCCGCCTTCTACCCTCACCCTGGCCCCCCTGCCCTGTGTCCGCCGGCCCCCCCCCTTCCTGTCCCCATGGTAGATCATCGCGTAAGATTAAATCTCACGGAATCCAGGGTGAGGTATCTAAATGGATGCAAAATTGGCTTCTTGACAGAAACCAGACGGTGATTGTAGAGGGTTGTTTTTCAAACTGGAGGCCTGTGACCAGCGGTGTGCCTCAGGGATCAATGCTGGGTCCATTTATTCATCATTTATATTAATGATTTGGATGAGAATATAGGGGGCATGGTTAGTAAGTTTGTAGATGACACCAAGATTGGTGGCATAGTGGACAGTGAAGAAAGTTATCTCCAGTTGCAGCGGGATCTTGTTCAATTAGGCCAGTGGGCTGACGAATGGCAGATGGAGTTTAATTTAGACAATGCAAGGTGATGCATTTTGGTAGATTGAACAGGGCAGGACTTACTCAGTTAGTGGTAGAGTGCTGGGGAGAGTTTATTGAACAAAGAGGTCTAGGGGTACATGTTCATAGCTCCTTGAAAGTGGAGTCACAGGTGGACAGAGGGCATTCGGCATGCTTGATTTCATTGGTCAGGAGTTGGGATGTCCTGTTGAAGTTGTACAAGACATTGGTAAGGCCACACTTGGAATACTGTGTACAGTTCTGGTCACCTTCTTATAGAAAGGATATTATTAAACTAGAAAGAGTGCAGAAAAGATTCATTAGGATGCTACTGGGGCTTGATGGTTTGCGTTATAAGGAGAGGCTGGATAGACTGGGACTTTTTTCTCTGGAGCGTAAGAGGCTGAGGGGTGACCTCATAGAGGTGTATAAAATAATGAGGGGCATAGATAAGCGAGATAGTCAATATCTTTTTCCCAAAGGTAGGGGAGTCTAAAACTAGGGGAGGGCATAGGTTTAAGGTGAGAGGGGAGAGATACAAAAGTGTCCAAAGAGGCAACTTTTTCACATAGAGGGCAGTGAATGCTAGAGGTAGTGGTAGAGGTGGGTACAATTTTGTCTCTTAAAAAGTGTTTAGATAGTTACATGGATAAGATGGATTTAGGGGGATATGGATATGCAGGCAATTGGGATTAGTTTAGGGGTGACAAGTTGGGCTTAAGGGCCTGTTTCCATGCTGTAAATCTCTATGACATTAAGGTATGATTTTAAACAATTAGATAAGGAGACTCCTAGCTTGTTGGTCTCTTTAAGGGTTGTTGGTGAGGCTGCCTAGTGCCCTGGTTCTCTGGAGTTAGCTGACAAAGCAGTGAAGGCCTGAACTGGCCTGAAACCTGCTTTCAACATTGGACGCCGCACGGTATTTGATTTGTTCCTCTGGGTGTTTGAGGGATAAATATTGACCAGGACGTTGGAGGAGAACTTCTATTTATTGAATCTAAATTCACATTGACTTTATCAAAGGTCACTTTAACAGTTTGAATTCAAAGTGAGATAAGAAGCAAGTTTAGTTGACCTCTGTGTTTGATGTATTGTTTTTGCAGCATATCTGATACAATGCTTTTATTTCAACATAGTCTCATCCGACAGACCTCTCTGAGTGACTTGATTGGCACCCCATCTGCCCCCATAAACATTTAATCCCTCCACCAGTGCATATGAACTACAAGATGCACTGCAGGAGCTCACCAAGACTCCTGAAACCTATCATGAGAAGAACATGGTAATACCACCGCCTGCAAGTTCCCTTCTAAATCACTCATACTGACTTGGAAATATATCACCATTCCTTCACTGTCAGTGGGTGAAAGTCCATCCCGAACAGTACTGTGGATGTACCTGCACCACGTGGACTGACTGGTGTCCAATAACAATCCTGGAATTCCATCCCTAATAGCACTGTGGGTGTACCTACACCACATGGACTGCAGTGGTCCAAGAAGGCAGCTCACCACCACCACCTCAAGGGTAATCAGGGACCATAAGATCCTGCAGTGCAGAAAGAGGCCATTTGGCCCATCTGTACCGACCACAATCCCACCCCCAACCCCACGCGTTTATCCTAGCTAGTCCCCCGACACTAAGGGGTAATTTACCGCCCTAGGTGCTAGTATTATTATGTATTAACAATGACCACTTGTATTTCTATACCGTCCTAACGTAACAAAACATCAAGGTGTGTTATAAAACTAGATCTGACACTGATGCACATAAGGAGATATTGTCAGATGACTGAAATGGGTAGGTTTTAAGGAATGTCTGAAAGTAGGAGAGTGTGAAGGAGCGCAGTAGGGTGGGAATTCCAGAGGCACAGGGCTCAGGAAACCGAACCGGTGGTGGCTTGATTCAAATTGGCGATGCACAGGATTAAGGGAGTGCGGATATATTGGAGGGACTGGAGACGACTTATGGAGATTAGGAGGGTGAAGGCATTTGCAAAGAAGGCCAGAGAATTTTAAAATCAAGGCATTTCTTGACCATTGTAGGTCAGAGAGCACAACGGGTAATAGAAAAGGGGACTTGTTCTGAGGCACAACACCAATAGCAGAGCTTTGAATAACCTTGAGTTTGTGGAAATGTGGGAGGGCAACCAGGAGAGCATCGGAATGGGTGAGTCTTGAGGTAACAAAGGTATGGATGAGACGGCGGGGTGGGAGGTGGGGGGGGGATACATAGTTTGGTCTTGTTAATTTGAACAGACAGAATTTGATTCACTAAATGTTGACATGATAAAGACCTGTTTAAGACTTAACGTTTGCCCCCCCGAGCTGTGTCAATGTATCAAAGGTTATTTGATTAGTTTTCCAGAACCCTGCCTTTTCTTCACCTTCTGAATTCTGACTGGGCTCTGACCTTTCACTTGGTTCTAAACTCCTTTACTCAGGAGGGGCAATCACCCCGTTTAGCTCATCCACTCTGTAATAACCCAGATATCTTCTTTTGACTTGCTTTAGGATTGATTAAGAATACCTCCAGTCTGCATTAGAATCCCTACAGTGCAGAAGAGAGCCATTCGGCCCATCGAGTCTGCACTGACCACCAGGCCTTATTCTCGTAACCCCACATATTTATCCTGCTAATCCCCCCCAACACTAAGGTCAACTTAAAAAACAAAGAAAGTTACAGCACAGGAATAGGCCCAACAAGTCTGCACCGATCGTACTGCCCGACTTAACTAAAATCCCCTATCCTTCCGGGGGCCATGTTCCTCCATTCCCATCCTATTCATGTATAAGTCTCTATCGTATCTGCTTCCACTGCCTCTCCCGGCAGCGAGTTTCAGGCACCCACCACTGTCTGTAAAAAAAAACTTGCCTGTACATCATCTTTAAACCTTACCCCTCATACCTTAAACCTAGTTTGGGGGCGTTTAAGAGATTGGTGGATAGGTTTATGGACGAAAAGGGATTGGTTTAGATTAGTGGGTCAATGTTTTTTTTTAAAAATAAGACTGGTCGGCGCAACATTGTGGGCCGAAGGGCCTGTTCCGCGCTGTAATGTTCTATGTCCTATGTTCTATGTTCTATGCCCTCTAGTAATTGACTCTTCCATCCTGGGAAAAAGCTTCTGTCCATGACCCTCATAATATTATAGACTTCTATCAGGTCTCCCCTCAACCTTCATCGTTTCAGTGAGAGCAAACCAAGTTCCTCCAACCTCTCCTCATAGCTAATGCCCTCCGTACCAGGCAACATCCTGGTAAATCTTTTCTGTACCCTCTCCGAAACCTCCACATCCTTCTGGTAGTGTGGCGACCAGAATTGAACACTATATTCCAAATGCGGCCTATCTAAGGTTCTATAAAACTGCAACATGACTTACCAACTTTTAAACTCAGTGTCCCGACCGGTGAAGGTAAGTATGCTGTATGCTTTCTTGACTACCTTCTCCACCTGTGTTGCCACTTTCAGTATCCTGTGTACCTGTACACCCAGATCCCTCTGCCTATCAATATTCTTAAGGGTCCTGCCATTTACCAAATATTTCCTATCTGTATTAAAAATGAAATGTAAAAAAGCTGTGTTAAATCTGTAGTTGGAAAAATGCTAGAATCCGTCATCAAAGAAGAAATAGCGAGGCGCCTAGAAAAGAATGGTTTGATTGAGCAAACGCAGCACGGATTTAAGGGGAAGTCGTGTTTGACGAATTTATTGGATTTCTATGAGGATGTGACTAGTGCGGTAGACAGAGGGGAACTGGTGGATGTGGTGTTTCTAGATTTCCAAAAGGCGTTTGGTAAGGTGCCTTACACAAGGTTGCAACAGAAGGTTAGGGTGCACGGAGTTGGGGGTAAGGTGTTAGCGTGGATAGAGGATTGGTTATAGAACATAGAACACTACAGCGCAGAACAGGCCCTTCGGCCCACGATGTTGCGCCGACCAGTTAAAAAACAATGACCCTCTAACCTAAACCAAACCCTTTCCATCCATAAACCTATCCACGGATCTCTTAAACGCCCCCAAACTAGGCACATTTACAACTGCAGCAGGCAGGGCATTCCAATCCCTCACCACCCTCTGGGTAAAGAACCTAACCCTGACATCCGTCCTATAACTGCCACCCCTTAATTTAAAGCTATGCCCCCTCGTGCTAGCTTTCTCCATCCGAGGAAAAAGGCTATCACTGTCCACCCTATCTAAACCTCTAATCATCTTATATGTTTCAATAAGGTCCCCTCGTAGCCGCCTTCTTTCTAATGAAAACAACCTCAAATTCCTCAGTCTCTCCTCATAGGACCTCCCCTCCATACCAGGCAACATCCTGGTAAACCTCCTCTGCACCCTCTCCAAAGCCTTCACATCCTTCCTATAATGTGGGGACCAGAACTGCACACAATACTCCAAGTGCGGCCGCACCAGAGTTTTGTACAGTTGCAAAATGACGCTGCGGCTCCTAAATTCAATCCCCCTACCAATAAACGCCAAGGCACCGTATGCCTTCCTAACAACCCTATCTACTTGATTCCCAACTTTCAGGGATCTATGTACACATACACCTAGATCCCTCTGTCATCCACACTATTCAGAGTCCTACCGTTAGCCCTATACTTGACACATCCGTTATCCCTGCCAAAGTGAATTACCTCACACTTTTCCGCATTAAACTCCATCCTCCACCTCTCGGCCCAACTCTGCAACTTGTCTAAGTCTCCCTGTAGACTAAGACACCCTTCCTCACTATCTACCACACCTCCGACTTTGGTGTCATCAGCAAATTTACTAATCCACCCAACTATACCCTCATCCAGATCATTTATAAAAATTACAAACAGCAGTGGCCCCAAAACAGATCCCTGAGGCACACCACTCGTAACTGAACTCCATGTCGAATACTTACCATCAACCACCACCCTCTGTCTCTTATCCGCTAGCCAATTCCTAATCCAATTTCCTAAATCACCCTCAATCCCATATATCTGCAATTTCTGCAGAAGGCTTCCATGGTGAACCTTATCAAACGCCTTACTAAAGTCCATATATACCACGTCAACTGCCTTACCCCCATCCACCTCTTTGGTCACTTTCTCAAAAAACTCAATAAGGTTAGTAAGGCACGACCTACCCTCCACAAAACCATGCTGACTATCTCTAATCATTTCATTACTCTCCAAATAACTATAAATCCTATCCCTAATAATTTTTTCTAAAACCTTGCCCACAACAGAAGTAAGACTCACCGGTCTATAATTCCCGGGGAAGTCTCTGTTCCCCTTCTTAAACAATGGGACAACATTTGCCATCCTCCAATCTTCTGGCACTATACCGGTGACCAACGACGACCTGAAGATCAGAGCCAGAGGCTCAGCAATCACCTCCCTTGCCTCCCAGAGAATCCTAGGGTAAATCCCGTCCGGCCCAGGGGACTTATCTATTTTCAAACCCTCAAGAATATCTAGCACATCCTCCTTATCAACTGCAATACTGTCCAGTTTACAACCCTGTAACCTAGTGTTCTCCACAGCTACATTTATGTCCCCCTGCGTGAACACCAAAGAGAAATATTGGTTCAATGCCTCTCCAACCTCTTCCGGTTCCACACATAAATTCCCACTGCTGTCTCTAACTGGCCCTAATCTTGCCCTAACCAGCCTTTTGTTCTTAACATATCTATAGAACGCCTTAGGATTCTCCTTAATCCTATCAGCCAAAGTCTTCTCATGTCCTCTTTTAGCCCTTCTTAACTCACTCTTCAACTCCCTCCTAGCCAATCTAAAGCTTTCTAGTGCACTACCCGAGCCCTCAAGTCTCATCCAGACATAAGCCTCCTTTTTCTTTTTAACCAGCGAATCAACTTTCCTAGTGCACCACGGTTCCCTAGCTCGACCAATTCCTCCCTGCCTGACAGGGACATACACATCAAGGACTCGCAGTAGCTGCTCCTTGAAAAAACTCCACATTTCGGACGTTCCGAGACCCTGTAGTCTCCTAGTCCAACCTATGCTTCCTAACAGCTTATCTAACAGGAAGCAAAGAGTTGGTATCAATGGGTGCTATTCTGATTGGCAGTTGGTGACTAGTGGAGTGCCACAGGGATCGGTGCTGGGGCCTCTGCTATTTACCATTTATATAGATGATCTGGCGGAGGGGGCTGAGTGTAGGGTGACGAAATTTGATGATGACACGAAGATGCATGGAAAAGCAAATTGCGAGGAGGGTGTGGAAAGTCTGCAGAGAGATCTGGATAGGCTGAGCGAGTGGGCGAGGACCTGGCAGATGGAGTATAATGTTGGCAAGTGTGAGATTATCCACTTTGGCAGAAATAATAGTAGGAGGGATTACTTTTTAAAAGGTGAAAAGCTGCAGCATGCTACAGTGCAGAGGGACCTGGGGGTCCTTGTGCACGAGTCGCAAAAACCCAGTCTGCAGGTGCAGCAGGTGATCAAGAAGGCGAATGGAATGTTGGCCTTTATAGCGAGGGGGATAGAATATAAAAGTAGGGAGGTCTTGCTGCAACTGTACAGGGCACTGGTGAGGCCGCAGCTGGTGGTCGCCGCACTTGCAGAAGGATATATTGGCCTTAGAGGGAGTGCAGAGGAGGTTCACTAGGCTGGTACCAGAGATCAGGGGGTTGGCCTATGAAGAGAGACTAAATAGACTGGGTCTGTACTCGTTGGAGTTTAGAAGGATGAGGGGGGATCTTATAGAGACATATAAGATAATGAAGGGGATGGATAGGGTAGAGGTAGAGAGATTCTTCCCGCTCAGAAAGGATAGCAGGACTAGAGGACACAGCCTCAAGATAAGGGGGGTGCAGTTTAGATCGGAGTTGAGGAGGAACTTCTTCGCTCAAAGGGTGGTGAATCTTTGGAATTCTCTGCCTGTTGAAGTGGTGAAGGCTACCTCGCTAAATATATTTAAGTCACGGGTAGATAGGTTTCTGATCGACAGGGGAATTAAGGGTTATGGGGAGAGAGCGGGAAAGTGGAACTGATCCACTTCAGATCAGCCGTGGTCTTATTGAATGACAGGGCAGACTCGAAGGGCTAGATGGCTTACTCCTGCTCCTATTTCTTATGTTCTTATAAATCTTCCAAATTGCATTACCTCACATTTGTCTGGACTAAACTCCATCTGCCATCAGCTTGATTTCAGCCACGTGTTCAACCGATCTATAGGCTGCTACATTCTCTTCTACAACCTTTGTGTCATCTGCAAACTTACTAATCAAACCAGTTACGTTTTCCTCCGAATCATTTATGTATATATTACAAACAGCAAAGGTCTCAGCACTGATCCCTGAGGAACACCACTTGTCACAACCCTCCATTCAGAAACGCACCCTTCCACTGCTACCCTTTGTCTTCTATGACTGGGCCAGTTTTGTATCTACTTTGCCAGCTCACCTCTGATCCCATGTGACTTCACCTTCTGTACCAATTTAGCATGGCCAATCAACCTAACCCGCACATCTTTGGACTGCGGGAGGAAATGGGGGTACCTAGAGGAAACCCACACAGACAGGGGGAGAATGAGCAAACTCCACACTAACAGTGACCCGAGGCCAGAATTGAACCCGGGTCCCTGGTGTTGTGGGGCAGCAGTGCTAACCGCTGTGCCTCCGTGCCACCCAGAAGAATTTAAGAATTTTTGTTTGTTTATCTTGTTAGTTATCACCCCTGATTGGCCCAGAATTAAATGGAGCCAGCTCATCTCTGGAGCATTCTCAATTGGTTAGATTTTTTTCCTGTCCCCTTAAGTTTGAAATGTTGCTTCATAGGTTGCTGGAAGTGCTGTGGCTGATAGCAGCACAGCAAGGACAGAGGTGGCATCGAGACATCTCATCCAGCAGTCTTGCCAACCAAGTTTTTCTCCTGTAGTATAAGTTGCTGTGATTGAATGAAGTTTGGTATTCTTATGTTTGTCCATCTTATGGACATCTTACGTCCATCTTAACATATTCTTATGTTTTTCCAAGATGAAAAACGGATGACACGGTCACTGTCATTGTGGAGTTTGCAAGTGCTCTCCGTGTCTGTGTGGATTTCCTCTGGGTGCTCTGGTTTCCTCCCACACCTAAAGATGTGCATGTTAGCTGGATTGGCCATGGTAAACGCACAGGGTCATGGAGCTGGGAGGGAGCAGGGTTTTGAATGCTCTTCCACAGAGTTGGTGCACACTCGACGGGCCAACTGGCCTCCTGCACAGTAGGAATTCTAAAAGCTTTAGCAACCTGCCTCACTTTCAGCAAGGCTCCCCACTGCTAATGAGGAGATAGAAAGACTGAGATGGCGATAGGGTGAATTCAAGGGAAATCGGATACAGAAAATGAAATCGAGAATAATACTGGGATTCAGGAAGAAACGAAAAGTTTAAAAATGACATCTAATAATAGGGATGAGACTCCACAGTTGAAATGGTTGTTCACTTTGCTGGAGAATGGTATTTGTCAGAATATAAATTTTGCCATTCGAAGGGTACTCACATCACTAAGTACTGAACGAAGAACAACCCAGCAGGGGAAACAGGCCCTTCGGCCCAACGAGCCCGCGCCGCCATTTTAACAAAGCATTTACCTACACCTACCTTGCCCCATGTGTTTGCGAATGGTACCCCTATTGTAGCCAGATTCAGGGGCTCTGGGGAGCCCCTGAATTCAGGGGGGGGGAAATGGGTATTTTCCATCCAAATACTACGATTTCTTAACTTTTCTCAGGGTGTGTGAGGGTGGTCAGCATTTTTGCAAAGCTAAACCAAATAGGCTGAAAACTTGCAGCCGTTTGTACTTTCTGGATCTTCTCTTCCTCCTCACAAGATGCTGATTGATTTGCAGATTAATTACGGACGTTAAAGCCCGTGTCGTTTGGCAGCGAGTACGGGACCAGTGTTTCTGAAGCAGGGAGTAATTGTTCTGATTGGAGAGTTGAAGGAGGGATTCATTCCAGAGTTGCATTCATAATGTTTTCCTTTTGTCTTTGACCAAATATGGTGATGGATAGGGTTCCACAATCTCTGCCCCCCACCCCCTGTCCTCCCAACTAACCGCCTTCCTGCCTGAAGCTCCCAATCTGTTTTGGGAAATGTGTGGGCCATGAGACATCTGTGGAATTTGCCTGCCTTTTCGTGTTGGCTTTTGTGCAGATTGCAAAGGATGGCGCTTCAAACAAAACAAAAAGAATTGCAGTTTAAAAGGAATCTTGGCGAGCAGAATGTGAGTGAGCATCTGGCACGTCTAAGGATTGAATGCTTTCCAGATGTTAGGAGCTGTGTGCATGAATAATAAGCCTTTCTGACAAAGGTTCTGTGGCGAAGACTTGATGACACAGCAATTCTAATCCCGTCCTGGCCATTTGAAGAGATTTGAAGAACTGTTGCCTGCTTCTGACTAGTAGAAACAGAAGGTAAAAATTGCCATTAACAGTTAGCATTGCAGGAGTTTGTGCAGCGTGATTGTGACCAAGGGGTGCTGTAAGCCCCACTGGGGTTCAGAAGAATGCGAGGGGGTCTCATTGAAACGTATGAAACTCTGACAGGACTGGACGTTTCCCCTGGCTGGGAGGGTCTAGAACAAGGGATTACAGTCTCGGGGTAAAGGATAGGCCATTTAGGACTGAGGTGAGGAGAAATTTCTTCAGGTGGAATTCTGTAACAAAGAAGGCTGTGAAAACAAAGGCACTGAATGAAAGAAATACAGGATAGATAGATTTGATTTATTATTGTCATACAGTGAAAAGTATTATTTCTCGTACGCTATACAGACAACACGTATCATTCATCGAGAAGGAAACGAGAGAGTGCAGAAAGTGGTGTGACAGTCATAGCTAGGGTGTAGAGAAAGATCAACTTAACCATTCAATAGTCTGACAGCAGCAGGGAAGAAGCTGTCCTTGAGTTGGTTGGTACGTGTCCTCAGACTTTTGTATCTTTTTCCCGATGGAAGAGAGAATGTCCAGGGTGTGTGGGGTCCTTAGTTATGCTGGCTGCTTTGCTGAAGTATAGACAGAGTTAATGGATGGGAGGCTGGTTTGTGTGATGGATTGGGCTACGTTCGTGACCTTTTGTAGTTCCTTGCGGTCTTGGGCAGAGCAGGAGCCATACCAAGCTGTGATAGAACCAGAAAGAATGCTTTCTGTGGTGCGTCTGTAAAAGTTGGTGAGAGTCGTTGCTGACATGCCAAATTTCCTTAGTCTTCTGAGAAAGTGGAGGCGTTGGTGGGCTTTCTTAACTATAGTGTTGGCATGGGGGGGACCAGGACAGGTTGTTGGTGATCTGGAACCTAAAAATCTGAAGTTCTCACCCCTTTCTACTTCATTCCCATCGACGTAGACAGGGGCATGTTCCCCTTTATGCTTACTGAAGTCGATAATAATCTCCTTAATTTTGTTGATATTGAGGGAGAGATTATTGTCTTCATAGCGGTTCAGCAGATTCTCTATCTCATTCCTGTACTCTGCCTTGTCATTGTTTGAGATCTGACCCACTACGGTGGCGTCGTCAGCAAACTTGGAACTCGAATTGGAGCGGAATTTGGCCACACAGTCATAGGTGTATAAGGAGTATAGTAGGGGGCTGAGAACACAGCCTTGTGGAGCACTGGTGTTGAGGATGATCGTGGAGGAGGTGTTGTTGCCTCTCCTTGCTGATTGTGGTCTGTGAGTTAGGAATTTCAGGATCTCGTTGCAAAGGGAGGTGCCACAGCCCAGGGGATGAATTTCGTGGGAATAATGGTGTTGAAGGCTGAGCTGTAGTCAATGAATAGAAGTCTGACACAGGTGTCCTTGTTATCTAGGTATTCTAGGTTGAGTGCACGGCCAGAGAAATGGCGTCTGCTGTGAACCTTGTGCTGGTAGGCTAACTGTAGTAGATCCAGGTAGTCCGGGAGGCTGGAATTGATTCATGCCATGACTAACGTTTTGAAGCACTTCATAATAATCAAATCAAACCTTGTGCCTGTAACATAGAGTAAGTCATTCAAGGTTATGAACGAATTCTGAAAAATGGGATTCGAATAGTTAAGTGGTTTGTCTTTGATTGGCGTAAGTGCAGTGGGCCGAAGGGTCTTTTCTGCACTGTGTATCTCGTTAACTCTATGACAGGAGGAGGCAATTCAGCCATTATGAATCTATATTTGAGTTCCGTTCTCCCTCATTAGCTTTATATCAGTCGATAGTCTTGCCTAATGAAAATTTCAGTCTTGACGAATTCAATTGGCCAGTCAACGCAATTCTCTGCGGGAAGAAAATTCTGGATTTCCACTCCCCAGTGTGTGAATGACGACCTCCTGGCGACATCCATGAATAATCTCGCTTTCATTGGAAGGTGACACCCCTTGTTCTGGAACTCCAGGCCGGGTGGAAATCATTTCTCTCTCCATCCACCTAAACGAACCCACTAATCATCTTAATCGTTCCTGTGTCAGTGCAGACTCGATGGGCTGAAGGGCCTCTTCTGCGTTGTATGATTCTATGATCCTGAGTCTTTGACTGTCAACCGGTTCACATAATTTAACCTTTTTGGTTGTGATATTCATCCGCTGCATCCTTTCAAGGTCATTTGACTCTTTCTGAGGTTGGTGTCAGAATGGACTACAATATTCCAGATGTAGGTCCGAGCAGAGCTTTGTTGAGAGGTTACAAAACATTCATCCCATTGCTTCCGTGCTGTCCTGTGATAAAAGTCCACATTCCCTAAGCCTTTGTAATTATTTATGTATTTGGACCATTTAGCGATTACGCTGGGAGAAAGATAGGACAGTAAGAAGTCTCACAACACCAGGTTAGAGTTCAACAGGTTTACTTGGCATCAGAAGCCATGAGCTTTCAGAGCGCTGGCTGCCCCTTCGTCAGGTAAGTGGGAGTTCTAATCACAAACAGGGCATATAAAGACCTGTTGGACTTTAACCTGGTGTTGTGAGACCTCTTACTGTGTTCACCCCAGTCCAACGCTGGTATCTCCACAGAAAGATAGGAGGCAGTGAAGTTCACAAGGGCCAGCTCTGGCACTGCTGCTTTTCCTGATATACATAAATGACATGGATACTGGAATTTCCAGACTCGGAGGAGTGGCACACAGTAAGGATGACTGTAACAGCATTTAAATAGATGGGCAGAATGGGCAGGCAAGTGGCAAATGCAGTCTAGTTGAGAAATGTAAGATGAGGCATGGGGGAGGCAATCTCAATATAAAGGCACAGCCCAAAGTCTGTACAGATACAGAGGGAACTGAGAGCGCATGTGAATCGGTCTTTAAAGGTGGTGGAACATATTGAGAGAGAGAGTGAGAGAGAGATTAGTCAAGTGCCTCGGATCCTGGGCTTCACAATTAGAGGTACAGAGTACAAAATAAGTTATCCTGTACCTTTATAAAGCTCCGTTAGACCAGAACAAGAGTAGTGTGTCCAATTCTGGTCACCTCATATTAAGGAGGATGTGACGGTCCTGGACAGGATGCAGAGGAGATTTACTAGATTTACTAGATTCCTCTGGGAATGAGGGATTTTATCGACAAGGCTACGGTTGGAGAAGCTGTGGATGTTCTCCTTGGAGTATAGGAGATGGAGGGGAGATCTGATGGAGGTACATAGAACACTACAGCACAAACAGGCCCTTCGGCCCACGAGTTGCGCCAATCACATCAACACCTACCAATCTACAGACCTATCTATAACCCTCAATCTCATTAAACCCCATATACTCATCCAGAAGTCTTTTAAAAGACCCCAGTGAGTTTGCCTCCACCACCACTGACGGCAGCCGATTCCATTCACTCACCACCCTCTGAGTGAAAAACTTACCCCTAACATCACTTCTGTACTTTCCTCCCCGCACCTTAAATCTGTGTCCTCTCGTAGCGACCATTTCAACCCGGGGAAATAGCCTCTGAGAATCCACCCTATCTATTCCTCTCAACATTTTATAAACTTCTATCAGGTCGCCTCTCAACCTTCATCTCTCCAGGGAGAAGAGTCCCAGCTCCCTCAACCTAACTTCATAAGGCATGCCTCCCAGTCCAGGCAACATCCTTGTAAATCTCCTCTGTACCCTTTCAATAGCTTCTACATCTTTCCTATAGTGAGGCGACCAGAACTGTGCACAGTACTCCAAATGAGGCCTGACAAGGGTCTTATAAAGTTGCAGCATTACCTCCCGATTCCTAAACTCAATCCCTCGATTAATGAAGGCCAGTACACCATACGCCTTCTTGACCACATCCTCCACCTGCGAGGCCGATTTAAGAGTCCTGTGGACCCGGACCCCAAGATCCTTCTGCTCTTCAACACAACTAAGACTCCTGCCCTTGATAGTGTACTCGTTCATCCCGTTGGTTCTGCCAAAATGGATGACTACACATTTATCCGCGTTGAAGTCCATCTGCCACTTCTCCGCCCAGTCCTGCATCCTATTTATGTCCTGCTGCAACTTTTGACATCCTTCCAGACCATCCACAACACCACCGACCTTCGTGTCATCAGCGAACTTACTTACCCATCCCTCCACTTCCTCATCCAGGTCATTTATGAAAATAACAAACAGCAAGGGTCCTAGAACAGATCCCTGGGGCACTCCACTGGTGACTGACCTCCATGCTGAAAAAGACCCATCCACAACCACTCTCTGCCTTCTGCAGGCAAGCCAGTTGTGGATCCACAAGGCCAAAGGCCCTTGGATCCCATGCCCTCTCACCTTCTCAAGAAGTCTTGCATGGTGTACAAGATTATGGCAGGTTTAGAAAAGATAGGCAAAGAAAAGCTGTTTCTGTTAACTAACGGTACAAGGACCCAGAGACACAGAGCAAAGGTTTTGGGCCAGAGAAATAGTTGGTGGAAATATGAGGAATTCGATTTTTACACAGTGAGTGGTAATGACCTGGCACCGGTGCCCATGAGGCTGGTGGAAGTGGAGACGACCAATTTTGAAAAGAAATAAGAAGGAAAGCAGAGCTTATAGAGTGGATTGCTCTACAGGGAGAAGAATACAAGCATTGGGCTGAATGGCCTCCTGAATAGTTCTGACTCTATTGTTGATTGCCGTTTCTTGGACACCAGTGGATAATGTATTACTTTTGCACATTGAATTCCACTTGCCACGTTTTGTTCACCTCAATCTATTGCGATCCCATTGCAGGCTGTGTCTGGGTTTGTGCGTGTTGATAAATCTGAGAGTTCATATAACTGGGTGTATGTTTTCTATTTGTCTGTCCATCTGTCAGTTTAACCACCTTGGCCACACTGGCAAGATTTCCATTTGAAATCCTGTCATATCCCAATGCTGGATCATTCTGCCTCCAATTAATATTAAAGGAAGTGTCCCCAGTTTCCATCTCCCCCCTTTCCTCGTTGTAGGGCACGGGAGAAGGCCCGATGTGGTGGGAGAGATCTGTCGGTCCTCTGCGACTGCCTGCCCGATCTACACCACTACCACAGTCGGCCAGGGGTGGCACCCTTCAGCTACCCCACCACCGGGGAGAACTATCATGGCAGCTTTGACCCTGTGATCTGGTGCAGATTCATAATCATATTATTGCTAGTCACACGTCAGTCAGAAATGGGGAAGGTGTCCCTGGAAAGGTGGAGCTCCAAAACAGATGACACTGTTGTATTTGTTTACTGCAGGTTGTATTCTGTGCCTCGGCCAATCGAACTACTTTCGATTCAATCATCCCATCGAAGCCAGACGGATAAAGAATATGAAGCCCGACAATGAGAACGTAATCGCCTCACCCAACTTGGTTCCAGGTAGGAGACGTGAATATTTGGGGCCTAACGTGGTGTTCTGGGAGGTTGGGCGAGTTGCTTTGTCTGTCCGTGCTTACAGGATTGCTGTGTTTATTTTCAATGCCTGAGGTGCTGTGTCCCACCCTCACGTACTGCATCTTCAGGTGGGGATGGCTGGGACACTGGTGGGAAAATAGAACTGACTGTGAGCTAAGTCTCACTCTCTCCAGCAAAGAAAGCTGCTGTATCTTAGCTTGAACTTCACCAGCCAGAAAACGTGGTGAACCTGCCCAATATCTTTGCTCTCCGTTTCCCGTTACCCAGCCAGTTTCCTAACAATAATTCCCCTTCAATTCCATCGGTTTCAATGTTAACTAACGGTCTCTTCTGAGCAATCTTATCAAATGCCTTCTGAAAATCATAGACAATCCCCCGTTCAACCCCCCTCAGAAGGTTCATGAGGCAATGATCACCCTTCATAAATCCGCGCTCTCTCTCCTGATCCGCTGAAGTGTTTTGTTACTCTGTCCTTAATTACAGATTCTCGTAACTACCCAGCAGCAAATGTTAGGCTAACTGATCTATAAATCCCTGGTTTCCTCCCACTCTTTCCTCCCCCCCCCCGCCCCCACTCTTTTTTAAAGAAATTTTGCAATCTAAAAAAACACTCCCTGATTCGAGAGAACTTTGGCAGATTAGAATTTGGATATCAACAATATTTTCCCTATGTTTGGTAAACCACGGAATTGAAACCGTTGGCTCCTGAGGTTTGTGACTCTTTAATGCTGCTAATGTGTTATTTTGTTGACTTAATATTAATTTTCTTGGGATGTTTTGCATGTTGACTTCTATCGTGAATATTGACACAAAGTAGTCATTTAAGATATCTTGTCATTCGGAGTTGCCATTGGCTGTCTGTTTTAAATAAGGTCATAACATCATCAGGAGCAGGGTTAGGCTATTCAGTCCATCTAGCCTGTTCTGTCATTTGACACAATTGTGGCCTTAACTCGATTTTCCTGGCCCCCATTGCCCTTAACTCCCTTCCCTGTCACACATCTACTGAATTTAGCCTTGAACATGTTCAATGATCCAGCCTGAAATCTTCTGAGAGGAGAAATTCCTCCACATCTCTGTCTCAAATGGAAATAATTTACTGTTGATTTTCATATTCCTTGCAAAGTACTATTCACACTAGCTTTTCGTAGCTTTCACTATCTAAATATCACTGTGTAAATCCTGCGTTTCCAGCAATAATCTGTAGTCCACGGGAGTATCGCAATGACTCCCCAACCAGCTCTCTTGGGGTACAGCTCACTGGGGTGGTGTCCAGAACGTACAAAGATGCGCGGGTTAGGTTGACCAAGCTAAAATTGTCCCTTAGTGTACTAGGATGCTTAGGTTAGAGGGATTAGTGGGTATAATATGTAGGGATATGGGGGTGGGGCCTGGGTGGGATTGTGGTCGGTGCAGACTCGATGGGCTGAAGGGCCTCTTTCTGCAGTGTAGGGTTGTATGATTCTGTGATCGTCTGGGGACAGAAACTGAAACAAATCTGGTCTAATTCTTATATTATTTCTGACAGATTTTCCCAACATCAGAGAATACCAGGCAGCAACCCAGAGCCCGGCCTCCAGACAGTTTGGATCGGAATCGAGTTGCCATGGCTACGCAGATGACAACGCCATGCAGAATGTGGTTAACCTGATGAAAATGAGTCGGTATGTGGCACGGACTGATGGGAGGGCCCGGAGCCCCGCCGAGATCTCGCCCACTGAAGGAAGGCGATTCACGCCCAGAGTGCTCACCAGTCGCAATGCCACACCGCCACCGTTTTACCCTCAGTTCTCTCCCACCGCTGCGGACAGACCAGCCAGTGGTGGCTTCCAGAGGTTCTTTCCCGTCAGGTCGGCGGTTCAGCTGGCGGGCTCACCAACTCCTCCACAGAGTCCCCTGTCACCCATGGCTTCCTCCCCCTATGACGTCTACTGGGGGAGGAGACAGGAGCTGTGGAATGGTTCGCGAGCTCAGGGCCTTGCTTACGGGAGGCCCTTCATGGAGAGCCCCTCCAAATGGGGCGCGTGGGACGACACAACATTGCCGGAGAGCACCTGTTTGGGCCTCGGGTCAGTGCGGGCCGCTGTAAACCGTGGCAAGGAGTCGGCCAGCATGCCGTCCAGCCCGAGGATGGCTCGCAAGTTGTATCTGTCGTCCAACCCCATCGATTATTGCCCCTCTGCCCGGGGTAGGATTGCCATTGGTGAAGGGGCTTTTGGATCTGGTTCGCGGGCCAGGGAAGCATCCGCGAGTTGCCTCCGGCAAATGGGAGTGTACAGTCGCTCCCTCCCGAAACTACACAAGGCCGGAGACAACCATCTGGTTCCGTTTGCGTCCATTCAGTCTGGTGATTGTTTCAAACTGACAAATGTCTCGGATGAATCTAGGGATTTGGGTCCAAGGTACTTCCCTCTACCAATGAAAGAAGCTCATTACCCACACACAAACCAGACAGTGTCACCGTATTCGAGTAACGCAGCGGAAGGCCATGAGGAACATCACGTTACAGGAAGTCCGAGGGTCGCTCAGAAGATCTCCCTAACTTCGCCCCATTTGCACGGCAGAGATAGTCCGTTTATCCTCGATCCCAGGAGGAAGGAGTATCAGAACGGAGGGGGGGACTTCTCTGCCGATGGCATCGACCAGGTCTTCTGGAGTCAGAGCAGCCCCCTGGAGCCCCACACTGCCGACGGGGCTAAACTGACGGCACTGGGACAGCGGTCTGCTTCTCCCGCCTTCCGCAAGCGCACCAGCAGCATCAGCTCGATTGGGGGCAACGAGGAAGATTTAAGGGGTTATCATCAACGTCAAAAGGAAGAGAGACTCCGTGAACAGGAAATGGAGCGTCTGGTGAGTAGAGAGGCCCAGAAAGCGATGGCATTGTTGTCCTGCAGTTTGAGGAGATTAACTGGACGGACCCTTGACAATTTGCTGATGGACTTTTCATTATGGGTTCAGGCAGAGTCCACACACCTAACCTAGTGACAGATTTTACCCTCAGACTGAGGGAGTGAGGGAGAGCTCAAACAGAAGTTGAGATTTGTGAACTTCTAGTATGTTCCAGCAGTGCCTTGACTGAATTATTGGCACAGGGTCACAATAGCTATCAGCACACTGGGTGGACCTACATCACAGCACTGCAACAGTTGAAGAAGGCAGCTCACTACCACCTTCTCGAGGGGAATTAAGGATGGGAAATGATTAAAAAGTGATTGAGTTTTAGATTTGTCAAGGTTACCCCTTGTGCATCAGCTGACTTTGGTTTTCACTTCCTTTCAGCCCTTTATGGAAGGCATTCACAACATTTATGTGGTCCTAGGTTTACTGGAGATGCTACAAAAAGATCATTATTATCCTTTCAAGTAGGAATCTGATAAAACCGATCGTTCCAAAGGTCTGAAATAGGCCCAAAGTGTCCACAGTGGCAGCTGGGTTTTCCATTGCTGAGATACATTGCCCACCACGTTGGTAATTGCAGAGGTGTTCAGTGTCCCTGTTTAAAACGGGCACTAGGAACATTCTGGATGTCAATAGGGGCCTGCAGTCTAATTGAAGCCTCCCTAAACAAATGGTGGGCCCGAGGCCTGTGGCCTAGCGTGCTGGCCTTAAAGGAACTGCCATTAGCTGCAAGATACAAGGTGTCTAAAATCCTCAGTGACATTGGGAGATGCAGGGGTCTTGCATTTAACTCCACAGGAGACACTGCCAACTTACACTGCTCTATCCCAATCAATATGTACCATCCCCATCACCCTGTAAGTGATTCCTCCTCTCCCAGTTAATCTCCCTCTCCTGCTCCTGATTGATGCCCTCCACAGTCTGAACCCATTCGTCCTTTCTCCTCCTCATCCATCCTGCTGATAGCTGATTCCATTCCTGCTCAATTTCTATCCCCACCCTTGGCCTCCACTCTGTTTTTCCTGAACTATGTCCTTGTAGATTTTTATAATGTAGAGATTGTCTGTCTGTTGGCCACAAGTTGAAACCAATCACATTCACATCTTGTAATTCAGCTTGACCGTCATCCTTATGCAAGTGTGGGGGAATGAATGAGTGAGAGAGAGAAAGAGAACATGAGCGCGTGCACTCAGAGTGATGAGTATGTGGAAGTGAAAAAGAGCAGCATTGTATCCGAGAATTTCCCTTTTGCTCCTTTTTATTTCCACGTTTCAACTCTCTCTCTTGTGGCATCCCACTGCTAATTCTGTGATTTAAGCCCTTACAGTAATTAACATGTCATCATGGGAACATATATTGGTGGGTATCCAGTGTAGGAAATAGAGAGACTGTAATCATCTTGTGGTTTTTTTTTTAAAGCATTTACCAATTTATGAAATGTGGGTGTCACTCACAAGGTCAGCATTTATTGCCCATCCCTAATTGCCCTTGAGAAGATGGTGCTGAACTGACTTCTTGAAACCACTGCTTTCCCTGAGGTGTAGGTACACCCACAGAGGGCGGCACAGTGGTTCGACTGCTGCCTCACAGCTCCAGGGACACTGCTGCAATTCCTGGCTTGGGTCACTGTGTGTGTGGAGTTTGCACGTTCTCCCTGTGCCTGTGTGGGTTTCCTCCAGGTGCTCCGGTGTCCTCCCACAGTCCAAAAATGTGCTATTTAGGTGCATTGGCCATGCTAAATTCTTCCTTAGTGTACCTAAACAGGCGCCAGAGTGTGACGACTAGGGGATTTTCATCGTAACTTCATTCCAACATGAATATACTTGTGACTAATAAATAAACTTTACTTTAATGCTGTTAGGGAGGGAGTTGCAGGATTTTGACCCGGTGACAGTGAAGGAACAGTGATATAATTCCAAGTCAAAGTGATGAGTGACTTGGAGGGGAACCTCCAGGTGGGTTTCCAAGTATCTGCTGCCCTTGTCCTCGATGGAAGTGGTGGTGAGTTTGGGAGATGCTGTTTCTGCCTGTCACATACTTTTAGAAGTGAGAAGGCATGCTAGAGCATGAACATGGTGCGTAGAGTCTATATCTCTGGAGAAACACCTTTGAAGGTGTTTGTAAATATTGTGACGGTGAGTTTTGCTTTCCAAAGGAAGAAGCAGAAACTCCAAGGTAACAGTTTCTGGATTATTACCTGAGCCACTGGAATTGGACAAATAATATTAGAAAACAGAATGGCTGGTGGGAGAAGTGTGTACCAGTTCTTGGACATTGGCACCAGTACTGGGAAAAGTAGAATCTGTAACACTAGGATGGTTTATACCTGATCCATGCTGGGACTGATGTCCTATGAGCCATCTTACTAGGGAAGTAGAGAGAGTTTTATACTGAATGTTGCGGGCAAAGAATCAAAATTTTGGAAAATGTGATAAACCAAAGAGTAGAGACAAGGCAATAGAGAAAGGTACTAAAATGGGAAATGATAAACTGACCATGAAAGGAAGGGACAGAGACCATAAACCTAAGAGTAAGTCAGTGGACAAGGCTGGATGCTACAAAAGTAGTAAAAGGATAAAGCTAAAGGCTATGCATCTGAATGCATGTAGCATTCAAAACAAAACAGATGAAGTGATAGCTGAAATAGAAGTTAATACATACAATGTGATAATACTAAAAGAAGTACAACCTGATAGCTATCACAGAGATGTGGCTACAGTAAAACATGGATTGAGACCTGATTATTGAAGGGTATATGACATTTCAAAAGGAAAGGAAGTTGGGTAAAGGTGGAGGGGTGGCTGTCTTAAGTAAATGTAGTATTAGCACATTAGAGAGGAGTGACCTAAGTTCAGAAAATCTGAATGGAGAAGTAGTTTGGGTTGAAAAATTATAAAGGCAAGAATTCACTTGTGGTTGTGGTGCACAGGGCCCTCTAATTGCAGGACAGGGGGGTAACATACTGACATGGATTGAAGATTGGCTAGCTAACAGGAAACATACTTGGCATAAATGAATCTTTTTCTAGTCGGCAGGATGTGACAAGTGGTGTGCCACAGGGATCAGAGCTGGGGCCTCAACTTCTTACAATTTTTATAGATCTCTTGGATGAAGGGACTGAAGGTAGGGTTGTAAATTTGCTGAAAACACACAGATGGGTAGGAAAGTAAAGTGTGAAGCGCACACAAGGAGGCTACAAAGGGACATAGGTTATTGGCAAATGGTGTATAATGTGGACAAATATAACATTATCCATTTTGGCAGAATAAAAAGAAGCAAATTATCTAACTGGTGTCAGATTGTGTAACTCTGAGATTCAGAGGGCTCTGGGTGTACTTGTGCATGAATCACAAAAGGCTAGTATGTAGGTACAGGAAGTAATTAGGAAAGCCAATGGAATGTGATAATTTATTGCGAGGGGAATTAACTACAAAAGTGGGGAGGCTAAGCTTCAATTGTACAGTAAAGAGTCTCTCAACACCAGGTTAAAGTCCAACAGGTTTATTTGGTAGCACAAGCCACAAGCTTTCGGAGCGCTGCCCCTTCATCAGGTAAGTGGGAGTTCTGTTCATAAACAGGGCATATAAAGGCACAAACTCAATTTACAAAATAATGGTTCGAATGCGAGACTTTACAGGTAATCAAGTCTTAAAGGTACAGGCAATGTGTTGAGAGAGGGTTAAGCACAGGTTAGAGATGTGTATTGTCTCCAGCCAGGACAGTTAGTGAGATTTTGCAAGCCCAGGCAAGTCATGGTGGTTATAGATAGTGTGACATGAACCCAAGATCCTGGTTGAGGCTGTCCCCGTGTATGGAACTTGGCTATCTGTTTCTGCTCAGTGATTCTGCATTGTCATGTGTCGTGAAAGCTTACCCGAAGATCAGAGGCCGAATGCCCGTGACCGCTGAAGTGTTCTCCAACAGGAAGAGAATACTCTTGCCTGGTGATTGTTGATCAGTGTTCATTCATCTGTTGTCGTAGCATCTGCATGGTCTCCCCAATGTACCATGCCTCGGGACATCCTTTCCTGCAGCATATCAGGTAAACAATGTTGGCCGAGTTGCGAGAGTACGTACCTGGTGGATGGTGTTCTCACGTGAGATGATGGCATCCATGTCGATGATCTGGCATGTCTTGCAGAGGTTGCTGTGGCAGGGTTGTGTGGTGTTGTGGTCACTGTTCTCCTGAAGGCTGGGTAGTTTGCTGCGGACAATGATCTGTTTGAGGTTGTGCAGTTATTTGAAGCAAGAAGTGGGGGTGTGGGGATGGCCTTGGTGAGATGTTTGTCTTCATCAATGACATGTTGAAGGCTCAAAAGAAGACGTCGTAGCTTCTCCGCTCTGGGTAAGTACTGGACAATGAAGGGTACCCTGTCCGCCGTGTCCTGTGTTCGTCTTCTGAGGAGATCAGTGTGGTTTTTCGCTGTGGCACGTTGGAACTATCAATCGATGAGTCAAGTGCCATATCCTGTTCTTATGAAGGCAGCTTTCAACGTCTGGAGTTGCCTGTTGCGATCCTCCTCAACTGAGCAGATCCTGTGTATACAGAGGGCTTATCCTTAGTGAATGACTTCTTTAACGTGTTTCGGGTGGAAGCTGGAGAAGTGGAGCATCATGAGGTTATCTGTGGGCTTGCGGTACAGTGATTACTGAGGTGACCATCCTTGATGGAGATGCGTGTGTCCAAGGATGCAACCGATTCCGGAGAGTAGTCCATGGTGAGTCTGATGGTAGGATGGAACTTGTTGATGTCGTCATATAGTTGTTTCAGTGATTGTTCACCATGAGTCCAAAGGAAGAAAATGTCATTGATGTATCTAGTGTATAGCTTTGGTTGAAGGTCCTGTGTGATGAAGAAGTCTTGTTCGAACCTGTGCATGAAGATGTTGGCTTATTGAGGTGCGAATTTGGTCCCCATGGCTGTTCCGTGTGTCTGGATGAAGAACTGGTTGTTGAAGGTGAAGACATTGTGGTCCAGGATGAAGCAGATGAGATGTAAAATTGCATCTGGAGATTGGCAGTTGTTGGCGTTGAGTACTGAGATAGTTGCAGCAAAACCATCGTTGTGGGGATGCTGGTATAGAGTGCCGTGACATCATTGTGACAAGGAGTGCTCCTGGTTCAACTGCTCCATGTGTGCTGAGTTTCTATAGGAAGTCTGTAATGCAACAAAAGCTGGGGGTTCTTTGTACAGTGGGTTTCGGGACACCTTTGATGTAGCCAGAGAAATTTTCACACAGGGTCCCATTGCCCTGTGGCCGGATGTGTTGGCTTTGTATATCTTCAGGAGGCAGTAGAGATCTCCAATGTGGGGAGTACGTGGGATAAAAGCACGGAGGGTGCTCTGAAGGTCCAGATCAAAGGTCTTGATCGGTCTGTTGAGTTGACGGGTGTGTTCTTTGGTCGGATCTGTGGGTAACTGTCTGTTGTGTTCCTTGTTGTTCGGTTGTTGGTACACTTCTCTGCAGTAATCCATTCTGTTCAGTATGACGATGACCCCTCTTTTATCTGCTGGTTTGATAACAACGTTGTGGTTGGTCTTGAGAGCGCGGATGGCGTTGCGTTGTGCTTGGGTGATGTTCGGGGCTGTCTCGTGAGTGCGGCTGATGAATTTGGTGTTGACACACCTTCCGATGGCTTGGACATACATGTCAAGTTGAGGGCAGCAGCCTTCCGGAGGAGTCCAATTCGATTCCTTCCTGTTTGGTTGCTGCACTGCGGATCTCTCTGTCGGCTGCTCCGGTTCATTGGCTGTCTCATTGTGTTCGCTGTTGGCCTCTTGGGGTTTGTGGAAGAACTCCCGTAGCCTCATTCACCTGATGAATTCTTTGGTGTCTGCTCTGAGACTGATGGGGTCTATTTTGGTGTTGGGGCAGAAATTAAGCCCTTGGCTGTCATTGATGAAGTTGAACATCTCGCCAAGGTCATCCCTACACCCCCACTTCTTACCTTGAAACAACCGCACAACCTCAGACCATTGTCCGCAGCAAGCTACCCAGCCTTCAGGAGAACAGTGACCATGACTCCACACGACCCTGCCACAGCAACCTCTGCAAGATGTGCCGGATCATCGACACGGATGCCATCAGCTCACATGAAAATACTATCCACCATGCATATGGTACATACTCTTGCAACTCGACCAACGTTGTCTACCTGCTACGCTGCAGGAAAGAATGTCCCAAGGCATGGTACATTGGGGAGACCATGCAGACGCTACAGCAATGGATGAATGAACATCGCTCGACAATCACCAGGCAAGAGTGTTCTCTTCCTGTTGGGGAACACTTCAGAAGTCATGGGCATTCAGCTTCTGATCTTTGGATAAGTATTCTCCAAGGCGGCCTTCACAACAATGCAGAATCACTGAGCAGAGACTGATAGCCAAGTTCCACACATGAGGACGTTCTCAACCGGGATCTTGGGTTCATGTCACACTATTTGTAACCCCCATGACTTGCCTGGACTTACAAAATCTCACTAACTGTTCTGTCCGGAAACAATACCCATCTCTTTAAGCTGTGCTTAACGCTCTCTCCGCTCACCTGTCTGTACGTTTTAAGCCTTGATTAGCTGTAAAGACTAACATTCCAAACATTATTTTGTAAATTAAGTCTGTGTCTTTGTATGCCCAGTTTGTGAACAGAATTTCCACTCACCGGATGAAGGAGCAGCGCTCTGAAAGCTTGTGGCTTGTGTTATCAAATAACCCTGTTGGATTTTATCCTTGTGTTGTGAGACTTCTTACTGTGCTTACCCCAGTCCAACGCTGGCATTTCCACATCAACTGTACAGGGCATTGGTGACACACAACTGGTGTATTGTTTACAAAATTGGTCTCCTTTATTTAAGGAAAGATATTGGAAGGAGTTCAGAGAAGGTGCACTAGAGTAATACCAGGAATGGGCAGATTGTCTTCAGAGGAAAGGTTAGGTTTGTATCCACGAAAGTTTAGAAGAGTAAGAAGTGACTTGATCAAGACCTTTAAGTTCCTGAAGGGACCTTAATTACTCTTGTCACAGAATCTAGAACTAGGGATTACTGTTTAAAAATAAGAGGTCACCCATTTAAGAAATGATACCAAGATTGGTGGCATAGTGGACAGTGAAGAAGTTTTATCCAGGATTGCAACGGGATCTTGAATCAGTTGGGCCAATGGACTAATGAATGGCAGTTGGAGCTTCATTTAGATAAATGCAAGGTGATGCAGTTTGGTAGATTGAACCAGGGTAGAACTTACTCAGTTAATGGCAGGGTGTTGGGGAGAGTTACAGGACAAAGAGATCTAGAGGTACAGGTTCATAGCTCTTTGAATGTGGAGTCATGTGTGAGCAGGGTGGTGAAGTAGGCATTCAGCATGCTTAGTTTCATTGGTCAGAACATTGAATAAAGGAGTTGGGATGTCTTGTTGAAGTTGTACAAGACATTGGTAAGGCCAGGCTTGGAGTACTGTGTGCAGTTCTGGTCATCCTATTATAGAAAGCACATTATTAAACTAGAAAGAGTGCAGAAAAGATTTACTAGCATGCCATTGGGACTTGGTTTGAGTTATGAGAGGCTGGATAGATTGGGACTTTTTTCTCTGGAGCATAGGAGGCTTAGGGATGATTTTATAGAGGTCTGTAAAATAATGAAGGGCATAGATCAGCTAGGAAGTCAACATCTTTTCCCAAAGGTAGGGGAGTCTAGAATTAGAGGGCATAGGTTTAAGGTGAGAGGGGAGAGATACAAAAAGGTCCAGAGGGCAATATTTTCACACACAGGGGTGGTGAGTGTTTGGAACAAACTGCCAGAAGTAGTAGTAGAAGTGGGCACACTTTTATCTTTTAAAAAACTCTTAGACAGTTACATGGTAAGATGGGTATAGAGGGATAGAGCCAAACACGGGCAATTGGCACTAGCTTAGTGGTTTAAAAACAAAAGAGCAGTGTGGAGAAGTTGGGTCTAAGGGCTTGTTTCCATGCTGTAAATCTCTATGACAAGGATGAAGAGAGGTTTTTTTTCTTGAAGGGTGGTGAGTCTTTGGAACTCTCTTCCTCAAAAGGCAGTGGGAGCAGCATCCTTGAAAGCAGAGCTAGATAGATTCTTGATTAACAAGAGGGTTATCAGGGGTTTGCAGGAAATGGGATTACAATCAGATCAGCCATGAACTTATTGAATGGCGGAGAAGGCTCAAGGGGCCCTAAACTTAATCTTTCTGCCCGTTCATACGTTATTACTGCAACTTGGAAGGTGTGCACACATCAGGACAAATGTAAGAAGAGTTAAATTTTGTTTGCAGGAGAAAAAGGTGCTGACTTTTTTGGCAAATCAACTTCTGGTTGGTTGAGCCATTGCCATGGAGAACACACCAGGGAACTATGGTCCCCCATACTTATATTTGATTCAACAAAAAGTGCAATGCCCAACACTTTTGCCTGTAGGTGACAATTTGAAATCCTGGTGTTCTGGCCTGATGTGTGCAATTTGAAAAGTTTTGACAGGATGTCTCTTTATCAGCAATGCACGGTTCTGCATTGCCACATGAATACAAGGCATGTATCTTATCTAGTGCAGCCTGATAAATAGACAACTTAAATAAATCTTATGTGTAACAGTAAGTAAAGAGACATTATCATTCATTCTTACCACTATATATTTTTTCTCTCTCTCTCTTAGCTTCTCTGAGCCTCTCTGTTGTTCTGCTCAGCCTGTTTCTCAGCCACTTTCTCTGGAGCACAGTGTGTTGGGTTTTCTGGGGCGAGAGAGGATTTGGAAAGACCTTTTTAACAGATCTATCCAGAGACAGTGAAGCAAGTCTTTTCTGATTGGTGCTTGGAAAATAATGATTGTTGAATTGCTTTTGAATGAACCAAATAAAGTGAAATAAAGCATAGGTGATGGAACTGTTCCTCCCCCTGTCTGTTGGCCTGTCTCTCTCTCTCTCTCTGTCTCTCTGATTTTCCTCTCCACGATCTCTCTCGCTCACAAAGTAAAAAGAAACAGGAAATTTGTTTTTCTGCAAAGGATTGCACTTACTCCTGCTTTCAAACAGAGTTGACATCAGAGTTTCTTATGAAACTATTTGGGAATGAGCTTGCTAAATCCTTATTGGAGAGTCACAATGGTGTGTGTGTGTTTGGGGCAGTATCCATACTGCAGTTTCTCTGACTGGGGACTCTAATGTCACTGGATGGTGATCATTCTAAAGTGAGCATCAAATTGTAAGAACATGAGTGAAAGCACTTGAGCATAAGATTTGGAGCAGAAGTTGGCCATTAGGTCCCTCGAGCCTGCTCTGCCATGTGATACGATCATGATGGATCTGATTGTGGTGTCAACTCCACATTACTGCCTGTGGATTTTGTTCCTTCGTTGATCAAAAATCCACCTAACTCAGCTGAGAATAAAACAATGGCCCAGCCTTCACTACTGTTGAGGAAGAAACTTCCAAAGGCTAACAACCCTCTGAGTAAAGTAATTCACCTTATCTCCGCCTTAAATAGGAGACCTTGTATTTTTTAAACTGTGTACCCTAATTCTAGATTCTCCCACAAAGGGAGAAACAGCCTCTCAGCATTTATGCTGTCAGGTCCCCTCAGGATCTTGTATGTTTCATTATGTACACCTCTCATTCTTCTAAACTCCAATAGATACAGGCCCAGCCTGTCCAACTTTTCTTCATAAAATAATCCCCTCGTTCCCAGAATCTGCTAAGCGAACTGTCTCTGAACTGTTCCTAATGCAATTCTTAACTAAAAAGATCAATGTCCGAAACATCCAACCTTTCCCGCAGTTGGGCTTTTCCAGTCCTGCTGCAGTGAATGGCTGAGTGCCAAATTCTCCATTCTCGCTGGCAATGGGGCAGCGACAAATGAGATCGGAGAATCCCATCCCAAAACTATACATAGTACTCTCGATGCGGACTCACCAATGCCCTGTACAACCATAGTGAAACATCCCTACTTATGAAGAATATCCATTTTGCTTGCAATAAACACCCAACAATTCAATTAATTACCTTTCTAATCACTTTCTGTGCCTGTAATTATAATTCATGTACCCGGACACCTCTGTATCTCAGCTCTGCAATCTCTCCCGTTTAATCTATCTTTTATTCTTCCTGTCAAAGCGGCCAGCTTTGGTAAGATTAGAAGATCCTGCCAGTGGGAAGGATGGAAAAATCCTGCCCATTTCATCCTCTTGACAACTTACTTTCCTATATTTGCTGTCAGGAGCAAATTTAGTTCCCAATTTAGCCTGATCCTAAACATTGATTTTAGTTGAGGCACCAGCACAGCTCCCTGTGTCACTCCATTTGTTACAACTTGTCAACCCAAAAATGACTTTCCTCTCTGCTTCCTGCTGTCAATTCTCTCTGCATGCTAATATTACCCCCAGTACCATAAACCCTTATTTTGTTTAGTAACCTTTGATGTGGCACTTTATTGAATGGCTTTTGGAAATCCAAGTATACCACCTCTCACTTTATCTACTTTTACTTGTGTTATTTATTTAAGTGGTTGTACGATTACTATAAGAGTTGGCCATATGCTTTGATGGTGATGTAATTGGGATGTTCCACAGGCTTCTTTTCAGTTTCATTTTCTACTCTACACAGTTAACAAGCTCCTGCAATAAACCTGTTGTGTATCATGCTGAATGTATGTATGCAAACCACATCTTTCTCTTTCTGTGGAAAACCCACAACCTCTAACATAGTTAGGACGTTACAACTTGTTATACCTGCAAAACACCAAAATAAATTGGTCAAACAGGATTTCCCTTTCACAAAACCATGTTGGCTCTGCCTGACTACATTCTGGCTTTCTAAATGTTCTGCTTTTGTGGTCTCAATAATAGATTCTTGCATTTTCCCAACGACAGACATTTAGCTAACTTGCCTATAGTTTCCTGATTTCTGTCTCCTTTCTTTGTTGAATAGAGGTGTTGAACTATGAATGGTAAGATTTTAATCTTAAATGAGGGAAACATTCTGCATTTTTCATTGAGGTGTGATTGGTTGAATTCTTGTAGTTTTTAAGTCAAAGTTTTGATATTTCTCAACTTCTGAATTCTGATTTGAAAGGATTTTGAGTCTTTGCAGTAAATGGTTTGGGGCTGGTGTGGGTTAAGTTACAATTGGCAGCATTTTACAAGTCACAAGTTTACAGAGTTGGGTGTTGATAGACAGGCAAAGTCAGACGATGATAAAGGGCCAATTGGGGAGGATGTAAAAGTGATGACCAGGAATAAAGCAATTAGTCCCACAATGCAGGAGTGCTGAGTAAATCCCTGACTATTTCAGGCAGATTTATCCTGATTGTCAACTTGGAAATCTCTTTTGGAAGTGGGTGATGGAGTCAAGGCTTCAGTCAGCAGCTTCCAGAATTTACCTCAGAAAGCCATACTTCAATCAATCTGATCGCTTCACATGTTTCTGCCATTGCAAAGACTCTCCAGTGTGTGTGGCCTGTCCATGCTGAGAAAGTGGGGGACTAGATGATAGGGATGGGCTGGCAGGGGAGGGATCACCCAGTGGGAGTTTGCCTGGAGTTGTGGAGGTGGTGTTGTGTACTGAATGGGAGAGAAGCTATGGTGGAGGGAGTCTTGAGTGGGAGGAGCTTACATCTGTTTGACAGACGAACGCTGATTTAAGCTTTTCCCATTGTTTCCTCCCATCTAGTCCATGAGACCGATCTCCTTTTCCCACTAAACTGCTGATCACCAAACTATCCACACTGGCCACCATGTTAGTCTTTTTTTTATTCATTCATGGCGTGCGGGTGTCGTTGTTACCCGTTTGTTGCACATCCCACGTGCCTTTGAGAAGGTGCTGTGAGCTGCCAGCTTAAACTGTGGCCGTCCTTGTTTCTAGACCACAGGGTTTGCTGCAGTTCAAGAAGTCCCATCTCCCACCTATTTTCCTCTCCAATGTTCTTGACCCTCCCAAATCTGTTGCATCGTTCTCGGAACTCCATGTTTGTATCCTCCGATTAGATTTCCGTCTTGTCTCAGTAGCGAACCAGCTCTTATTAAAGTCACAAGTAACATCCCGTGTGACTGTGAAAAAGGGAAACTTCCGCTCCTTGTCCTTCTCGTGCCCTCTGCAGCCTTTCACACGGTTTGACCACACCATCCTCCTTCAACACCCTCTCCACCATCGTCCAGCTGGGTGCGACTGCTCTCACCTGCCTCCAATCTTATCTATCTAACCGTAGCCAAACAATCTCTTCCTGTTCCCAGCCCATTATCTCTGGTATTCCCCAGGGATCTATCCTTCACCCGCTCCTATTCCACATCTACATGCTGCCCCTGGGGTGAAATCACCTGAAGGTGCTGTGTTAGTTTTCACTGACGACCCCCAGCTCTACCACCTAGGACACAGATCGAACATTACAGCGCAGTACAGGCCCTTCGGCCCTCGATGTTGCGCCGACCAGTGGAACCAATCTAATGACCCTCGAACCTAAACTATTCCGATGTTATCCATATGCCTATTCACTGACCATTTGAACACCCTTAAAGTTGGCGAGTCCACAACTGCTGCAGGCAGGGCATTCCATGCCCTTACTACCCTCTGAGTAAAGAACCTACCTCTGACATCCGTCCTATAATTACTACCCCTTAATTTAAAGCTATGTCCCCTTGTGTTAGCCATCACCATCCGAGGTAAAAGGATCTCACTGTCCACCCTATCCAATCCTTTGATCATCTTGTATGCCTCAATCAGGTCACCTCGTAACCTTCTTCTCTCCAATGAAAATAACCTCAAGTCCCTCAGCCTTTCCTCATAAGACCTCTCTTCACTCCTGCACTGCTGTTACATTATCAACTGCTTCCCCAACCCATATCCAGTACGGGATGAGCAGATACTTCCTCAAATCAAGTATTGGGAAGATTGAAGCCATTGTTTTCAGTTCTCACTCCAAATTCCATTCCCTAGTTACCCACTCCGCACATCACCATGGTAACAGTCTGACATTAAACTGGTCTGTGTGTAACCTCGAAGTGATATTTGAGATGAATTTCCAATCTCATATTCGGACCATCACCAGGACCACCGATTTCCATCTCTGTAACTTTGTCCCCTGTCACAGCTCATCTGCTGCTGAAATCCTCACTCTTGTTTCTGTTACTTCCAGATTTGACTATTCCAACACACTGCTGGCTGCCCTCGCACATTCTAACTCCTATAACTTGAGGTCTGCCTGTGTCTTAATTCCTGTTCCCTGTTCATCGCCTGTACTCTCTGACCTACATTGGCTTCTGGTCAAGTAACATCTTGATTTAAAAATTCTCATCCTTGTTTTCAATTCCCTTCACGGCCTCATGTCCTCCCTATCTCTGGAATGCCCTCCAGCCCCACAGTTCTCTGAGGTTTCTGCGTTCCTTGAATTCTGAACATCTCTGATTTTGGTGGCCATGCCTTCAGCTGCCTTGAGACTTAACCTGTCTGTCTCTCCATCTTACTTTACTCCTTTGAGACACTCCTGTATCTATCTCCTTAAATAGTTTGGTGAAGTGCTTGGGACAGTCTGCCCTGTTAAAGATAAAAGCAAAACACTGTTTGAGCATTGGTGTTAAAATAATTCCCACCTGCTCCAGGTTCCCTGAATTTTCCTTGTTGTGGGATCTGATCAATGTTCAATCGGACACAGGAGTGCGAGCAAGGACACTAAATCCAGTGGGAGAGGTAAGGCAGGGTCAGTGCGCCAAGGCCACACAATATCAGTCTCCCTATGGGACCTGAAGGAAAGTGGGTTACTGAAATCTGGAGGGGATATGTCCACTTCCCAAACCGGTGGGGCTCCTGCTTTTCTCGTATGTGACGCTCTGGGTCTTGGAAGAAGGGCAGTGCAAAAGGATTCTAAGAATGGCTGGGCCCCCAGTGCACTGACTGAACGGAACAGGCCAATCGGCCCTGACGGTGTGTGGGGATGGTCCCTTTTAAGATCAACCTGCAGAGTAGGAGTCACATGATCCAGGGAACCAATCACAGAGTAGGATGGGGGGGGGAGGAAATCACCTGGGTGAACTGTTCCAGAACCTTCTCAGGAGCTGACTGCAGCCATGAGGCTGCAAGGCCCTTTGCCTGTAATTTACCTAGTTTTCCCCTAAACTAGTGAAGAAGCATACTTATATTTGACAACAAAGCTTTTTAAAAAATTATCCTCGGACTGAGTATCAAGTTTACATTGAAATTGAGAAAAGAAAATTGTTCTTTTCAAGAAACCCCACGTGAACAGATAGATCCATTTGACTCTTCCACGGAGTAGTAGGCACAATATGTAGACCACTTGAGTGAACGAAATAGGAGAGGTGAAGACAATTCTTCTGAGTGCTTGTGGAACCCAAACTTATAATCTGATTTCACAGCCCCAAGCGTGCCTGACTCCAGATCATTACGAGTATGGCTCCAAGGGTCGTGTGACTCTATCAGGGAGCAGGGTGGGGAATCACCCTGTAAAGCAGGGGTTTCTGTTCCAGAACTTTATGAGGAGTATTTACCTGTGGTGTTTTTACCCACCCCCACCCCACCTTCTCTGTCCTCACTGGCAGCTGGGAATCTCCAGTCCCGCTATTGTGAATGGGGATTTGGCTTTGCACCAAATTTTCCATTCTCACTGGCAGCGGCGGTGCAACAGCGGAGAAATCTGGCTACAGTCTGTTGTGTTTTCAGTTTAGTAAGGAAATGACACAGCTTCATTCAGATTGGGCCGACTCGGAGTAATGAATACAGTATGGGGGAGGCCCCAGAGGCAAACAGAAAATGCTGGAAAATGTGAGCAGGTCTGACGACATCTGTGGAGAGACAATAGAGCCAGTGTTTTAAATCTGGATGACTCAAAACGTTGGCTCTACTCTCTCTCCAAAGATGCCATCAGACCTGCTGAGACTTTCCGGCATTTTCTGTTTCTGTTTCGGATTCCTGCATCCGCAGTATTTTGCTTTTGCCTCAGAGACAAAAACTGTCCCTGTCCAGAAAGTGAATGCTTCAAGCTGCTGACAGATCAGGTTTACAACTTGGATGAACGGAAGCTTGCACTCATTGAGCTCCTATATTAGCACATCCCCTGACACCAGATCCCAAGGCCGGTCTGTTTGGATAGTGTTACTTACCCAGTTGTTCCAGTCTGTGTTTAACCTCATGAGTTTTTACTGCTTGTTGATCTGAACATGAGAGCGGATGTGGGGATGTCTTGTCAGAATATCACTTCCATCCACCCAGTTGGCTGCTGGAGGGAGGGTTAAAATCGAAGCATTTTTTTTTATGCTGCTAATTTGCTAAAGAAAAAATTGAAAATCTGGGTGAAAAGGACAGCACTGAGACCTACCTGCTGATCAGTATTTTAATTAACTCAAGAGGTGAAACCATCAACATGAGGTTTAATCCACTGGAAGCCCCATTATCATCATGTGAGGTAAGTCCAAGACAACCCACTAATGCCGCGTTATATTTTAATTGGGGCCTTGTGTCTGCTAAATAAATCTTTGCTTCTACGGTGGGGCGGTACCTCTTTATAAGCTAACTGATAATTGGTGTGGCTGATGAGTGTTGGTAGTTTAAGTGAAGCAGTTTGGCCCACGTGGTCCCATTTCATTCGCTTATTAGAGATTTTTTCTTTTTGAATTCTTTGTCTTTACATGGCACGGTGGCACAGTGGTTAGCACTAGGGATCCACCTTCGATTCTGGCCTTGGGTGACTGGCTCTGTGCAATTTGCACATTTTCCCTGTATCTACATGGGTTTCCTCCAGTTCAGTTTTATTTTCTAAGTTTTTCTGGACTCTGGACTGGTTCCTACAGATTGGAGGGTAGCTAATGTAAGCCCGCAATTCAAAAAGAAAAGTGGAGAGAAAGCGGGGAACTATTGAGTCTAATGTCGGTACTGGGGAAGTTGCTAAAGTATTATCAAAATTTCATAACTCAGCATTTGGAAGGCATTTGTATAATCAGACAAAGTCAGCATGGATTTACAAAGGGGAAATTATGCTTGACGAATCTGTTGGAATTCTTTGAGGATGTCGCTCGTGGAGTTGACTGAGGAGAACTGGTGGGTTTAAAGAACAAAGAAAATTACAGCACAGGAACAGCCTTTTGGTCTTCCAAGCCTGCACTAACCATACTGCCTGAATGAACTAAAATTCGCTACCCTTCCAGGGACCATATCCCTCCATTCCCGTTCTGTTCATGTATTTGTCAAGAAGGCCCTTAATAGTCACTGTCATATCTGCTTCCACTACCTCTCCCGGCAGCGAGTTCCAGGCAGCCACCACTCTGTGTCTAAAAAAAATTTGCCTTGTATGTCTCCTTTAAACCTTGCCCCTCGCACCTTAAACCTATGCCCCCCCAGTAATTGACTCTTCCACTCTTGGAAAAAGCTTCTGACTGTCCACTCTGTCCATGCCCCTCATAATTGTCTTCTACCAGGTCGCCCCCTCAACCTCTATTGTTCCAGTGAGAACAAACCAAGTTTCTCCAGCCTCTCCTCATAGCTAATGCCCTGCATACCAGGCAACATCCTAGAACATAGAACACTACAACACAAACAGGCCCTTCGGCCCACAAGTTGCACCAATCACATCCGTATCTACCAAGCCAAAGAACTATCTATCCTGGTGAATCTCTGGTAATGTGGCAACCAGAATTGAACACTATATTCCAAGTGCGGCATAACTAAGCTTCTATAAAGCTGCAACATAACTTGTGAATTTTTAAACTCAGTGCCCTGGCTGATGAGGGCAAGCATGCCATATTCTTCCTTGACTATCTTCTCCATCTGCGTTGCCACTTTCAGTGACCTGTGTACCTGTACACCCAGATCCCTCTGCCTATCAATAGTCCTAAGGGTTCTGCCATTTACTGTACATTTCCTATCGGTATTAGACCTTCCAAAATGCATTACCTCACATTTGTCCAGATTAAAATCCATCTGCCATCTCTCTGCCCAAGTCTTCAACCAATCTATATCCTGCTGTATCCTCTGATGGTCCTCATCACCATCCACAAATCCACCAACTCACTAATCAAATCAGTTACATTTTCCTCCAAATCATTTATATATATATTACAAACAGCAAAGGTCCCAGCACTGATCCCTGAGAAACGCCACTTGTCACAGCCCTCCATTCAGAAACGCACCCTTCCACTGCTACCCTCTGTCTTCTATGACTGAGCCATGATATGAGATGCCGGGGTTGGACTGGGGTAAGCACAGTAAGAAGTCTCACAACACCAGGTTAAAGTCCAACAAGTTTATTTAGTAGCACAAGCTTTTTAAGTGTCACTCCTTCAGGTGACACTACTCACCAGAAGAAGGAGTGACACTCTGAAAGCTTGTGTTACCAAATAAGCCTGTTGGACTTTAACCTGGTGTTGTGAGACTTCTTTTTATGACCGACCCAGTTCTGTATCCACCTTGCCAGCTCACTTCTGTTCCCATGTGACTTTACCTCCTGCACCAGTCTGTCATGTGGGACCTTGTCAAAGGCCTTACTGAAGTCCATATAGACAACATTCACTGCCCTACCCTCATCAATTATCTTCATCACTTCTTCAAAAAACTCTAAGTTAGTGAGACACAATCTCTCCTTCACAAAACCATGTAACCTCTCACTAATACGTCCACTTATTTCCAAGTGGGAATAAATCCTGTCTCGAAGAATCCTCTCCAATAATTTCCCTACCACTGATGTAAGGCTCGCCAGCCAGTAATTACCTGGATTATTCTTGCTACCCTTCTTAAACAAAGGAACAGCATTAGCTATTCTCCAATCCTCTGGGACCTCCCTTGTAGTCAGTGAGGATACAAAGATTTCTCTCAAGGCCCCAGCAATTTCCTCCCTTGTCTCTCTCAGTATTCTGGGATATATCCCATCAGGCCCTGGGGACTTGTCTACTTTAATGTTTTTCAAGAACCCCAATGTCACCTCCTTTTTGAACTCAACATGACTCAAACTATTTACACATCTTTTCCCAGACTCATCATCCACCAAAGTCCTCCTTCTTAATGAATATTGACGCAAAGTACTCATTTAATACCTCACCCATTTCCTCTGGCTCCACACATAGATTCCCTCCCCTCTCCTTGATTGGGCCAACCCTCTCCCTGGCTACCCTCTTGCTCTTTATATATGTATAAAGAGCCTTGGGATTTTCTTTAATCCTGCTGGCCAATGACTTTTCGTGACCCTTTTTTAGCCCTCCTTATTCCTTGCTTAAGTTTCTTTCTACTTTCCTTGTATTCTGCACTTGCTTTGCGTTTTCACAGCCTCCTAGTCTTGACAAATGCTTCCTTTTCTCAAGGACTAGGCTCACAATATCTCTCATTATCCAAGGTTCCCAAACCTTGCCATACTTATCCTTACAGGAATATGCTGGTTCTGAATCCCTATCAACTTACACTTGAAAGCCTCCTGCATGTCAGATGTTGATTTACCCTCAAACTTCTGCCTCCAATCTACATTCTTCTGTTCCTGTTTATTTAGACTTTCTGAAAGCTTTCAACAAGGTCTCACATAACAGAGTACTACGTAAAGTTAAAGGACATGGGATTGCAGGTAGTACCTCTGAGATGGATAGAAAGCTGGTTAGCAGATAGAGAAGCAAAAAGTTGGCATAAATGGGTTTTTTTCTGACTGGCAATCAGTGAGGTTCCGTAAGGATCTGTGCTAGGACCCCAACTGTTCACATTATATTTTAATGATTTGGAAGAGGGAACTGAATGTATTATCTCCAAATTTGCAGATGATAAAAAATTAAGTGGGAAGGTGAGCTGTGATGAGGATGCAGAGATGCTTCAGCATGATTTGGACAGGCTGAGTGTGGGGGCATCTGCATGGGAGATGCAGTATAATGTGGATAAATGTGAGGTTATCCAGTTTGGTAGCAATAATAGGAAGACAGATTATTACTTGAATGGGTGTAAATTGAGAACATAAGAACATAAGAAATAGGAGCAGGAGTAGGCCATCTAGCCCTTCGAGCCTGCCCCGCCATTCAATAAGATCATGGCTGATCTGTCGTGGCTCAGTTCCACTTTCCCGCCCTCTCCCCATAACCCTTAATCCCCTCTCTTATCAGATGGATCCTCAGACCTTGGAGTCCTCGTGCATCAGTCGCTAAAAGTAAGCACACAGGCAGTAAAGAAGGTGAGAGGATTTGAGTATAGAGATAGGGATGTATGGCTGCAATTGTATCGAGTATTGGTGAGGCCATATCTGAAATATTGTGTGCAGTTTTGGTATCTTTATCTGAGGAAAGATGTCCTTTCTATAGAGGGAATACAGCAAAGGTTTACGATGCTGATTTCTGGGGTGACGGGTCTGTCATATAATTAGGAGACACTAAGTCAGTTAGGGTTATATTCACTGGAATTTCGAAGTGTGAGAGGGAATCTTGTAGATACTTTTAAAATTCTAACAGAGTTAGGCAGGGTGGATTCAGAAAGAATGTTCCCATTGGGAGGGCATCCAGAACTAGGGGTCATAGTTTGAAAATAAGGGGTAGAACTGAAGTGAAGAGAAATTTATTCACCCAGAATGTGATGAATGTGTGGAATTCACTACCACCAAATGTAGCTGAGGCCAAAAAGGTGGTTTGATTTCAAGAAGAAATTAGATACAGCTCTTGGGGCTGACGGGATCAAGTTTTATGGGCGGGGAAGGGAGGGAACTGGATATTGAATTTGATCAGCTATGATCAAAATGAATGGTGGTGCAGGCTCGAAGGGCCTAATGGCCTACTGCATCTAGTTTCTATGATTCTATTCTTCTGTTGCTGAGTGTGACCTCCTGACTGGAGTACATCTCTTGGCTGCTGCTCAGTTTTGAACCATCTGATTTGGTGTTCAGATTCCCTGCCTCCCCTTGTCTTCCCCCACTCCCTCAACCTTTCCCCACTTCCCCAACCTCCACAACCATCTCCCAAGTTTCAGCCATTGTAAAGAAGTTGCTTTAGGTTAGTTAATAGAACAGCCAGACTTCCAGAGGTGGGCTGGCTTGAGATTTGAAACTGAGAAACACTTTCTCCAGGATACTGAGCTGCAGCAAAGATCTTGATAAACTCGAGTCACATAACTCCCCTGTTTTGGACTGTTTGTTCGACAAGACTGTTCTATCTTTCTCTGTGCCTCATTTGAATTGTCAGATTAATGGACGTGATGGTCACTAATGGCAAAGAAGGAATCCATTCAACCCATCGACTCCTTGCTGGCGCTCTGTAGGACATTCCAGCCTGCCTCATTCTCGATCCTCGCAAGTTGATTTCTTTTCAGTGTGGGATGAGTTTCCTTTCGAAATGATATCTATTGGGTGAAACCTGGTCAGAGCATGTGGTGATGGACCGCTTTCTGTTAGATCAAGTATGATTTGTACTGTATCTCACCGGAAGTGGGAGCTGATAATACAAGGGTCTTGTTAGCTTCTAACTTTACAGTTATTCACACATTGCTACCACTGATGCTATCTTATCAGCAGAAATGCAGCTTCTAATGATCCTCTTGTAAAACTGCAGTTTGGTTAAGGGGACTGGCTGTTCTGTTCAATACATTTCCCATTCTTCGTGCAGAGTTCCATTCAGTGAGCACAAAGCTCAGGGTGGCACGGTAGCACTGCTGCTTCACAGCTCCAGGGTCCTGGGTTCGATTCCCGGATTGGGTCACTGTCTGTGTGGAGTTTGCACATTCTCCACGTGTCTGCGTGGGTTTCCTCTGGGTACTCCGGTTTCCTCCCGCAGTCCAAAGGTGTGCGGGTTAGGTTGATTGGCTGTGCTAAGAAATTTCCCCTTAGTGTCCAGGGATGCGTAGGTTAGTGGGCATGATATGGGGGTAGGGCCTGGGTGGGATTCGGTGCAGACTCGATGGGCTGAAGGGCCTCTTTCTGTTCTGTAAGGTTCTATGGATTAAGAGCATCAGTGGATTGGTCTTCAGTCCATGTGCATTTTGGGCATATTACAGAATTTGATTTGACATTGGTGTAAATGGACAAGAGGAGCAGTGCTGGGCTAGCCGAGGAGTTGAATCATACAGCACCAACAGACCATTCAGCCCAACCTACCTGCGCTGGTTCAGGATCATCCTACTCCCTACTTGTTCCCCAGAGCCCTGTAAAAAAAAAAAAATTTCCCCTGCAAATAGTTATCCAGTTTCCTTTGGAAATGTATAATTGAATCTGCTTCCACTTTCAGGCAATAGGCTTTCCAAATCGTCATAGCTTAGTGTGTTATAGGTGGCACAGTGGTTATCGCTACTGTCTCACAGTGCCAGGGTCCTGAGTTCAATTCCAGCCTCAGCTGACTGTGTAGAGTTTGCACGTACTCCCCGTCCCTGCATGGGTTTCCTCCAAGTGCTCGGGTTCCTCCAAAGTCCAAAGATGTGCAGGTTATGTTGATTGGCTGTCCTCAATTGCTCCTTAGTGTCAGAGGATTATCAGGGTAAATATGTGGGGTTATGGGGATAGGGCTTAGGTGGGATTGTTGTCAGTACAGGCGCAGTGGGCCAAATGGACTCTTTCTGCACTATAGGGATTATACAAAATCATCTTCATTCCTCTGAATAAAATTGTGGCAGGTGGATTTTACTGTGGGGAAGTGTGTGAACCAAATAAAGGATAGATCCAAGCATTTTTAAATGGTGAAAAATTAGGACTAGTGAAATTCCAGAGAGTGTTTGGAGTTCTTGTACTAAAATTAGTAAAATTAGTGTTTGGAGTTCATGTACTAAGATTACTAAAATTAAAAAAGGGGAGGAAGATCTTCCATGGTTTTACATTGGAATTAGTGTGTTTCAAGACTGAAATTGGGCTTGTTCACTAACCATGACCCCATCAATATGATTAAATACATTTAATATTTCATAATGAGTTATAGAAAACGCTTAATCATTTAATAGCACTATCATCAACATTAAACGGTAAAAACGAAAGAAATATTTACACTTTGGACACAGAGGGAACGCCCAGCTCTCTTAGTCAATGTTGTGAGCAATCAACCTGCACCTCACTTCACTTGCCCTTGCATTACATGTGTTTCACTCCAGTCATATTCACAGACATCTTCAACCTCTCTTTACAATGATCTGAGGTCCCTCCCTATCTGCTTCAAGAAGACGACCGTCATCCCGGGACCTAAGAAAAACCATAGTCATGGCATGAATCAATTCCAGCCTCCTGGACTACCAGGATCCGCAACAGTTTGCCTACCGCTGCAACAGGTCCACAGCAGACACCATCTCCCTGGCTCTGCACTCAACCCTGGAACAAGGATACCTATATCAGACTCCTACTTATTGGCTATAGCTCAGCCTTCAACATTATTATTCCTACAGACCTCATCTCCAAACTCCGTGGCTTGGGCCTCAGCACCTCCCTCTGTGACTGGATCCTGAAATTCCTAACTCACAGACCACAATCAGCAAGGATAGGCAACAACACCTCCTCCATGATCATCCTCAACACCAGTGCTCCACAAGGCTGTGTTTTCAGCCCTCTACTACATTCCTTATATACCTACGACTCTGTGGGAAAATTCCCCGCCAATTTGATTTTCAAGTTTGCTGACGACACCACCATAGTGGGTCAACACTCAAACAATGATGAGACAGAGTACAGGAATGAGATAGAGAATCTGGTGAACTGGTGCGGCAACAATAATCTCTCCCTCCAATGTCAACAAAACAAAGGAGATTGTTATTGACTTCAGGAAGTGTAAAGGAGAACATGCCCCTATCTACATCAATGAGGACAAAGTAGAAAGGGTCGAGAGCTTCAAGTTTTTAGGTATCACCAACAACCTGTCCAGGTCCCCCCATGCCGACACTATGGTTAGGAAAGTCCATCAGTGCCTCAGCTTTCTCAGAAGACTAAGGAAATTTGCCATGTCAGCTATGACTCTCTCCAACTTCTACAGATGCGCCATAGAAAGCATTCTTTCTGGTTGTATCACAGCTTGGTATGGCTCCTGCTCTGCCCAAGACAGTAAGGAACTGCAAAAGGTCATGAATGTAGCCCAATCCACCATGCAAACCAGTCTCCCATCCATTGACTGTCTACACTTCCCATTGCCTCGGCAAAGCAGCCAATATAATTAAGGACCCCCCCCCCCTCCCCCCCAGACTGCGGACATTCTCTCTTCCACTTCCTTCGTTAGGGATAAAGATACAAAAGTGAGGTCATGTGCCAGCTGAGTCAAGAACAGCTTCTTCCCTGCTGCTGTCAGACTTTTGAATGGACTTGTCTTGCAGTAAGTTGCTCTTTCTCTACACCCTAGCTATGACTATAACACTACATTCTGCACTCTCTACTGTTCATACTCTATGAACAGTATGTTTTGTCTGAATGGTGCGCAAAAAACAATGCTATTCACTGTATGTTAATACACGTGACAATAATAAATCAAATCAAATCATAACAATAGGGAAAAAACTACACGGATGGAAATCACTGGAATGTGATAACACTGCGTGCGGCCAGTGGTCAACAAAATGTCTCCAGGGCCATATTCAGAATGCAGCTGGGCTGCAGGTTATCCATCTTCCTGTGCAGCTTAATGGGATCGAATGGTCTACTCCTGCATTCCTGCTGTCCAGTTAGCATAGTCTTAAATTTGTTTATTGATCCTGCTGCTCGTCGAAATGTTTCCCCTCATTTACTCAATCTAAACCCTTCATAACTTTGTGCATTCTCTCAAATCTTTCTTCGACGTTCTGTGCTCTAGAGAGAACAATCCCTGCTTCTCCACATCAACTGAAGTTGCTGGTATTATTCTCATAAATCTCCTCTCCAAGGCTTCGACAATCTTTCTGAAGTGTAGCGCCAGCAAGGGACAGAATAATCCATTTAATGATGAACTAGTGATCCATAAAGATTTGACTAAGGGTTATCTGGACTTGAAATGTCAGCTGTTTTCTCTCCTTACAGATGCTGCCAGCCCGACTGAGATTTTCCAGCATTTTCTCTTTTGGTTCCAGATTCCAGCATCTTCAATAATTTGCTTTCATCCATAAAGATTTCCCGTTAATTGTGTGATTTTACACTCTACGTAGCCCAAGATCCCAGACAAGACATCAGAACACTTCAGCAAGCGTATAGACACTCCAATCGTTTACAACTGATGGGACACCCAGCCTGCCAATGTTCAGATCCTTTTCCTGCCAGCACAGTGTAGAAGGGACTGTGGCCTGGAATACAGCCTCACCTCAAACACCAGTACTGAAGAGTGGAGGAGGGGACACAATCATTCCCCACTATCTTGGCACCCAGGTTGATAAGGTTGTTAAGAAGGCGTACGGTGTGTTAGCTTTTATTGGTAGAGGGATTGAGTTTCGGAGCCGAGAGGTCATGTTACAACTGTACAAAACTCTGGTGCGGCCGTACTTGGACTATTGCGTACAGTTCTGGTCGCTGCATTATAAGAAAGATGTGGAGGCATTGGAAAGGGTGCAGAGGATGTTTACCAGGATGTTGCCTGGTATGGTGGGAAGGTCTTATGAGGAAAGGCTGAGGGACTTGAGGTTACCTTCATTGGAGAAAAGAAGGTTACGAGGTGACCTGATGGAGGCATACAAGATGATCAAAGGATTGGATAGGGTGGACAGTGAGAGCCTTTTACCTCGGATGGTGATGGCTAACATAAGGGGACATAGCTTCAAATTAAGGGGTGGTAATTATAGGACGGATGTCAGAGGTAGGTTCTTTACTCAGAGGGTAGTAAGGGCGTGGAATGCCCTGCCTGCAGCAGTTGTGGACTCGCCAACTTTAAGGGCGTTCAGATGGTCAGTGGATAGGCATATGGATAACATTGGAATAGTTTAGGTTAGAGGGCCATTAGATTGGTGCAACATCGAGGGCCGAAGGGCCTGTACTGCGCTGTAATGTTCTATGTCTATCTTCCCGTCTTTCGGAAAAGAGAATGAATCATCAGAGACGTGGGTTATGGGTGGGCTAGACTTTGGAGGAAGAGGTGACTTTGGACCCGTGGATCCCAAGGCCCTTCATTGCTGGTGTTTTTCTCATTGAGTTAGAACTGGGTAAAGGAGCTGGAGTAGACCATTTGGCCTCTCAATCCTGCTCTCCCTTTCAGGAAGATCATGGCTGATCTACTTGTGGCCTTAACTCCACTTTTCTGACTGTGCCCTATTACCTTTGACTCCTGTAGATCGGATGGCCCAGCCCCCACTGCCCTCTGCGGTAGAGAATTCCCAAGATTAGTGACCATCGGAAAGAAGTCCCAGTTTTAAATGGGTGATCTCTTATTTTTAAACTGTGCCCCCGGTTCTAGATTCCCGCATGAGAAGAAACACCCTCTCATATCCACATCGTCAAACCCCCTCAGAATCTTTTGTGTTTAGATAAGATCATCTCTCATTCTTCAAAACTTCGGTGAACATTGGTTTAACAGCCTCTATCTGCTTGTTACACCCTCACAGAACTCAAATAAATTTATTAAAAACAATTTTTTTCCGTAAAACCATGTTGATGCTGTTTGATTGTATTACGATTTTCTAAATGTCCAACAACCACTTCTCAGGAATTGATTCCAGCATTTTCCCAATAACAGATGCTAAGCTAACTGACCAATAGTTTTCTGTTCTGTCTCCCTCCTTTCTTGAATTGTGGTGTTATTTAGGTGGTTTTCCAATCAGCTGCAACCTTTCTTTAAAACCCTTGGAGGCAGCTGATCAGGTCTAGAGGACTTATCAATCTTTAACCCCTTTAATTTTCCTAGTTTTTTTGCTTCAAGTGATACCGATTATTTTAAAATCGTCTGTTTCTCATCCTGCTTTTCTTTTATTTTCTGGATGTCTTTTCTGTCTTTTTTCTACGAAGATAGATACAAAATATTTAGCAATATAGAAACATAGAAAAACTACAGCACAATACAGGTCCTTCGGCCCACAAAGTTGTGCTGAACATGTCCCTACCTTAGACATTACTAGGCTTACCTATAACCCTCTATCTTACTAAGTTCCATGTACTTACCTAAAAGTTTCTTAAAAGACCCTATTGAATCCGCCTCCACCACTGTTGCCGGCAGCCCATTCCATGCACCCACCACTTTCTGAATGAAAAACTCACCCCTGACACCTTAAACATCTGTCCTCTTGTGACAACCATTTCAGCCCTGAGAAAAAGCCTCTGACTATCCACTCAATCAATACCTCTCAACATCTTATACACCTCTATCAGGTCATCCCTCATCCTTTGTCTCTCTAAGGAGAAAAGGCTGAGCCCCCTCAACCTATCCTCATAAGGCATGCTCCCCAATCCAGGCAACATTCTTGTAAATCTCCTCTGCACTCGTTCTATGGCTTCCACATCCTCCTTGTAATGAGGCGACCAGAACTGAGCACAGTACTCCAAGTGGGGTCTGACCAGGGTCTTATATAGCTGCAACATTATCTCTCGACTCTTAACTCAATCCCTCGATTGATGAAGGCCAGTACACCGTATGCCTTCTTAACCACAGCTTCAACCTGCGCAGCTGCTTTGAGCGTCCTATGACCTCGGACCCCAAGATCCTTCTGATCTTCCACACTGCCAAGAGTCCTACCATTAATATTATATTCTGCCATCCTATTTGACCTGCCAAAATGAACCACTTCACAGTTATCTGGGTTGAACTCCATCTGCCACTTCTTCGCCCAGTCTTGCATCCTATCAATGTCTCGCTGCAACTTCTGACATCCCTCCACACTATCCACAACACCTCCAACCTTTGTGTCATCAGCAAATTTATCAACCCATCCCTCCACTTCCTCATCCAGGTCATTTATAAAAATCACAGAGGAAGGGTCCCAGAACAGATCCCTGGGGCACTCCACTGGTGACCGACCTCCATGCAGAAAAAGAACCATCTATAACCACTCTTTGCCTTCTGTGGACAAGCCAGTTCTGGATCCACAAAGCAATGTCCCCTTGGATCCCATGCCCCATCACTTTCTCAATAAGCCTTGCATGGGGCACCTTATCAAATGCCTTGCTGAAGTCCATATAAACTATATCTACTGTCTTCCTTCGTCAATGTGTTTAGTCACATCTTCAAAAAATTTAATCAGGCTCATAAGGCATGATCTGCCTTTGACAAATCCATGCCGACTATTTTTAATCATATATCTCTCCAACTGTTCATAAATCCTGCCTCTCAGGATCTTCTCCATCAACTTACCAACCACTGAGGTTAGACTCACTGGTCTATAATTTCCAGGGCTACCTCTACTCCCTTTCTTGAATAAAGGAACAACATCCGCAATCCTCTGGAATCTCTCCCGTCTCCGTTGATGATGCAAAAATCATCACCAGAGGCTCAGCAATCTCCTTCCTCGCCTCCCACAGTAGCCTGGGGTACATCCCATCTGGTCCTGGCGACTTTTCTAACTTGATGCTTTTCAAAAGTTCCAACGCATCCTCTTTCTTAATATCTATGTGCTCAAGCTTTTCAGTCCGCTGCAAGCCTGCACTACAACCACCAAGTGAATACTGAAGTAAGGTATTCATTAATTACCTCTGCTATGTCTTCCGGTTCTATACAAGCTTTCCCACTGTCACACTTGATAGGTCCTATTCTTTCATATCTTATCCACTTGCTCTTCACATATTTGTAAAATGCCTTGGGGGTCTTCCTTAATCCTGCCGGTCAAGACCTTCTCATGACCCCTTCTGGCTCTCCTAATTTCCTTCTTAAGATCCTTCCTATTAGCTGTATACTCTTCTAGATCTCTAACCTTTGTTCAAAGTCTTTGCCAGTTCCTCATTTCCAGATATTAATTCCCCAGTCTCATCCTCTAAATGATTACTTTAGCTACTCTCTTCCTTTCTATACATTTGGAGAAGCATTGTTTTTCTATTTCTTTCCAGTTTGCTCTCATGTTCTAATTTTTTTCTCTTTATTTTGATCTTCCTCTGCGGATTTCTTAAGCTGCAGTCACTTTAAAGATGGGCAGTGAATGTTGGCATAGCCAGTGAAGCTTTCATCCATTGATTAAATAAAAGAGACTTAGGGCTGACTGACCAGCAATTCCCATATTCTACAGTTACAACACATCACCTGTCCACCCAACTTTATTAGATATTGTTTAACTAATTAGGATTTTAGGTTTAAAAAAATCACAATAATTATCTGTGGTTATATGAAGTAGTTTAACTAGTTGAGCTATGAATTTAGTTCTGTATTTACGCCTCTGTAGTATCAGTTTAAAGTATTTCCTCAATTTAGAGAAAAAAATGAAACTGTAAAGTTCACTAACCAATCACCTATGTGCTTATGTAATTTATGCCTCTGGAGCTTGGGTCTCTCCGTCTCATATTCCCTCTCCTGACCCACTCCTTGTTCTGTTAAAGACAAAAGCAGCACCTCTTCCTTCACTGAGTTGCTTTCCTAGTTTTCAAATTCTTGAGTTTAATACTGTGTCAAAGCTGGACTCTGTTGAGCTGGTCTCTATTTACTTAACGTTGATTAGTAGAAGCACCTTCCTTTTTCTTCATCTAGTATCTCGATTTAAGAGAATAAGCTGAGGATTACTTGTCAGAACCAATTTGGAACTCAACTCCTAGAGCGTCCTTTATTGTAGTGTTTGCTGCCATACACTGTATGTGTGCAGTTGCACTATTTGACTTGGTGATGTGGTTGTGAGCGATGGAATAGATGACAGCCAGGAGCAGAGAATAAAATGTTTATGTAGCAGAAAATAAACTCACTGCTGTGTTATTTCTCCTGCTCATAGAATCAATGCAGATAGAAGCCCTTCGGCCCATCGAGTCTGCACCGACCACAAGCCCACCCAGGCCCTATCCCCATTTCCCTACATATTTTACCCACTAATCCCTCTAACCTACATATCTCAGGACACTAAGGGGCAATTTTATCATAGCCAATCAACCTAACCTGCACATTTTTGGACTGTGGGAGGAAACCGGAGCACCTGGAGGAAACCCACACAGACACGAGGAGAATGTGCCAACTCCACATAGACAGTGACCCGAGCCAGGAATCGAAGCCAGGTCCCTGGAGCTGTGAAGCAGCAGTACTAACCAGTGTGCTACCGTGCCACCCGTGTTCTTCAAATAACAGAAGGTGTTTATTAACCTTGCCTCCAAACGTTGCTTTCTCACAAGTTTAGAGGAGTGAGAGGTGACTTGATCGAAGTATATAAGATCCTAAATGGTTTTGACAAGATGGACATTGAAAGGATATTTCCTCTTGTGATTAAGTCCAGAACCAGAGGGCACCCTTTTAAGACAGAGATGAGAATTAATTTTCAGTGAGAGAGTTGTGCGACTTTGGAACTCTATTTCAGAAGGTGGTGGAGGCTGGGACATTGAATGGTTTAAGTTGGAGGAAGATGGTTTGTTGTTGGACAAGGGGATCAAAGGTTATCGGGGGTGGATGGGAACGTGGAACTCAACAGATCAATCGTGACCTTATTGAATGGTGGAGTAGACTGGAGGGGTCGAATGGCCAGTCCTGCTACATGAGTAAAATGTTAGCAACTAAGGACAAGTAACTGATGGAGAAATATGAGATGCTGTAAATGAGTGTTTATAACACAGGGGTTATGGGGAACATCTAACATAGCTCCTGAAAACAGGTCTTGCTTGACAAATATGATTCACTTCATCATACAGTGCAAAGTAGAATGTTTTCACATTAAAAATGAAGAAATATCCTGACACAAAATGCAACAAAATAAATAAGTGACTGATGGATACTTGTCTTCAGGAAATGAGTACTCAGGAATGTTAATAAACAGGAATGTTATTCTTCTAATCAAATTTCATTAAATGAACAAAAATCAGCAATGCTGAAAATATTCAGCAGGTCCTGCAAATGGCGTGATTGGTTTTTCAAGCATGAACAAGTTGGCATCAGCAGCCACCTTGTGTTAGCATGAGACACAATTCCAAAAGAATCGCTACAGTGCAGGAGGTGGCTATTCAGCCCATCAAGTCTGTACCAACTCCCCGAAGGAGCATCCCATCCAGCACTGGTCCTATCCCCGCAACCCCATGCAGCATTGCACATGGCTAATCTACCCAAATTGCCACCTTTGGACTGTGGGAGGAAACCCACGCAGACACGGGGAGAATGTGGAAACTCCACAAACTCAACGTTGTATTACAGCTCAGCAGGCTTCTGAAAACTACTTAAGTTTAAAAACATTGACTTGTTCTCAAGACGGAATCAATATTGGAAAAGCCAGGTCTATTACCACACTGGTCACTTTCGGATGTGTTCGTTGTGGAACTGAGTCAAGTTAAGACTGGTTAAGGATAATCCTTTGCGGAAGGATTAGTGAACTGTTTGGTGTTTGTACTATAATGCACACTCATATTTTCCTCAAATTGCTCACTGCCAGATTTAGTAATTTCTGTTCCATAACTTGCTATGGTAAGATTTGAGGGTATGAGGGGTGGCATAGTGGTTAGCAGTGCTGCCTTGTAGTGCCAGGGAACTGGGTTCGATTCCCAGCTTGGGCCTCTGTTTGTGTGGAGTTTGCATCCTCTCCTGTCTGCGTGGGTTTCCTCTCAGTGCTCCGGTTTCCTCCCACAGTCCAAAGATGTGCGAGTTATTCAGCTAAGCTAAATTAACCCTGGTTTTGGGGTGATTAGCAGGGTAAATATATGGGGTTGGGGAGATAGGGTGGGCTCGATGGACCAAATGGCCTCCTCCTGCACTGTAAGGATTCTGTGACCATTGGCCTTTGAGTCCAATAAGCTAACGGCAGATTTGGGCTAGTTATAGGTATCCAGGGACATGGAGCAAAGGCTGGTAAATGGACTCAAGAGGTTGCCATGAGCTAGTAGGAGAGTAGGCTGGAGGGGCTGAATGAGTTGACCCTAATGTTCATACTTTAATGATTCAGTGACTATTGTGATCTCAATTTGCAGGAACGGCAGCGTTTGGAAACCATTCTGAACCTTTGCTCGGAATACAACAAGACAGGCGACAGCACAGCAGTAGCAGCAGTCAGCAACATTGAGAAGATTGGTGAGCAGCTACAGAAACTGGCTCTGTCGCCAAGCAGAGGGAGCTCGCCACACCGAGAGCCCAATGAGAACAGCTGCAGTGAAATGGAAACAAGAGCTCTGGCTGGAACCTCGCACGGTTCGCCCTCCGCGTTCGACCTGAGCTCGTCGGATCGGAGATCGGCCAGGCACAGCGGCTCCCTGGAGCCCGACAGCTGTGTGGAGTTAAACCGCTCCCACACCGGGAGGTCCTGGCGGCTGTCGACTCCCAGTCCAGCTGAGTGCTCTCTAAAGATTCTGGCTGATTCGCCGTCTCCTCGCCAGCACCATGGCCCTGTAGAGAGATTGTGTCCATTTGGTGACGGTGTGGAGGCTGGGGTCTCTGACGACAGCTGCAACCCGGTGAGTTCTCCTTGATCGATGCACCAGGCTTTTCCCTGGCTCCAGATTCCCACCAGGCCTCTGAGAATCCTGGTATTGAAGGTGTGCATGGACACCTTCCAGTAGTGGGATCATCTTCATACTCCTGGGATGTGAATCTAACCTTCAGCTGTGTGGGTGATAGTGAATGGGAAACACATTTAAACCATCATTATCATGTTTAATAGCAGGGAGAAAGAGACAGGGCCTAGAATAGGTACAAATTGACCATTTCCTGATTGGCATTGTTACTCAAGACCAATTTTACAACCCTTTTTTTTTGAAATAAGGTTTTACAAACAATTTGTTTCAGTTTGAAGCAGTTTAATATCAATTTCCTCTGCTCACCCTCCAAAGAGCTCAGCTGTCTACACTTACAGCTGTCACTTAACACATAGTTGGCCCAATGCACGTTTCATTTGACTGGGTGTTAAGTGACAACGGAGTGTCAAAGAGTAGATGATCTGGTGCCCAAAGACCCTGTAATTTCCATTTGGAATGGTGTGAACTGGCACCAGCTTTCCTAAGCTGTGAACTGTAGATCTTTCCAGCCCAGGAAGGTGCCATTCAGTTCATCAAGTACGAGGTAGCTCTTGACTCAAGCAATCCCTGGATTCTCGCCCCACGTTACAATTTCATCTGCTTTGCATATTCACCTTCACTCTCTTCAAAAGATCCAATGTCCATGAGGCCCAGTATTCCGAACAGTAAGAACAAGTTTTGCCCCAGTTGATGGGTGGAAGAGGGAAATGTGTAAACAAGTTGTATACCAGTGGGAGCAGCAGAGTTGATTTCCACGGGCTACTGTTTGGAATCACCTCGATTAGTAACTCGAGACCTGATGTTGGACTTCAGTGCTACGCAGTGACATCCAACACGAAGAGCTGATGTCTCGCATTGTTTTGTTTTAATTCATTTTGGGACATAGACATCTCTGACTGACCATCCCTAGTTGCCTTTTGGAGGCAGTTGAGAATCAACCATATTGCTGTGGCTCTGGAGTCACATGTAGGCCAGACTGGGTAAGATTTCCTTCCCGAAAGGACATCAATGAACCGGACAGGTTTTTCTGACAATTGACAATGGTTTCACGGTCATCAGTAGATTCTTAATTCCAGATATTATTTATTGAATTCAAATTCCACCGTCTGTCATGGCGGGATTTGAACTTGGGTCCCCAGAAGGTTAGCTGAGTTTCTGGATAAATAATCTAGTGATAATACCACTCGGCCATTGCCTCCTTGTAAACATTCCTTCTGCAACAGTGACTTGGTCACTGCAGGTTTTTAGACTTGAGAAGTTAAGCATAGTTAGGTCTTCAGGTCAATGGTTAGATGGGAGTGTAAGGATTGATAGAATGATTGGTGAACATTTTTCACTCACAATACTTTCCAAACTCGGATATAGAGACATGGAGCCTGGAGATAGCTGAATATTTTCTGCCCCCCTCCAATGGTTAACTTTGTTCCACTTGAACTGACAAAAGCTACTAATAGACACAGAATGAGAAGAACAATTTGCTCAAATAAATTGCTATTAAAGACCCCATGATCTTTTAAAACATGGTCGTCAAAACATTTGTGTCACATGATCATTGAACCGTTTGATGATTGGCTAGAAGCTGACGGTTCTGGGTAAACGTTGAGGTGACTGGTGCTTGTATCACTTCCTGTTAAAGTTCAACTGAAATTATCCAGTTTCCCAGACTTTCCAAATGAACATGATGTTTCAAATCATGCCTGCACTCAGGGACTGTATGTGCTACAGTAGTCAATAAAATGCCATGCTGTTGTTTCAGAAACAGGAGCTTTGTGGTAATTTTGGCAGTTGTCACACAGCGAGCACTGGGGGAGAAATGCCATTGGGATGTGTTGGTAGGCAGATGGGACAGCTGGTGGCTGTTCCATTACGGCATCTGGAAGGAGTGTTTGTGGAGAGGGGGAGAGAATGGCATGGCGCATTAAAGGTATAGAACCTTAGAATCCCTACAGTTCAGAGGGACAACGTTCAGCCCATCAAGTCTACACTGACCCTCCAAAAGAGCATTTTACTCCCCCTCAGTGTTTATACTCAACAAAAACCACCTCCAAACGATTATTGTCAAAAGTGATCAGCAGCATCTTTATTCCAGCTTTCTTTTAATTGCAATTATTTTATTCACCTCAACTACATAGAACATTACAGCGCAGTACAGGCCCTTCGGCCCTTGATGTTGTGCTGACCAGTGGGACCAATCTAATGACCCTCTAACCTAAACTATTCCAATATTATCCATATCCACTGACTATTTGAACGTCCTTAAAGTTGGCGAGTCCACAACTGCTGCAGACAGGGCATTCCACGCCCTTACTACCCTCTGAGTAAAGAATCTACCTCTGACATCCGTCCTATAATTACCACCCCTTCATTTAAAGCTATGTCCGCTCGTGTTAGCCATCACCATCTGAGGAAAAAGGCTCTCACTGTCCACCCTATCCAATCCTCTGATCATCTTGTATGCCTCAATTAGGTCACCTCGTAACCTCCTTCTCTCTAATGAAAATAACCTCAAGTCCCTCAGCCTTTCCTCATAAGACCTTCCCACCATACCAGGCAACATCCTGGTAAACCTCCTCTGCACCCTTTCCAATGCCTCCACATCTTTCTTATAATGCGGCGACCAGAACTGTACACAATACTCCAAGTGCAGCCGCACCAGAGTTTTGTAAAGTTGTAATATGACCTCACGGCTCCGAAATTCAATCTCTCTACCAATAAAAGCTGACACACCGTACGCCTTCTTAACAACCTTATCAACCTGGGTGCCAACTTTCAGGGAGCTATGCACATGTACCCTGAGATCTCTCTGCTTGTCCACACTACTAAGAGTCCTTCCATTAGCCCTATATTCAGTACTCCTGTTATTCTTACTGAAGTGAATCACCTCACACTTTTAACTACTTCCTGTGGCTTTCTGGGTAAGGACATTTCTCCTGAACGGTGATGAAATGAGATCTGAGTGTGACCTCCCCACTGTGCAAACACTGAGTTGAATTTTCCACGTCACAGCAGGGTGGGGTGGGGAGATGGGCAGGTCCGGAAAATGCAGAAGGCCTTTCAGAGATCCATCACTTTTTGGTGGCCTGGAAGATGCAGACAGCAGGAAGGATCCGGAAACTCCGGCCTCTCCACAGTGGCCTTTCATATTTTTAAGAACACCACCTGGGCCCCTCCCTTGGCATCCCCATTCCAAAGGGAAGATTAGAGAAGACCGGAGTTAATACTAATGGCTACAGAGGAGGCTGCTCACACTCACTATTATCTCAGTGACTGAATCAAACACCGAAAGGTGGTTTACTCAGTTGGTACCATCTTTGAGCCAGAGATTCAAACCCCACTCCAATGACTTAAGCACAAAGTAAAAAGTCTGACAACACCAGGTTTTAGTCCAACCTATTTATTTGATAATATACTCACAAGCTTTCGGGGGACACCCTCTTCGTCAGGTGAATGGAGAGTTCTGGCCTCAGACAGAGCATATAAAGCACAGACAGTTCAGAGATTAGAAACTGTCTGTGCTTTATATGCTCTGTCTGAGGCCAGAACTCTCCATTCACCTGACGAAGAGGGTGTCCCCCGAAAGCTTGTGAGTCTATTATCAAATAAATAGGTTGGACTAAAACCTGGTGTTGTCAGACTTTTTACTGTGTTTACGCCAGTCCAACGCCGGCATACCCACATCTTAAGCACAAAGTCCAGGCTGGCATTGCTGTGCAGCACTGAGCGAGTATCTATAATCACTTAATGCCTATCTCAGCTCTCGGTGAGGATAGGTCTGGCAGTGCCAGTCCAAGTCACCGTGGCAGTGCGCTTTTGTCACCTTCAAAGCTACCACAGGAGACACCTACAACCTCACTCAGTAAGAACATACAGATATAGAACATAGAACACTACAGCACAAACAGGCCCTTCGGCCCACAAGTTGCGCCGATCACATCAACACCTATCTATAACCCCCAATCCCATAAAACCCCATATACTCATCCAGAAGTCTTTTAAAAGACCCCAGCGAGTTCGCCTCCACCACCACTGACGGCAGCCGATTCCATTCACTCACCACCCTCTGAGTGAAAAACTTACCCCTAACATCACTTCTGTACTTTCCTCCCCGCACCTTAAATCTGTGTCCTCTCGTAGCGACCATTTCAACCCGGGGAAATAGCCTCTGAGAATCCACCCTATCTATTCCTCTCAACATTTTATAAACCTCTATCAGGTCGCCTCTCAACCTACGTCTCTCCAGGGAAAAGCGACCCAGTTCCCTCAACCTAACTTTATAAGGCATGCCTCCCAGTCCAGGCAACATCCTTGTAAATCTCCTCTGTACCCTTTCAATAGCTTCTACGTCTTTCCTATAGTGAGGCGACCAGAACTGCGCACAGTACTCCAAATGAGGCCTGACAAGGGTCTTATAAAGTTGCAGCATTACCTCCCGACTCCTAAACTCAATCCCTCCATTTATGAAGGCCAGTACACCATACGCCTTCTTGACCACCTATTCCACCTGCGAGGCCGATTTAAGAGTCCTGTGGACCCGGACCCCAAGATCCTTCTGCTCCTCAACACTACCAAGACTCCTGCCCTTGATAGTGTACTCGTTCATCCCGTTGGTTCTGCCAAAATGGACGACTACACATTTATCCGCGTTGAAGTCCATCTGCCACTTCTCCGCCCAGTCCTGCATCCTATTTATGTCCTGCTGCAACTTTTGCCATCCTTCCAGACCATCCACAACACCACTGACCTTCGTGTCATCAGCGAACTTACTTACCCATCCCTCCACTTCCTCATCCAGGTCATTTATGAAAATGACAAACAGCAAGGGTCCTAGAACAGATCCCTGGGGCACTCCACTGGTGACTGACCTCCATTCAGAAAAAGACCCATCCACAACCACTCTCTGCCTTCTGCAGGCAAGCCAGTTCTTGATCCACAAGGCCAAAGGCCCTCGGATCCCATGCCCTCTCACCTTCTCAAGAAGTCTTGCATGGGGGACCTTATCAATGTGGTGTGAAAGAAGCTCTGTGGTTGAGGTGCTACTTGATTCAATGGCCACAAAAGGTCAGGAGTCCTCAAGTGGCCTCACGTCTCCTGAGCGCAAGTCTTTCCTTGTCACCGGAGAAGAAAGATATGCGGAGAAATGAAGGTTGTTCTCCTTGAGCAAAGAGAAGTTTAATAAGAACAACATTGCAATGAAGGGGAAGCTGAGGGATTAGGGAGAAACGGTTTTCATTGGCTAGAAGGTCAGCAACCAGTGGGGGGAGACTTTCAGAGAACTGAGGAAATGAGAATGTTTTTTATTCAGACAGTTATGGTTGAAATGGCAGTGGGAGCAGTTTTATGAGAAACCTTCAAAAAGGGCATTTGATAACTTGTTATAATAAAGGAGAGATTTACAAAGCTATTGGGAAAGAGCATCTGAGTGGCACTGATTGGTTAGTTGTTCTGTATTCCAGCGAATACATCCTAACCTAGACTTTGAATAGTGTGGAGGAGCAGAGGGATCTAGGTGTATGTGTACATAGATCCCTGAAAGTTGGGAATCAAGTAGATAAGGTTGTTAAGAAGGCATACAGTGGCTTGGCGTTTATTGGTAGGGGGATTGAATTTAGGAGTCGTAGCGTTATGTTGCAACTGTACACAACTCTGGTGAGGCCGCACTTGGAGTATTGTGTGCAGTTCTGGTCCCCACATTACAGGAAGGATGTGGAGGCTTTGGAGAGGGTGCAGAGGAGGTTTACCAGGATGTTGCCTGGTATGGAGGGGAGATCCTATGAGGAGAGGCTGAGGGATTTGGGGTTGTTTTCGCTGGAAAGAAGGCGGCTAAGAGGGGATCTTATTGAAACATATAAGATGATTAGAGGTTTAGATAGGGTGGATAGTGATAGCCTTTTTCCTCTGATGGAAAAATCTAGCACGAGGGGGCATGGCTTTAAACTAAGGGGGGGTAGTTATAGGACGGATGTCAGGGGTAGGTTCTTTACCCAGAGGGTGGTGAGGGATTGGAATGCCCTGCCTGCTGCAGTTGTAAATGCGCCTAGTTTGGGGGCATTTAAGAGGTCTGTGGATAGGTTTATGGATGGAAAGGGATTGGTTTAGGTTAGTGGGTCATTGTTGTTGTTTTTTTTTAACTGGTCGGCGCAACATCGTGGGCCGAAGGGCCTGTTCTGCACTGTTATGTTCTATGTTCTATGTAACCAATTTAATCTCTCCTCATTTGTCAGTCCTGCCATCCCAGGAATCAGTCTGGTAAACCTTCTCTGCACTCCCTCCCGAGCAAGAACATCCTTTCTCCAATAAGAAGACCAAAACTGCACAAAATATTCCAGGCGTGGCCTCATGTCACTGTGGCGTCTGCACGTTCTCCTCGTGTCTGCCTGAATTTCCTCCGGATGTTCCGGTTTCCTCCCACAGTCCGAGAGACGTGCTGGTTAGATACATTGGCCGTGCTAAGTTCTCTCTCAGTGTACCCGAACAGGTGCCAGAGTGAGGTGACTAGGGGATTTTCTCAGTAACCCCATTGCAATGTTAATGTAAACCTACTTGTGGCACTAATAAATAAATTTAAAATTTAAACTTAACTTAAACCTAAACCTAAACCAAAGCCCTTGTATAATTGCAGCAAGATATCCCTGCTCCTGTACTCCAATCCTCTCTGTATTAAGGCCAAAATACCATTTGCCTTTTTTTACTGCCTGCTGCACCTGCTTGCTTACCTTCAGTGACTGGTGTGTGAGGGCACTCAGGTCTGGTTGCACATTCCCCTCTCTTAATATATGGCCATTCAGATAGTAATCTTCCTTCTCACTTTTGCTACCAACCTCGCTCTTATACACATTATACTGCATCTGCATTGATTTGCCCATTTACTCAGCTTGTTCAGATCACACTGAAGCATTCCTGCATCCTTCTCACAGCTCTCCCTCCCATCCAGCTTTGTGACATCTGCAAATTTGGAGATGGTACATTTAGTTCCCTCATATAAATCATTAATACATATTGTGAATGGCTGAAGTCCCAGCACTGATCCCTGCAGTGCCTCACTCGTCACTGCCTGCCATTTGGAAAAAGACTCATTTGTACTCTTTGTTTCCTGTCTGCTAACCAGTCTTGTAGCTATCATATAGCCACCCCTGTCCTACCACCTTCACTGGTTTGTGCGCATTTACCCGAGGAATGACTTGGCCTCTTTCCATTTGGACCCTCGGTTTTATATTGTCTCTCCGTCTTCTGCCTATTATTTACACTTCCTCCTTAAAAGCAGCGAATATGCCATTGTGTGGATGGCTGAGATATTTGTGTACTGACACCATACTCAGAAAGGGATGCAGTCCGGAAGGAAGAATGGGATTGTAGTGGATCTAAAACAAGCTAAAATATGATACAGCATGGTCAGGGAACAGCATCTGGAGCACTCTGCCTGTGGGCTGGACAAGTGTGACATGATGCAAATGATTCAGTGCTGACAGCTGTAGCCATTCATATTGTCTTAAAAAAGGAAGGAGCATGACACAGTCCGGTGAGATTTCCACATCAGCTCTATCCCGGGTGTTGTTTTATACTCACGGTGATATTCCTCACTGCTGCTGCAGAGCTGGTGGAGCCAGTAACTCAGCACTGCTCCTTTCACGAGAGATGTGCAGTTTTCTAATCGAGTCAGTGAGAAACTCGATGGTTCAAGTCACGGGAATGAAAACGGGAGGAGGAGTTTGGGGCAGATGTTGTTAAAAATGTGCCTGACCTGAACGGGCTGTGAAGTGCAAGGACTCGTGCGCATCAGGGGGCATTTCCTGTGGGGAGGAGGGAAGCTGTGGCAAGGTGCGCGATGGTGGCTGTTCCCCAGCCTGTCAGGAGGGACACTTGCTGAGGAGATGTGTCACCCCCAAGCTGTGATACAGAAGCCCCGCTCAGCGCACTCCGCTTTACTGTCTACGCACATCAAGAAACCATACAGCAAAGTGTTAGAGATACAGTGGGCCCCGAGAAGGGCAAAGAAGCAGTTTCAGATGAGATTCAGAAAGAGATCAAATACAATTACTGTACACAGTGAATGGGGAAATCAGATAGAAGTAGTGTACACAGTGAATCGAAAGATCAGATTGAATTACATCACATAAAGTGAATGGAGATGTCAGATAGAATTTGAGTACACTGGGGAGATCAGATGGAATACTGTACACAGTGAATGGAGAGATCAAATAGAATTACTGTACGCAGTGGATGGAGAGATCAGAATTACTGTACACAGTGAAAGGAGCAATCAGGTAGAATTCCTGTCCAGCGTGAATGGGGAGATCAAATAGAATTCACTGAATTGGGAGATCGCACTATTCACTGAATTGGGAGATTGGATTGAATTACTGTTCACACTGAATGGAGAGATCAGATGAAATTACTGTACACACAGTGAAGGGAGAGATCGGATAGAATTAGTGTACACAGTGAATGGAGAGGTCAGATAGAATTATTGCACATGCTGAATGGGGAGATCACATAGAATTACAGTACACAGAGTGAAAGGGGAGGTAAGATAGAATTATTGTACGGAGTGAATGGAGCGATCGGAATTACTGTACACGGTGAATGAAGAAATCCAATAGAATTCCTGTACACAATGAATGGAGAGATCAGATAAAATTACTGTACCCAGTGAATGGAGAGTTTGGATTGAATTACAGCACACAGAGACAGAATTACTTTACACAGAATGGAGAGATCAGATCAAATTACAGTACAGAGTGAGGGGAGACATGGGTAGAATTAGTGTACACTGTGAATAGAGAGGTTAGTTAGAATTGCTACACACATAATGAATGGAGAGATAGGATAGAATTAGTGTACACTGTGAATTGAGAGATTGGGATCAAAGGTTATGAGAAAAAAAAACTGAATTAGGCTATTGAGTTGGATGCTCAGCCATTATCGTAATGAATGGTGGAGCAGGCCTGAAGGGGCCTCTCCAGGCCTCTTCCTGTGCCTATCATCTGTGTTTGTATCTCTCCGTTCACTGTGTGTACACTGTGAGAAATCAAATGGAATTACTGTACACACAGTGAATGGAGAGATCAAATGGGATTACTGTACATAGTGAATGGGGAGATCAGAGAGAATTAGTGTACAGAGAGTAAATGGAGAAATCATAGAATTACTGCGTGAATTTGGAGATCACATAAAATTACTATACACAGTGAATGGAGAGATCAGATGGAATTACTGTACACAATGTAGCCAAAGATCAGATGAAATTACTGTGTACAGTGATTGGAGAGATTGGATAGAATTACTGCCCATACAGTGAATGGCAAGATCAGGTAGAATTACTCTACATTGTGACTGGAGAGATCAGGCGTAATTGTTGTACACAGTGGTGAGATCTCTTAGAATTACTCTACATTGTGACTGGAGAGATCAGGCGTAATTGTTGTACACAGTGGTGAGATCTCTTAGAATTACTGTACACAAAGTGAATGCAGAGATCAAATACAATTACTGTACACATTGTGAATGGACAGATCAGACAACATTATTGTGCACACAGTGAATGGATAGATCAAATAGAGTTACTGTACACAGTAAATGGGGAGATCAGAGAATTACTGTACACACAGTGAATGGCGAAATCAGACAAGTTGTGTACATAGTGAATCGAAAGATCTGATAGAATTATATTACACATAGTGAATGGAGAAATTGGATAGTATTACTGTACACAGTGATTGCAGAGATCAAATATAATTAGTGTACACAGTGAATGGAGAGATCAGACAGAATTACTGTACACAGTGAATTGGGAGATCAGTTAAAGTTACAGTACCCAGTGAATTGAGATTGGATTGAATTACAGTACACATAAATGAAGAGACAAATTACTGTACACAGTGAATGGAGAGATCAGTTCAAATTACTGTACACTCTGGGGAGATCACATAGAATTACTGTACACACAGTAAAAGGAGAGATCAGAGAATTACTGTACACAGTGAATGGAGAGATTGGATTGAATTACTGTAAGCACAGTGGATGGAGAGATCAAATAAAATTACTGTACCAGTGAATGGGGAGATCAGATAGAATTATTGTACACACAGTGAATAGAGAGCACAAAGAAAATTACAGCACAGGAACAGGCCCTCCAAACCCACACCAACCATGCTACCTGGCTGAACTAAAACCTCTACCCTTCTGGGGACCATATCCCTCTATTCCCATATTAATCATATATTTGTCAAGATGCCCCTTAAAAGTCACTATTTTATCTGCTTCCACTATCTCCATTGGCAACAGTTCCAGGCACCCACCATCTGTCTCGAAGATCTCCTTTAAACCTTGCCCCTTGCATCTTAAACCTGTGCCCCCTAGTAATTGACTCTTCTATCCTGGGAAAAAGCTTCTGACTATCCACTTTATCTATGCCTCTCGTAATCTTGTAGACTTCTATCAGGTCGCCCTTCAACCTCTGTCATTCCAATGAGAACAAACCAAGTTTCTCCAACCTCTCTTCAAAGCTAATGCCCTCCATACCTGGCAACATCCTGGTAAATCTTTTCTGTGCCCTCTCCAAAGCCTCCACACCCTTCTGGTAAGTATGGCGACCAGAATTGAACGCGATATTCCGAATGCAGCCTAACTAAGGTTCTATAAAGCTGCAACATGACTTGCCAATTTTTAAACGCAATGCCCCAGCTGATGAAAGCAAGCATGCCATATGCCTTCTTGACTACCTTCTCCACTTACATTGCCACTTGCAGTGACCTGTGTACCCCTACACCCAGGTCCCTTTGCCTATCAATACTCTTAAAGGTTCTGCCATGTACTGTACATTTCCTATCTGTATTAGACTTTTCAAAATGCATTACCTCTCATTTGTCCGGATTAAACTCCATCTGCCATCTCTCCACCCAAGCCTCCAACTGATCTATATCCTGCTGTATCCTCTGATTGTTCTCATTGCTATCTGCAAATCCACCAACCAAGTCCGCAAACTTACTAGTCAAACCAGTTACATTTTCCTCCAAATCATTTTTATATACTACAAACAGCGAAGGTCTCAGCACTGATTCCTGAGGAATGTCACTTGTCACAGCCCTCCATTCACAAACGCTTCCACTGCTACCCCTCTGTCTTCTTTGACCGAGCCAGTTTTGTAACCACTTTGCTAGCTCAGCTCTGATCCCATGAGACTTCACCTGCACCATGAGGGACCTTGTCAAAGGCCTTACTGAAGTCCATGTAGACAACATTCACTGCTCTGCCCTCATCAATCATCTTTGTCAATTCCTTGAAAAACTTGATCAAGTTCGTGAGACACAACCTTCCCTTCACAAAACCATGTTGCCTCTCACTAATACATCCACTTATTTCCAAATGAGAATAAATCCTGTCCTGAAGAATCCTCTCCAATAATTTCCCTACCACTGATGTAAGGCTCACTGCCCTGTAATTACCAGGATTATTCTTGCTACCCTCCTTAAACAAAGGAACAACATTGGCTATTCTCCAATCCTCTGGGACCTCCTCTGTGTAATCCAGTGTCCTCCACTGAAATCCCACTTACCTGATGAAGGGGCAGCACTCTGAAAGCGAGTGGCTTGTGCTACCAAATAAACCTGTTGGACTTTAACCTGATGTTGTGAGACTTCTTATTGTGTGTACCTCCCCTGTAACCAGTGAGGATACAAAGATTTCTCTCAAGACCCCAGCAATTTCCTCCCTTGCCGCTTGAGTATTCTGGGGTATATCCCATCAGGCCATGGGGACTTGTCTACCTTAACGTTTTTCAAGAACTCCAATACCACCTTTTTGATCCGAACATGACTCAAACCATCTACACACTCTGTGCCAGAGTCATCATCCACCAAGCCTTTCTCTTTGGCGAATACTGACGCAAAGTACTCATTTAATACTTCACCCACTTCATCTGACTCCACGCAGAGATTCTCTCCCCGAGAGATCAGATAGAATTACTGTACACACAGTGAATGGCAAGATCAGATAGAATTACTGTACATTGTGACTGGAGAGACCAGATGTAATTGCTGCACACAGTAAATGGAGAGATCTCTTAGAATTATTGCACACAGAGCGAATGGAGAGATCAGATTGAATCAATGTACACAGAGTGAATGGAGAGATCAGACAGAATTACTGTATACAGTGAATGGGGAGATCAGACAGAATTACTGTATACAGTGAATGGAGAGATCAGACAGAATTACTGTATACAGTGAATGGGGAGATCAGGTAGAATTACTGTACACAGTGAATGGAAGGATCAGATAGAGTTACTGTACACTGAATTGGGAGATTGGATAGAATTACTGTACACAGTAAATGGATCAGATAGAATTACTGTTCTCTGAATTGAGAGAGCGGATAGAATTACTGCACACAGTAAATGGAGAGATCCAACAGAATTACTGTTCTCTGAATGGGTAGGTCAGATAGAATTAGTGTACACATAGGAAATGGAGAGATCAGGTAGAATTACTGTACACTGGGAATGGAGAGATCAGATTGATTTACTGTACACAGTGAATGGAGAGATCGGACAGAATATTATATACAGTGAATGGGGAGATCAGATGGAATTGCTTTATACACAGTGGATGGGAGATCAGATAGAATTATTGTACAGATGACATAGAGATGAGATTGAATACGTGTACACAGTTAATAGAGAGATCAGGTGGAATTACTATAAACAGTGAATGGAAAGATCGCATAGAATTACCGTACACACAGTGAATTGAGAGATTGGGAAGATATTCCCAATGGTGGCAGATATCAGAACCAGGAGTCACAGTCTGAATTTTCAGGGTAGACCATTTGCGACAGAGGTGAGGAGACATTTGTTCCCCCAAAGACTGGTGAACCTGTGGAATTCATTACCACAGGATGTTATTGATGCCAAAACATTGAATGTATTGAAGAGGCGGCTGGAGAGAGCACTTGGTGCAAATGGGATCAAAGATAATGGGGGAAAAGCAGGATTAGGCTACTGAGTTGGAGGGTCAGCCATGATCGTAATGAATGGCGAAGCAGGCTTGAAGAGGCAAATTGCCTCCACATACTCCTACCTTCTGTTCCTATCAGATAGAATTCCTGTACACACAATGAGTGGAGAGAGCAGCAAGATTTACTGTACACAGTGAATGGAGAGATCAGATAGAATTACTATACATAGTGACTGGAGAGATCTGACATAATTGCTGTACACAGTGACTGGAGAGATCTCTTAGAATTACTGTACACAGTGAATGGAGAGATCAGACATAATTACTGTACACAGTGAATGGAGAGATCAGATTGAATCAATGTGCACAAAGAGAATGCAGAGGTCAAATAGAATTATTGTACACAGTAAATGGAGAAATGAGACAGAAATAGTGTACACAATGAATGGAAAAATCAGATTGAAATATATTACACACAGTGACTGGAGAGATCAGATAAAATTACAATACACACAGTGAATCGAGACATCAGATAGAAATACTGTCCACATGAATGGTGAGATCAGATACAAATATGTACACAGTGACTGGAGGGATCTGATACAATTACTGTACACAGTGAATGGGGAGATCAGATAAAATTACTGTGTACACAGTGAATTGAGAGATTGGAATCAAAGATTATGGGGAGAAGCGGATTAGGCTTTTGAGTTGGATGATCAGCCATGATTGTAATGAATGGCGGACCAGGCCTGAAGGGCCAAATAGCCTCCTCCTGGTCCTATCATCTGTGTTTCTATTAGATAGAATTCCTGTACATACAGTGAATGCAGACATCAGATTGAATTACTGCACTGATGAATGGAGAGATCGGATAGAACACACAGTAAACGGAGAGATCTGGTGGACTTAATGCAGTCACAGTGAATGAGAAATCAGATAGAATTATTGTACACAAGTGACTGTCTACAGTTAATAGAAAAATCAGATGGAATCACTGTAAAAAGTGAATGGAGATCGGATAGAATTACTGCACTGAATGGAGAGACAGATGGAATTACCGTACACAGAACGGAAACATCAGATAGAATTACTGGACCCAGTGAATAGAGAGATCAGATTGAGTTACTGTACACAGTGAATAGAGGGACAGAGGGAATTACTGAACACAGTGAAGGAAGAGATCAAATGAATTTACTGTATATCGGATTGAGAGTTTGGGATCAAAGGTTATGGGGAGAAGTAGGATTAGACTATTGAGTTGGATGATCAGCCATTATCACAATGAATGGCGGACCGGGCTCGAAGGGGCAAATAGCCTCCTGCTGCTCCAATCTTCTGTGTTTCTATCAGATAGAATTCCTGTACACACAGTGAATGGAGAGATCAGAAAGATTTACTGTACACACAAAGGATGGAGAGATCAAATAGACTTACTATAAACACAGTGAATGGAGAGATCGAATAGAATTACTATACTTCACTCAAAGGGTGGTGAATCTCTGGAATTCTCTGCCCGTTGAAGTGGTGGAGGCTGCCTCGCTAAATATTTTTAAGATGCAGGTTGATAGGTTTTTAATAGGCAAGGGGATTACGGGTTATGGAGAGAGGGCAGGAATGTGGAACTGAGCCACGACAGATCAGCCATGATCTTATTGAATGGCGGGGCAGGCTCGAGGGGCTAGATGGCCTACTCCTGCTCCTATTTCTTATGTTCTTATAAACACAGTGAATGGAGAGATTATAAATAGGATTACTGTACACAATGGGCGGCTGCAGCACAGTGGTTGGGCGGCATGGTGACATAGGCACTGCTGCCTCACAACTCCAGGGACCTGGGTTCAATTCCTGGCATGGGTCGCTGTCTGTGTGGAGTTTGCACATTCCCCCCGTGTCTGCATGGGTTTCCTCCGGGTACTCCGGTTTCCTCCCACAGTCCAAAGATGTGTGGGTTAGGTTGATTGGCCGTGCTAAATTGCCCGCAGTGTCCTGGGATGTGTATGTCAGACGGATTAGCAGGGTAAATGTGTGGGGTTGTGGGGATAGGGCCTGGGGTGGGATTGTTGTCGATGCAAACTTGATGGGCTGAATGGGCCTCCTTCTGCACTGTATAGTTTCTAAGATTTTATGACAGTGAATGGGGGGATCAGGTGGAATTTCTGCACACAGTGAACTGAGCAATCGAATCGAATAGAATAGCACACTGGGAATGGGGAGATCGGATGGAATTACGGTACACACTGGGAATGGGGAGATCAGATAGAATTACTGTGCACACTGGGAATGGGGAGATCAGATAGAATTACTGTGCACACCGGGAATGGGGAGATCGGATAGAATTAGTGTACGCACTGGGAATGGGGAGATCAGATAGAATTACTGTACACACTAGGAATGGGGAGATCGGATAGAATTTCTGTACACTGAATGAAGAGATCAAATTACTGTACACAGTGAATGGAGAGATCTGTTAGAATTTCTGTACTACTGTACACACAGTGAATGGTGAGATCGGATAGAATTATTGTACACACCGGGAATGGAGAGATTGGATAGAATTAGTGTACACACAGTGAATGGAGAGATCAAATAGTATTTCTGTACACAGTGATTGGAGATATCAGATAGAATTACTGTACACTGGAGTGATCGGGTAGAATTACTGCACACAGTGAATGGAAAGATTGAATAGAATTACTGTACACATAGTGAATTGAGATATTCCCAATGGTGGGGCAGTCCAGAACCAGGGGTCACAGTCTGAGTTTTCAGGGTACGTTTGGGACGGAGGTGAGGAGAGATTTGTTCGCCCAGAGAGTGGTGAGCCTGTGGAACTCATTACTATAAGTAGTAGTTGCTGCCAAAACATCAAATGTAATCAAGAGGCGGCTGGATATAGCACTTAGGGTGAATGGGGTCAAAGGTTATTGGGAAAAGGCAGAATTAGGCTATTGAGTTGGATGGTCAGCCATGGTCATAATGAATGGCGGAGCAGAATCGAAGGGCCAAATGGCCTCCTCCTGCTTCTATCTTCTTTTTGATTTCATTTCATTTATTATTCTCACATGTATTAACATATAGTGAAAAGTATTGTTTCCTGCGCACTATACAGACAAAGCATACCTTTCTTAGAGAAGGAAACGAGAGAGTGCAGAATGTAGTGTTAGGGTCTAGCAAAAGATCAACTTAATAAACTAAGTCCATTGAAAAGTCTGACAACAGCAGGGAAGAAGCTGTTCTTGACTCGGTTGGTACATGACTTCAGACTTTTGTATCTTTTTCCCAACGGAGGAAGGTGGAAGAGAGAATGTCTGGAGTGCGTGGGGTCCGTAATTACACTGGCTGCTTTGCTGAGGCAGCGGGAGGTTTAATCAGAGTCAATGGATGGGAGGCCGGTTTGTATGGTGGATTGGGCTACATTTTGTGAGCTACAAAAACCTTTTGTGGTCTTGGGCAGAGCAGGAGCCATACTAAGCTGTGATACAACCAGGAAGAATCCTCTCTATGGTACATCTGTAAAAGTTGGTGAGAGTCGTAGCTGACATGTGAAATTTCCTTTGTCTTCCGAGAAAGTAGAGGCATTGGTGGGCTTTCTTAACTATAGTGTCGGCATGGGGGGTTCAGGAGAGGTTGTTGATGATCTGGACACCTAAAAACTTGAAGCTCTCGACCCTTTCTACTTCGTCCCCATTGATGTAAACAAGGGCATGTTCTCCTTTACACTTCCTGAAGTTGATGACAATCTCCTTCGTTTTGTTGACATTCAGGGAGAGATTATTGTTGCCGCACCAGTTCACCAGATTCTCTATCTCATTCCTGTACTCTGTCTCATCACTGTTTGAGATCCAACCTACTACGATGGTGTCGTCAGCAAACTTGAAAATTGAATTGGAGAGGAATTTGGCCACACAGTCATAGGTGTATAAGGAATATAGTAGCACGCTGAGGACACAACCTTGTAGGGCACCGGTGCTGAGAATGATTGTGGAGGAGGTGTTGTTGCCTGTCCTTACTGATTGTGGCCTGTGAGTTAGGAAGTTCAGGATCCAGTCGCAGAGGGAGGTGCCAAGCCCAGGCCATGGAGTTTGTGTTTCTATGTTGGAATTCCTGTTCACACTGAATGGAGAGATCAGAAAGACTTACTGTACACAGTGATTGGAGAGATCAGAAAGATTTACTGTACGCAGTGAATGGAGAGATCAGAAAGATTTACTGTACGCAGTGAATGGAGAGATCAGAAAGATTTACTGTACGCAGTGATTGGAGAGATCAGAAAGATTTACTGTATGCAGTGAATGGAGAGATCAGAAAGATTTACTGTACATACTGAATAGAGAGATCAGATAGCATTACCGTACACGGTGAACGGAGAGATCAAATACAATTTCGATACACACAGTGAATAGAGAGATCGGATAGAATTACTGTACACAGGTAATGGAGAGGTCAGAGAATTATTACGCACAGTGAACGGACAGAATCAGGGGATCGGAACATTAGGTCAGCAAGCGTAGAGACTGGGGATGAGCATGGGGCCAAGACAAGGCTACCTAAGAGGAAAAGCAATCTGGGGGAGGGTGAACTCAGTGGGCCTGGAGGTCTTAAGTGCATCTGCTTCAATGCAAGGAGCGTAACAGGCAAGATGAACTTAAAACCTTAATGCATGCGCGAACTTGGATGTGGTTGCAATGACAGAGACTTGGTTAAAAGGAGGACAGGACTGGCAGCTGAATATTCCAGGGTAGAAATGTTTTGGGTGAGACAGAGGAGGGGCTAGAAGAGGTGGAGGAGTAGCTGGTTCGGGAGCAGATTACAGCAGTACAGAGGGCAGACAATTTGGAAGGATCATTTTACAAGACACTGTGGATAGAGCTCAGAAACAGGAAGGATCATGTAACGAGACAATGTGGGTAGGGTGCAGTCACTACGCTGGGGGTATACTACAGGCCTCCCAACAGCCCATGGGAAGTTGAGGAATGGATATGTAAAGAGATTTTAGACAGGTGTAGAAAAAAATAGGGATGTTGTAGTGGGAGACTTTAATTTCCCTCATATAGACTGGAAATCCCTTAGGGTTGGGGGTCCAGACAGGAAAGAATTTGTAAAATGTGTCCAGGAAGGTTCTTTGGAACAATATGTTGATAGACCAACTAGAGAGGGGGCTATACTGGACCCAGTACTGGGGAATGAGCCCAGTCAGGTCATCAAAGTTTCAGTGGGGGAACATGTGGCAAACAGTGACCACAATTCTGTAAACTTTCGAATAATCATGGAAGAGGATGAGTGTTGTCCTATGGGTAAGGTGCTGAATTGGGGGAAGGCTAACTACAGCTGGATTAGGCAGGATTTGGTGGCTGTTGATTGGGAGAGGCTGTTTGAGGGTAAATCCACATCTGGCATGTGGGAGTCTTTTAAGGAACAGTTGATAGTAGTGTTGGACAGGCATGTGCCTGTGAAAAGGAAGGACAGGAAAGGTAGGATTCGAGAGACGTGGATAACCGGGGAAATTGTGGGTCTAATCAAAAAGAAAAAAGAGGCATACATAAGGTCCAGGCAGCTAAAAACAGATGAAGCGACGGAGGAATACAGAGAAAGTAGAAAAGAACTCGAGCAGAGAGTTAGAAGGGAAAAAGAGGTCATGAAATGTTCTTGGCAGTCAGGACTAAAGAGAATCCCAAAGCATTTTATACATACGTTTGGAACAAGAGGGTTGGCAAAGAGTTGGACCTCTCAAGAACAAAGGAGGGGAATTATGCTTAGAACCCAAGGAAGTAGGTGAGATCCTAAATGAATACTCTGTATTAGTATTTACAAAGGAGAGGGGCACATTGATTGGTAGTGTCTCAGAGGGATGTGTAGACCCGTTAGAACAAATCACAATTACAAGGGAGGAAGTGTTAGGTGTTTTAGGAAGCATTAAGGTCAACAAACTCCCAGGGCCAGATGGCATCTGTCTTAGATTACTGAGAGAGACAAGAGATGAAATTGCTGGGCCTCTAACAGAAATCTTTGTTTCTTCATTGGACACAGGTGAGATCCCAAAGGATTGGAGGATAGCAAATGTGGTCCCATTATTTAAGAAGAATAGCAAGGATAACCCGGGTAATTATAGGCCAGTGAGCTTGATGCCCATGGTAGGGAAATTGTTGGAGAAGATTCTTAGAGAGAGGATCGATACACATTTAGAACTGAATAGTCTCGTTAGCAATAGACAACATGGTTTTGTACGAGGGAAGTCATGCCTCACAAATTTAGTTGAGTTTTTTGAGGAGGTGACAAAAATGATTGACAAGGGAAGGGCCGTGGATGTTGTCTACATGGATTTTAGTAAAGCAGTTGACGAGGTCCCTCGTGGCAGACTGGTGCAAAAGGTTAAATCTCACAGAATCAAAGGTGAACTAGCTAGATGGGTACAGAACTGGCTCGGCCATAGAAAATAGAGGGTAGCAGTGGAGGGGCCTTTTTCTGATTGGAGGTCTGTGACTAGTGGTGTTCACAGTAAAAAGTCTGACAACACCAGGTTTTTGTCCAACCTATTTATTTGATAATATACTCACAAGCTTTCGAGGGGACTGCCTCTTCGTCAGGTGAATGGAGAGTTCTGGCCTCAGACAGAGCATATAAAGCACAGACAGTTTAGAGATTACTGATTAGAATGCGAATCCTTACACCTAACCTGCTGTTCAAGACCTGAAGTGGCTGATAATGTGAGTGGAAGGAGCACTGATCACAGTTTAAAGAGATGTGTATTGTCTCCAGACAGTACAGTAAGTAAATACTCTTGCAACTCGGCCAACATTGTCTACCTGATACGTTGCAAGAAAGGATGTCCCGAAGCATGGTACATTGGGGAGACCATGCAGACGCTACGACAACGGATGAATGAACATCGCTCGACAGTCACCAGGCAAGACTGTTCCCTTCCTGTTGGCGAACACTTCAGTGGTCACGGGCATTCAGCCTCTGACCTTCGGGTAAGCATTCTCCAAGGCGGCCTTCACGACACACGACAGCGCAGAGTCGCTGAACAGAGACTGATAGCCAAGTTCCGCACACATGAGGATGGTCTCAACAGGGATCTTGGGTTCATGTCGCACTATCTGTAACCCCCGTGACTTGCCTGGGTTTGCAAAACCTCACTTACTGTACTGTCTGGAGACAATACACATCTCTTTTTAAACTGTGATCAGTGCTCCTTCCACTCACATTATCAGCCACTTCAGGTCTTGAACAGCAGGTTAGGTGTAAGGATTCGCATTTTAATCAGTAATCTCTAAACTGTCTGTGCTTTATATGCTCTGTCTGAGGCCAGAACTCTCCATTCACCTGACAAAGAGGCAGTCCCCTCGAAAGCTTGTGAGTATATTATCAAATAAATAGGTTGGACTAAAACCTGGTGTTGTCAGACTTTTTACTGTGTTTACGCCAGTCCAACGCCGGCATACCCACATCATGACTAGTGGTGTTCCACAGGGCTCTGTACTGGGACTTCTGCTGTTTATGATTATATATAAATGATTTGGAAGAAGATGTAGCTGATGTGATCAGTAAGTTTGCGGACAACACAAAGATTGCTGGACTTGCGGATAGTGATGAACATTGTCAGAGAATACAGCAGGATATAGATAGGCTGGAAAATTGGGCTGAAAAATGGCAGATGGAATTTAATCCAGATAAATGTGAAGTGATGCATTTTAGTATATCTAATGCAGGAGGGAGCTATACAATAAATGGCAGAACCATCAAGAGTATAGACGCACAGAGGGATCTGGGTGTGCAAGTCCACAAATCCTTAAAGATAGCAGCACAGGTGGAAAAGATGATGAAGAAGGCATATGGCACGCTTGCCTTTATTGGACGGGGATAGAGTATAAAAGTTGGCATATGTTGTTGCAGCTATATAGAACGTTGGTTAGGCCACATCTGGAATACTGCGTCCAGTTCTGGTTGCCACACTACAGAAGGACGTGGAGGCTTTGGAGAGAGTACAGAAAAGGTTGACCAGGGTGTTGCCTGGTATGGAGGGTATTAGCAATGAGGTGAGATTGAGTAAACTAGAGTTGTTCTCCCTGGAAAGACGGAGGATGTATTTTACACAGAGGGTGGTGGGGGCCTGAAATGAACTTCCAAGTAAGGCAGTTGAGGCAGACACACTAAGATCATTTAAGACTTACCTAGACAGCCACATGAACACACTGGGGATAGAGGGATACAAACGGATGGTCTAGTTAGGAACACATGGGCGGTGCAGGCTTGGAGGGCTGAAAGATCTGTTCCTGTGCTGTATTGTTCTTTGTTCTTTGAATTACTGAACACAGTGAATGGAGCGATCAGATAGAATTACTGCACACAGTGACTGGGGAGATCGGAGAATTCCTGTACATAGCGGGTAGGTCGTGCCTTACTAACCTTATTGAGTTTTTTGAGAAGGTGACCAAAGAGGTGGATGGGGGTAAGGCAGTTGACGTGGTATACATGGATTTTAGTAAGGCGTTCGATAAGGTTCACCATGGTAGGCTTCTGCAGAAAATGCAGATGTATGGGATTGTGGGTAATCTAGGAAGTTGGATCAGGAATTGGCTATCAGATAGAAGACAGAGGGTGGTGGTGGATGGTAAATATTCATCATGGAGTACAGTTACGAGTGGTGTGCCTCAGGGATCTGTTTTGGGGCCACTGTTGTTTGTAATTTTTATTAATGATCTGGATGAGGGTATAGTTGGGTGGATTAGTAAATTTGCTGATGACACCAAAATTGGAGGTGTGGTAGATTGTGAGGAAGGGTGTCATAGTCTGCAGGGAGACTTAGATAGGTTGCAGAGCTGGGCCGAGAAGTGGCGGATGGAATTTAATGCGGAGAAGTGTGAGGTAATTCACTTTGGTAGGAGCAACAGATGTGTCGAGTATAGGGCTAACGGGAGGACTTTGAATAGTGTGGATGAACAGAGGGATCTAGGTGTGTGTGTACATAGATCCCTGAAAGTTGGGAATCAAGTAGATAAGGTTGTTAAGAAGGCGTACGGTGTCTTGGCGTTTATTGGTAGGGGGATTGAATTTAGGAGTCGCAGTGTAATGTTGCAACTGTACACTACTCTAGTGCGGCCGCACTTGGAGTACTGTGTGCAGTTCTGGTCCCCGCATTACAAGAAGGATGTGGAGGCGTTGGAGACGGTGCAGAGGAGGTTTACTAGGATGTTGCCTGGTATGGTGGGGAGGTCCTATGAGGAGAGACTGAGGGATTTAGGGTTGTTTTCGTTGGAAAGAAGGCGGCTAAGAGGGGATCTTATTGAAACATATAAGATGATTAGAGGTTTAGATAGGGTGGATAGTGATAGCCTTTTTCCTCGGATGGAGAAAGCTAGCACGAGGGGGCATGGCTTTAAATTAAGGGGGGGTAGCTACAGGACGGATGTCAGGGGTAGGTTCTTTACCCAGCGGGTGGTGAGGGATTGGAATGCCCTGCCTGCTGCAGTTGTAAATGCGTCTAGTTTGGGGGCGTTTAAGAGATCTCTGGATAGGTTTATGGACGAAAAGGGATTGGTATAGGCTAGTGGGTCATTGTTTTTGTAACTGGTCGGCGCAACATCGTGGGCCGAAGGGCCTGTTCTGCGCTGTAATGTTCTATGTTCTATGTTCTATGAATGGAGAGATCAGATAGAGTTACTGTTCACAGTGCATGGAGAAATCAAAATTATTGTACATAGTGATTAGGGACCTCCGATACAATTATTTCAATTGATCAAGATCCTGCTGCAATCTGAGATAACCTTCTTCACTGTCCATTATGCCAACAATCTTGGTGTCATCTGCAAACTTACTAACCATGCCTCCTATATTCTTATCCAAATCATTAATATAAATAACAAATGACAGCAGACCAGCACTGATCCCTGAGGCACACCGCTGGTCACAGGCCTCCAGTTTGAAAAACAACCCTCCACAACCACTCTCTGGTTTCTGTCAAGAACTCAATTTTGTATCCATTTGGCTACCTTACCCTGAATCCCATGAAATTTAAGCTTATGCTACAATCCACCATGCGGTACCTTGTCAAAGGCCTTGCTGAAGTCCATGTAGACAACATCAACTGCACTGCCCTCATTTACCCTCTTAGTTACCCCTTCAAAAAACTCAATCAAATTTGTGAGACATGATTTTCCATTCACAAAGCCATGCTAACTGTCTCTAATCAGTCCTTGCATCTCCAATGTCTGTAGGTCATGTCTCTCAAAATACTTTCCAATAACTTATCTGCTACAGATGTGAGGCTCACTGGCCTGTAGTTCCCTGGCTTTCCCTGAAGCCCTTTCTAAACAAAGGCACAACATTTGCCACTCTCCAATCTTCAGACACCTCACCTGTGACTATCAATGATTCAGATACCTCTGCTAGGAGACCTGCAGTTTCCTCCCTAGCCTCCCACAAGATAATCACGTCCTGGGGATTTATCTGCGTTGATGCGCTTTAAGACTTCCAGCACCTCATTCTCTGTAATGTGTACACTCCTCAAGACATCACTAATTATTTCCCCAAGTTCCCTAACATCCATGCTTTTCTCAGCAGTAAATACTGATGAGAAATATTCATTTAGGATCTCACCCACCTCCTGTGGATCTGCACTTAGATGACCTTGTTGATCCTTAAAAGGCTCTATTCTCTCCTCAGTTGTTCTTTTCCCCTTTGTGTATTTGTAGAAGCTCTTGGGATTCTGCTATGCCTTATCTGCCAAAACAATCTGATGTCCCTTTTTGCCCTCCTGATTTCTCTCTTAACTCTCCTCCTATACTGTTCAAGGGATTCACTTGATCCCAGCTGCCTATGCATGTTCCGTGCCTCCTCCTCCTTCTTCACCAGGGCCTCAATATCCCGAGTCATCCTGGGTTCCCTACTTCTACCAGCCTTGCCCTTTGCTCCAAGAGTGTGCTTACTCTGATTAACACACTTTTGAAAGCCTCCCACTTACCAGATGTCCCTTTGCCTTCACACAGACTTCTCCAAATAACTGTTGAAAATTCCTGCCCGATACCATCAAAGTTGGCCTTGACCCAATTTAGAACTTTAACTTTCGGGCCAGATCTATCATTCTCCATAGCTATGTTAAAACTAATAGAATTATGGTCACTAGTCCCAAGGTGGTCCCTCACTAATTCTTCTGTCTTCTGCCTCAGAGAGTGGTGAGCCTGTGCAACACGTTACCACAGGAGGTTGTTGATGCCAAAACATTGAATGTATTCAAAAGGCAGCTGGAGAGAGCACTTGGTGCGAATGGGACCAAAGATTATGAGGAACAGGCAGGATTAGGCTATTGAGTTGGATGATCAGCCATGATCGTAGTGAATGGTGGAGCGGGCTTGAAGACGCAAATGGCCTCCTCTTGCTCCTATCTTCTATGTTTCTATCAGGTAGAATTCCTGTACACATGGAATGGAGTGATCAGATAGAATTACTGCATGCAAGGTGAATGGAGAGATTAGACAGAATTACTGTACACATGGTGAATAGGGAGATCAGAGAGAATTACTGTACACAGAATGGCGAGACAGATTGAATTACTGCGCACACACACATTGGAGAGATCGGATACAATTATTGCACGCAGTGAATGGAGAAATCAGAATTACTGTACACAGTGAAGGGAGAGATCAGAGAATTACTGTACACAGTGAAAGGAGAGATCAGATAGAATTACTGCACGCAAGGTGAATGGAGAGATTGGATGGAATTACTGTACACCGAATGGAAAGACAGAAAGAATTAGTGTACACAGTGAATGGAGAGATACTGCAAGCTGTGAATGGAGAGATCAACTGAAATTACTGTACAGACAGTGAGTGGAGAGAGAGAATTGAATGACTGTAAACAGTGAACATAGAGGTCGAATAGAATTACTGTCCATAGTGAATGGAGAGATCAGACAGAATTAATGTAGTGAGTGAATGGCGCAAAGAGATAGAATGCCTGTAAACATAATGAATGGAGAGATAAAATGGAATTACTGTATACACTGAATGGAGAGATTGGATACAATCACTGTATACAGCGAGTGGAGAAATCAGATAGAATTACTGTACACATAGCAAATGGAATGATCAGATAGAATTACAATACACAATGAATGGAGAGATCAGATTGAATTATTGAACACACTGGGGAGGTTAGATAGAATTACTGTACACACAGTGAATGGAGAGATTGGATTGAATGACTGTAAACAGTGAACAGAGAGATCGAATAGAGTTACTATCCGTAATGAATGGAGAGATCAGATAGAATTACGGGACACAGTGAGTGAAGAGATCTGAATTACTGTACGCACAGTGAAGGCAGATCAGATAAAATTTGTATACACAGTGAATGGAAAGATCAGATAGAATTACTGTTACCACAGTGGATGAGAGATCAAACAGAATTAATGTGCACAGTGAGTGGAGGGATCAGATAATTACTCTTCACACAGATTTGAGAAATTAGACAGAATTACTGTAAACAGTGAATGAAGAGACCTGAGAATTACTGTACACACGGTGAGTACAGAGATCAGATAGAATATGTATTCACAGTGAGTGGAGATCAGATAGAATGGCTGTACACAGTGAATGGCAAGATCAGGTGGAATTACTGTACACAGTGTATGGAAGAATCAGAATTAGTGTACAAGCAATAAATGGAGAGATCAGATAGAATTGCTGTACAGATACATGGGTAGATCAGATCAAAATTCTGTACACACAGTAAATGGGGAGATACGATGAAATTCCTGTATGCACAGTGAATGGGGGTATTGCATAAAATTCTTGCACACACAGATTAGAATTCCTGTACACACAGACCAGTTAGAATTCCTGTACACTTGAAAGGGGGAATCAGATAGAATTACTGTACAGTGTGAATGAAGAGATCAGACAGGATTCCTGTACACCATGTATGGAGGGATCAGATAGATTTAGTGTACAAGCAGTAAATGGAGAGATCAGATAGAATTACTGTAAACGGAGTGAATGAGGAGATCAAATCAAAATATTGTACACATAATAAATGGGGAGAGAAAATGAAATTCCTGTATGCACAGTGAATGAGGGTATTTTATAGAATTCCTGCACACAGTGAATGGAGAGATCAGATAGAATTACTGTAAACACAGTGAAAGGAGAGATCAACTGAAATTACAGAGTGAATGGAGAGATCGGATAGAATTACTGTACACAGTGAATGGGGAGATGAGGTGGAATTACTAGAAACAATGAATGGAGAGATCGGATAGAATTACTGTAAACACAGTGAAAGGAGAGATCAACTGAAATTACACAGTGAATGGAGAGATCAGATACAATTAGTGTACACACTGAACGGGGAGATGAGGTGGAATTACTATAAACAATGAATAGAGAGATCAGATATAATTACTGTACACACGTAATGGAGAGATCAGGTGGTATTAATGTATACACAGTGAATGGAGAGATCAGAAAGTATTACAGTGCAGCACTCCCTCAGCGCTGACCCTCTGACAGTGCAGCACTCCCTCAGTACTGACCCTCTGGCAGTGCAGCACTCCCTCAGTACTGACCCTCTGGCAGTGCAGCACTCCCTCAGTACTGACCCTCTGGCAGTGCAGCACTCCCTCAGTACTGACCCTCTGGCAGTGCAGCACTCCTTCAGTACTGACCCTCTGGCAGTGCAGCACTCCCTCAGTACTGACCCTCTGGCAGTGCAGCACTCCCTCAGTACTGATCCTCTGGCAGTGCAGCACTCCCTCAGTACTGACCCTCTGGCAGTGCAGCACTCCCTCAGTACTGACCCTCTGGCAGTGCAGCACTCCCTCAGTACTGACCCTCTGGCAGTGCAGCACTCCCTCAGTACTGACCCTCTGGCAGTGCAGCACTCCCACAGTACTGACCCTCTGACAGTGCAGCATCCCTCAGTGCTGTCCCTCTGACAGTGCAGCACTCCCTCAGTGCTGTCCCTCTGACAGTGCAGCACTCCCTCAGTGCTGTCCCTCTGACAGTGCAGCACTCCCTCAGTGCTGACCCTCTGACAGTGCAGCACTCCCTCAGTACTGTTCCTCTGACAGTGCAGCACTCCCTCAGTACTGACCCTCTGACAGTGCAGCACTTCCTCAGTGCTGACCCTCTGACAGTGCAGCACTCCCTCAGTACTGTCCCTCTGACAGTGCAGCACTCCCACAGTACTGACCCTCTGACAGTGCAGCGTTCCTCAGTGCTGTCCCTCTGACAGTGCAGCACTCCCTCAGTACTGACCCTCTGACAGTGCAGCACTCCCTCAGTACTGTTCCTCTGACAGTGCAGCACTCCCACAGTACTGACCCTCTGACAGTGCAGCGTTCCTCAGTGCTGTCCCTCTGACAGTGCAGCACTCCCTCAGTACTGACCCTCTGACAGTGAGGCATTTCCTCAGTACTGCTCATCAGATAGTGCAGTGCTCCCTCAGTACGGACCCTTTGACAGTGCAGCCCTCCCTCAGTACTGACCCACTAACAGTGCAGCACTCCCTCAGTACTGACCCTTTGACAGTGCAGTGCTTCTTCAGTACTGACTGACTGTCAGTGCAGCACTCCCTCAGTACTGACCCTTTGACAGTGCAGCACTCCCTCAGTACTGACCCTTTGACAGTGCAGCACTCCCTCAGTACTGACCCTTTGACAGTGCAGCACTCCCTCAGTACTGACCCTCTGACAGTGCAGCACTCCCTCAGTACTGACCCTTTGACAGTGCAGCACTCCCTCACTACTGACCCACTGACTGTGCAGCGCTCCCTCCGTACAGACCTTTTGAAAGTGCAGCACTCCCTCAGTACTGACCCTCTGCACAGCGCTCCCATGTCCCAATACCATTAATAGCCAATAAATTCCTTTTGAAGTGTAGTCACTGTTAGTAAGGAGGGAACGCATTAGACAAGTGGGTGCACAGTGGCACAATGGTTAGCACTGCTGCCTCACAGCAGCAGGGACCCGGGTTCAATTCCGGCCTTGGTTGACGTGTGGAGTTTTCATGTCCTCCGGTGTCTGCATGGGTTTCCTCCGGGTGCTGTAGTTTTCACCCACAGTCCATTAAATGTGCAGATTAGGTGGATTGGCCATGATAAGTTGACCATTAGTGTCAGGGGGATTAGCAGGGTCAATACTTCAGGTTGGGATTGTTGTTGCAGGCTTAATGGGCCAAACAGCGTCCTTCGGCAATGTTATGATTCTATGGAAGTAGTGCACAGTGAGTTCCAAAGGCAGCAAGATGATCTGATGAAGATGGGGCAGTCGGTTTTAGTGAGGGATTGACTGTGTTCTTCACTGAGGTGGACTCCCCTGATTGTCTTCAGAGTCATGATGTGGCTATGCCAGTGTTGGACTGGGGTAAACACGGTTAAAAAGTCTGACAACACCAGGTTTAAGTCCAACCGATTTATTTGATAGTAAACTCACAAGCTTTCGGGGTTTGTCCCTTTGTCAGGTGAATGGAGAGTTCTGGCCTCAGACAGAGCATATAAAGCACAGACAGTTTACAGATTACTGATTAGAATGCGAATCTTTACACTTAACCTGCTGTTCAAGTCCTAAAGTGGCCGACAATATGAGTGGAAGGAACACTGGTTCCACGTTTTTCCCAAAACAGTGGCAAGGTGTAAGGATCTGACTGAAAACCGGGGTGCAGGGAAATATCCCGATCTTCCCAACTTTTTAACGCAGGGAGGCATGTTTTGTATCCTCATTGTATGGAGGGTATTGGGGGACTAAAGTCTCTGGCAAGCTTGTTCCCAGAGAGATCGGGGTGCCCTTTTCAAAGGGCAATGACGGGAGAAGGAGTCCTTAATGCAGTTTTCAAAACTCTGTTCAAAACTGCATTAAAGACTTCCTCCCCCATCATCACTGGCATCTGAGCCTTCCCCTAATGACTGGCATCAGCTCTTTGGGGCATCAGTCTCTTCCCCATGATTGACTTCAACCCCCATGGGAAGCAGACCCCCATCTGAGACCTCCCCGTCACAAATCCCTTTGCGGCCCTCTCGTGAGAGATTCCAGCCACAACAGGATGTCAGCCCATGTTTAATGGGCAGGAAAATCGCCCCCTAAGATGCTCCCCACAAAGATTTATGCACTTTATCACTTTAAGGTGGCTGGGTGAAAATGAAAACCAAACTCCCCCTGAACGCACAGGCCGGGAATTCGGGAACAGTGAACATTGGGAATTTTTGGCACAATCTTGTTTCTGAGTCCATTTGCAAGTATCTCATTTGAAGTCAACTGAAACAAGTGATCCTCAATGAAATAATTTGATGTTTGATTTTCAGGAGGAGAAGGAATTGGATGAGAGGAAGAGGACAGGGAGAATTTCTCAGCTGGAAGAAGAATGCATGTTCATCCTCAATAATGTGGAGGAGATTAACCGAAAAATCAAAGAGCTGGATAATCAAATGGAGGAGTCTTCACAAGAGGTAGTGCATGAATAGTGGGGGGTGGGGGAGCGTGGATAGTGGGGAGGGGAAGTGGATTGTGACGGAGGGGGGATGATTTTCCCAGCTTGGGGAGGGACAATGGTTTCAGTAGTATTGTAGCAAATTGTAACTGTTGCAAATTCAATTCCATGTGCACAAATGTGAAGTCATAGAATCTCTACAGGGCAGGAAGAGGCCATTTGAGTCTGTACCGGCCACAATCCCACCAGCCCCTATTTCCGTAACCCCACACATTTACCCTGCTAATCCCCTGACACTAGGGTCAATTTAGTGTGGTCAATCAATCTAACCCACACATCTTTGGACAGTGGGAGAAACCGGAGCACCTGGAAGAAACCCATGCAGATACGAGGAGAGTGTGCAAACTCCACACAGACAGTGGCCCGAAGTCAGAACTGAACCTGGGTCCCGAGCGCTGTGAGGCAGCAGTGCCACCCCCACAAAAGTCATCCACTTTTGTCTGAAAGCGGACAGACAGGGAACTCTTTGAATGCTGAACAGCGAGAGACTGTCAATGTCCTAGGATAATTTGAGGGATCAAAGATATAGATCATTAAAACATCACGGACAGGCACAGAAAATGATCAGGAAGACCATTGGAATGTTGATGTTTAATTCCTGAGGACTGGAATACAAGAGCTAGTGGTCATTCTTCAAGCACACAAAGCCCTAACCTAGCACACCTGGAGTTACTGTGAGCCCTTCTGGACACTCACTTAGGAAAGACACTGTGAACGTTGAGAATGATGCCGGACTGCAATGGTTAAATTACAAAGCAAGAGAAAACAAACGAAGTTTGTATTCCCTGGAATTCAGAAGGTTAAGGCTGATTTGATCAGGGTTTTCATGATGTAGAGATGCTGGCGTTGCACTGAGGTAAACACAGTAAGAAGTCTCACAACACCAGGCTAAAGTCCAACAAGTTTATTTGTAGCAAATGCCACTGGCTGTCGGAACTGGCTGTACACCTGATAATCAGTTGTGCGGGACTTTGTGAAAGTCCCGCACTTTCTGGAAGTCCAAATATACCACATCGACTGGTTGCCTCTTGTCAACTCTACTAATTACATCTTCAAAGAATTCCAACAGATTTGTCCAGCATGATTTCCCCTTCATAAATCAGTGCTACTCTCTCTGATGCTGCCATTGCTTTCCAAATGCTGTGTTATAAAATCTTTGAAATTAAATTTGAGAATTTTCCCCACTGCCGGTGTTCAGTTTATTGGTCTATAATTTCCTGATTTCTCGCTACTTCCCTTTTTGAATTTTGGAATGACATTAGCTCCCCTCCAATCTTCAGGAACTGTTTCAGAGTCTATAGAATTCTGGAAGATGACCATCAATGCATCCGCTATTTCTAGAGCCACTTCCTTAAGTACTCTGGGATGTAGATTATCAGGCTATAGAGAATGTCATTTGGCAATTTGTTTTTAGCTTGTGCGCCAAATGTCCCAAAGAAATTTCTCTTTTTGATGATGTGATAATGTGGACAATATGAATGGAATGCTTTTATCCGTCGTGATGTTGTAGGCCTGATGTTGTTGACAGAAAGAGAAGGAAATTGTATGCGTTTTTTTTTTCACAGATGGAGATGGAGCGTGCTTTGTTGGAGGGGGAGAGGGACTCTGAGATCGCACATGTCCAGCATGAGAAAGATGTATTAGAGCAACTCCAAAAGAAGATAACTGATCTGGAGACCAGTGTTACATCCGAAAAGGCAAAGGTAGGAAGAATTGAAGAGGATTGAACTGTAGAGTCAAAGGCAGTCTGATTGTGGCTTTCATTTCCGTCTTGTCTTGGAGAGAGAGCTAATGTCTGCTCTCAGAGCCAGTGAGCACACAGAGCTGAAGTGTATCAGAGCCTTAAGAATGTCTTGTCGCTTGACCTGTGTTCTAAGTCAATGGCTCAACAGCACTGTCCAATTTACAACAGCGTAGTTTGGGGAGGAATCAGTTTAACAGTTCAGGAACGAAGAATGCCCTGGGGCCCGTTTTCTCAGGAAATTGGAGATTGCAGACTTATTAAGCGAATTACTCATAGTTAAAACAGAAAACAGTGGAAACACTTGGTATGCATAGAGGGTGAAACAGAGTTCACGTTTTAGGTTTGGGACCTTTCAACAGGCTGGAAGATCCCCATAGATCCCTACAGTGCAGAAGGAGGCCATTCAGCCCATCCAGTCTGCACCAGCCTCTGAAAGAGCACTCTACCTAGGCCCACACCCCTGCCCCGCTCACTCCAGCCCTATCCCCGTAATCCTGCACATTTTTGGACACTATGGGGCAATTTAACATGGCCAATCCAATACACCTGTACATTTTTGGACGGTGGGAGGAGACCAGAGCACCCAGTGGAAACCCACGCAAACACAGGGAGAGCATGCAAACTCCACATAGACAGCCACCCAAGGTGGGTCCCTGGTGCTGTGAGGCAGCAGTGCTAACCACTGTGCCGGCCATGTTTGAGATGAATGGTTGCTGACCAGTTACAGAGTCGTTTGGGGAGGGCAGAGATGGGGGCGGGGCAGGAAAAGATCAATCAGGAGAGGCCAATGGGTGAAAGGTAGGATGATGCAAGGTGGAAGGAAATGATAAAGGGGAAAATAAAGAAAGAAAATTGTATTTAGAAGGAGGAGTAAACTATTAGCGTGTTAGAGAAACTGGAAGGTCTATTTCCATTCCCTCCCTGGCCTCCTGTACTGTTTTAATGAAATTCAGCGTGAGCTCTTGAAACATTCAGCTTTCACACCAAGTTTAACAACTTTGTATCATAGTCCCCACCCTATTTACTGTCAGTCGTTCCATAAGCACTGAATGAGCCAATCTCAATTCCTCCCCACAGTCCCTGCCTTCTCCACAGAATCAATACATTCTGGTTATAGCCACTGGGGTTATATATATTCCAGGGAATAGTGTCGGGTGCAATTCTCCCAAAAAATTCTCCGTGTTGCTCCCAGTGGGAAAACTGGTGAGATTCCCGCTGGGAGCCTGGTTGTGATTCAGTTTGCAATTCTCTCGCACTTAGAATTTATTTTAGAGCGGGGACCTTTCCAAAAGACAGGGTTGACCACTTAGAGATCGTTGTGCAGTTTTTAATGGTCACGCCTCCCCTTCCTCCACATCACCCACCGTTTCCCCCCATACATACACATGCACGCACTCACACACACACACACACACACACACACGCACACGTGCACATACACACATGCACACACACACACACACATATACATATATCATAACTGTACACCTGACGTGGAACACACTCTCACCTTGACCCGAGGGTCAACCTCTCTCACTAAATGTCTGGGTCACACCCTTCCCCTTTCACTGGCATTGGCGTTTTCCCCCAAGTCAGCGATACCCCGCTATGGGTTGCCTAAGGCTCTGCCCCCTTCACACACCCCCTTTCTGGACCCACTCCTTGCCAGTGGCACCCTGCACCAGTCTGGCACTGCCAGGGTGCGGGGCAATGCCAGAGCACTGCCCAGCAGGAGGTCCCCGACCTCCTGCATGCTTCAATGGCCTTTGAGCCTCCTGGTGTGGCCGTCGCGACTTCTCCATTTGATTCGTGTCGGACCCTCTGAGGGCCCAAGAATCCAACTCCAAACCAACGCTGGATATTTAAATGATTATTTAGATAGCTAATCTGGTTCGTGCCCTTGCCAGGTTACGTTGTGACCCAAGGGCTGGGAAAATCCCAAAGTGGCTTCTCCCTGGGCATGAGTGCGCAGGACTTGGGAATCGCAGCCATTATCTTTGAGCACTTCACCAAATAAATGGTGGGGGGCAAAAATATCCAGTAAAATGATGATTAATTCTTCAAGCAGACTTGTTCTTGAGGAGATTACTCTGTCTGCCAAGATATAGTACAGAAGGTCAGAGCTTCACAACTTCCACTTCAGTTACGTAGATATAATCTGGGCTCACCTTCTACTGCATTACTGAGGGAGTGCTGCAATGTTGGAGGTTCTGTCTTCCAAATGACACATTATACTGAGTGTTAGGCTGAGTTTCCCCTTTCCTGGGAAGATTCCATGATACTGTTTGTAGAAGAGCAGTGTTTTCCCCTCAGTGTCCTGGCCAATATTAATCCCTTAATCCAACAACAATGGATTACCTGGTCATTATCACATTGCTGTTTTGGAAGCTTGCTGTGCGTCAGTGAGCTGCTGTGTTTCCTACATAATGGCACTTCATTGTCTGCTTTGGGATAATATAATGCTGTGAAAAGCAACTGTCTTGGTGCACACCCTTATGTGTATCTAATTCTTTATCTGTTTGCATTTTTGTTGCAGTGTTCAGAGAGGAATAAACTGTAATAAGAAAATAGCATCAACCACCAGATACTTAGCAGATGACTAAAGTATGATTTTGGAACTGAGTGATTGAATCTACATTCAGTCTGTGTGTCTGTGTATGCTTGTTGGTACATGTATGTCTGGTGCATGCACACACTGCAGTCTCAGTTAACATCTGACAAGGTCACAAAGGCCATTCCAAATGCACACAATTAAACATGTTGATCTCGGGAATCAGACAAGAATCAACAGGATTAGGAAACTCGGAGGCAAAGATTTTAATCAAACTAAAAGCAGTTGGTGGAGAGCATGGCAGTTTCGGTGGGGTGGCTACAGAGTTGGCACAAGGGCTGTGTGTTATCCCCACTTTCTGATTTATCACTGCCTCTGATCTCTGAAGATACCCTCCTGCCCCATCCTCCCATCCCTAGCCTCTGATCTGCTTTGATAGCCACAGTATTTATATGGCTGGTCCAGTACAGTTTCTGATCAATGGTAACCCCCAGGATAATGGGGAATCTGGCAATGGTAATACCATTGATGGTTAGATACGTTCTTGTTGGAGATGGCCATTGCCTGGCATCTGTGTGGCACAAATGTTATTTGCCACTTGTCAGTCCAAGCCTGAATATTGTCTAGGTCTTGCTGCATTTGGACAGGGACTGCTTCAGTATCTGAAAAGTTGCCAATGGTACTGAACTATTTGGCAGCATGGTGGCACAATAGTTAGCACTGCTGCCTCACAGCGCTAGGGATTTGAGTTCAATTCCCGGCTTGGGTGACTCTGTGTGGAGTTTGCACGTTCTGTGGATCTCCTCCAGGTGCTCCGGTTTCCTCCCGCACCCTAAAGATGTGTACGTTAGGTGGATTGGCCATGCTTAATTACCTCTTAGTATCAGGGGAATAGTAGGGTGGATACGTGGGGTTACAGGGATAGGGTAGGGATTGTTGCCAGTGCAGGCTCTGGGCAGAATGGCCTCCTTGTGCACTGTAGGGATTCTATGATTCTATTCTATGAACATTGTGCAATCAGTGAACATCCTCAATTCTCATCTTATGATGGAAATTATCCATTATTTTGTTGCCCATATCCAAACTCGCACAAACTCCTTGTTGCCTGTTGGTGATCTGTGTCGACTGACCCCCATCAGCTCTTGTCTGGGCGATGCCTCAGTTTTAAAATTCTCACCCTTGGTTTCAGATTTGTCCATGAACTCACCCCTCTCTACCTCAGATATCACCTCCAACCCCACTACCACCACCTACTGGTAGTATATAGTAGAAGACCCTTGTCAGGCCTCATTTGGAGTACTGTGCGCAGTTCTGGTCGCCTCACTATAGGAAAGACGTAGAAGCTATTGAAAGGGTACAGAGGAGATTTACAAGGATGTTGCCTGGACTGGGAGGCATGCCTTATGAAGTTAGGTTGAGGGAGCTGGGTCTCTTTTCCCTGGAGAGACGTAGGTTGAGAGGCGACCTGATAGAGGTTTATAAAATGTTGAGAGGAATAGATAGGGTGGATTCTCAGAGGCTATTTCCCCGGGTTGAAATGGTCGCTACGAGAGGACACAGGTTTAAGGTGCGGGGAGGAAAGTACAGAAGTGATGTTAGGGGTAAGTTTTTCACTCAGAGGGTGGTGAGTGAATGGAATCGGCTGCCGTCAGTGGTGGTGGAGGCGAACTCGCTGGGGTCTTTTAAAAGACTTCTGGATGAGTATATGGGGTTTTATGGGATCGGGGGTTATAGATAGGTGTTGATGTGATCGGCGCAACTCGTGGGCCAAAGGGCCTGTTTGTGCTGTAGTATTCTATGTTCTATGTTGTTCTAATATAGTTGAAATATAGTGTTCAATTCTGGTCACCACACTTCCAGAAGGATGTGGAGGCTTTGGAGAGGGTACAGAAAAGATTTTCCAGGATGTTGCCTGATATGGAGGGCATTAGCTACGAGGTGAGATTGGAGAAACTTGGTTTATTTTCACTGGAGCGACGGAAGTTGAGGGGAGACCTGATTGAAGTCTACAAGATTATGAGAGGCATGGACACAGTGGACAGTCAGAAGCTTTTTCCCAGGATGGAAGGGTGAATTAATAAGGGGCATAGATTTAAGGTGCAAGGGACAATGTTTAAAGGAGATGTATGAGGCGGATTTTTTATACAGAGAGTAGTGGGTGCCTGGATCTCATTGCCGGGGAAGTTAGTGAAAGCTGATATGGTAGTGACTTTTAAGGGGCATCTTGACAAATAAGTGAATAGGATGGGAATAGAGGGATATGGTTCGCAGAAGGGTAGGGGATTTTAGTCAAGTGGGGCAGCATGGTCAGCGCAGGCTTGGAAGGCTGAATGGCCTATTCCTGTGCTGTAATTTTCTTTGTTCTTTGACTTTTCTCTCTAAATTTGCAACATTCCCTTGACTCTGATCTCATGGCCAGGATATTTCGGATGATGCCATCCCATCCTGCCATCCCTGCCAACTCTGCCTTTCCCATAGCCCAGGTCATACTCTACTGATGTGGGATTTCTGCTTCTCGGGAAGTCCTGCCTTTGGCCGACAGCCCTCTTGTCCATACAGCAAGAGGAGAGGAACTTCCTGAAGATGTTGGAGGTGGAGTTCCAGATTGAATGGAAAAGTTAGTTGAGGAAAGGGCTGGACTGGAAAGTTGGTGATTGGAATTTTTGGTGGGTGCGGGGCCTGGGAGGGTGGTCCAATGGCCAGCAGATCTTAAGGGCAAGTTAGAAGAGGGCTTCTGATGGAGGCTTCAACCCCCCTCCTCAACTCCATGCCCTCCCCACTCTGCTATCAATTGGGAGCCTTGCCTCCTTTGCTTAGGCAGAATGGCCACCCTCAATCCCTCTTTCCTTTAAACTTTCCACCCTGGTCAAAACTTTCTCACTCAGGATTTTGGATGCAATCCCAAAATCTTCGTTATGGCTCAACTTCGGCTTTTCATTTCTCAGCCCTGTGTGAACCATATGGATCTCCTTCCCGCATTCTGGGTGCTATTGCAATTTGTCGCTATACAACCATGCTTGTTACAGTGCTGATGTAATGTGGCAGTTTCCGTGAACATTAAAGCATAGAATCCCTACAGTACAGAAGGAGGCCATTTGGCCCATCATGTCTGCACCGTCCACAATCCCACCCGGGCCCTATTCTCCTTTATTTATCCTGCTACTCCCCCTGACATTAAGGTCAAGTTAGCATGGCCAATCAACCTCATCCATATATCTTTAGTCTGTGGGAGGGAACTGGAGCACCCGGAGGAAACCCTCTCAGACACAGGAAGAACATGCAGACTCTGTACAGATAGTGACCCAAGGCCGGACTTGAACTCGGGTCCCTGGTGCTGTGAGGTGGCAGCAGTGCCAACCACTGTGACACCTTGCCACTCTCTTTGGGAGTTGTATCCAATCTTGGTATTGTTATCCAACTACAAATCGAATCCTGGCTTGCTTTGCCATAATTTCTTTCTGCAGGAGAGTGTCTATAAGCTATTAATTGGTTTGTCTGGTATGTACGTGCATGATCTGGAACAACACTGCATTCTTTTACTGTTTACAGTTAGTTGGCTCGTCAATGTGGGAAGATTTCCCCCATGCAGACTAGCCTGAGTGTGTGGTTCAAAAATTAAGGGTTGATTTAATTAAAGTGTTTGAGATGATTAAAGGATAGCGTGAAAGAAAGTATTTTCTCTAGCACAGAGCGAAGTCAAAAAGCCTTTCTTCACAGAGAGAGTGCGTGTAAAGCCCTCCTGCCTAAAGAGTTGTTGAGATTGGATGCCACATGAAATTTTAAAACTGAGATTGACTCCTTTTCCAGAGCAGGTGTGGTCAGGAAGGCGAATGGGATGCTGGCCTTCATAGCGAGGGGGATTGAATATAAAAGTAGGGAGGTCTTGCTGCAGCTGTATAGGGCATTGGTGAGGCCGCAGCTGGAGTACTGTGTGCAGTTTTGGGCGCCGCACTTACGCAAGGATATTTTGGCCTTGGAGGGAGTGCAGAGGAGGTTTACTAGGCTGATGCCGGAGTTGAGGGGGTTGAACTATGAGGAGAGGCTGAATAAACTAGGCTTGTACTCGTTAGAGTTTAGAAGAATGAGGGGAGATCTCATTGAGACGTATAAGATGATGAATGGGATGGATAGGATAGAGGTGCAGAGACTCTTCCCGCTCAAAAAAGACAGTAGGACTAGGGGGCACAGCCTCAAGATAAAGGGGAGGCGGTTTAGAACGGAGTTGAGGAGGAACTTCTTCACTCAAAGGGTGGTGAATCTCTGGAATTCTCTGCCCGTTGAAGTGGTGGAGGCTGCCTCGCTAAATATTTTTAAGAAGCGGGTTGATGGGTTCTTGATAAGAGAGGGGATTAAGGGTTATGGGGAGAGGGCGGGAAAGTGGAACTGAGCCACGACAGATCAGCCATGATCTTATTGAATGGCGGGGCAGGCTCGAAGGGCCAGATGGCCTACTCCTGCTCCTATTTCTTATGTTCTTATGAAAATGTGGGCGAACAGAATTCGAGCACAGGTTAGCCATGGGTGGGGCAGGTTGGACAGACCAAATGGCCTCCTCCTGTTCCGATGAAACCTGCCCTTTGTTAGACAGTTTAGCAAAAAGAATTGTTCCCCCTTTCCCCCACCCCGGCCCCCAGCCCTTTCAGCCCCATTCCAAAGCTGCTATGTTTAGTGTTGCCAGGAGGCGGGCGTTGTACCCGCACGCACAGACTAATTTTAAGTCACCTTTCCTTTGTGTTATTTCTGTGCTCTGCTTTTCAGGAAAAGACACATTTGAAAACTGAGAGAGAGAAAGTAGAGAGGCTGCAAGAGGGTTACTCTGAGTTGAAGAACAAGCTTGCTAACTGCCCAGATTCCATGAGAAAATGTTTACAGGAACAGTTGGAGAGGGTCAGTAGATTACTGGTTCCTGAGTTTGTGTTTTACACCCATTTACTTTCCAGAAGTCAGCAGACTAATTCTGTGCCTTTGCAGTGTTACGTGTCACGCCTACCACGTTCCATCCACTGTTAGAATGTGTGTCAAACTCTCCCACCATTTCCATCAGAGATCATTCAAGATGCTTCCTGGAAATAATTCCTCTTGCAACTTTATTCCCTCATTAAGTCAGATTAAACTGTTGAAAAACAATGCTTTAGACAGAATGCAGGGAACAATCCAACATTTGCCTGTTTATCAATAACGTGAGTAGGTGTAGATACTTGCCTTTTGCTGATTACTCTGCCCTGATGACCTTTGTATCTCTGCTGAAACTTGCTCTGTGATACGACCGTTCTGGCCAGGATTGTGTTGTTCAGTCTGAGCATGTGCGGAGTATCAGTATCAACCAGGACAATCTGTGACACGCAGGAACAGAACAGCTTTAATATGTAACTGGTTATTATTCCCAAAACTAATTGCAAAACAAAGGACAAATTTCAAAAATCTTCCTCAGGCAAAGTTTATCGTGGTGCTTTTGCTAAAGCAGACTGTGTTTTTCCTAAGACAGTGCGTGTGTGTGTGTGTGTGTGAGAGAGAGAGAGTGTGGAGATGGGGTGGATTGGGGTGAAAGTGTACGTAGGGCTGTGTATGTGGGGCGTATATGAGAGTAGTGGTGGGTGTGTGAAGGGTATATATGAGGGTAGCTGTGGGGGTGTGTGGGGGGGTATATATGAGGGTACCAGTGGATGGGAGTTTGTGGGAGGGGGGTTGGGGGTTATGTATCAGGGTGGTGGTGTGTGTTTGGGGGGGGGGTATGTAGCTGTGGGGGTGTATGTATGAGGGTGGGTGTGGGGGTATGTGTGTGTAGTTGTGGGGTGGGTGAGTGGAGGGTAAATATGAGGGTAACTGTGGGATGTGTGGGGTAAATATGAGGGTAGCTGTGGGGGTTTGTGCGTGGGGTATGTATGAGGGTAGCTGTGGGGGTTTGTGTGTGGGGTATGTATGAGGGTAGCTGCGGGGGTTTGTGTGTGGGGTATGTATGAGGGTAGCTGTGGGGGTTTGTGCGTGGGGTATGTATGAGGGTAGCTGCGGGGGTTTGTGTGTGGGGTATGTATGAGGGTAGCTGTGGGGGTTTGTGTGTGGGGTAAATATGAGGGTAGCTGTGGGGGTTTGTGTGTGGGGTATGTATGAGGGTAGCTGTGGGGGTTTGTGTGTGGGGTATGTATGAGGGTAGCTGTGGGGGTTTGTGTGTGGGGTATGTATGAGGGTAGCTGTGGGGGTTTGTGTGTGGGGTATGTATGAGGGTAGCTGTGGGGGTTTGTATGAGAATGAGGGTAGCAGAGGGTGTATGTATGTGAGGGATGTGTATGACGGTAGCTGTAGGTGTGTGTGTGTGTGTATGAGGGTAGTGGTGGGGGTTTGTGTGTGGGGTATGTATGAGGGTAGCTGTGGGGGTTTGTGCGTGGGGTATGTATGAGGGTAGCTGTGGGGGTTTGTGTGTGGGGTATGTATGAGGGTAGCTGTGGGGGTTTGTGCGTGGGGTATGTATGAGGGTAGCTGTGGGGGTTTGTGTGTGGGGTATGTATGAGGGTAGCTGTGGGGGTTTGTATGAGAATGAGGGTAGCAGAGGGTGTATGTATGTGAGGGATGTGTATGACGGTAGCTGTAGGTGTGTGTGTGTGTGTATGAGGGTAGTGGTGGGGGTTTGTGTGTGGGGTATGTATGAAGTTAGCTTTGGGGGTATGTATGAGGGTAGCTGTGGGTGTGCGTCCATAGAGGAGAGAGAGGGAAAAGCAGTTTTGTGGATTAGACACATGTAGTTTGTTTGTATAACCTCCTGCAACCTGAGGTCTCTGCGCTCCTCCAACTCTGGCTTCCTGAACATCAGAAATTCCTTCACTCCACTGTTGGAGCCTTGTCTTCAGCTGGCAAGGTTCTAATCTCTGGAATTGCCTCTCTAATCCTTTCTCTCCCTCTCCTTTTTCAAGTTGCTTCTTAAAATCCCTCTCTTTTGCCAAAGTTAGCTATCCTAATATCTTCTTGTGTACCTTGGTGTCTAACTTTGTCTGCTACCATTTCTGTGAAATACCTTGGGATGTTTTTGCTGTTTTCCAGGTGCTATATGAATGCAGGTTGTTCTGTTGTAGATCCCTTAGCTCTGGGAAACAGACTGTTTCTGTCTCGTTCTGTGGGTTGCAGATGGTTTGGCATCACATTGAATCTAAGAGAGCTTCAGGGTGCACAATAGCACTCACATCTGATTTACCATAGCTAACCTCATGAGGTTATTGGTTCTGTTGTGTGGGATGTGTGGTGTGTGGGCTGCTGGAGATGTCACTCATTTGGAATGCAGTGTGAAATTGGGTGAATCTCCTGCACCACAAGTTTTGACCACATTTTTGCACTCCAGTGGGGAGAGAGATTTTCGTAATGCCATCACCATCAATTATTGCTGGTTGTTGGAGTTCAAGTAAATTCCCAGACTGCTGGAAAGTTTTTATAATTAAAAGTAATTCTTAGTGGCTTCCTTGGAAATGATGTGTTTTATCCAAAAAGTCGCTCATTTTTGTGTGGTTATCGCGAGCTCTTCCTAATCCCAGGGACTGAGGAACATTCCCATCAAACAACAGGAACAGAGCAAGGACAAACTAGGGGCTGTAATTGCCACAAAGTGCTTATTCCCATCAGGAATCCATCTTGTGTTCAGCCAATCATGTTATAATGATCAAAGCATAACATCACTCTTGGTGATGAAGGAAATGCTGCAGCCAATTTATGTACAGCAAGCTCCCACAAATACCGGAGAGAGAAATGAGCGGAACCTTTCTGTTTTCAGTCATACTGGTTGAGGGATGGCTATCTTGAGGAGAACTCCCCTGTTCTCCTTCGTATGCTGTCATCAAGTAATACCTCGGAAAGAGTGATGATGACCGAGTGGACTAAGTAAAGAACGACTTATAAACAGGGATAACTATATACAGAGAGTGATAAAGATGTTACCTATTACTCCAACTCCAGTCTCCAGAATGTCGGGGAGAGCCCAAACTCAGCCTCAGGATTAACACGCTTCAGCCTGATTGGCAGAATGGGTAATATGAACCCCTAAAACCTCAACCCTTAAAGGGGCTCACTACCTTTAACATCCAGCTGAGAGAGGGGGTGGGGTCTTATCTGAAGGACTGTAGTCCTGACAGCGCAGACTTCCTCAGGCTAGATTCTTGGGCTCAAGTCTCTGGAGTGGGCCATGAATCTCCTGACTTGTGAGATGAGCCAAGGCATGGCTGGCGTGGAGTTATTTTAATGTTCCTCTATTTATCCTGCTCCGAAGACGGGTTATCAGCTTTTCCCGAGCTCTCAGTTTTACTGCATTACATTGTGGATATCACCTTCAGTACAAGGGATTCCTCAATGACATTGGGTTACACTGGGTGGGGACCAAGACATCAAGAATAATTTCTTTGGGAGACTGATTCTCACCTCCCATCATCATATCTTTTGGCCGAATATTTTCTCCTCTATCTCCATCTCACTGGTATTGAGCTGGTATTGACACCTCTCCTGTTCCTGAATTCTAATCGGTTCTTGTTGATTCTTCTCTCTCCACTGTTATATGTTTTCTTGACCATTTCTTCCTTCCTTTCCTGTGCTTTTCTTTCCTGAATACTTTGAGACCAGGACTGTTAAATCTGCAATCCTCCACATGGGGACAAAGAATCATTACAGCACAAGAGGCCATTTGGCCCATCAGGTTAACGGTGCTACGTGTCTCAGGTTACTCTTTGACGATCTGCTTACCTTTGTTCTGCCATCAACACATTCTGATGTCTTAATGTGTCACTTCAACACCCATCTCAGCCATGACCACCACCCTTAATCTTTTTGTCTATGACATTTTTGTCAATCTCTCCCTCGCCTCTATCCAGCTCCTACTGTTCCCCCCCCCACAATCCCAGGCAAGTTCTTCATCCATTGGAATGTTGCTTATTCTGGCACCAGGGAAACAATGCAACATACGAGGTCGGTCAATGGTTTCAGAAGTTCAAGTCAGTCCTCCTGATGATTGCATTCCACGCAACAGTGACATTTCTAGGCTTTATAGTGCAGCAATAAAGAACAAAGAACAGTACTGCACAGGAACAGGCCCTTCGGCCCTCCAAGCCTGCACTGCCCATGCACCCAACTAGACCATTCGTTTGTATCCCTCTATTCCCAGTCTGTTCATGCGGCTATCCAGTTAAGTCTTAAACGATCCCAGCGTGTCCGCCTCAATCACCTTGCTTGGCAGTGCATTCCAGGCCCTCACTGCCCTCTGTGTAAAATACGTCCCTCTGACATCTGTGTTGAACCTTGCCTTCCTCACCTTGGACCTGTGACCCCTTGTGTTCATCACCTCCGACCTGGGAAAAAGCTTCCCACTGTTCACCCTATCTATGCCCCTCACAATTTTATACACCTCTGTTAGGTCACCCCTTATCCTCCGTCTTTTCAGGGTAAACCCCAGTTTACCCAATCTGTCCTCATAGATAAGACCCTCCATACCAGGCAACATCCTGGTAAACCTTTTCTGCACTCTCTCCAAAGCCTCCACATCCTTCCGGTAGTGTGGCGACCAGAACTGGACTCAGTATTCCAGATGTGGCCTAACCAACGTTCTATATAGTTGCAACATCATATGCCAACTTTTATACTCTATGCCCTGTCCAATAAAGGCAAGCATGCCATATGCCTTCTTCACCACCCTCTCCACCTGTGCTGCCACCTTTAAGGATCTGTGGACTTGCACACCCAGGTCCCTCTGTGTGCCTATACCCCTGATGGTTCTGCCATTTATTGTATAGCTCCCCCCTACATTAGATCTACTGAAATGCACCACTACGCATTTATCTGGATTAAATTCCATCTGCCATTTCTCCACCCAATTTTCCAGCCTATCTATATCCTACTGTATTCTCTGACAATGTTCATCACTATCCACAACTCCAGCAATCTTTGTGTTGTCCGCAAACTTACTGATCACATCAGCTACATCTTCTTCCAAATCATTTATATGTTATCACAAACAGCAGAGGTCCCAGTACAGAGCCCTGTGGAACACCACTAGTCACAGACCTCTAACTGGAAAAAGACCTGTCCACTGCTACCCTCTGCAGACATTTGGCCTCGCAGAGCCATGGATTTCCTCCACTGCAGGGTGTCTGTTTCACCTCGGGTTCAGGGTCTAGATAAGATTTTTTCAGGACTTACCTGTCACCCTAAGAAAGCTACTTGACTATTTTTTTTAAAAAAAGCCATTTTTATTTATTTACAGTATACAAATCTCAGTAACCCAGTGGTTGGCACTGCTGCCTCACAGTGACAGTGACCTGGGTTCAATTCAGGCTTTGGGTGACTGTGTGGAGTTTGTATGTCCTCCCCATATCCTCTTGGGTTCCTCCGGGTACTCTGGTTTCCTCCCACACTCCAAAGATGTGCAAGTTAGGTGGATTGGCCATGGTAAATTGCTCCTTACAGTCCAAAGATATGCATGTTAGTTGAATTAGCCATGCTCATGTTCCACTTCAATCACTCAGTCTTTGGGGAAGTATCAAGAGAAGATTGGCTGTTTCTGTTATGTGTCACATAGAATCATAGAAAACCTACAGTGCAGAAAGAGGCCCTTCGGCCCATCGAGTCTGCACTGACCACAATCCCAGCCAGACCCTACCCCCATATCCCTACACATTTACCCACTAATCCCTCTAATCTATGCATCTCAGGACACTAAGGGGCAATTTTAGCATAGCCAATCAACCTAACCCGCTCATCTTTGGACTGTGGGAGGAAACTGGAGCACCCGGAGAAAACCCATGTAGACATGAGGAGAATGTGCAAATTCTACACAGACAGTGACCCAGGCCAGGAATCGAACCCGAGTCCCTGGAGCTGTGAAGCAGCAGTGCTAACCACTGTGCTACTGTGTCACCTGATACACAGGCTGGTTTTCAGAATTTCTTTGCAAGTTGCTGATAACACAATCTTCTCCGTTAGATGAAGCCCGTGAAACCTGGTCCACTGATGGTGGCCTGGCAGTTCTGGGTTTCCTTGTATTGAGGACTGGGCCTGTGGAGCTACTCATGGCATTCAGGAAGAAGGATAAAAAGGCTGAGGCAACAAAAGATAGTAATAATGTCTGTCATAGAGCAATCCCTATTGTAATGGAGCGATCCCTATTGTAATGGAACGATGCCTATTGTAATGGAACGATGCCTATTGTAATGGAACGATGCCTATTGTAATGGAGCGATCTTTATTGTAATGGAACGATGCCTATTGTAATGGAACGATGCCTGTTGTAATGGAGCAATGCCTATTGTAATGGAGCAATGCCTATTGTAATGGAGCGATGCCTTTATTGGAATGGAGCTATCCTTTTTCTAATGGAGCAATTATATTGTAATGGAACAAGCTTTTTGTAATAGGGCTATCATGTTTGCAGTGGCGTGATCGTATTGTAATGGAGCGATCCTGGTTATGGTGATGCAACCCCCAACTGCAGTTTACTGAGTATTTGATGGGGTTCTGTCTCTCCAGGATGGTGAACAGTTGGATTTGGAGGTGAAGCGATACGACGATTTGGAATTTCAACAGCTGGAACAGCAGAGCCGGCTTGAAGAGGAGAAGGAAACTCTCTCCAAACAGCTCCTGGGTGAAATGGCTGAGTACCAACAGATCATTATAGCAAGAGAGGTGAGGATCACTGACTCTCATTGTAGCAATAGACTGTATGATTAGTAAATCCCTCAGGGCTCCACTGAATTGAAGCTTGTTATGTAAACCTTCCACACTATGATTTTAACCTCCACTTACAGTGCCTCTACTGGCAGGAGCAGGTAATTACAGTTTATGGGGTAAAATCTGTCGTCTTTGGTGTGCAAGGATGTGGAGCAAATTGACAGCCTATTTCACACCGTACTGAATTGTTGGTTTCCAAATGGAAAGCTGGATCATTTGGAACCCGTCTCGCACTACAGGAAAGACCCTTTTCAGCCTTGAATAGTTTCCATTGGTGGGGGATTCCATTTCAAATGGGGAACGCAGTTATGGACACAGCAATCAGAAAGTTCACAGCAACGTAGGATTTTAACAAATCACCATCAGTGGATGGGTTACGTAGACAGAGGATGATGCTAACATGCATAAAAGCCGGCACTTCATTTGGGTGAAATTCGGGAGGTTTCTCACCTACATCTTCATTGGCAGAGTTAGATCTGTTCTGAGAAATATTGGGTACAATGGACTAGTCAACCACCCCCTACAGCAATCGGGAGTTTGAAACTCTCAATGATCACTTGTACCTACACACGTACAAAGCCAGCAACTGCAGTAGGCCACTCAGCCCATTGAGCCTGCTCTGCCTTTCAGTGAGGTCATTGATTGTAACCTCCTGCCAACACCCATAACCTTTCACCTGCTTGTTTATCAAGAATCTCTCCAATTCTGCCTTAAAAGTATTCAAAGACACTCCATCCGCTGCCCCTTATGAGGGAGTGGCAAAGACTTGAGCCTCTGAGAGAAGTCATTTCTCCACGTCTCTGTATTAAATGGGTAACCATTTCTTTTTAAACAGTGACCTCCGGTTCTAGATTGTCCCATAAGAGGAAACATCCGCTCCACATCCACCCTATCAAGACTCCTCAAGTGTAATTGAGTTTTTTAGAGCTTCTTATTAGAGGAACAGCTTGAGAGGGAGAAAGAGACATTCCTTCTGAAAGCTCTGGTTCATTCAGGTCCATCATGGGGAGGGACCCAATTTGGCTCCAAAACCGTATAATGGATTTTTAATGCCCTCAGGGTGGGTAGGGATGGTTAATCAATGTCAACATCGCACCAGTGATTACAAAGTGTGTTAACGTGGCGTGAGGGAAAGGTATTATGAAAAGAAAGACATATCATCAAAGCTTTTTATCTCACGCTCATTAGGACAAATTCAAGAATGCCAAATTTCAAATTTACAATACAGGAGAAAGGGCCGCTGATCGGTTGGCAAGTTGGCTTTGATTGGCCAAAGTGTTGCCATGTAGAAAACAGTGGGCTAGAGAAATCTGGAAGCAGCACACATTCATACGCAGCGACCCATTCACTGTAAACATCAGGAACCCTTATGCCTTCTTGAATTGCCCAGAAGCTGGAGGAGCCTTTAGTTCCCCATTGCTTTCACTCTTTTTTCCCCCCACGGTATAAATTGTTGTGATGGTTTGAAATTTGACATTCTTGCATTTGTCCTGATGAGAGAAAAACCTTGAACAACATTCACTAGGTTCACTAGGCTGATACCAGAGATAAGGGGGGTTAGCCTATGAGGAGAGATTGAGTAGACTGGGTCTGTACTTGTTGGAGTTTAGAAGGCTGAGGGGGGATCTTATAGAGATATATAAGATAATGAAGGGGCTAGATAGGGTAGAGGTAGAGAGATTCTTCCCGCTTAGAAAGGATAGCAGGACTAGAGGGCACAGCCTCAAAATAAGGAGGGGGGAAGCAGTTTAGATCGGAGTTGAGGAGGAACTTCTTCACTCAAAGGGTGGTGAATCTCTGGAATTCTCTGCCCGTTGAAGTGGTGGAGGCTACCTCGCTGAATTTACTTAAGTTACGGGTAGATAGGTTTCTGATAGACAAGGGAATTAAGGGTTATGGGGAGAAAGCGGGAAAGTGGAACTGAGCCACTTCAGATCAGCCATGATCTTATTGAATGGCTCGAAGGGCTAGATGGCCTAATCCTGCTCCTATTTCTTATGTTCTTATGTAACATGCCTCCCTTTTCCACAAAATTCCAGTACTGGATTACCAAGAGGACAACATTGTATGTTTTTAAGCTTAGTTTTTTTTTTGTCACTTATTTACTTACTAATAAACTTTGAAGTCTGAACTCGGTGCTGAATGGGCTGCTGTTGAAGATTGTTCTCATTGCTTTCCTTTGACAGAGAAGAATCACGTCATTGGGAAATCAGGCTGGTCAGATTGAACAACAGACTGAGCTGGAGCGACAACATTTCAGCAAAGAGAAGAACAGCTTACTCGCCATGCTGCAGCGAGTGAGTGTTGTAAACATAGCAGCTGGCTCCTCTTCTGAAATACTCTGCATCTTCCCAAGAAAAGCAAGGGATACATGCTAAGTGATCCCAACATAGGCACTGTCTTTTATTGAGCGTGTTCCCCATTGCGTGACAGTCCAAGGGGAATGATGTTCGCAAGGCAAAGACATTGAGGTTGGGGAAGAAAAGCCCATGGGAAATGAAAGGAGGGTCCAAAGGAGGTGAAAATAATTTTAAAAACAAAACAAAGGATAAAACATAGACAATCTGACCTTTGACCCAGAAAGGAAAGCAGGGCTGAATTTCATTAGAACCCTGATTGCTGAACTCTGTCATAGATCATCATAGAACCCTACAGTGCAGGAAGGGGCCCTTTGGCCCATCGAGTCCGCACTGAACACAACCCCACCCAGGCCCTACCCCCATATTATACCCACTAATCCCTCTAACCTCCACTACCCTGGGCACTAAGGGGCAATTTCTTAGAATGGCCAATCAACCTAACCCACACATCTTTGGACTGTAGGAGGAAACCCACGCAGACATGAGGAGAATATGCAAACTCCACACAGACAGTGACCCAAGCCGAGAATCGAACCCAGGACCCTGGAGTTGTGAAGCAGCACTGCTAACCACTGTGCCGTCCATTAGTTTCTCCTGGGAACGGGCTAATTGTGGAACTAGCTCCAGGGTTAATTTTCCAACTCGCTCTCCCCTCAATAACAGAAGCATTATTTCAGTTGGTTTCAACACTGGATTGTTTTAATTTTGTGATATTTATTGTTCTTGAAATTTGGCAGTCCAATCTGTAAGAACCTTAGCAATGTAAGGCAGGTCCTTGGATTGTGGTTAAATATAGGAAAACTCGCAGTTACCAATCATGGGATTACATAGGGTATGTAGCACAGAGGCAGACTCTTGGTTTTCTCTGGTACTATATCTTTTTAGAAAGAGTTATTAAATATGTGTAATAGTGCCCCAGCCATATCTTTAGAACAATTTGTGTCAAGGGGTATGGGGAGATTGCTGGAGTATGGTGTTGAGGTAGAGGATCAGCCATCATATTGAATGACAGAGTAGACATTAAAGATTAATTGGCTTACTCTTTTCCTATTAAATTTCTACGTTTCGGTCAATCTTGTCAATTCGCCATTTGGCTGTGGAGAGTTGAGTTTTTGGTGTGGTCAGATAGACTCAAATCAATGATGTTATCTCGCACTCAAGGTGATCTCTGATGTTATGATCCTCGCCCTTTCACCTCTGCAACCATCACTGCTGTGACCCTTGCCCTGTTACCTCTGTGATCCCCTGCACTAGATCTTTGCCCTTTCACTTCTACAATCCCCTGTACTCTGACCCTTGCTCTTTCAGCTTTCCTCAGTTTCATAAGGAAACTTGAATAGTGCCATGAGTGGAGTATAAATAGCAGATTGAAATAGTTTTCCTGATGATTGAGATCCTCTTTGTATAAATAGCAGATTGAGGCAGTTCCACAGCATGCACATAGCATTGTTGAAAGTTGCTAATTACCTTTAGCTGTCTCCGTGATGTTGGCTGTGATTACTCTGGAATGCTCCATTCAAATACGGGTGGTCAGTGATTGGGTTCCCAGCATTGGATGAGAGGCGTTTGCCAAATCTCAGCTCCTGCTTTCAGCAGGGTACTATTGCATGGAGAGTCAACAAGAGTCTCAGATTACAGGATGAGCTCTTAGTTTCCCACAGTGGCATGAAAACACCGGCTGTGCGGGGCCCCAAACCTTCTTCCTGGAGATAAAAACAAAATATTGCGGATGCTTAATTCTGATACATAAACAGAAAATGCTGGATAATCTCAGCAGGTCTGACAGCATCTGTGGTGAGAGAACAGAAGTTGGACTGGGGTAAACACAGTGGGAAGTCTCACAACACCAGGTTAAAATCCAACACGTTTATTTGGTAGCAAAAGCCACTAGCTTTCGGAGCGCTGCCACTTCATCAGGTAAATGGGAGTTCTGTTCATAAACAGGGCATATAAGGACACAAACTCAATTAACAAAATAATGGTTGGAATGCCAGTCTTTACAGGTAATGAAGTCTACAAGATACAGACAATGTAAGCAGAGAGAGCGTTAAACACAGATTAAAGAGATGTGTATTGTCTCCAGACAGAACAGTTAGTGAGATTTTGCAAGCCCAGGCAAGTCATGGTGGTTACAAACAGTTTGACATGAACCCAAGATCCCGGTTGAGGCCGTCCTCATGTGTGCAGAATTTGGTTACCAGTCTCTGCTCAGCGACTCTGCATTGTCGTGTGTTGTGAAGGCCGCCTTGGATAACACTTACCTGAAGATCAGAGACGGAATGCCTGTTACTGCTGAAGTGTTCCCCGACAGGAAGAGAACACTCTTGCCTGGTGATTGTCAAGCGGTGTTCATTCATCCATTGTCGTAGCGTCTGCATGGTCTCCCCAATGTATCAAGCCTCGAGACATCCTTCCCTGCAGCGTATCAGGTAGACAACATTGGCCGAGTTGCAAGAGTGTGTACCGTGTATCTGGTGGATGGTGTTCTCACATGAGATGATGGCATCCGTGTTGATGATCCGGCATGTCTTGCAGAGGTTGCTGTGGCAGGGTTGTGTGGTGTTGTGGTCACTGTTCTCCTGCAGGCTGGGTAGCTTGATGAGGACAATGGTCTGTTTGAGGTTGTGCGGTTGTTTGAAGGCAAGAAGTGGGGGTGTGGGGATGGCCTTGGCGAGATGTTCGTCTTCATCAATGATATGTTGAAGGCTCTGGAGAAGATGTCATAGCTTCTCCACTCTGGGGAAGTACTGGACAACGCAGGGTACTCTGTCTGCCGTGTCCCGTGTTTGTCTTCTGAAGAGATCAGTGCGGTTTTTCACTGTGGCACATTGGAACTGTTGAGCGTTGAGTTGAGAACCATATTCTGTTCTTATGAGGGCATCTTTCAGCATCTGGAGTTACCTGCTGTGATCCTCCTCATCTGAGCAGATCCTGTGTATATAAAGGGCTTGTCCATAGGGGATGGCTTCTTTAACGTGTTTAGGGTGGAAGCTGGAGAAGTGGAGCATCATGAGGTTATCCGTGGGCTTGCAGTACAGTGAGGTGCTGAGGTGACCGTCCTTGATGGAGATGCGAGTGTTCAAGAATGTAACTGACTGTCACTGAAATAACTATATGATGACATCAACAAGTTCCATCCCACCATCAGACTCACCACGGACTACTCTCCAGAATCGGCTGCATTTACAGAGGAGATGTCAGGGGTAAGTTTTTCACTCAGAGGGTGGTGAGTGAATGGAATCGGCTGCCGTCGGTGGTGGTGGAAGCGAACTCACTGGGATCTTTTAAGAGACATCTGGATGAGTACATGGGATTTAATGGGATTGAGGGTTATAGATAGGCCTGGTGGGTATGGATATGATTGGCGCAACTTGTGGGCTGAAGGGCCTGTTTGTGCTGTGGTGTTCTATGTTCTATGTAAGAGAAACACAGGACACGGCAGACAGAGTACCCTTCGTCATCCAGCACTTCCCCGGAGCGGAGAAGCTACAACATCATCTCCGGAGCCTTCAACATGTCATTCATGAAGACAAACATCTCGCCAAGGCCATCCCGTCATTCCCACATCCCCACTTGCCTTCAAACAACTGCACAACCTCAGACAGACCATTGTCTGCAGCAAGCTACCCAGCCTTCAGGAGAACAGTGACCACAACACCACACAACCCTGCCGCAGCAACCTCTGCAAGACGTGCCGGATCATCGACATGGATGCCATCATCTCATGTGAGAACACCATCCACCAGGTACACGGTACATACTCTTGCAACTCGGCCAACATTGTCTACCTGATGGGCTGCAGGAAAGAATGTCCCGAGGCATGGTACATTGGAGAGACCATGCAGATGCTATGACAACGGTTGAATGAACATCGCTCAACAATCACCAGGCAAGAGTGTTCTCTTCCTGTTGGGGAACACTTCAGTGGTCATGGGCATTGGCCTCTGATCTTCGGGTAAGCATTCTCCAAGGTGGCCTTCACGACTCACGACAACGCAGAGTCACTGAGCAGAGACTGATAGCCAAGTTCCATGCACATGACGATGGCCTCAACTGGAATCTTGGGTTCATGTCACACTATCTGTAACCCCCATAAACCCCCATTGCCTGGGCTTACAAAATCTCACTAACTGTTCTGTCTGGAGACAATATACATCTCTTTAATCTATGCTTAACCCTCTCTCCACTCACATTGTCTGTACTTTTAAGACTTGATTACCTGTAAAGACTCGCATTCCAACCATTATTTTGTAAATTAACTTTGTGTCTTTATATGCCCTGTTTGTGAACAGAACTCCCACTTACCTGACAAAGGGGCAATGTTCTGAAAACTTGTGGCTTTTGCTACCAAATAAACCTGTTAGACTTTAACCTGGTGTTGTCAGACTCCTTACTGAGAGAGAACAGAGCCAATGTTTCAAGGCTGACCATATGTCAGAGCTAGCTCCAGACTCAAAACATTGGCTCTATTCTCCTTCCTCAGATGCTATCAGACTTGCCGACATGTTCCAGCATTTTCTGTTTGTTTCATTCTTCCAGGGAGAATCACAGCAAATTTTTCAACAAGTGGGCACCAGGAAGAACTTGTCTAAACTTGTCTTTCTTGTACTTTGAGTCTGGAAGAGGTGATCTTATTGAGTTTTATTGGTGGGGGAGACTCGGGGAGAAAATATTCCTCTGGTGGGGGGGACAATCTCAAAATGAGGCCTTGCCATTTTGGATATTATCAGGAATCACAATGGGTAAAAGAATTCTGGAACATTCTGGCAGTTTGGATCTTTCCAACCCGAGAGGGATGGATTTTCCTGTTTGTAACAGTTATCAGGAAAATGAAACTAAGGCAGAAGTACGTTAGCTGGGATCTGTTTGGATAATGGTACAGTCTGGAGGGGCTGAATGACCTCTTCCTGTTACAGTTTCTCTCAAACAGGTGCAGCAAGGGTCAATCTCCCCCCCGCCCCATAAAGTGGGAGGAGTTTGCACGTTCTCCCCATGTCTGCATGGGTTTCCTCCAGATGCTCCACTTTCCTCCCGCACTCCTCCAAAGATGTGCGGGTTGGGTGGATTGGTCAGCGCTAAATTGGCACTTAGTGTCCCAAGATGTGTTGGAAAGGCGGATTAGCCATGGGAAATATGCAAGGTTACTGGGATAGAGCGGGGATATGGGCCTGGGTAAGATCCTCTTTCAGAGGGTCAGTGTAGACTCAATGACCTCTTTCTGCACTGTGGTGATCCTATGCTTAAATATCGCTTTAGGTAACATAAATCAGCTGAAACTAAATTAAAAACTATTTCTTTTCCTCCTCAGGAGAAAGAGAATTTGATGAGTTTGGAGAAGATGTATTATGACAGTACCGGTGGGGCAGGTCTCCCCATTAATCCCAACATATTTAAGGAGGTAATTATATCCTTTCAGCCTCATATATTGGACTTTAAATGATACTCTTCCATCTACTTAGCCTGCCCAGATATTAGCGTGAACAGTGTAAAACCAGCTACCTCGATTCTTTTAGAAACATTCCTGATACCCTGCTGAATTCCTGATTGCTGAATTCCTGCCACACTGAGAGGAAACTTGGCACTGACAATGTGGAGCTCCCCGTAAAGCTTCTCACTCACTCACTCACTCAATGATCGGTTTGGAGGTGTATGCTTATAGAAGCATAAGCTGGGAATACAGACCATTTCCAATAGCTCGAGTTACCCCTAACTTGATGCAGCCGACCTGACCCTCCATCCCCGACCCACACCCTGCTTAGGCCGTCTGCGATAGCTCACAGTTTGCCAGTCGGGTGAGGTCTGGTCACTTCCTGTTCAACGTGTAAATTGCCAGAGATTCTGTGGACGGTGTAACAGTCCCGTTCCTGCGGTTAAAGGTGAAACAATCTTTTGGTCTTAAAACTCTGCCAGTTGGCACATATGGTCAAAGCTGCACTGCAAGGGATTAATATCTATAAAGAAAGCGTCATGGGATGGACTAAAATTGTACCTTTTAGTTTCAGAAGGGGCTAGATTAATTTTAATCTGGAGTTAGTTTTGGTGGTAGGATAAGGAGGTAGCAGGAGAAGCTGCCTCACCCCCTGTCAAGCAGCTGTGACAGGATTGGGTGCGACACAGGGCAAAACCAGTGTCAGATTTTACTATTGGTTGAAATCATTAGAGAGCGCTATTGGGTGTGATGTAAATCTGACCCTTTACCCCTTTCCCCATTCCCTTGCGTTTCCCACTAAATTAGAATTTACTACTACAAAGTTTATCCTGGAAGGTAGTCACGCTCAGTTGCTTAGGGAAAAAACAGGGAGGGGGACAGGAGGCAGGGAGGGAGTACGGTTGCCATGGAGATGAGCCCACTGGAACTTTGGCCAAAGAAGGCTTTCCTCAGAAAATGCAATGACCAATTGCAGCAAATACTCCTGGAGATAGGGCAGGTGTCTGCCATTGTTTTGCCACGTGGTCACCTACTTTCAAATACTTACAGTACAATTCAGCTTCCCCCAGCCCTCACTGTCCTGTTTAACTATCAGATCTGTGCAGCAACTTCCTCTCCTCTGATGATGCTGTTTACTATACTTTTCCTTCTTTTTAACCTTTCTCTCTCTGCTCCTTCACCTCTTCCCTCTCAGGGCTATGTGACTGTCAACCAGATTAATCAGTTGTACAACAGCTCAAAGGCCAGTTGTCCCCCTGATTCTGTTGCCGTTTCGCCTGAGGCAGTTGCCGAAGCTCCCGGCCCCCAACAGGTAACTGCAGCTCATCACCGTGGGGGCAAGACTTGGCCTTGGCAAATTGCCAGCTGACCGGTAAAGAGAGCGGGAAAAGGGTCATCACAGCACCAGGAAGGGTTAGAAATCTATCAGGCCATTGCATGGGGTCTGGTGTTTGGATGCCTTGGGATCTGCCTGAAATGAAATCTGACCTTAATTGTTTTGATATGAAAAGGAGCCCCCCCCATCCCTCCATCATTCCCATTTCACATCTGGGCTCCTGCCTAAACTCATTTCCCCCAGTCAAGGCTTACCTGGTGCAGAGAAGCCTAACTGATGATTCTGGAAGGGTTGGTTGAAGGCCATCCAAATGTGGAGCTGGAAGGAGGAGGAGCTATGCTCCCAGAAGAAGAAAATCCTTATTTCCCCGTCTTACTGTTTATTTCTGGGTCCAATCTATCTGCACTTTTGCCCTTCCTGTGTGTCCAGCTCATTTCCTCTCTTGGACTCTGGGCCTTATTGTGGGCTGGAATTGGTAAAGCCCCTGGATAGCCCTTTGACAGGGCCTAATTTATTTGGATGAGGCCAGCAGTACAGTGAGGCCTGGCCATTCTCCTTCCACGTGACACCCGAAATGCAAAGCGTTTGTGTGGCATTTCAATCCCTCCCCCTCCACCCCTGCTCCCAGCGTCTAGCAGGCTGGCTGTGTCACATTGGCACTCGGTCGGCACTCCAGCTAACTCTTGCTGGATTGTTCTGGAATGTTTCTCAGGCCCTGCCGTCATTGCCCCGTTGAATCCATCATCCAGTGGCTCGAGGATGAGAGAACCTGTCTCTGATGAGATGGGCTGCAGCTTCTCCTGCCCCCCACAGGGATTTACAGGGTCATGGCACTGGCTGTTCTGGTTTCAGCCCCCACCCCTGCCTCAGCCTGCTCATGTCAGCCTCCACCATCACACCCCAGACTGAGGTATTTGCCATCTCTGAGCTGACTCTCAGTCTCCTATTCAAAGTCACCAAACGGGCAGTGTTGATTAACACCCAATTACTCTGTGCTGGGTTTGTTTTAATTGCTTTTGTTGGTTTAGCAAGCAGAGCCATCGCCTCCCCGACTTGGATGTGAACCCCCTCCTCAACTGTCCTCTCGCCCTGTGCCCAGACCACCTGCGGTGCACTGGCCTGATGATGTGGCACCTTGTGTAGATTCTGCTGCTTGTCCTGCTGTATCTCCTCCTCTTCCTTCACCACCTCCACTTCCTGCTAAAAAACATAGCAGACGCAATCAGGTATTGTCTGCATGTGTCTCCTTCTGCGACCTCTGTGTGAAGTCCTCTTATCTGTGAGCTTGGTGTGACTAACATTTAAAACAGAGTAAATGGCCCTCTTACAGGGGTTATTTATACAAACCTCCCGAATACAAATCTGCTGTCTTTCAACTCCAATGTGAAAATAATTAATATTCTCCCCTCCCTCTCTCTCCCCCTTCCCCTCACCTCCCTCTCTCTCCCCCTACCCCTCACCTCTCTCTCTCCCCCTTCCCCTCACCTCTCTCTCTCTCCCCCTTCCCCTCACCTCTCTCTCTCTCCCCCTTCCCCTGCCCTGCCATGCCGTGCCCTGGGGGTGGGGACGAGAGCCTGTGAGAGGCCCGCCGCCCCCTCGGGTGCCTGCACCCTCACGCTCTCCCTTTCGCGCAGTCTCTTTCTCTCCAGAACAGTGTGTCTTAAAGAATTCTCTGTCGTTTTCTGCAGCTTAACTGTAAGTTTCTACTAACCATTAGAACTATTTGCACATAGTAAAGGCCTGGGAGCTGTCTCCACGTTTAGGTCTATATACATTTCTGCTCAACACTACACTGACCCTGGGTCTGGGTCACATCACTGTGTGGATAGTACTGACCTCCACCCCACATTAACCCTGTATGTACCATATCTTTATACTACACCTGCCTCCCCCACATTAAAAGTTATCAGTCTCATGCATTTTACATTGTTTCTGTATTATGACTATGACTTTATTATCATTACAACAGTCTCACTGCCTCTTTAGTCTGTGAATTTGCAAGTAAGGTGGGCCAGAGGCTGAACAGCTCTTCCATATCTCGTTTGCTGTTCTGCCAGAGGAATGGTTGGTTCTGTTCATTCTGGCTCTTCCTGTTGGCCTGAAGATGGACTGGGATCTGGGTATCTTTCCTCCTCTTTCTTCATGTTGCTAAGTGACTCTGGCTGCTCAGTGGTTGCTGCTAATCTAACTCATTCAATGTGGGACAGACAAACATAGCGCTCATCTCCGTATCGTGTGTGCGCTTACGCAGTTTCAGTCCCTGAGAGGTTGTGGGTGAGTGTTAAGAACGTAAGAACATAAGAAATAGGAGCAGGAGTAGGCCATCCAGCCCTTCGAGCCTGCCCCGCCATTCAATAAGATCATGTTCCTGTGGAGTGGAGAAGATTGAGTGGTACGCAGGCCTCTGCTTTTTTCTTGTCGATGGTGGGAGGATCCTACCAGCTCCCTGTATCCCTTGTGGTTTGCAGCATGCTGGCTGGAAGCAGCAGTGTGCGCACAGTCGTTGGTGTGACCAGTTTTACTGAGATATAAGTCGAGGCTTCTCAGACTGCTGACCACTCTCTCGTACCATTTCCACTGGAGTTTTCGTGGACAGGAGGTCGATCGGACCACTGAGAAGGTTTCTGTGTCCTTCGGTAAGAATGGACAAACTTGTTCCATAAAGACAATTTGGAACAGAAGTCCCAGCCAGAATACTTTTATATGTTTGAGTATTTGATACTCTGCCATTCTGTTCGGCCAATGACAGATGTTGTCTTGACATTTTTTGCCATCTGGAGGGGATCCAGCACTCAGCAGGAATTCCTGTTCAGGAGAGAGGGAGGATAAAAGCCAAGTACTGCGGATACTGGAACCTGAAACCAGAAGAGAAAACGCTGGAAAATCCCAGCAAGTCTGTAAGGAGATGTTTCCCCTTGCTGCCGTCCCCACTCCCCCCCCCGCCAACTCCTCTTTCCCCCCCGCAACTCCTCTTCCCCCCCCCCCAACTCCTCTTCCCCCCCGCAACTCCTCTTTCCCCCCCCCCCAACTCCTCTTCCCCCCGCAACTCCTCTTCCCCCCCAACTCCTCTTTCCCCCCCAACTCCTCTTCCCCCCCCCCCAACTCCTCTTTCCCCCCCAACTCCTCTTCCCCCCCCGCAACTCCTCTTCCCCCCCCCAACTCCTCTCCCCCCCACTCTCTCCCCCCCCCAACTCCTCTTTCCCCCCAACTCCTCTTCCCCCCCCCAACTCCTCTTTCCCCCCCCCAACTCCTCTTTCCCCCCCAACTCCTCTCCCCCCCCAACTCCTCTTTCCCCCCCAACTCTCTTCCCCCCAACTCCTCTTTCCCCCCCAACTCCTCTTTCCCCCCCCAACTCTCTCCCCCCCAACTCCTCTTTCCCCCCCAACTCCTCTTTCCCCCCCAACTCCTCTTTCCCCCCCAACTCCTCTTTCCCCCCCAACTCCTCTTCCCCCCCCAACTCCTCTTTCCCCCCCAACTCCTCTTCCCCCCCCAACTCCTCTCCCCCCCCAACTCCTCTTCCCCCCCCCAACTCCTCTTTCCCCCCCAACTCCCTCTTCCCCCCCCCCAACTCCTCTCCCCCCCCCAACTCCTCTTTCCCCCCCAACTCCTCTTTCCCCCCCCAACTCCTCTTTCCCCCCCCCAACTCCTCTCCCCCCCCAACTCCTCTTTCCCCCCCAACTCCTCTTCCCCCCCCAACTCTCTTCCCCCCCCAACTCCTCTTTCCCCCCCAACTCCTCTTCCCCCCCAACTCCTCTTTCCCCCCCAACTCCTCTTCCCCCCCAACTCCTCTTTCCCCCCCAACTCCTCTTTCCCCCCAACTCCTCTTTCCCCCCCAACTCCTCTTTCCCCCCCAACTCCTCTTTCCCCCCCAACTCCTCTTTCCCCCCCAACTCCTCTTTCCCCCCCCAACTCCTCTTTCCCCCCCAACTCCTCTTCCCCCCCCAACTCCTCTCCCCCCCCCAACTCCTCTTTCCCCCCCCAACTCCTCTTCCCCCCCCCAACTCCTCTCCCCCCCCCAACTCCTCTTTCCCCCCCAACTCCTCTTTCCCCCCCCAACTCCTCTTTCCCCCCCCCAACTCCTCTCCCCCCCCAACTCCTCTTTCCCCCCCAACTCCTCTTCCCCCCCCCAACTCCTCTTTCCCCCCCAACTCCTCTTCCCCCCCCAACTCCTCTTTCCCCCCCCACAACTCCTCTTCCCCCCCCCGCACTCCTCTTTCCCCCCCAACTCCTCTTTCCCCCCCAACTCCTCTTTCCCCCCCCAACTCCTCTTTCCCCCCCAACTCCTCTTTCCCCCCCCCAACTCCTCTTTCCCCCCCAACTCCTCTTTCCCCCCCAACTCCTCTTCCCCCCCCAACTCCTCTTCCCCCCCCGCAACTCCTTTTCCCCCCCAACTCCTCTTTCCCCCCCCAACTCCTCTTTCCCCCCCCAACTCCTCTTTCCCCCCCAACTCCTCTTTCCCCCCCCCAACTCCTCTTTCCCCCCCCAACTCCTCTTTCCCCCCCAACTCCTCTTCCCCCCCCCGCAACTCCTTTTCCCCCCCAACTCCTCTTTCCCCCCCCCCAACTCCTCTTTCCCCCCCCAACTCCTCTTTCCCCCCCAACTCCTCTTTCCCCCCCAACTCCTCTTTCCCCCCCCAACTCCTCTTCCCCCCCCAACTCCTCTTCCCCCCCCAACTCCTCTTTCCCCCCCAACTCCTCTTCCCCCCCCAACTCCTCTTTCCCCCCCCCAACTCCTCTTCCCCCCCCAACTCCTCTTCCCCCCCCAACTCCTCTTCCCCCCCCGCAACTCCTCTTTCCCCCCCCCCAACTCCTCTTTCCCCCCCCAACTCCTCTTCCCCCCCCGCAACTCCTCGTTCCCCCCCCCAACTCCTCGTTCCCCCCCCAACTCCTCTTTCCCCCCCCCGCAACTCCTCGTTCCCCCCCCAACTCCTCTCCCCCCCCCCAACTCCTCGTTCCCCCCCCCAACTCCTCTTTCCCCCCCCCAACTCCTCTTTCCCCCCCCCAACTCCTCTTTCCCCCCCCCAACTCCTCTTTCCCCCCCCCAACTCCTCTTTCCCCCCCCCAACTCCTCTTTCCCCCCCCCAACTCCTCTTTCCCCCCCCAACTCCTCTTTCCCCCCCCCAACTCCTCTTTCCCCCCCCGCAACTCCTCGCTCCCCCCCCAACTCCTCTTCCCCCCCCCAACTCCTCTTCCCCCCCCAACTCCTCTTCCCCCCCCCAACTCCTCTTCCCCCCCCCAACTCCTCTTCCCCCCCCAACTCCTCTTTCCCCCCCAACTCCTCTTTCCCCCCCCCAACTCCTCTTCCCCCCCCAACTCCTCTTTCCCCCCCCAACTCCTCTTTCCCCCCCCCCAACTCCTCTTTCCCCCCCCCAACTCCTCTTCCCCCCCCAACTCCTCTTCCCCCCCCAACTCCTCTTCCCCCCCCAACTCCTCTTTCCCCCCCCCAACTCCTCTTCCCCCCCCAACTCCTCTTCCCCCCCCAACTCCTCTTCCCCCCCCAACTCCTCTTTCCCCCCCCAACTCCTCTTCCCCCCCCAACTCCTCTTCCCCCCCCAACTCCTCTTTCCCCCCCCCCAACTCCTCTTCCCCCCCCAACTCCTCTTCCCCCCCCCAACTCCTCTTCCCCCCCCAACTCCTCTTCCCCCCCAACTCCTCTTTCCCCCCCCAACTCCTCTTTCCCCCCCCAACTCCTCTTCCCCCCCCAACTCCTCTTCCCCCCCCCAACTCCTCTTCCCCCCCCAACTCCTCTTTCCCCCCCAACTCCTCTTCCCCCCCCAACTCCTCTTCCCCCCCCAACTCCTCTTTCCCCCCCCCAACTCCTCTTTCCCCCCCCAACTCCTCTTTCCCCCCCAACTCCTCTTCCCCCCCCAACTCCTCTTTCCCCCCCCAACTCCTCTTTCCCCCCCAACTCCTCTTTCCCCCCCAACTCCTCTTTCCCCCCCCAACTCCTCTTCCCCCCCCCAACTCCTCTTCCCCCCAACTCCTCTTCCCCCCCAACTCCTCTTTCCCCCCCAACTCCTCTTTCCCCCCCCAACTCCTCTTTCCCCCCCCCCAACTCCTCTTCCCCCCCCAACTCCTCTTCCCCCCCCAACTCCTCTTTCCCCCCCCAACTCCTCTTTCCCCCCCCCAACTCCTCTTCCCCCCCCCAACTCCTCTTTCCCCCCCCAACTCCTCTTTCCCCCCCAACTCCTCTTTCCCCCCCCCAACTCCTCTTCCCCCCCCAACTCCTCTTTCCCCCCCCAACTCCTCTTTCCCCCCCCCAACTCCTCTTCCCCCCCCCAACTCCTCTTTCCCCCCCAACTCCTCTTTCCCCCCCCAACTCCTCTTCCCCCCCCAACTCCTCTTTCCCCCCCAACTCCTCTTTCCCCCCCAACTCCTCTTCCCCCCCCAACTCCTCTTTCCCCCCCCCAACTCCTCTTCCCCCCCCCAACTCCTCTTCCCCCCCCCAACTCCTCTTTCCCCCCCCAACTCCTCGTTCCCCCCCCAACTCCTCGTTCCCCCCCCAACTCCTCTTCCCCCCCCAACTCCTCTTTCCCCCCCAACTCCTCTTTCCCCCCCAACTCCTCTTTCCCCCCCAACTCCTCTTTCCCCCCCAACTCCTCTCCCCCCCCAACTCCTCTCCCCCCCCAACTCCTCTCCCCCCCCAACTCCTCTCCCCCCCCAACTCCTCTTCCCCCCCCAACTCCTCTTTCCCCCCCAACTCCTCTTTCCCCCCCCAACTCCTCTTTCCCCCCCCAACTCCTCTTTTCCCCCCCAACTCCTCTTTCCCCCCCAACTCCTCTTTTCCCCCCCCAACTCCTCTTTCCCCCCCAACTCCTCTTTTCCCCCCCAACTCCTCTTCCCCCCCCAACTCCTCTTCCCCCCCCCCAACTCCTCTTCCCGCCCCCTTCCCCACCCCGCCCTCACCTCTGCCCCACCATTAACCCCGCCTCACCCTCGCCACCTGCCCCCTCGCCCCTCGAACCCCTGTCCCCCCTTGCCCCGTCCCCACTTGTTCCCCAACCGCCCACCCCCGCGCCCCATCTTGTGCCCCTACCCTGTCCTCGCCCTCACCCCATCCTGCTCCACCCTCGCCACCCGCCCCTTCACACTCCACCCCTCCAATGCCCTCGCCATCCTCTCGCAACTTGACCCCCTCTTGCCCCCACCCCCTCTTGTCACCCCTCTGTTGCCCCCACCCTACCCTCACCCCCCATTCCACCATCACTCCCGCCCCTCACCCCCCCCCTCGCCTCTCGCCCTCGCCCCACCCTCACCCCCACCCAATCCCTCGACCCACGCCTCGCCCCTCGCCCCATCTGAACCCTGGGCCTCCTCCCCTCCCCACCCCGCTTGAACCCTGGGCCCCGAGACCACTGACCCCGCCCCGCTCCCACCTCGAGGCCTCTGTCTGTGTCTGAATCTCCTGGTTGCTGTGGACCCTTCTCTTGCCACCCTCCTGCCCTCCAGCTCCCTGCCCCTCTCTCCGATTCCTCGCTGTGAGGGCCGGATGTTGAGGTGAGCAATGAGGTGCAGCTTTGCCTTACAGGAGGTTAGCCTGAGTCCATCGCTAAACAGGAGTGCTGACCCCAATATCTGAGTGAAATTAAAGTAAAATGACTTCTAATAGAGCAACTCAAAACTGGGACGTACTGTGTTTTGTTGTCCTTCATGGGGAAGATTTATTGCTAATTCACAATCATCTGGGAATCGGGGTTCAAATCCCATGACAGCAACTAGTAGAACTTAAATGCAATGAATAAATCTGAAGTTTAAGTTAGTCTCGATAACGGTGACCAGGAAGTGCTTGTGACCCTGAAAGGAAGTGTACCTTTCAAAGCATGACTTTAGCATGGACAGTGTTCTATTTTGACGTGTGTTATATTTCTACTTGTTTGCTAGAGATACTCATTTGAATATATTACGTTTCATTCCAAAGAACTTCCGTACTCTGGAGGATAGAAGGAAACAAAAAGAGGGTGTGTATCTGAGCGACACCGTGCCCAGGAAAAAATATGGTTCGACTACTGCATCCAAGTATAATAGTGCGACTCTGGGTCACAGTTCAACCCCTAAGGTCAGTCAATGAACAGAATAATCGCTAACAAATAGAGCACTATTTGTGTGAAAGCTGAGCCACATCTATAGTATCTGGTGTGTTACAGACAGATTCAGTGCTGCTTTGGAGGTGAAAGCAGACTTGAAATTGAGTCTGAGCCTAATCTACCTCTGAGCAGGAAATTCTGGTTTCAGTCAGGACCCCATAGGGGGAGCTCCCACCCCAGTGGGGAGTGACCGTTCAGTATGATCTGGGGATGAGAGCCATGATCACCTGGACTGTGGAGTTGGAGCAGTAGAAAGGGAACCATCCATGGCTCCAAAATGGACCTCGGCAGTCTCAGCATTTGATTCACTCCCAACTCATCCTGGCATTGGATTGGGTGGGCAAAGCAGGAGCTCACCTATATCTACGGGTTGAGTGCAAACATTCGCTCCCTCTGCAAACATTCGCTCCTGCTAAATTTCACTCCCTCCGCAAACTTTCACTCCCTCCGCAAACATTCACTCCCACCGATGGATAGTGGTAGCCATCTTTACCATTGACAAGATGCATTGCTGCAACTCACCAAAGTTCCGCAGACAATACCTTCTAAACCCCATGACCATGACCATTTAGAAGAACAAGGGCAGCAGATACCTGAGAACACCACCACCTGGAGGTTTCCCTCCAAATCACTCACCATCCTGACTTGGAAATATGTCACTATTCCTTCGCTGTCACTGGGTCAAAATCCTGATTCCCTCCCTAACAGCACTGTGGGTGCACCTACACCTCGTGGACTGCACCGGCTCAAGAAGCTGGCTCACCACCATCTTCTCAAGGGTAGTTAGGGCTGGGCAATAAATGCTGTTCTGGTCAGTGACACTTGCATTCTGTAAATGAATAAATAAACAGAATGTCCTCTGAGCTCTCTTCTCATGTCTGTTTTGCCAGTGGAAGTGGTAGCTGTCAAAAAATATCGAGAAAGAATTAACTGTTGTGATACTGACTCTGCAATTGGTAACTGTTCATTTAAGCTCCTCATTTTTACACATTGTATTTAATTTAGAGCAGATTCCAAACTCACTGATAAAGGAGAGAAACATCAAAAACCATGCTGAGAGCCCAGCTTCAATTCCTCACAAGTGTGTGAGATGCCTTGGGTGAACAGAGCAGAAGGATTGTATTGAAAAGTGGGCCGAGTCTTTGACCCAGCGAGGCCAAGAAAACGAGTCACGTGTGCTTCTCTCTAACTTTGATCCAAGGATAAAAGTCATTAATTAAATTAAAAAGTCTTGATGTTAAGCTGGTTGGCCTGTGACTCTTGAACGCAGCCTTCATGGGACTGTGTGAAACTCAAAGGCAGGGATACGAATGACCTTTGGTGTGTCACATCAAAGCCTTGCCACCTACTCACTCACAAGGCTGGCAACTCGGAGAAGAATCACTTCCAGTCTTCTTTGTGACTGGTGTCAAGGCTGGCAGTGAACTATCCTGTGTTGACTGCTGTCAATCAGTCCACTTTTATATCAGCTTGACTTTTCATTCTGGGCAACTTCAGTTTTAAAAATGATGTACCAATTTTCAGACTGTTGCTGCATCATAGAATCCCCACAGTACTGAAAAGGCCATTCGGCCCATTGGATCTGCAGAAACTCTGACAGAGTATCTTATCCAGGCTAAAATGAGGTGGATAAAGGGTTGTCTCCATGATGGTAACCATAACAGCCAAGTTGATTGTCATCATTTGGTTCACTAATGTCCTTTAGGGAAGGAAATCTGCCATCCTTACCTGGCCTGGCCTACATGTGACTCCAGATCCACAGCATGTTGTTGAGTTTTAATGCTGGCCTAGCCAAACCCCATGAAAGAATAAAGAAGTGCTGAAAGGTGCGAGTTAAATGCCCGTTTTTCCTCCACGTTTTCCTCATGTGATTCCAGTTGATCAGGGAAGCACTGGAGGAAAATTTCAACAAGTCTATTTATCTAAGTAGTCTTACATTAACACTGCAATAAAGTTCCTGTGAAAATCTCATAGTCGCCACACTCTGGCACCTGATCGGGTACACTGAGAGAGAATTCAGCATGGCCAATGCACCTAACCAACACATCTTTCTGACTGTGAGAGGAAATCAGAGGACCTGCAGGAATCCAATGCAGGCACGGGGAGAATGTGCAGACACCACTGAGACAGTGACCCGAACTGGAAATCAAACTCAGGTCCCTGGTGCTGTGATGCAACAGCGCTAACCACGGTGCTGCCCAAAATTGAAGTAATGAAGGAAGAGGAGGAAACTTTTATTGAGGCTTTTATGGTGGGAATCTTTCCTGAATTCTGAAGAAATTCCTGCAAGAGGTTGGTGAGCTCAGCAGCAAGTATACTATCTGATAATTGAATGTGTGGAAAGCAGCCCAAATCCCCAGTGAGAGGGATAATTAGCTACTGAAAACTTGGCTACATGCATGATTTTATAGTGAGTTGCTTCCTCGTGACCAGCAGTGGTGCACACATTGCAGTATAACTCCAGACTGCCCACCTGCACGATTGGCTTTTAGAGAATGTTGTACTGTATTTGAATGTGATCAATCTGTAAGCAATGCTTTTTCAAGGAGAATTGTCCAGGGTGAAATGTATTGGGCCAAGATCAGCGGGAAGTTATGGCAGCTGGATCAAGAGTTGGATAAAATGGACAATGTGTTCTAGCTCTGTCTCCAGCATACCTCCACTCAATTTCTCCGTTACTACGCCCAAAACAATCATTCCACCTAATTTCTTAACATTGACCCTGGTTCTGTGAATAAAGTGACTACAACTGCCCTTGGGTAAATTTACTTGTTACGAATTACTTGTTAACAGAATAGTTCCATTTCTATCTGTCCCACAGTCTCACTCACCACTGCAACAAAGCAACAGCTGCGGTAACATCCTACCTCACAACATGACGCTGACTGCCAAAGAGTTGGATATTAGAAGGCTGCAAGGACACAAAGGTCTGTAAGATCCACAATCTTCCCACTTAATGTAAAACTAAACATGTCCAAATGGTCATGATATTACTGGTCTCTATGCACTGTGTGAAATTACTGGTCACTGTGTTGTGTGTGATACTGCTGGTCTCTGTGCTGTACATGACATTACTAGTCTATGCTGTATGCAGTATTACTGGTCACTGCACTGTGTGATATCACTGGTCACTGTGCTGTACATGATATGACTGGCCACTGCTGTGTATGATATTACTGATCTCTGTGCTATGTGTGATGATGTTTGTCTCTGTGCTGTGTGTGATATTGCTGCTCCCTGTGCTGTGTGTGATATTACTGGTCACTGTGCTGTGTGTGATATTACTGCTCCCTGTGCTGTGTGTGATATTACTGGTCACTGTGCTGTGTGTGATGATGTTTGTCTCTGTGCTGTGTGTGATATTGCTGCTCCCTGTGCTGTGTGTGATATTACTGGTCACTGTGCTGTGTGTGATATTACTGGTCACTGTGCTGTGTGTGATATTACTGCTCCCTGTGCTGTGTGTGATATTACTGCTACTTGTGCTATGTGTGATATTACTGCTCTCTGTGCTGTGTGTGACATTACTCATCTTACTGGTCACTTGTGTGTGATATTACTGGTTACTGTGTTGCGTGTGATATCGCTGGTTTTGGTGCTCTGAGATATTGCGGGTTACTGTGCTGTGTGATATTACTATGACTGTGCTGCGTGTGATAGTACAGGTCTCTGTACTGTGTATAATATTACTTATTTGTGTGCTGTGTGAGATAATACTGGTCACTGTGCTTTATGTGATATTACTGCTCTCTGTACTGTGACATTATTGGTGACTGTGCTGTGTGAGATATTACTTGTCACTGTGCTGTGTGATATTACTGGTCTCTGTGATGTATGTGATATTCCTGTGACTGTGCTACATGTGCTATTACTGGTCACTGTCCCATGTTTGAGGTTACTGTCACTGCTGTGTGTGATATTACTGATGCCTATGTGTGAGCAATATTTTTGGTCACTACTGTGTGTGATATTACTGGCCTCTGTGCTGCAGGTGATATTACTGGTCTATGTGCTGTGTGTGATATTATTGGCTACCTGCTATACCATGTTACTGGTTACTGGCATGTGATATTATGGTGACTGTGCTGCATGTGATATTACTGGCCTCTGTGTGGTATGTGATTACTGGTCACTGTGCAGTATGTGATATCACTGTGACTGTGCTGCATTTTATATTACTGGTCTTTGTGCTGCAGGTGATATTTACCGGTCACTGTGCTGTGTGGGATAGTACTGGTCTCTGTGCCTTGTGTGATATTACTGGTCTCTGTGCCTTGTGTGATATTACTGGTCACTGTGCCGTGTGGGATATTACTGGTCACTGTGCTGTGTGGGATATTACCGGTCACTGCCGTGTGGGATATTACTGGTCACTGTGCTGTGTGGGATATTACTGGTCATTGTGCCTTGTGTGATATTACTGGTCACTGTGCCGTGTGGGATATTACTGGTCACTGTGCTGTGTGGGATATTACTGGTCACTGTGCCTTGTGTGATATTACTGGTCACTGTGCCTTGTGTGATATTACTGGTCACTGTGCTGTGTGGGATATTACTGGTCACTGTGCCTTGTGTGATATTACTGGTCACGGTGCCATGGCTGATATTACTAGTCTCAGTGCTGTAAGATATTACTGGTCTCTGCGCTCTGTGGTATTACTGGTGACTGTGTTCTGTGATATTACTGGTCTCCCTGCTGGTTAATATTATTGGTCACTGTGCTGTGTGTGACATAACTGGTCACTATGCCGTGTGTGATATGACTGGTCTCTGTGCTGAGTGTAGCATTACTAGCCACTGTGCTATGTGATATCACTGGCCACTGTGCTGTGTGTGATATTACTGGCCACTGTGCTGTGTGTGATATTACTGGCCACTGTGCTGTGTGTGATATTACTGGCCACTGTGCTGTGTGTGATATTACTGGCCACTGTGCTGTGTGTGATATTAATGGTCTCTGTGCTGTGTGACATTACTGGGCTCTGTTGTGTGCGATATTATTGGTCAATCTAGTATGCAATATTATTGGTCACTGCTGTGTGTGATATTACTGGTCTCTGTGCTGTGTGTGATATTACTGGTCTCTGTGCTGTGTGTGATATTACTGGTCTCTGTGCTGTGTGTGATATTACTGGTCTCTGTGCTGTGTGTGATATTACTGGTCACTGTGCTGCGTGTGATATTACTGGTCACCCTGCTGTGTGATATTACTGGTCTCTGTGCTGTGTGTGATATTACTGTCATTCTATTACTGGTGACTCTTGTGTGTAATATTGTTGGTCAATGCTGTGTGTGATATTACTGGTCACTGTGCTGTGTGTGATATCTTTGGTCCCTGTGCTGTGTGATGTTACTTTTCACTGCACTGTGTGTGATATTACTGGTCACTATGCTGCATGTGATATTACTGGTCTGTGTGCTGTGTGTGATATACTGTCCATTGCTCCTTGTGATATTACTGGACTCCATGCTGTGTGTGATATTGCTTGTCACTGTTCTAGCTGTGATATTACTTGTCTGTGCTGCGGGTGATATTACTGGTCTCTGCATTGAGTGTGATATTTCTGGTCTCTGTGCGATGTTACTGGTCATTGCTGTGTGTGATATCACTGGTGTCTGAACTGTGTGTGATATTAATGGTTTCTGTGCTGTGAGTAATATCACTGGTCTCTGTGCTATGTGATATTCCAGTTCACTATGCTGTGTGATACTACAGCTCACTGCTGTGTGTGATATTGCTCGTCACTATTCTTGCTGTGATATTATTTGTCTGTGCTGAGTGTGATATTACTGGTCGCTGCTGTGTGTGATATTACTCGTCTCTATTGTGTGTGATATTATTGATTACTGTGCTGTGAAATTACTAGTGTCTGTGCAGAGTGTGATATTACTGGCCACTGTGCTGTGTGTGATGTTATTTGTCACTATGCTGTCTGTTATATTACTGGTCTCTGTGCTGAGTGTGATATTAATGGTCTCTTGTCTGAGTGTGATATACTGGCCTCTGTGCTGTGTGCAATATCACTGGTCTCTGTGCTGTGTGCGATATCACTGGTCTCTGTGCTGTGTGCGATATCACTGGTCTCTGTGCCGTGTGTGCTATTACTGGTCTCTTGTGTTAGATAGTATTGGTCACTGCTCTATGTGATATGATTGGTCACTGTCTGTGTGATATTACTTTTCACTACGCTGTGTTATATTACTGTCTCTATTCTGCGTGTGATCTTTCTGATCTCTGTGTTGTGTGTGATATACTGTCCACTGCTGTATGTGATATTACTGATCTCTGTACTGTGTGTGATGTTGCTGGTCTCTGTGCTGTGAGATATTATTGGTGACTGTCCTGTGTGTGATATTACTGGTCACAGTGATGTATGACATTACTGGTTACTGTGCTGTGAAATATTACTGGTCTCTGTTATGTGTGATAATATTTGTCACTGCTGTGTATGATAATACTGGCCACTACGCTGCATGTGATATTACTGGTCTCTGTGTTGTATGTGATAATGCTGGTTTCTGTGCTTTGTGTGATATTGCTGATCTCTGTACTTATGTGATATCATTGGTCTCTCTGCTGTGATGTTACTGGCCACTGTGCTGGGCACTATTACTTGTCAGTGCACTATGTGATATTATTGGCCTCTGTGCTGAGTGTGCTATTATTCATTCTCTGCTGTGTGTGATATTACTGGTCATTGTGCTATATCATTGGTTATTGTGCTGTGTGATATTACAGCTCACTGTGCTGTGTGTGATATTGCTCATCACTATTCTGGCTGCGATATTACTTGTCTGTGCTGTGTGTGATATTACCAGTCTCTGAACCAGTTGATATTACCGGTCTCTTTGCTGCCTGTGATATTTCTGGTCACTGCGCTACGTGCTATTACTCGCCCCTGTGCTACGTGCTATTACTCGCCCCTGTGCTACGTGCTATTACTCGCCCCTGCGCTACGTGCTATTACTCGCCCCTGCGCTACGTGCTATTACTCGCCCCTGCGCTACGTGCTATTACTCGCCCCTGCGCTACGTGCTATTACTCGTCCCTGCGCTACGTGATATTACTCACCCCTGCGCTACGTGATATTACTCGTCCCCGTGCTGTGTGATATTACTCGTCCCCGTGCTGTGTGATATTACTCGTCCCTGCGCTGTGTGATATTACTCGTGCCTGTGCTGTGTGATATTACTCGCCCCTGCGCTACTTGCTATTACTCGTCCCTGTGCTACGTGATATTACTCGTCCCTGTGCTGTGTGATATTACTCGCCCCTGTGCTGTGTGATATTACTCGTCCCTGTGCTGTGTGATATTACTCGCCCCTGCGCAACTTGCTATTACTCGTCCCTGTGCTACGTGATATTACTCGCCCCTGTGCTGTGTGATATTACTCGTCCCTGTGCTGTGTGATATTACTCGTCCCTGTGCTGTGTGATATTACTCGTCCCTGTGCTGTGTGATATTACTCGTCCCTGTGCTGTGTGATATTACTCGTCCCTGTGCTGTGTGATATTACTCGCCCCTGCGCTACTTGCTATTACTCGTCCCTGTGCTACGTGATATTACTCGTCCCTGTGCTGTGTGATATTACTCGTCCCCGTGCTGTGTGATATTACTCGTCCCCGTGCTGTGTGATATTACTCGTCCCCGTGCTGTGTGATATTACTCGTCCCCGTGCTGTGTGATATTACTCGTCCCCGTGCTGTGTGATATTACTCGTCCCCGTGCTGTGTGATATTACTCGTCCCCGCGCTGTGTGATATTACTCGTCCCTGCGCTGCGCGATATTACTCGTCCCTGCGCTGCGCGATATTACTCGTCCCTGCGCTGCGCGATATTACTCGTCCCTGCGCTGCGTGATATTACTCGTCCCTGCGCTGCGTGATATTACTCGTCCCTGCGCTGCGTGATATTACTCGCCCCTGTGCTGTGTGATATTACTCGTCCCTGCGCTGCGCGATATTACTCGTCCCTGCGCTGCGTGATATTACTCGTCCCTGCGCTGCGCGATATTACTCGTCCCTGCGCTGCGTGATATTACTCGTCCCTGCGCTGCGTGATATTACTCGTCCCTGCGCTGTGTGATATTACTCGTCCCTGCGCTGCGTGAGATACTACAGCTCACTGTGCTGTGTCATATTTCTGGTCACTGTGTTGCATTATATTACTTGTCCCTGTGCTGTATGATATTACTGGTCTCTGTCCTGTGTGATATTACTGGTCTCTGTCCTGTGTATGATATTACTAGTCACTGTGTTGTGCGATATTACTGGTCACTGTGTTGTGTGTTATAACTGGTCTGTGTCCTGTGTAATATTACTGGTCACTGTGCTGAGTGTGATATTACTGGTCTCTAGGAGAATATTTGCTCAACTGATACCTAGGATAGGGGGCTGTTAACTTATGAGGAATGTGACAATTGTTAGTATCATAGGAATTAGGAGCAGAAGTAGACAAATTCAGCCCTTCAAGCCTGCTCTGCCATTCAATCAGATCAAAGCTGATCTCTCCCTGGTCCCAAATCCACCTGCCCACACATCCCTCAGATCCCTTTTTTTATTAGAAATATATCTCTAATCATTCAGTGATTCAGACTCCACCACACTACGGAGCAGCGAGTTCCAGAAATTCACCACCTGCGAGAAGTAGTTCCTCCTCATCTCAGTTTTAAATCTACCGCCTTTCAACCCAAGACCAAAGATGTGCATGTTAGATACATCGGTCATGTAAATTGCCCCTTAGTTTGGTTAGAGGGATTAGTGAGATGTATGTGTGGCGTTACAGAGATAGAGCCTTTGTAGAATTGATGTCAGTGCAGACTCGAAGGGCTAAAAAGCCTCTTTCTGCACTTTAGGGACTCGATACGTGTGACCTCTTGTTCTAGATTGCCCCACAAGAGGAAACATTTGGTCTACATTTACTTTATCAATCCCTTTTAAAATGTTATATACCTTAATCAGATCCCCTCTCATCCTTCCAAACTTCAGCAAGTATAAACCTAAATGTTTACCCTCTCCCCATACATCAACCTCTTCATCCCCGGAATCAATCTAGGTTGGAGTTGTATCTATCGGAGTTTTGAAGAATGAGATGATCTTCTTGAAACATTTCCACAGATCCTGTGGAGACTTGACAGGGTGAATGCTGACGGGATGTTCCCCTTTTGGGAGAGACAAACACTCAGAGACACAGTTTAAAAGCAAAGGTTCTCCAGTTTAAGACAGAGATTAGAAGAATTTTTTCTCTGAGAGTTGTGAATCAATGCATCTCTATTTCCCAGGCAGCACAGGGAGGCAGAGTCATTGAATATTTTTAAGGCAGGGGTAGATATGTTCTTGACTAACACGCAGGTAGGAGGTTGCCAATGGATAGGCAGGAAAGTGGGGTTGAAGTTCCAATCAGGTCAGCTATGATCTTATTGAATGGAGGAACAGGTTCGAGAAGGTGAATGGCCTATTCCTCATTTCGATATTTGTATGTATTGCTTATCTGACCCTGGCTGCTGTGTGGTCACTGACTAAATGTCCAACTTTTCTCTTGTCTGCAGGGAAATCAAGAAAAGGTACGAGACCCGAATTGCTGCTTAGTTTTATTTGCGTTTGCCACTGCTGGTTGTGTAAGCTGCTACAACTTCACTCTTACTCGATTAACTTAAATTATAATGTCACCATGTTTTGGGGCAAAAGGAAAGATATCTTTTGGAGTTATGAGCAGCAGCCTAAATATCCCTTGAGAAAATGATACCGTTTTCCCCCTCGGGGATGCCCTGATGAAGGCAGCCCTGGCAGACAGTTTGTGAGCTGTTGTGTGTTTGTCCTGTCGATCCCAGCAGTTCGAAGGAGGCTCTTGAATCTGAAGACAGTAATATCTCACAATTAGCTATTTGTGAGGCGCTGTTGGGCATCCATGATTACCTTTCACCTTGCAAAGCACCTCTTTCATCTCCACCTTGTTTGCCAGCTGCTGCTTTTGATGCATTGTGCAAGAGTTTTTGATTTGATTTGATTTGTTGTTGTCGCATACAGTGAAAAGTATTGTTTCTTGTGCCCTATACAGACAAAGCATACCATTCATAGAGAAGGAAAGGACAGAGTACAGAATATGGTGTTACAATCATAGTCAGGGTGTAGAGAAATATCAATTTAATATAAAGAAGGTCCATTCAAAAGTCTGATGGCAGCAGGGAAGAAGCTGCACTTCATTGATTGGTACATGACCCTTTTTATCTTCTTCCTCATGGAAAAAGGTTGAACTAAGCCCAGGGTGCGTGGGGTCCTTGATTATCCTGGCTGCTTTTCCAAGGCAGCAGGAAGTGTTGACGAAGTCATGGGATGGGAGGCCGTTTTGCATGATGGACTGGGCTTCGTTCATGGCACTTTGAAGTTTCTGCTGTCAAAGAGTGGCTGTGGAATAAGAGGAGATGGGATTTTGTTCGGTCTTGTCCCAGACAGCTGATTGTGTCCCAGTGGTACACATCACATCTTGTATGCTGCAATATGTCGGTCATGCTTCAGTTGGTTGCACAGGTATCTCTGAATCATGAGGTTTTGAGTTCAAATCCTACCCCCAGGTTTGAGAAGTCAAAGTCAGTGTTCCAGTAAAGTACTGTCAGAGGTGCTGACAAATGTCTCTTCTAACAACTAAATTTAAGATATCAGTCAAACTCATCACGGGGCAGCAAAGTGGCACAGTGGTTAACACACAGTGCCAGGACCTGGGTTCAATTCTGGGTCCTTGTGGAGTTTGCACATTTTCTCTATCTGTGTAGGTTTACTTTGGGTGTTCTGGTCTCCTCCCACACTCCAAAGATAGGCAGATTGGTGGATAGGCCATGCTAAATTGCCCCTTAGTATCCAAAGGTGTGTGGGTTAGGTGGGTTGACCATGATAAATGCGTGGATAGGGTGGGGGTGTACCTGGGTAAAATGCTCTTTCGGAAAGTTGGTGCAGATGCAGTGGCTGCCTTCTGCACTGTAGGTATTCTATGATTTGCACTTGCTAGAAGCAACACAGTCGTACATGGGGAACCTGTGTCTGTGAACAAAAGGAATATGCTCAGGCCCTGCTCCTTTTTGAATTATCCATAAACTTGGGGGAACCTATCGTTCTTCTTTGCTTTCTCCATGGCAACATCCTAGCCAATAAGAGTCGACTTGTCAACCTTTTTCCTGTGGTATAAATTGTTTTGATTGTTTTAAATTTGGGCTCTGTGTTTGTCCTGATGAGTGGGAGATGAAAAGTTTCAGCAGCATGTCTCTCTTTACACCAATATTCAAATAGCAGTGGGTTTTTGCGACAAAGATTATGTACAGGATTGCAGAAGAGTAGAAGTGCACCTTTTCACTTCCCATTACTCTCTCCCTGTCTTTCTCTCTCTCTCAGACAACATCACTCTCTGAAGTCCAAACAAATAGGTATAAACAAAATAGACCCCCTATAAAGCTGCCACACAAAATGCAATTCAATTCCTGATTTAGCTGAAATTGTTTGGAAACACGAAAGAGGATAAAATCTAATAGACATTTTATTTTAACTGTGAATTATCAGTGAGACAAATGAAAATCAGCAACTTTGTAAGTTCTTTCTAACTGGGAAAATTTCCAAAACAGACTAGATCAGCAGATGCTCTTCAAATGTGAATAAGAATCAAGTGGATCCCTTGAAGAGTATCAAGGTTGTTGGAATAGATTTGAGAGGGAAATCAGGAGGCAAAAAGGGAAGATGAGATTATAGATAAGGCAAAGGAGAATCCAAAGAGTTGCACAAGGTTAAAGAGCTTCTACAAATACGTAAAGGGCTAAAGAATAACTAGGGAGAGAGTAGGGCCTCTTCAGGATCAACAAGGTCATCTGTGTGCACATCCACAAGAGATGGGTGAGATCTTAAATGAATATTTATCATCAGTATTTAAGAAAGGCATGGATGTTAGGGAACTTGGGGAAATTAACAGTGATGTCTTGAGGGGAGAGGAGGAGCTGCTGGGTGTCTTAAAGCACATCAAGATAGATAAATCCCCAGGACATAGTGGGAGGCTAGGGAGGAAATTGCAGATCTCCTGGCAGAGATATTTGAATCATCGACAGACGCAGGTAAAGTCCCTGAAGATTGGAGGGTGGCAAATGTTGTGCTTTTGTTTAATAAAGGCTGCAGGGAAAAGCCTGGGAACTACAGACCAGTGAGCCTAATGTCTCTAATGGTTAAGTTGTTAGAAAGGACCCTGTGAGGCAGGATCTACAGGCATTTACAGAGGCAAGATCTGATTTAGGACAGTCAGCATGGCTTTTGTGAGTGGAAAATCGTGTCCCATGAATTTGAGTTTTTTAAAGGGGTAACCAAAAATAGTAGTGACAACAGTGCAGTTGATATTGTCTACATGGATTTCAGCAAGGCCTTTGGCAAGGTATCGTGTGGTAGATTGTTGCACAAGGTTAAATCTCACGGGATCCAGGTGAAGTAGCCAATTGGATACAAAATTCTCTTATTGACGGAAGACAGGGTGGTTGTAGAGAATTGTTTTTCAAACTAGAGACCTGTGACCAGCAGTGTGCCTCAGTTATTTGTTGTTCTGTTAATGATTTGGATGAGAATTTAGAAAGTCTGATTAGTAAATTTGCAGATGATACCAAGATTGGTGACATAGTGGACCATAAAGAAGGTTATCTAGGATTGCAACAATGGGCCAGTGGGCTGATGAATGGTAGATGGAGCTAAATTTAGATAAATGCCAGGTGGTAGATCAAACCAGGGCAGAACATGCTCAGTTAATGGTAGGGCATTGGGGAGAGTTGTAGAACAAAGGGATCTAGTGGTATAGGTTCATAGCCCCTTGAAAGTGGAATCACAGGTGGACAGAGTGGTGAAGAAGGCATTCAGCACGCTTGGTTTCATCGGTCAGAACATTGAATAGATGAGTTGGGACATCTTGTTGAAGTAGTACAAGACATTGGTAATGCCAAACATGGAATATTGTGTACATTTTGGGTAACGCTGTTTTAGAAAGGATATTATTAAACTAGAAAGAGTGCAGAAAAGATTTACTAAAATGCTACCGGGACTTGATGGTTTGAGTTATAGGGAGAGGCTGGATAGACTGGGATTTTTTTTTCCTGGAGAGTATGAGACTTAGGGGTGATCTATAAAATAATGAGGGGCATAGATAAGGTAGATAGTCAGCATCTTTTCCTAAAGGTAGGGGAGTCTAAAATTAGAGGGTATGGTTTTAAGGTGAGAAGGGAGAGATAAAAGGGTCCAGAGGTGCAATTTTTTTCACACAGAGGGTGGTGAGTGTCTGGAACAAGTTGCCTGAGGTAGTAGTCGAGGTGGGTACAATTTTGTCTTTTAAAAAGCATTTAGACAGTTTAATGAGTAAGATGGGTATAGAGGGATATGGGCCAAATGCGGGCAGTTAGGACTAGCTTAATGATAAAAACCGGGTGGCATGCACAAGTTGGGCCAAAGGGCCTGCTTCTGTGCTGTAAACCTTAATGACTCTAAGAGTCATGGTTTGTGGGTTAGTGAGGAATCGTGCTGGCTGAGTCAGTGTTTATATTCTTGTTGCTGCAATTGATATCAATCTGAAGGCAGGTACAGGGAGAAGCTAATCAGTTTTAGAAAACAGCCTGTGAAGTGCTTTCTTTTGGTTGAAGTTCATTCTTTTGATTTAATTTTGTCTTGCAAATTCTCCCCAGGAACATCCTCGCACTCCAAGGGGATTCGTAGAAAAGGTAAATGTCACGACTCGGAGAGAGTGGGATAGATTTTTGTTTCTTCACATGATCACATGTTCTGCAATGGGATATTGTATTACGGGTGGAATTCTGTGATGGGATGCTTTATTAAAGAGGGAATTCTGTAATATAATTCTGTATTACAGGTGGAAGTCTGTAATGGAATGTTGTATTACAGGTGGGGTTCTGTAACAGAATGCTGTATTATGATTGGGGTTCATTAATTGAATGTCATATTATGTTTGAACTTCATAGTGCCATATAGGCTTACAGCATGGAAACAGGCACTTTGGCCCAATGTGTCCACGCCACCCTTTTTTTTGAAACCTGCAAGCTAATCCCAATTGCCCACATTTGGCCCATATCTCTCTATACCCATCATACCCATGTAACTACCTAAATGCTTTTTAAAAGACAAAATTGTACCCGCCTCTACTACTACCTCTGGCAGCTTATTCCAGACACTCAACACCCTCTATGAAAAAGTTGTCTCTCTGGACACTTTTGCATCTCACCTTAAAGCTAGGTCCTCTAGTTTTAGACTCCCCTACCTTTGGGAAAAGATATTGACTATCTAGCTGACCTGTGCCCCTCACTATTTTATAGACCTCTATAAGATCACCCCTCAGCCTTCCATGCTGCAAAGAAAAAAGTCCCAGTCTATCCAGCCTCTCCTTATAACTCAATCCATCAAGTCCCGCTAGCATCCTAGTAAATCTTTTCTGCACTCTTCCTAGTTTAATAATATCCTTTCTATAATAGGGTGACTGGAACTGCACATAGTATTCCACATGTGGCCTTACCAATGTCTTGTACAACTTCAACAAGACGTCCCAACTCCTGTACTCAATGTTCTGACCAATGAAACTGAACATGCTGAATGCCTTCTTCACCATTCTGTCCACCTGTGACTCCACTTTCAAGGAGCTATGAACATGTACCCCTAGATCGCTTTGTTCTGTAACTTTCCCCAACATCCTACCATTAACTGAGTAAGTCCTGCCACGGTTCAATCTACCAAAATGCATCACCTCACATTTGTCTAAATTAATCTCTATCTGCCATTTATCAGCCCACTGGCCAATTGATCAAGATCCCATTGCAATTGGAGATAACTTTCTTCACTGTCCACTATGCCACCATCTTGATGGCATCTGCAAACTTACTAACCATGCCCCCTATATTCTCATCCAAATCATTAATATAAATGACAATTGCATCCCACAATAGCAGTTCTGTAATTGGATGTTGTGCTTTGGTTGGAGTTTTGTTATGGGTGGTGGTATTATGGGTGGGGCTTTGTAACGGAATGTTGTTATTACAGGTGGGGCTCTGTAACGGAATGCTGTATTATGGGTGGCGTTCTGTAATGGGTTGTGGTATTTCGGGTGGGGTTCTATAATGCGAAGCTGTACCGCAGTTGGGGTTCGGTAATTGAATGCTGCGTTACGGGTTGGATTTTGTACTGGGATGCTGTAGTGTTATAATGGAATGGTGTCTTGCAGGCTCCGGGGAACTTGGATCCCATTTTATCAATATTCAGTGAATTAACTCTTCTTTTACTTTAATGTTATATCAGATACATTGGACCTTGTGATTTCAGGATATAGACTTTGGCCTCTGAACCTCCGTTATAAACAATTTCTAAAATATCAATGTCATTGTTGAGAGCAGCAACTTTTCAAAGTTCAGTCTGAATTTAACATCTGTGTGGATCGTGCAAAGTAACAGCTCACCATTCCCCTTTCAAATCTTCCTGCTGCTGCCAGGGAGTTTTACAGGTGGAAGAGTTTACAGAACTTAGCTTGGATTGCATGATATAAATTGGCCTTGGGCAGAAAGACTGAGACGCTGGGGTGTTTTGTACATCAAGAGGAAGTCACTCCTATAACTTTGGGAAGAGTTTGGCTGAGGGAATAGGGTTTGATTGAGCTCCCTATTCAGCGGCTTTCTGTAAACGGCCAACAAGTGGGCTTCAGAGCTTCTGCCGATCTTGGAAATGACCCCTCCCCCCTCTCTACCGTGTAGGAGTTGTTGACTCATGCGTGTTTTCTGGCCCCCGAGCAGCCCATGAATATTTACTCTGGTTTTGATTAACACCAGCTGGAAGTCTGGAATTCATGCCAGCCTGGGGTTTTATAGATGTAAACGCGGATGGAATTTGTTTACAACAGCTTTCGATGCTGCTCACTGCCACAGTCACGGCTTTCACTCAATGGCTGATTCTCCAGATACTCTGACCCTTATACTCAACTCCTGTCTGGTGGTCAGGCCCTTTGTCTTGGGCTGAGCAATAGCCTCACTTTCTACACCAATATAGAGAACATAAGAAATAGGAGCAGAAGTAGGCCATCTAGCCCTTTGAGCCTGCCCCGCCATTCAATAAGATCTTGGCTGATCTGTCGTGGCTCAGTTCCACATTCTCGCCCTCTCCCCATAACCCTTAATCCCCTCGCTTATCAAAAACCCATCAACCTGCGTCTTAAAAATATTTAGCGAGGCAGCCTCCACCACTTCAACGGGCAGAGAATTCCAGAGATTCACCACCCTTTGAGTGAAGAAGTTCTTCCTCAACTCCGTTCTAAACCGCCCCCCCGGCGCCCAAAACTGCACACAGTACTCCAGCTGCGGCCTCACCAATGCCCTATACAGCTGCAGCAAGACCTCCCTACTTTTATATTCAATCCCCCTCGCTATGAAGGCCAGCATCCCATTCGCCTTCCTGACCACCTGCTGCACCTGGAAGCTGGGTTTTTGCAACTCATGCACAAGGACCCCGAGGTCCCTCTGCACCGTCGCCTGCTGCAGTTTTTCGCCACGTAAGTAATAATCCTTCCTACCATTATTCCTACCAAAGTGGACCACCTTGCACTTGCCAACATTAAATTCCATTTGCCAGCTCCTGGCCCATTCGCCCAGCCTATCTAGATCCTTCTGCAGACTCTCCACACCCTCCGCGCAATTTGCCGTTCCACCAATCTTGGTGTTATCAGCAAATTTCGACACCATACACTTGGTTCCCTCCTCCAGATCATAAGCTGGTGGTGTAGTGGTGGTATTGTCACTGGACCACTAATCGAGAGGCCAAAGCTAATGCTCTGTGGACATGGGTTCAAATCCCACAATAGCAGTTCATGAAATCTGGAATATAAAACTTGTCTCAGTTTTGGCGACCATTAAATGATCATCAATTGTTGTAAAAATCCATCTGGTTCACTAATATCCTTTAGGAAAGGAAATCTGCCATCCTAATCCAGTATGGCCTCCGTGTAACTCCAGATCCACAGCAATATAGTTGACTCTTAACTGCCCTGTGAAATGTCTGAGGGAGACACTGGTTCAAGAGCAGTTAGGGGTAGGCTGGCTAAGATCATGTGTATCAGATCTAGCCCAAGATGGGATGCAATGTCACTTTGGATTCTGTTTGTCTCTGTTGGGGCCATGAATTGGATTCAGTAGTAATCTGAATTTAGTTTTTGAGCAGGCAGTGAATGGATTTGAGTTTACCTGGCTCACTCTGAGCATTGGCTTTGTAACTTTAAGTTTGGAGTTTTAAAAATTTTTTTAAAATGTGGACTGCCACATCCGAGGAATGAACTTTAAAAATGACAGATTTCCGAGGCTGGGACTGGACTGGGTAGCCTGCTGTGTGCTGGGTACAGCCTTGTGAACCACACTGATCGATCTGGGTTTTAATTCAGCGGTTTGCATGGCTCTCAGACATGGTGCTTTCTCACACAATACCAAGATTCGTCAAATATCAAATGCAACAACTAAATCCTCTGCTACACATGTATCTCACTTTGGCAGAATATTCTTTGCATTGTGATTGTATGAGGGTGGGTGTGTGTATATGTGTACACCAGTGTGTCCCTGTGTCTGTATGTGTGTGTGTGAATGTGTGTGCCTGTGTCTGCCAGTGTGTTTGTGTGTGTGTGTGCGCCTGTATCTGTATGTGTCTGCCAGTGTGTTTGTGTGTGTGTGTATGTGTGTGCGCCTGTATCTGTATGTGTCTGCCAGTGTGTTTGTGTGTGTGTGTATGTGTGTGCGCCTGTATCTGTATGTGTCTGCCAGTGTGTTTGTGTGTGTGTGTATGTGTGTGCGCCTGTATCTGTATGTGTCTGCCAGTGTGTGTGTATGTGTGTGCGCCTGTATCTGTATGTGTCTGCCAGTGTGTGTGTATGTGTGTGCGCCTGTATCTGTATGTGTCTGCCAGTGTGTTTGTGTGTGTGTGTGTGTGTGTGTATGTGTGTGCGCCTGTATCTGTATGTGTCTGCCAGTGTGTGTGTGTGTGTGTATGCCTGTATCTGTATGTGTCTGCCAGTGTGTGTGTGTGTGTGTATGCCTGTCTGTGTGTGTCAGTTTGTGTGTGAGAGCTTTGATCGCAGAGTGTGATTTTGATGCCCCCAACAGTTCAGAAAATGGATGACAGGAAACTTGAGTGAGGCGTATCACTGGGAAGAATTTTACCGAGACCAAGAAGCCTGACCGTGGAGTCAGGAAGTGGGTCCTGATTCGCACAGAGGCGGGATGGGGGGACGTTTGGACCCCGGGTGGATTTTACTGCAACAGCCAGTTAGGAAATACTGATGAGATTGCCAACCAATTGAGTCAAAGAGCTGCTGGTCCAATCAGACACACTGAAACCTCAGCTCACCATCCATAGAGCGAGAGACCGCCTTCATATTGAGAGGCGTTTGACAACTGTGTTCCTGAACAGGCCATTTGGCCCCCCAAGCCTGTGCTGGCACACAATGCCTTTCCAAACTTCCAGAATGTTCTTATTTCTTGAGGTGAACCATTTTCCCTGATTTATGACACTGGTAATGTTGGACCCAGACTGGATGTTGTATAGTACATTTTGTAAATGCATTTGAAATCTTTCCTCACAAAAAAACAGAAAATGCTGGAAAATCCCAGCAGGTCTGACAGCATCTGTGGGGAGACAATAAAGCCAATATTTCAAGTCTAGGTGACCCTTCGTCAGACGGATCAGAGGCCATTTGTCCTCAATAAGGTCAGGAGCTCACTAGATGTGTTTGTAGTTGTTGTCCAACACAGGTCAACATTGAGTACTGGCAAGTCAACTACAGGAACCATCGCGGGCAAGCCCAAATCCCAACCTCCAACGACAGCTGAGCAGATTTAAAAACAAATTCATTCATGGGAAGTGGACATCTCTGGTGGGACCAGTGTTTATTGCCCATCTCTAGTTACCCTTGAGAAGGTGGTGGTGAGCTGTCTTCTTGAACCACTGTAATCCTTGAGGTGTAGGTACTCCCACAGTGCTGTTAGGGAGGAAATTCCAGGATTTTGACCCAGTGACAGTGAAGGAACAATGATGTATTTCCAAGTCAGGATGGTGAGTGACTTGGAGGGGAACCTCCAGGTGGTGGTGTTCCCAGGTATCCGCTGTTCTTGTCCTTCTAGATGATAATGGTCATGAGTTTGCCTTTGGTGGGTGAGGAGCTAGGACTACTTGTCCTCAGTATTTCAGGAGCAGGAAAACACCTGAGATGTTGGGGAGGATGGATGGTGTCTCAGACTTTCAGCTACTGTGGGACTGGAAGCTTTTTTGAGCGTCTAGTGGATGTTGTTGTGTAATGGTCCATGTTCTCACAGCGAGCTGTTCACACTCACGTTGCGATGGGCCATTCAGGAGTGAGATGCAGCCCCATCTTTGACAGTACATGGAGTTGACAGCAAAGTGGAACTGGCATGCCCCCTCCGAATTGTTGGTGGACGCTACCACCTGAGACCAGTTGTCTCCTCAGCTGGAGAGCTGGATCCCACCTGCAATAGGGGAATTTCAGAGCTGAAATGTAGTTACTTTCCGGGCAGACTGATTTTGTGCTTGGACAAACCTGAGGTAAGCAGAGAGAGAGTCTGAGGGGGTTTGGGAAGAGTCAGACAATGCCTAATTTATCATGGTGAATATTTCGAGGAGGTCACAAACAAGGTTTCCAGAAGGTAGTTGACTGTTGGCGACAATGAGAGTGCATGGAACTGAAGGCAGTCCATTGACGTACATTAGGAATGGGTCATGGAACAAGGCCTGGGGAATTTGGGGATTGTAGTTAGTGAGCCAAGTGATGGATTGAGTCATCCCCACTATTACTGATGGCTTTGGATTCACTCTGAAGAGGTAACTGCTTCTCCTCATCTGGTTTCGGAGTTGGTCTATTTCACTAGTTTACTCTGAAGATTGGAAGGGTTTGAATGGAATAACTGCTATTTTTGCTCTGTGGCAAGGAACCCGCCAGCACCATGCCAATGACGGGCAGAGGATCAGAGCGCAGGATGATGTCGGTGCCGATCGTTCTCCCTACACTGTCAATGGATGCAAGGACAGCGCCTTCGACGCCCTGAGCTTAGACAGCTCCGACAGCGTGGACACCAATGTCTCCGCCTGTTCTCCAGACAACATCTCCAGGTAAGAGTTTTCTCTGCCTCGGGATTTCCCCCTCACCCCATGAATAGTTATTTCTAGGAGCAATGCCCTCTCTTTTCCAGCTTTATAAACGTCGGGCAGCAGGAGCAGACACCTCGGGATGTTCTGCTGTGCTGTATCTTTGGTCAGCTGTCTTTACCCATCCATGAAATTTCCTAACATTGGGACTCTGTTACTTTACTGGCTGTTCTCCATTAAATTAAGCTCATCACAAACTCTACTGCCCAAATCCTAATGGAATCCTGTTCAACTATTACCCGCTGTGATCACTGATGTACCAGTGTCTCGTGCTCTAACAATGCCTCATGTCTAAAATTCTTGTCTGTCTGCTCCTTTCTGGCCACTTTATCCTCATCACTTCCTTATAATCTCAACTCTGCAGAGAGAGACCATTCAGTCCATCAAATCTGCACTGACTCTCCAAAAGCACATCTTATCTTTGATTTAGTTTATTATTGTCACATGTATTAGTATAAATAACAGAGCATACCATACATAGAGAAGGAAAGGAAAGGGTGCAGAATGTAGTGTTACAGTCATAGCTAGGCTGTAGAGAAAGATCAACTTAATGTGGGGTAGGTCCATTCAGAAGTCTGATCGGGGCAGGGAAGAAGCTGTTCTTAAAAGAACAAAGAACAGTACAGCACAGGAACAGGCCCTTCAGCCCTTCAAGACTGTGCCAACCATGATGCCTGCCTAAACTAAAACTGTATACACTTACCCAGTTTGTCTCCTTCCATTCCCATCCTATTCGTATATTCACTAAAATACCCCTTAAATGCTACTACTGTACCCTCTGTGTAAAAAAACTTACCTTGCACATCTCCTCTAAACTTTTCCTCATTCACCTTAAACCTATGTCCCCAGTACTTGAATTTTCTACCTTAGGAAAGAGCATCTGACTATCCACTCTGTCCATGTTACTCCATCTTGTAAAGTGCTATCAGGTCGCCTCTTAACCTCTATCTTTCCAGATTGAGTCGATGTGTGTACTTTTGTATCTTTTCCCGATGGAAGAAGGTGGGAGAGAGTATGTCCCAGGATGAATGGTTTCTTGCGGTATTGGATAGAGCAGGAGCTGTACCAAGCTGTGATACAACCAGAAAGAAAGAATGCTTTCAATGGTCTTTCTCCTCTACACTATCCTCGTAACCCCATGCATTTACCAATTCCCCTAGCCTTTACTTGGAGGAGGTAAAGGGTTGGTGGACCTTGGGGCAGTTTTTGTATGAGTGAATATTTTGAGGAAGGTTGATGGTGACAGATTTGAAGGGAAGGGGGGAGTGAGACCGTGCTGAAGCAGAAGACCATGAGCAACACCAGTAATCTTGTTTGAGCAGCCAATCCCAAACTATGTTCAGTTACAAAGATGCTTGGAATTTACCACTTTGACATAGAGAGCAGGTGGACTCTGCCCTCTGAAGTGGCATCTTTGGAGGCAGGGCATTTAGTTGAGCAGGAGGGGGAAATGGATGGATACCATGATGCTTTCCCCCTCCATCCCAATGAAGACCAGGGCAAGCAGGCCACTGCCTGAGGCCCCTAAATGGAGAATTAATGACCACCTACAGGCCTGTCACCACGTGGGAAGCTTGATATTTCCAGACGAGTCAGTGGGAGGGGGTGGGATTTGGCAGAATCCATCCTTCAAAGACACTCACTGCCAGATTGAGAGAGACATTATTGTGAAAGAGGGGGCCCCATGGAGAAACAACCTCCTGCCCTTGCTACTAACCCCTGACCCCTACACCCTCCTACACACCCCTGCAATCCCCTACTCCATGAAACTACTTCTACCATTCCATTCCCAGGGCCTGGCTCGCTTTGTCATCCTGGGTCTCTGGTGACTACCTTTTCTACAGTAGCCACTGTTGACCCTGTGAGCAAAAGAGCCGCCACCGATTGGCTCAGCAAGTGTGACCTCTGCCCCAGGGTCCTGATCCCAGCCGTCCTCTCCATCAACTGATTGGTCTGTGAGGTGGCGAGGAGCTTCTCTGGCTGGCTCTCCCAACCCCCCCATCATTGCCTCAGCAAGATTTCATCCTGGGACTGCTTTGTGCCAACACAAACTGGGGCAGGAGAGAATAATATTTGATGCAGAACCTGGCATCTTGAGTGTGATAAACTGAATTTTCCGATGACACGAGATTGGTCTGACGGTTTGATGGACCACATCCAGCTGTTAGCGGTGTGCAAAACAAAAGACCAGAGAACGCTACCACCTGATGTGCGCACCCCGGCAAGATGAGTAAAAGCTCAAGTGTGATTGATCGTGGCTTTTGATGCATGGTTTGAACCAGATGTTTCCTATTAATAACACACAATCCCTTTGATGTCAAAAAGAATAGCATCAGTCAACAGCAGTGCTGGTGCTAGACACTGAACTGCTGTTTAGCAACATGGCTGATTAAAAAAAAAATTAGCTGTTTAGTTAAGATCAAACTCTCTAATTGGGCAGTAAAATATGATGCTAAAATACAGCTGGTTCACTGGTTGTAACTTGAGCAGTATCTCAGTAATGGTTTGGTACTGAGATGGTCCACCTTCCCTTGTAACAAATTGGTTGGGTGAGATTGAGTGTCTTGGATTACGGGAAGATATAACAAGATGGTCAAATGGACGGATAAGCAGCAGATGGAATTTAACCTTGAAAAGTGTAAAGTGATGCACTTTGGAAGGAGTAATTTGACAAGGAAGTATACTACGAGAGGTCTGACACTGGGAAGTTCTGAAGAACAAATGGACCTTGGGTGTTTGTTCCAATATCTCTGAAAGTGGAAAGGCAGGTTTATAGGGTGATAAAAAAGGCATTTGGCACACTGGCCTTCATCAATTGGGGTATAGATTACAAAAGCAGAGTGGTCATGTTAGAGTTGTATAGAATTTTGATGGAGTACTGTGTGCAGTTCTGGTTGCCACATTATGGGAAGGATGTGAATGCACTGAAAGGGGTCCAGAGCAGATTCACCAGGATGTTGCCTGCAATGAAACATTTAAGTTATAAGAAGAGGTAGGATAGGCTTGGGTTGTTCTTTTTCTGGAGCAGAGAGGACTGAGGGGGTGACCTGATTGAGATGTTCAAGAGGGGCACGGACAGGGCGGATAGGAGCAACTGTTCTCCTTAGTTGAGGGGTCAGTTACAAGAGGGCACAAGTTAAAAGTGAGGGATGGGAGGTTTAGGGGGCACTTGAGAAAAAACTTGTTTTAACCCAGAGCTTGGTGACGGTCTGGATTGCACTGTCTGGGAAGGTGGTGGAGGCGAGATATCTCACATTCTTTAAAAAGTACCTGGACAAGTACTTGACTGGTCGGCGCAACATCGTGGGCCGAAGGGCCTGTTCTGCGCTGTAATGTTCTATGTTCTATGTTCTATATGTTCTGCACTACCGTATTCTGCGATTGTTCAGTGGTCTGAATAATCAACTCCGTAGATTCTTTCAATTCACCAAGGTCCACTTGCTCACTCAGAAAAGATCCTTTTCTGTGGGAATCCAAACTCTCCCCTGATTTTTATCTCACTGCTGCTTGTGGGAGCTTGCTGCACACAAAATGGCTGCCACTTTCCTACATTATAGCAATGATTACATTTCAAATTGTTTTTCATTGGCTTTTGAGGACTTTAGGATGCTCTGTGGTTGTAAGAAGCACTGTGTAAATGGAAATTTTGGCTGCTTTAGCCTTATTCTGATATCCTAACATTGGTGACAGTATTCACCCCAAGGTGTTGACATAGATCCTCAGCGTCATTTTATTTGACAATTTTTTTTAATCCCATTCCTGGGATTGGGCATCTCTGGCTGGGCCAGTATCTACTTCACTCAGAGGGTGGTGAGTGAGTGGAATTGGCTGCCATCGGTGGTGGTAGAGGCGAACTCGCTGGGGTCTTTTAAAAGACTTCTGGATGAGTACATGGGATTTAATGGGATTGGGAGTTACAGATAGTTCTATGGCTTGGCAGGTATAGATGTGATCGACGCAACTTGTGGGCCGAAGGGCCTGTTTGTGCTGTAGTGTTCTGTGTTCTATTGCCCACGAATGCCATTTCAGAGGGCAGTTTGGAATCACATGTAGGCCAGACTGGGTAAGGACAACAGATTTCCTTCCCAAAAAGGACATTGGTGAACCAGATTTTTTTTTATGCAATCAACAATGGTTTCATGGCCAGCGTTAATCCCAGATTTTTATTGAATTCAATTTTCACCATCTGTCGTGGGATTCAAACCCAGAACCCCAGAGGATCCCTGGGTCTCTGGATTACTAATCCAGTGACAATACCACGAAGCCACCACCTCCCCACAATTCTAACAAATAACTCAATACCAGCAAACAGGTCCAAAAAGATGTCTATAAACCAGATGGGACATTGGAGCATACCCTCCTTTCCCCAGCTCCATCTCTCCCATCTAGATCCCAAGGAAGCCAATTAGTATCCCTCAACCAGACTCTCAATATCTTGGCCATGTGACGTCTCGCTCACTCTCAAATACCAACTGCTGCTGCTTTCGTCTGAAGGAGAAACCCTTCTGTTAACTTTTTCTCTGCTGGCAGAGCACAGTGGGGCATCTGACACACAGCACTGCAGTCTGTGCAAGACAAACACGGTCGTAATTTTAGATCCATGGAACCATAGAATCCCTACAGTGCAGGAGGAGACCATTTGGCCATCGAGCCTGTACCTACCCTCAGAAAGAGCATCTTACCCAGGCTCACCCCCACCCTATCCCCGTAGCCCCACATATTTACCATGATCAATCTACCTAATCTTGGGACACGAAGGGGCAATTTAGCATGGCCAGTCCACCTAACCGGCACATCTTTGAACTGTAGGAGGAAACCGGAAAGCCTGGAGGAAACCCATGCAGACACAGGGAGAATGTGCAAACTCCACAGAGTCACTCGAGGCCAGAATTGAAGCCGGGCCCCTTGCGCTGTGAGGCAGCAGTACCAACCACTGTGCAACTACGACATTTAACATTAATAAATGATGAGTTGGGACTTTGCAGCAGACGTTTCTTTTATTGTTTACTCTTCTCCTACGTGGGAGATGAAGTAAGAGGTATCTTTAGTGTGGACTCACTAGCATGGAAAAGAAAAGGAGATGTCAAACTCACCGGGATTAAACTACCTAAACAAACTGGAAATATACTTAATCTCGGCACTTCTGTAATTCAACACAAATCAGAGCAGATAGGCTTTGGAAGCACCAAGACAGGTTTAATCCAAGGCCACAGCACAGATCAAAGTCCCAGGTGAAATTAGAAGGTGGCATCCTTCCACAGATACTTGTCTTCTTTGACCGAGCCAGTTTTATATCAACCTCATCAGCTCACCTCTGATCCCATGCAACTTCGCCTTCTGCACCAGTCTGCCATGAGGGACCTTGTCAAAGGCCTTACTGAAGTCCATGTAGACAACATCCACTGTCCTACCCTCATCAATCATCTTCGTCACTTCCTCGAAAAACTCAATCAAGTTCATGAGACATGATATCCCTTTCACAAAATCATGTTGCCCCTCACAAATACATCCACTTATTTCCAAGTGGGAATAAATCCTGTCTTGAAGAATCCTCTCCAATAATTTTCCTACCACTGATGTAAGGCTCACTAGCCTATAATTATCTGGATATTTCTTGCTACCCTTCTTAAACAAAGAACAAAATTGACTCCCAGCTGCCCTCTTGTAGCCAATGTTATATTTGAGAGAAGATCCCTTTTGCAATGAAACTCTTTCAAAGTGTAGGGGCTGGACTCTGGGCTATTCCTTCATTAAAGTTTTGTCATTTAAAGTAGGGGCTCTGTGAGAAACTCTTGCTCCCAGCCCAATTCTTTGCAGCATTAGTAATACCAAAAAAATGGCCAGTAAGAATTTTGGGAATTGCTGAAAAGACAGCCATGCTGCTGAAGTTTTTCATCAAGACAAATACAAGAATACCAAATTTCAAACTATCACAACAATTTATACAAGAGGAGAAAAAGACGCTGATCGATTAGCAAGACACTGGCTAAGACGTTGCCATGGGGAAAACAACTGGGAACTGTTGGCTCCCTGAGTTCCTGGGTATATCAGAAAAAGTGTACTGCCCGAGCATATTCCTTTTGTTTGCAGAGACAAACTCCCTGCATGTGGATATGTGTTGCTTTATAGCAAGCATAAATGAGTCACGTACTTCCCCTGTTGGATTCTCCTTGGATGATCCACCCTGTCCTCTATTGATACAATCTGGAGTCCAAAGGGTCAGGGATAAGGACAACCCTCGTGGCTGGAGATGAACTTGGAGTGGGAGGTGGAAGATCCCCTTGTTGGAGTCCACATGCAAACCAACGACATTGCTAGAACATGGAATAGGGTTCTACTGAGAGTTGAAAAATCAAATTAGTTGAAAAACTAAATTAATAAGCAGAACCTCAGAGGATTATTGTGGAGCACCATCGGCACCATGTTCAAATTGACATTGGATCAAAAAGACCAGGGAATTGATTGTGTGCTGAGAATGTGTGCTGAAAATGTGATATGGAAGACACAGGGAGTTTTGATTCATGGGGGAATCTAACACCAGTACTAGGGCGGAAGGGACCTGGTCCATTGGCACGGCTCCACCTAATGAACCTGAGTTTTAGGGCTGTAGACAGAGTTTGCAATTAAGAAGAGTGGGGAGGGGAGAGACTTCAGGTGGGAGGGAATATATAATTGTAAAGAGAAGGGACAAGGCTACAGTGCAGTGTGGTGTTCCAGAAAAAGGTAAGCAGAATGCAACAGGAATAACAATAATAGTGCAAATAAGGTCAAATCAGGAAAAAGTAGTAAACTGTTCAAATCAACAGTGTCTTATCTAATTGCGCAAAACATTCTTCACAAGAAAGAATGGTGCAATTCGAGATAAATTATCCGATGGCCAACACAGAGACATGTGGACCAAAGCTGCAAAATAAATATTTCAAGGACACCTGACCTTCAGTTGAGATGGATAAAATGGAAAGGGGGGGATGGAGGTAGCCGCTTCTGGTGGGACGTTACCTCTAATAATTAAAAGTGTCGTAACAAGGCTCAGAAAACACTGATGGGAGTAGTATGTAGGTTTTCTGACAGTTGTTATTCTGTTACCCAGAATATTAATCAAGAAAGCAGCTTACGTAATGGATAATCATGGGGAAATTATTTTTCTGTATTCTGGACAAACTAAATTAGTCAAAGTGGTTAGGAGGACAAGTTCCTGAAATGTATTTAAGACCGCTTCCTAGAACAATCTGTCAAGGATTCTGTCAGAATCAATTCATTTTAAATCTTGTTTTGTGTAAAATCTTATAGTGAGGGATCTTCTCAGGAAGAGTGATCATAATGAGAATTTCACCTTGAGTTCACTAGTAATTTACATTAATCCCAAGGTATTTCTTAGAATTTTCCAGCTAAACTTTTATTTTCTCTTTTAATTAATTGCTTGACCCATCTTTCTGCATGTCCCTCTGCTTTCACGTTTTTCAGCCTTTCGTGTGGAACTAAATCAAATGTTTTCTGCAAATCCATTTGCATACCGTAAGACTTTTCCTATATAAGAACATAAGAACTAAGAGCATGAGTAGGCCATCTGGCCTGTTGTACAGCCTTAATTTAAACACTTTCCAAGCATTCCAGTTTAATGAGACAAATAAGGACAGGAATTCAATTATTTCTTCTTCTTGGTCTCTTTGAGTTATTGCTTCAAACAAAGGACTGTAGTGTCTTTTATCCACAGTTCTCCACTCACTTGCAGAAGATTCTCTGTCATCCAGCAAATTGTGTAACCAGAAACCAATCATATGGCTTGAGCGTCCAATGCAATTATTTCTGAACAATGCCATTATGCTTCGTTCAAATGGCAAACTCCATACATATAGAACAGCCATAAAAATCAGAGACACAATGTCTGCGTCAATGTAACCAACTTCTCTGATGTGACCAACACAGGAAGTTTCGGATTATAGCTCCCAGACCAGAGTCTTTCTTACGACTGCATCTGGTTTTAATCTATAAGTTGACCAAAGATCCCAGCATGCTTCACTCTGTCGGAGATGCCATTTTGAAACCACTATTGTCATTACTGTTGTTAAATTATTATTGTAGCTGCTCTTTCTCCACCCACAGGCTCTTTGAGCCTGCTCCACAATTCAGTAAGATCGTGGCTGATCTTTTCGTGGACTCAGCTCCACTTACCCGCCTGCTCACTATAACCCTTGATTCCTTTACAGTTCAAACGTTTATCCAGCCTTGCCTTAAAAACATTCAATGAGGTAGCCTCGCCTTAAAAACACTCAATGAGGTAGCCTCAAGTGCTTCACTAGGCAGGGAATTCCACAGATTCACAAGCCTTTGTGTGAACAAGTTCCTCCTCGACACCGTCTTAAATCTGTTTCCCCTTTTTTGAAGCTATGCTCCTTAGTTCTAGTTACACCTGCTTCTATTTTATCTATTCCCTTCATAATAAATCAACTTGTGTGATTGCTTCCCATGCCTGAGACCAAACTGGAACAGCAAGTCTTGCTTAGTGGAATGTGGGTGAACTGTGGACTGGATGAGACACGTGCTGAGAGAAACTTCTCGAAAACCCCACGTTTCCCTCAGCAAGGCTGCAGTGCAGTGCATCCCACGAGTAACCCAGCAATAACCATCGCTTACAAACAGCCATCATGGGTAGATTTCTCTTGCTGAGTTTATACAACTTTGCAGCAGTCATCAACTTTATTATAAATTTAGTATTAGTGCCAATTCAGATACCTTCAGCTGGTTTTAGTTTGGAGAATGACAGAGTTTCTATTTTGCTTTGTGTTTTTGAGCAGTGCCAGTACGTTTAACGTTGCCAAGCTTGAAGAGATGGAACGTTTGCTAAAAGAAGCTCAGGCTGAGAAGGCGTGGCTCATTGAAAGCAAAGTGAGTTCTTGGCTGTTACATTGACAGACCATTTCCCAGTGAAGTCACTGCACTGTTACGTTGGCAGATCAGGAGCGCAACAGTGGTTAGCCACACAGCAGCAGGGACCCCAGTTCGATTCCAGCCTCGGGTCGCTGTCTGTGTGGAGTTTGCACATTCTTCCCATGTCTGCATGGGTTTCGTCCCACACTCTGAAGATGTGATTGGCTATGCTAAATTGCCCTTTAGTGTCAGGGGAATAGCAGGTTAATGGGGAAAAGGCCTGCATGAGATTGTTGTCAGTGCAGGCTTGATGGGCTGAATGGCCTCCTCCTGTACGAAAGGAATTCCATGACTCTAAGTAATCTGTACAAAACATGAAATCCATTTCATTGTAACCCCCAGTGAGAAAATTCAAGTGCTATTCCTCCAACACCCCTGTGTTCCATAGGTCCAGAGAATCCCTACAGTGCAGAAAGAGGCCATTCGGCCCATTGCATCTGGACTAGCTTTCCAAATGAGCATCATGACTTGGTGCTGTTCCTCCCTGCCTTTTTCCCCATATCCCTGCATATTATGGGATCATTTTGAACAGAAACATTGTCCTCTTGAGTGGCTCAATTGTACTTGCTCCCTAGAGAGCAAAAAGAGGCCATTCGGCCTAGTCTCCAAAACGGCATCTTACCCAGATACTCCCTTCTGACCTATCCACTGTAGCACATTTAGCATGGCTAATCCATCCAACCAACTCAATTATGGATTATGGGAGGAAACCGGAGCACTGCACAGACATGGGGAGAATGTGTAAACTCCACACAGTCACCCAAGGCTGGAATTGAACCCAGGTCCCTGGTGCCGTGAGGCAGTAGTGCTAATCATTGTGCCACCCTAGGACTTCCAATGACCTATATTGACCCCCAGTCGGGCAATGCTTCCAATTTAAAATTCTCATCCTTTCATTTTCAAATCCCATCATTGTCTCACTCCACTATCTCATATTCATCTCTAGATCCACAACCCTCCGAGGTATCTCTTCCAATCCTGCCTTCTTGTCCTTCTCCTACTTCTTTCACTCCATGATAAGTGGTCATGGCTTTAGCTACCGGCCCTGAAGTCTGGAATGCTCTCCTTAAACCTAAGCGGACTACCTCTCCCTCTCCTGTTTTAAGGTGCCCCTTAAAATTGTCCTCTTTGAACAAGCTGTGGCTAATATGAGGGAATTAATTCAGGTTCCAGCAAGGTTCATCACTTGAATACTACCATCACAATGCGATGGACTCAATGGGCTGAATGGCCTCCCGTGCCATTAAGACTCTGAGATAAGGATTGGAATTCTCCGGTCCTGCCACCAGCACACCCCCCCATGGGTTATGGAGTGACATCAATGGGAAATCCCATTGACTGCGGTGGGACTGGAGAATCCTGCCGCTGGCAAACAGCATGGCTCCTTCCGCTTCGGAAAACACATGACTGGGAGGCCGGAAAGTTTTACCCCACCATATTTCCTTAAGTGAGAAATGTTGTTTGATCAATTCTTGTGAGGTTATTGCCTCAACTTTGGGAGAGAGGTATGGTTATTGCTTCAGTAGGGTTACTATTCATGATTCAAGCAAGGATTGTTATTATTATTAACATGGAATCCTCAGATACTGAAGTAGTTCCGTGTCCAAATGCAGTAAGATCTGGACAATATCCAGGCTTGAGTTGCCAAGTAGCAAGTAACATTCGCGCCTCATGAGTGCCAGGCAATGATCATCTCCAACAAGCGATATCAAACAATCACCCCTTGATATTCAATGGCATTACCATTGCTGAATCCCCCACTATGAACCTCCCGGGGGGTCCACTGACCAGAAACTGAATTGGACTATAAGTACTGTGGCTACCAGAGCAGGAAAAAGGCTAAGAATGCTGTGGTGAGCCACTCACCTCCTGACTTACCAAAATCTGCCTATAGAATCCCTACAATGCAAAAGGAGGCCATTTGGTCCATTGAGTCTGCAACAAACACAATCCCACCCAGGCCCTATCCCCATAACACCGCATATGTAACCTGATAATCCCCCTGACACTATGGGTCAATTTAGCATGGCTAATCAACCTAACTTGCACATCTTTGGACTGTGGGAGGAAACCAGAGCAATCGGAGGAATCCCATGCAGACACGGGGAAAACATGCCAACTCCACACAGTGATCAAAGCCGAGAATTGAACCCAGGTCTCTGGCGCTGTGAGGCAGCAGCACTAATCACGGTATCACTAACATCTACAAGACACAAGTCAGGACTGTCATAGAATAATCTCCACTTGCCTGGATGAGTGCAGCTCTAACAACACTCGACAAAGTAGCCCACTTAATTGCTAGCCTTTCCACAAACATTCAGTCCTTAAACTGGAGATGAACAGTAGTAGCCGTGTTCATCATCTATAAGATGCACTGCAGCAACTTACCAAGGTTCCTTCGACAGCACCTTCCAAACCCACAACCACTATCAGCTAGGACAAGAGCAGCAGATACCTGGAACACCACCACCTGGAGGTTCCCTTCCAAGTCACTCACTCTCCTGACTTGGAAATATATCATCATTCCTTCACTGTCGCTGGGACAAAATCCTGGAACTCCCTCCCTAATTGCACTGTGGGTGTACCTACACCTCAGGAACTGCAGCAGTTCAAGAAAGCAGCTCATCACCACCTTTTGAAGGGCAACTAAGGATGGGCAATAAATGCCAGCAATATCCATACCTACGAATTAATTTTTGAAAATTGATGTGAGGAGGAGAGTGATACTGTCCCTGATGTGGGTATGAGGGAGTTGGGATGTTTTTTTTCTCTCTCTTATAAAGGACTATTGAACCTAGATAGCAGAGGGGGATTAATGAACCCTTGTAGTGTGCAGTAGATCACTCGTTCGATAATGCTAATGTTTATGTGATCCAAGTCACATTTCTTGAGCCAGAATTAATCGTTGTTTTCTGCAATAAGTGTGTGAGTTAAAAATTATGTTTTGCAATTGAGGAGCGAGAAATGGAAGCGAAGAAACAAGCTCTACAGGAGGAGAGGAGTCGGAGAGAGCAGCTGGAGAGGAGATTACAGGAGGAGACAGAACGTAGACAGCAGCTCATCGAGAAGGAAGTTAAAATGCGTGAGAAGCAGCGGTCACAGGTATTTCACACAATCAGGGGCTGTTTCAGATCAGAGGATTTTGATCACCAACCTTCGGGACCAGAGCTGGCAAACCTGGTACCCAGCCTGTGTTGGTTTATTTACTCGTTTTGTTAAATTCTGCCAACTTGGTGATTTGGGACCAACTCATCTGAGCTTTTGGTCAATCTCCATTCTAAACCCGAAGGTCCACTCCTGTCTCCAGTTTGGCAGTGGGAGCCAGCGTAAGTCTGGTACACAGCTGGTGAGGTGATGCCCACAGGCAGATGTCACGAGGACTCTGTGTGGCAATTAAGTTTGTGATTTGGTGTGGCTTGCCCCTCTAGAGAAAGAAGAGTTTTATGATTTAAGAAACTGATTATTATCAGACCTTTGACAACGAGGTATCAGCGTTGAAGCTATAGGCTGACAACACACTCTCACCATTTCCTCTCTTGTTCCTGTGGTGCCCCCATCTGGTCCAGGATGAACTGCAGTTTCCTCAAGATAAATATTGACAAGATAGACACCAATTTTTTCAGTACCCGTCTCAACCTCCAATCCCTGGCCACGTATCCACCTCTCCCCTGAACCAGCCATTGGTGTAACCTGTTCACAATCTTGGTGTCACTGTGAGCCCCACATTCGAAGGAAATTTCAGCTTTTTGAAATGAGAATAGGAATAGGAGTCAGCCATACGGCTCCTCGAGCCCTGTTCTGCCATTCAGCTAGATCATGACTGATCTGTGCACTCTTTTCCTGCACTATCCCCATATCCATTGATACCTTTAATATCTAGAAATCTAATCAATGTCTGTCTTGAAGAATTTCAATGATTGAACTTCCACAGCCCTCTGGGGTATAGAATTTAAAAGATTCACCACCCCCAGTGAAGAAATTCCTCCTCATCTCAGTCCTAAATGGCCTACCCCTTATTCTGAGACTGTGTCCCCTGGCTCTAGACTCCCCAGTAAAAAGTCTGACAACACCAGGTTTTAGTCCAACCGATTCATTTGATAGTAAACTCACAAGCTTTTGAGGGAGTCCCCTCGAAAGCTTGTGAGTTTACTATCAAATAAATTGATTGGACTAAAACCTGGTGTTGTCAGACTTTTTACTGTGTTTACCCCAGTCCAATGCCAGCACATCCACATCTAGACTCTCCAGCCAGAGGAAATATCCTATTCACATCTACCCTTTCATGCCGTGTAGAAATTGTCTACGGTTAAATGAGATCACCTCTCATTCTCCTCATTTTCAGGGTATACAGGCCCAGATTCCACCACCTCAGGAGTTAGTGTGATAAGCATTTGCTGCAGATTCTCTATTGCTAGTATACCCTTCCTGAGGCAAGGAGACCAAATCTATACACAATACTCTAGGTGTGACTCCAAGTCTCTATTCAATTGCAGCAAAACATCTTTACTCAAATCCCCTTATGTTGTGTTAGGGGCTATCACGATAGTTTTCTTGTTGTATTTAAAAATGGTCATTCCCCTCAAGTAGCCAAACAAAGTAACAGACTAATTTCAAGATGATTTATTAAACTATAGGACTCTGAATGTCCATTCAGACCAGAGTGAAAGATTCCAAAATCCAAAATCTCAGCTTTGGTTACTAGTAATCAACACGTACCAATAACAAGAATAGGAGTTGTCTCCATCTAATCATTAAAGGTTACATCATATCTGGGGTTACAGGTAAAGGGCCTGGGATTGTGGTCAGTGCAGACTCGATGGGCTGAATGACCTCCTTCTGCACTGTAGTGATTCAGTCAAAATGCAGTTTTTAAAACAAGTCACTTTACATTTGCTTAATCATAAAATCAAGTTGACATAAGGTTTTTACTTGCCTTAATTAAGAATTGTTTTCCCCGATCTTTAGACATTCCAACTGTTCCTGGTTATTAGAACATGGATCACTCCCTTGTCCAATGCAGATATTTATTGTCACGTGTATTAACATATAGTGAAAAGTATTGTTTCTTGAGTGCTATACAAACAAAGCATACCAATCATAGAGACGGAAAGGAAAAAGTGCAAAATGTAGTGTTACATTCATAGCTAGGAATAGAGAAACATCAACTTAGTGCAAGGTAGGTCCACTCAAAGTCTGGTGGCAGCAGAGAAGAAGCTGTTCTTGAGTCGGTAGGTATGTAATCTCAGACTTTTGTTTCTTTTTCTGAAGGAAGAAAGTGGAAGAGAGTATATCTGGGGTGCGTGGGGTCCTTAATTATGGTGGCTGCTTTTTTCGAAGTGTAGACAGGGTCAGTGATTGGGAGGCTGATTTGCATGATGGCCTGGGCTTCATTCATGATCCTTTGTTGTTTCTTGTTGTCCTAGGCAGAGCAGAAACAAAGAACAAAGAAAAGTACAGCACAGGAACAGGCCCTTTGGCCATCCAACCCTGTGCCGATCATGGTGCCTGCCTAAACTAAAAGGAGTCCATATGCTTCCAATCCCACCCTCTTTGTGTATTTGTCTACTTGCTCTTAAATGCCGCTCTCGTTACCTGCTCCCGCCACTTCCCCAGGCAGTGCATTCCAGACATTCACCACCCTTTGTGTAAAAAATTTGTCTTGCGCATCATCTCTAAACTTTTCCCCATGCACCTTAAACTTATGTCCCCTAGTACTTGAATTTTCTACTCTAGGAAAGCATATCTGAATATCCACTCTGTCTGTGCCACTCAATCTTGTAAACCTCTATCAGGTCACCCCTCAACCTCCGTCGTTCTAGTGCGAACAAACCGAGTTAATCCAACCTGTCCTCATAGCTAAGTGATGCACCATAGAAAGCATCCTTTCTGGTTGTATCTGTAGAAGTTGGAGAGAGTCATAGTGGACTTGCCAAATTTCCTCAGTCTTCTAGAAATTAGAGGCATTGGTGGGTTTTCTTAACTATTGTGTTGGTGGGGGCAGGGGGAGGGGGGGAAATTGATGATCTGGACACCTAAAAACTTGAAGTTCTTGACCATTTCTACTTCGTCCCCATTGACGTAGTCAGGGGTATGATGTCATGAGCTATGCCCAGACTAATGATCTTGGTGCCTGCCTGTGAAGGCTCTTATAAGAAGACATTTGTGTGATTTCACCTTGCGATGAAGGTCAGCAGACCATTTGCCTTCCTATTTGCTTGCTACACTTGCATGTTAGCTTTCAGTGACTCACAAATAAAGAAACTTGGGTTCCTTTGGACATCGGCATTTCCCAATCCCTCACCATTTAAGAAATACTCTGCTTTTCTGTTTTTTCTGCCAAAATGGATAATTTCACATTTATTCACTTCCACCTGCCCATGTTCTTGCCCACTCACTTATCCTGTCCAAGTCCCCGTGAATCCTCCTCAATCTCACAATCCCACCTGGTCCTGTAGAATAAGAACATAGGAATTGGGAGCAGAAGTAGGCTTGTAGCTTTCGAGCCTGCTCCACCATTCGATCAGATCATGGCTGACCTCTCCCTGGTCTCAAATCCACCTCCCCCACTGATCCCCTTATATTATTATTTTAGAAATACATTTGTGAAATGAAATGTTCTGTCTGCTGAGGAATGAGTTCTGAATGTGAAGCTTGGAGAATTGGGAATGAGGAAGTAAAGTAAGTCAGCAGCTTTGCAATGTGTTGTTGAAGAAGGATGTGATGGGTGAGCTGGGTGGAGAAGAGAATGACTGAAGAACTGAATGAGGCTGGGGGAACGAGAGGACTTTAAAATAATATTAAACAAGACAGATAAGGTTTTGGGCATGTTATCCATGCAGACAGTTTGGAACCTAATCACACAAAGGATTGACAGAAGAGAGAGAAGCTGATAGTGAAGGAAGCGACAGTTGCAGACATCTCTGACGTTTGATAAAATGGGGCCACTTTGCTTTTAACAAATGTTAAAAATCTTCGAGAGTCTACATCAGAGATTCATCAAATTGGTGCCTTGGATTTGAATCGCTAATTCTGATAAGTGATACTGCAACTATTTCTACTGGAATAACAATTAGATTGTAGAGTTTTGGGAGAGTAAATAGGAAAAACAAACTGGGCAGTCGGTAGTGAGGATCAATCAATTTAAAAGTAATTAAGAGAGATTGAGGAGAGAGTTTTGAAGATATTTATTGATTGCCAAATCAATGAATCCTTCACCTCAGGGAGTAGTTGAGGCACAGATCCTGGCAACTTTAAAGGGAAAATTGGGCTTATATCTGAATTGGTAATGTACTGGACTAGGGAGAAGAGACTGAATAGTGGGGTTAGTTTTGGATTAATACAGGGCTAGGTGGAGAAAGTGGGGCAGTAGGATTAGTTTGAGATTGATACAGGGCTAGGCAGAGAGAGTGAGGCAGTAGGATTAATTTGGGGAGTGATACAGGGATATGAGGAGAGAGTGGGTCAGTGGGATTAGTTTGGGATTGATACAGGACTATGGGGAGAGAGTGGGATCATCATAGAATCCCTACAGAAGGAAGCCATTCAGCCCATCAAGTCTACACCTTCCACAATTCCACCCAGGCCCTATTCCATCAGCCCTCATTTATTTACCCTGCTAATCTCCCTGGCACTAGTTAATATTTAGCATGGCCAATCAACCTGATCTGCACATCTTTGGAGTGTGGGAGGAAACCGGAGCACCTGGAAGAAACCCATGCAGACATGGGGAGAATGTGCAAACTCCACACAAACATTGACCCAAGCCGGGAATCGAACTTGGGTCCCTAGCGCTGTGAGGTAGCAGTACTAACCACTATGCACCCTATTAGTTTGTGGATTAATACAGGGATATGGGGAGAGAGCGAGCAGTGGGAATAGTTTTGGGATTGGAAGGACGTAGAAGCTATTGAGAGGGTACAGAGGAGATTTACAAGGATGTTGCCTGGACTGGGAGGCATGCCTTATGAAGTTAGGTTGAGGGAGCTGGGACTGTTTTCCCTGGAGAGACGAAGGTTGAGAGGTGACATGATAGAAGTTTATAAAACGTTGAGTGGAATAGATAGGGTGGATTCTCAGAGGCTATTTCCCCAGGTTGAAATGGTCGCTAAGAGAGGACACAGATTGAAGGTGCGGGGAGGCAAGTACAGAAGTGATGTTAGGGGCAAGTTTTTCACTCAGAGGGTGGTGAGTGAATGGAATCGGCTGCCGTCAGTGGTGGTGGAGGCGAACACGCTGGGGTCTTTTAAAAGACTTCTGGATGAGTATATGAAATTTAATGGGATTGGGGATTATAGATAGGTCTATAGATTGGTAGGTGTTGATGTGATCGGCGCAACTCGTGGGCCGAAGGGCCTGTTTGTGCTGTAGTGTTCTATGTTCTTTTGATATGGGGCTATGGGGAGAGAGTGGGGCAGTGCCATTAGGTTGAGTTTTGAGACACGGTTAGGGTGAGACCATGGGATTAGTTTGGGAATGATACAGGGCTATGGGGAGAGAATAGGTTGTGGGATAATGGAACTTGTTTTCAACTTCTATCAGACTTTGCTGGTTCCCAAATTTCTTTTGTAAAAACTCTATTAGTAATTATTTGTTTTTAAATACCCATCTAACTCTCAGCTTCCATCACATTTCAGACAGGACCTTCCAGAACAATACTGAGTGAAAAAGATTCTCCTCTCCCCATTTGTTCTTTTGCCAATGGTTTGAAATCTCAGATTTCTGGTTACTCTCCCATGCTTTGTAAGGAACCGTTTTTCTCCATCTTAGCTTTTGGACCCCCTGATTATCTCAGAAACATCCGAGGATTTTCTCCTCTGGGGAGAATCGTTCTAACCTCGCCAGCAAACACTCCTCACAATTAAAGTGCCACATTTCTGGCCACATTGTGGTCAACCACGTCATTAATCTTTCCACTGCCATCACATTACGCCCATTATGTGGTGCCCACATTTGTCCACAAACCTCCAGCTGAGGTCTAACCAGTGATTTAGAAAGTCCTGGGGTGTTTACTTTACTTTGATAACCAATGTGTTGTTTTGTAAAACTCTGCCACTTCTAAGGATTTATATGTACACCAATATTTCACTTCCAATCATCTCTGTCCATTTCCATTTTTCAAATATCCAGTAGTTACCAATGTAAAATCATCTGGTCTGTTATTTCCTGGTTTATCACTCTCTGTTTTCCATAAACTAACGTCAGTCACTCCCCTAATTCTTTGTGCTGTGATGTCCATCCCTCTCCAGTCCTCCATGCCGTGACTTCAGTCACTTACCCAGTCCTCTGCGCCTACTCCAGTGTTCATTGAGGATTGACAGATTGAGGTTAATATCTTTGCCATTTCTAACTTTGCTGCTTTCAGCAACTGTGGCTGCATTCCATCTAGACCAGTCACTTAGCAATTTTCAGAATTGTTAATGTTTGTAATGCATTTTCTCCATTTCAATCCATTCCTCTCTATTAGTGTCACTTTCACATCATCCACTTTCCCCTCATTAGATAGGTTGCCTCCCTGGGCGGCATGGTGGCACAGCGGAGACAGCACTGCTGCCTCACAGCACCAGGGACCTGGGTTCAATCCCTTGGGTAACTGTGCAAACTCCACACACATTCTCCCCATATCTGCATGGGTTTTCTCCCACAGTCCAAAGATGTGCAAGTTAGGTGGATTGGCTATGCTAAATTGCCCCTTAGGTGTCCCAAGCTGTGTAGGTTAGGGGCATTAGCAGAATAAATACTGAGTGGGATTGTTGTTCAGTGCAAGCTCGATGGGCCAAATAGATATGGGGAGAGATATCTCCCCAAATAGATTCTATGAATACATCAGCAAATACTCTGTCATGACACACTTTGGCTTCTCAGCAGGTCCAACATCTCCCTGGCTTATAGATTTTGTAAATCTATAAGCTGTTTTAATGGTTAATTTGATGTTGCTGCCTAATCTCCTCTCATAATGTTTCTTCGCCTCCCTGGGTAATTTTTTTCAATTTCCCCTAAGCTGAATATAATCATCCTTGTTAACTGACCTTGTTGCTGCCATTTTTCAAAGACCTCTTGCCCCCTCTCCCAAGATGGAACTCGTATCCTTGGCCTTCTAAACTGTAGTTTGTGTAATCTCTCCTTATAGTTTAACCTTTAAAATCCAGGCATCCTCATCCGAATCCTTCCCACTTCCCTACCTTGCTGTCCTCTTAACATGGTCCTTAAAACCTTATTCTTCAATAAACATGTGGTCGTCTGCCCTCGGAGTTGCTTGTCGATGATATTGCTGATTTTAAAAGACCTATTAATTTTAAAAGCCATATTTGACGATATCAAAGGCCCAATATAAAGACAAGAAGTTGTTATGGTAAAGACGCTGAATGAATGTCTGGATTTCTGGTGTTTGTCTTTGCAGGCCAGGCCCCTGACCCGCTACCTCCCAGTCAGAAAGGAAGATTTTGACCTGCGAACACACATTGAAACAGCTGGCCACAATGTGGAAACTTGTTACCATGTTTCCCTCACTGAGAAGACATGTCGTGGCTTCCTGGTCAAAATGGGCGGCAAAATCAAAACCTGGAAGAAGCGATGGTTTGTCTTTGATCGAACCAAACGCACTCTATCATATTATGCAGGTAGGAGCACTCCGCACCATTGGATTCTATCTACTCGCATCCACAGCCACTTTCAACTCTATCATCATTTCGGTTTAGTTGTTAACACAGACCGTAAAATGGCATTCGAACGTTTAAAAACTGTGTGGGGGTGGTGGGGGGGACGAGAGAGAGAGAGGATGGGTTGGAGCGAGTGGGAAGGGATGTTTCATCACCTCAAGGAATCTGTGGAGTTAAAATCCAGTGTTTCCTTCCAAGAAATGTCAACATCGCTCGATTTTCTCTTTTTTTTCTCCAGATAAACATGAAACCAAATTGAAAGGAGTGATATATTTTCAGGCTATAGAGGAAGTTTATTATGACCATTTGAAGAGTGCACACAAGGTAAAGCTATTTACTATTATAATACAGAGATGCCAGCTGAGCTTATTCATGAAGGTGTGTTCTCAATACTGATCCTCCCCTGAGGTGTGGTGATCCGCAGGTTAAATCACCACAAGTCAGCTCTCCCCCGGAAAGGGGAGAAAAGGCTATGGTCATCCGAGACAATGGCAACTTTACCTGTGCAGAGTCACCAAGTATATTAACTATCCATGTCCATACAGAGCATACTGTACATCAACCATCTGTGTACAATCAGAGTCACCTTGTATATTAAGCATCTGTGTTGATAGACACAGTCACCCTCTCACTGATCTAATCAAAAGTTCTTTGTACATTAATCTCAATTGTAAAATTGCACCAGTGCCCCTGTAGAATTTATGCTATGGCTGTGTTTACTTACTAGTCTGCACACCATAATACTTTGTAAATGTTCCCTCGTGCGCAGATTTTTAATACTTCCCAGCAGGGATTGAGTTATAATTTGCACTGAGCACTGACTAGTTTTAGTAAACAATAGATAGCAATGGAGCTGTTTAGAGCTGGCCATATAGGCGGCTACTCAGAGTGATTTGGTAATATCCTGCCATCAGGCTGCTCTTGTTATACCAGCCATTAAATATCACCGGCACATCACATTCACACCAGTATGCCTGCTTTGAAGAGTGATGACTGTCAAAGAGAACTCACCTTTTTGGACTCTATCAGCAGTTTTCTCCTTAAGCTCCCAACTCTTTGTTTATTTATTGAGGTTGTACCCTGGGTGTGACTGATGGGAGAGTAGAGTTGTTACAAGTCAGGTTGGATACTTCAAGGTGATCTATGAAGCTCGCCTGACCTGTAACGTTTTGTACTGAATTTGACTAGGATGAGCATGAGATGTTTCGCTTCAGGTATGTTTCATCTGACCCACAAAGAGTTTTTATCTAAAACAAAGTTTAATTAAGAATATTGTTGACATGTATAGTAAGACACTTAGCAAGAACTTGTAACAATTACAACGATAATGTGTAACCTAAAGGAAATATCTCTAATGTGTTCCAAGCAAAACCAACATTCAATACACAAAATCCTCCAAATAACCACAAAACAGGTTAGGTTAAAGCCCACGTGTTACAGGAATCTCTCGTGTTACAGGACGGCGCAACATCGTGGGCCGAAGGGCCTGTTCTGCGCTGTAATGTTCTATGTTCTATGTTCCTCTTGCTGAAAATCCTTTGAAGAAACTCAGAAGAGATTGTAATTGAATCTATTTCCCAAAACACAACTTCTTTAAGTCAGAACCAAACAAAGAGAAGAGACTGCTTCTTAGCTTGCTGCTAAGCTGCTTCCAAAAACACACTGCCCAAGACAAAACTAAAAGCCCAAAGGAAAAACCCTATCACCCGACTGCCACAGCTTAGCTCCACCACCCCCAATGACATCACTGAAGCTCTAAGCTGCATGATTTTTAAAAAAAAACTTTCTTGAAGGTGCACTCACATGACAGAGTGTGGGTCATAGTGTTTTGCCGTCCCCCCAGTTCATCTCTATATCTGGGAATGTGAGTCACAGTCTTTCCCTCTCTCCCATTCCTGTCTCTTTGGGAGTGTGGATCACAGCCTTTCTCTGTTCCCCTATTCTGTCTAGCTGGTTGAAATACAGCCTCTCTCAATTTAAAGCAACATCTCTTTAAAGCAACAAAGCAGCCCAATGATGGCAAAGGGAACATCAGTTAGCTACACGGGTCAGGAATGTGCTGATTCACAGGATAAACATCACAGCATCAGGCTGCCCTGTCAGAAGTGAGGACATTGAGATTCCTTTAGGATTTTAACTCAGTGTAGGGATCTGTGCAATGTGGAGACATTGCAGGATGATAGTCCAGTTGGTCATCATGCTTTGAACTTTGTATTCTGTTTCAGAGCCCCAACCCATTACTTACCTTCAGTGTAAAGACTCGAGACCGGATCTTCTATATGGTCGCACCGTCACCTGAGACCATGAGGATTTGGATGGATGTGATTGTGACAGGAGCTGAAGGTTATACTCAGTTCATGGTTTAAAGGAGAATTTCATGTCATTGTAACCTCACTGTGCATGCAAAGATTTATATAAATGTGTGTATGAGACTCAAAAAAAAACCCTCTCATGGCATTATCTATGTTATCTTGAAGGTATTGACAATCATACAGTTTACTTATTAAAATAGCAAATTATTTTACATCATTGGAGCAAGTTTCTGCCTATAGTTGATCTGGTGCCCCAGTGTGTGAGAATGTCACCTGGAATATATATATAAAGGTGCCTTCAGTGTGGCATTAAAGATGGAAAATCTGCTTCAAAGTGGATTGACAGAATTCGAAGGGCAGTCTTGTCTATTTTTGATAGAGTATTAAATGGTTAGCTGGTCTACATTATACATAACATCGCACTTGTATATTTCAATTAATAATCCTATAGGATTCCTGATCAGACACCAGGCCCACTGGGAAACAGGGTTCCTGCCAAGGTTGCAGAGGCCTATTAGGTGAAATAGCCAATGCCTGAAACTCCGTCAGTGCTGTAATGGGCATTGCGGGGCTTTTGCCCACTTAGTAAGCGCACACATCTCCCCAAATAACTACCATGTTTCAAAGTAATCACCCTGTTTGTTTCAAGTGGGTCCACGTACTGTTAAAGATAGAAGGACAGATGATGACAGTAATTTTATATCTTGTCTGTCAGCACTGACATGGCAATCTTTGGCAGGTGCTGACAGTTCTTGTGGCCTCTGAAAATTGGTGCCAACACATTGAGATTACTTTCCCTGAGAAAGGCAAGTGTATCAGTGGAAGTGGCTATTTCCAGCACTGAGCCAGACAGTATAGATCTCGGAGGTTTGGTAAATTCTGGATTTTTATATGGGTTATGACGGCCAGAAAGGAAGCAAAGTGGAAAATCTGATGGAGGAGAATCTCACTTTTAGCTGCCTCAGTTGGTTCCTGTATAATGGTCAGCGGTTTGTGATGAAATTGCCATGTGTATCACCAAGATTTTATTATTCAGCTAAATAACAAACCCCATGATATCGCAATCAGCTAACTGTGGTTCCTGTTATTGGAGCAGTCAGTTTATCAGCTGCCTCTGTGTACATGCATCTATGTTCAATATTTATTCAGTATTATTTTAAAAGTATATGTAAGGATTACAAATATCTAAGGAATTTTATATGTAACACAGTTTGGATTATTTTCCTATTTAAAATGTATTTGATATAATATTGCATCTTGCAAGCAAGTTTGAATAAAAAATGAATATCTCCTCCTCTGTTTTGTTTGATCCTTAATTAAATAAAATGATGACGTGTTGTTATACATGTTGCTTTAAGTGATAGTTTGACTTTTCTCATCTTCAGAGGTTTGTATTCACCCCACTGCTCTTTCTGATAAATATTAATGGGGAGGTGATGGTCTAGTGGTATTACCATTAGACTATTAATCCAGAAATTCAGCTAATGGTCTGGGGACCCGGGTTTGAATCCCACCACATCAGATGGTGGAATTAGAATTCAATTTTTTTTTAAATCTTGAATTAAAAGTCTAATTTTTGGATTTGGGCCAGTGTCTGTGGGAGTTTGCGCATTCTCCCCGTGCTTGCGTGGGTTTTCTCCAGGTGCTCCGGTTTCCTCCCACACCCCAAAGATGTGCTATTAGGGTGATTGGCAGTAATAAATTGTCCCTAAATTAGTTTCCCTCAATGTGGATGGCCATAAAACAATAGATAAGGGTAATGGGTGGAGGGGGGGACCGGTAGTGTTAAAATGGCAGCACGGGCTCGTTGGGCTGAAGGGCCTGTTTCCTGGGCTGTTTTTGTTCTTTGTTCTTTGTAATGCTGACCATGAAACCGTTGTCGATTGTCGGAAAACCCCATCTGGTTCACTAACATCCTTTAGGGAAGGAAATCTGCCTTCATGTGACTCCAGAGCAATGTGGTTGATTCTAAACTGCCCTCCAAGGGCATCTTGGGATGCCAATGTCCCATGAATGAATGAAAAGGTCATGATCTAGGCTTGGTTTTAACGCATCAGGGAGAATTTTCTCATCCCGCCCACCATGGGAATCGTAGCAGGGCAAGGGATGGGGACCACGCAAAGGTCTGTTGATCTCGGATGGAATTTTCTGGTTTTGGGGAAGTGTGGCCGTAAAGCCCCACTCAAAAGAGCAGTGAAGAGAATAGTGCCAGTTTTCAGGGGGACTCTGGCTGTCTGGAGGAATGGGTACAGACATGGCAGATTAACATAAGTGCATACCACCGTATGAGACACCGTAGTGAGACATTTCGGAAGGAAGACTGCGGACTGGCAATGTAAACTGAATGGAACAATGTTCGGTGGGCTGCAGAGAAAATGAGACCAAGTGTTTTACAAACAGTGATGTAGAATGCAGGATCTGACCGTGTCACTGTATCTCCCTTTCACACTCTCCCTCTCCTACGGTTTGTATTTTGACACATCTCTGAATTCTTGATTGAATAACATCCTGAGATATTTCAGAGTTTCTTGTTTAAAATAAAAACCAATCTTAATGATTCTACTGGGGTGGCACGGTAGCACAGTGGTTAGCACTGCTGCTTCACAGATCCAGGGTCCTGGGTTCAATTCCTGGCTTGGGTCACTGTCTGTGTGAAGTTTGCACATTCTCCTCGTGTCTGCATGGGTTTCCTTCAGGTGCTCCGGTTTCCTCCCACAGTCCAAAGATGTGCAGGTTAGGTTGATTGGCCATGCTAAGAAATTGCCCCTTAGTGTCCAGGGATGCGTAGGTTAGAGGGATTAGTGGGTATAAGATGTAGTGATATGGGGGTAGGGCCTGGGTACGATTGTGGTCGGTACAGAGTCGATGGGCTGAAGGACCTCTTTCTGCATTGTAGGGTTCTATGATCTACTTAGGACTCAGGAACTGTCAAGGAAATTTAGCTTCTCACTCTGAAACTATTAAAAATTATATTAAGAATTGAATCAGACTGTTCCCATTATGGAACTGTGCACTGTCTCTACTGATACACACGTTAGGATATTTGAAGGGATATGCAGGTTGTGGTTGAATGAATTAAATTACAAGATAAAAGCAAATGATTGTAGATGCTGGAATCTGAAACAAAAACAGAGAATGCTGGAAAATCTCAGCAAGTCTGACCGCATCTGTGGAGAGAGAATAGAGATAATGTTTTAAGTCACGATGATCATTTGCCACCTCTAATAGAGTCATCCTGTCTCAGATTGGACTATTTCACTCTCTGTCTAAATGAAGAATTCTATCATATTATGATCACTCTTCCCCAAGAGATCAATTAATCTTTTCCCATTGCACAGAACCCAGTCTAGACTAGCGTGTTCTCTGGTCTAAAAATCCATCACATATATACTACAGGAACTCCTCCACCATAATATCATTACTAGTTTGGTTTACCCAATCTATATGTAAATTAAAGACACCCACAATTACAGTTGTATCCTCATTGCTTGCACCTCATTTTTTGTTGAATAGCTTCTCTTGTATCTCTATTATTGTTTGAGGGCCTATAGACACCCCCAGTAATATTTCCTGTCCCTTGGTATTTCTTATCTCCACCCACAGATTCCAGATCATGATTTTCTAAGCCTTCCTCACTATTGCGTTGATTTCCTCCTTTACTAACAATGCTAACCCACCTCTGTTTTGTCTGCCCTTTCTAAATAATTAATACCCATGGATATTTAATTCACACCCTTGGTAACCCTGCAGCCATATCTCCATAATTGCAACATGTAAGGTGGGATTTTCCAGCCGCTATTGCCTCAAGATCGGAAAGACCCACCCGAAGTCAACAGATCTTTGCAATTTCCCGCCTGCTTCAATTCCCGTGGTGGGCAGGACAATAAAATTCCACCCTTATGGCCATAGGTATACAGCACAAATAAAGGGCCTTCAACCCATCTTGTCTGCACCAGTCAAAGACAAACTATCTAACCATGTCATAACCATTTATATCTATTTGTGCTCTTAATGTTGCACACATAAGGACACTCCACAAACTTGTTGAATAGTGACGCTGGATTGTGTAGATAGCCTACTTCTACTCCTATTTCCTATATCCCGGGTAAGAGAACCACTTGAATAATCATGTGTTCCATAATAAGTGTTCTATCTACATCATTGTATGCAACCTAACTTTATCTACATACATAGGAACAGGAATAGACCATTCAACCCCTCAAACTTGATCCAATTGGATGATAGTCAATTTGCATCTTAATTCCATCTACTCACCTTGGTATTTAATTATCCCTTAAATGCAACTCTGGGTAGCAAGCTCCACCTTTAAAATCCCATTCTCAGGGGAAAGGGGCGTCTCCTGAATTTCCTACGATTGGCTATTTTATATTGTGGTGTGACGGGGGGACAGTATTGCTGATATGTGCCCTATCATTTTCTAGATTATATCCACTCCTCATTCAACATGGCTGCTGAGTGCAGCCATGCCTACCAAGATGGCCACAGGAAGTCACATGACAGGCTGATGACGAATCAGTGCCAGCAAGGATCAGTTGTGCAACCTTATTGGAATACATAAAAGGAATGCTGCCTAAAGTGGAAGCCTTAGAGTGAAAGGTAGGGTTGCCTACTGTGTGGTTTGTGGATGATGAATTAGATTTAGAACTTGAGAACCACCTTGATAGCTATAACCTTTTCCGTTTTCACCTCAGTTAATTAATAAATTGTTTATTGACTGGATTTCTAGGTATCTACATTGTGCTTCAGAGTTCTACACTGATCATTGCCTGATCGATATCACTATTTATTTCCCTTTGTTTTGATTTCCATAATTGGAAGTTCTTTCTCCATGTTTATCCTTTCATGATCCTAAAGAATGCTAATGAATTAACGAAGGATTTTCTTTAGATTGGACAGGCCTTTTGTCTCTGGCCTACCTAACGTGGCCAAGTATGTAATGCTGGAAGTGTGAAAATCAGTAATTATTCTGCTTCGTCTCTGTTTCAGTGACGATTATCAGGTTTAAAACAGTCACTTGCCTCAGATAAATTTTACAAATTAATGTGCTGGATTTTCCAGCGAGGTTTCAGAACCTGATGACGGGTCTGTATGGGGGCTCTGCACTTGCCCATGCTGTCAGCGGGCTCACCAGTGCGACCTTCCAGGAGGCAGTCTGCCTCTGCCCTCACCATCCTGTTCAGGATGGGGGATGGGATTCTGAGGATTCAGGCCCATTCAGAGAGCTCACAGCACGGACAGGCTGGTGGGGAAAGCCTTCTGCAGGGTTAGTAATGGATACGCCTCTGTACACAGCGAGGACTGTTTCCATGTTGGTAAAATATTGCTGCCAGTGCAAAACGGCCCCCACGCGGGGTCTTAAATGATCGGCTGCTTCCACAGACATCCAGAAATATAAGATCAGGAGGAGGCCATTCAGCCCCTTTGAGGCAGTTCTGTTGTTCAGTGAGATGATGACTGATCCAATTCGATTGGATGATTCTATACATTATAACTGGAAACAAGTTTCAATATTCTGCTAACAATTAATGATGGTTGCCCTATTAAAAAGCACAGAATTAAAATCCTGCTCTATTCAATACGTAGCAGGGATTGTTTCAGCCGCTATATAACAGAGTAGTTGAGGTATTAAATGAATATTTTGCATCTGTATTCACTGTGAAGAAGTATGATGTAGTATAGAAAGCAGAAAGGGGGGCTGTGATATAATGAACAGATTAGCATTAAGGAGGAGGAGGCTTTAGCAGTTTCAGCAGGATTATAAGTTGATAAATCTCTCAGGTCCAGACGTAGTGTATCCTAGACTGCTTGCAGGGGCTGTGATGTTAATTTTCAAATCCTCTCTGGCCATAGGAGAGGTCATGATGTGGATATGCCAGTGTTGGACTGGGGTAAACACAGTAAGTCTGATAACACCAGATTTAAGTCCAATCGATTTATTTGATAGTAAATTCACTAGCTTTTGAGGTTTCCCTCTTCGTCAGGTGAATGGAGAGTTCTGGCCTCAGACAGAGCGTATAAAGCACAGTTTACAGATTACTGATTAGAATGCAAATCTTTACACCTAACCTGCTGTTCAAGTCCTAAAGTGGCCGACAATGTGAGTGGAAGGAGCACTGATCACAGGCATTCAGCCTCTGACATTCGGGTAAGCATTCTCCAAGGTGGCCTTCACGACACACGACAGCGCAGAGTTGCTGAGCAGGGACTGATAGCCAAGTTCCGCATACATGAGGACGGTCTCAACAGGGATCTTGGGTTCATGTCACACTATCTGTAACCCCCTGTGACTTGCCTGGGTTTGCAAAACCTCACTTACTGTACTGTCTGGAGACAATACACATCTATGTAACCTGTGATCCTTCCACGCACATTATCAGCCACTTTAGGACTTGAACAGCAGGTTAGGTGTAAGGATTCGCATTCTAGTCAGTAATCTGTAAACTGTCTGTGCTTTATATGCTCTGTCTGAGGCCAGAACTCTCCATTCACCTGACGAAGAGGGTAACCTTGAAAGCTTGTGAGTTTACTATCAAATAAATCGGTTGGACTTAAACCTGGTGTTGTCAGACTTTTTACATAGGAGAGGTGCCAGAGGACTGGAGGACAGCTAGTATGGCACATTGTTCAAGAAGGTCATTGAGTCAAACGTCAGTAGTAGGGAAACAATTCTGAGAGACAGAATTAATCTCATGTCTAACAATTTAAATTGAATAGTTTGAGGAACTGACAAGGCCACAGCTAGAGTATTGTGTGCTGTTCTGTTCAACGCACTATAGCAGGGATGTTACTACATTAGGAAGGGTTTGGAGGAGATTCACCAGGATGTTGCCTGGACTGGAATGTTTCAGCTATGAAGAGATGCTGGTGAGGGTGGTGGTGTTTTCCTTACAGAAGAGAAGGCTGGGGATTGAGGTGTGTTAAATTATGAAGGCATAGATAGAAATAAAACATTTCCCCATAGCAGAGGGATCAATAACCAGGAGACATAGAGATATGGCCAGGGACATGGGATGTAGAGGGGGGTAAAACTTTTTCATCCAGAGGGTGGTGGGGCTCTGAAACTCACTGCCTGAAAGGGTGGTAGAGGTGGGAACTGTCTCAACATTTAAGAAGCTTTTAGATGAACACTTGAAATACCATAGCGTACAATACTGTGGACCATGTGCTGGAAAATGGCATCAGAATGGATAGGCATTTGATGGCTGGCACAGGAACGATGGGCCAACGGGCCTCTTGCTGTGCTATAAAACTCTGACTCTGAGTAATGATGATGTGGAGATGCTGCCATTGAACTGGGGTAAACACAGTAAAACATAAGAACATAAGAAACAGGAGCAGGATTAGGCCATCTAGCCCTTCGAGCCTGCCCCGCCATTCAATAAGATCATGAATGATCGGAAGTGGATCAGTTCCACTTTCCCGCTTTCTCCCCATAACCCCTTAATTCCCCTGTCTATCAGAAACCTGTCTACCCGTGACTTAAATATATTTAGCAAGGTAGCCTCCACCACTTCAACAGGCAGAGAATTCCAGAGATTCACCACCCTTTGAGTGAAGAAGTTCCTCCTCAACTCCGATCTAAACTGTCCCCTCCTTATCTTGAGGCTGTGCCCTCTAGTCCTGCTATCCTTTCTAAGCGGGAAGAATCTCTCTACCTCTACCCTATCCATCCCCTTCATTATCTTACACATCTGAAGGGGATAAAAAGTCTGACAACACCAGGTTAAAGTCCAACAGGTTTATTTGATAGCAAAGGCCACTAGTTTTCAGAACAGTTGCTGCTGCCTCTTTGTCAGGTCAATCCAGTTCACCTGACGAAGGGGCAGCGCTCCAAAAGCTAGTGGCTTTTGCTACTAAATAAACCTATTGGACTTTAACCTGGTGTTGTAGACTTCTTTCTGAGTAATGATATCAGAATGGCAATTAAAATGAGCAAAGCCAATCTTTCACAGAAATTTATTGACAATGTGTCACCTCGTTCAGAGGAAATACGTTACATGGAAGATTGCAAGGTATTCACCAACTGCCCATACAGTCTGCTTCAATGTTATTAGGACAATGGAATAGGAGAGACAGTTACATTGTGAAGATAGTCATGATATCAGGAAGTTATACATTGTAAAATCTTAAGTTTCAAACATTCACGTAAAACTTCACTGGAATTCAACATCCGAGCTTTCAGTCTACACAATGTTGTTCAAATTGTTGAATTCTAAACGCTGTCATCCATCTTCAGCATCTGTGGTTTCGCCATACATATTTCTTGAAATGTAAAAGGATGTATACATTAGTTCTCCTCATGGAAACATTGGCTCTTTTGATTTCCCCCATAGATCTATCCTTGACCCCCTTCTATTTCCCATCTATGTGGATCCACCACCCCGGGCAATGTAACCTGAGCTCACCAACACCTTGTTCTGCCATTAATAAATTATCAGACACCTTGGGTGGGATCTGCAGGCCACGCTCACCCCCAAACGGGAAAATCCCGCTGAGATTAACAGATGTTTGCGTGGTCCTTGTCCCTTCCACTACAATTCCTGTGGCAGGCAGGACGGGAAAATTCTGTTTCTTATTTGACATTAAGGCAGAAATTTCCTCCCATTAAATAGTGGGAAGACTAAAGCCATTGTTTCAGTTCCTGCTGAAACCCCCTTTCCCTAGCAACTGACTCTATCCTTCTCCCGGGTGACTGTCTGAGATGAAACATCTTGGTGTTGCACTTGACCCTGAGACAAGCTTCTGAACTTAAGGACAAAAGTTAATGCCCTCCCCAGGTTTGGTGGCAGGAGGGTGGCAGTGGGAATAGTGTCAGCTTCCGTTCCACCCCCATTAAATCTGAGATCAGAAGGCAGTCCACTGCCAGTTGAAGTCCTTATTCACCCACTGGTGGGCATGGGGCTCTCCATGTGAAGCAAATCCTGTTGGGGTTGCTTGCGGATTCCCAGGGGATTCCCTCACCCAAAGGCACCCAGTCCCTGATCCAGGATATTTGTTTCAGCACCAAGGAGGAAAATGGGATTGAGACAGTGAATTAACTCCACACACCATTCCCCCTCTCCCATTTTCCTCCTTTAAGATACTCTATAAAATCTGCCTTTTTGACCAAGGATTTGGTCAACTGTTCTAATGGGAAGCGGGCAGGAAAGTGGAGTTGAAGCCCAAGATCAGCCACGATCAAACAGAATGGCAGAGCAGGCTCAATGGGCTGATTGGTCCATTCCTCGTTGTGTTTCTTTTCCAATGCCTCCTGATACCAACTCTATAACACTTCTATGAAGCACCTTGGGATGTTTTATTACATTAACGGTGCTAATATAAATATGTCCTTGTTGTTTACTAGGCATGTAATTTCAAAGTTCTCAATTGATTGTCAGAAAGGAATCTGGTCTACTCTAACCCAATCACCTAATCTACTCCTTTATCTAATCCATTGGAATCTCAATCCACTCTAACCTGTTCTATTCCAACCTAATTCTATTGAATTTGTTTTAATCTAATCTGCCCAACTTTGACCTATCATCTCTAAACTACATCAACCTAATTATCTAATGTATTCTAATCTTTTCACCATCACCTAACCAATATATTTGGGCTGGCATGGTGACACAGTGGTTAACACTGCTGCCTCATAGTGCCAGGGACCTGGGTTTGATTCCTGGCTTGAGTCATAGTCTGTGTGGAGTTTGCGCATTCTCCCCATGTCTGCATGGGTTTTGTCCGGGTTCTCCAGTTTCCTTTCACAGTCCGAAAGATGTGCGGGTTAGGCCCTCAGCGTAACTGAACAGGTGCCAGAGTGTGATCTTCACAGTAACTTCATTGCAGTGTTAATGTAAGCCTACTTGTGACACTAATAAGTAAACTTAAAACTATTCATGTTTCTAATTGAAATTAATATATCTAAATCTAGCCTCATTTACTTTAATTTAGTTTAATAATTCTAATTTTATCCAATCAACAATGATGATCGCTAATCTTTGAGACTGATAATGTTCGTCGGAATTTGGGTTGCTGCTCTGCACCGTGTTTTAGATGGGTTTATCTCTGCTGAAATAACAGGAGCAGATCCCCCGGGAAATGGGTGTAATGGAGATTGTCTGGAATCTGAGCAGCCCAATAGGTGAATTTGGATGAGATTCATTGTACACAAACATGAATGGTCTCCCATTTCAATTCTGAACTAAATTTTGAGATTGGGCAGCATGTATCGGCTTCTCAAAAACAGCGTTTAAACTCAAAACTGCTTACCACCTCCTTCCGAGATACTAAAAGCACTAATTTCCCAAGATTTTGGAGGATTGATATCCGATGTTAACCTGCAAAAGAAGAAACATCATCGTGGAATGTTCACACTGCCTTTCCAAAAGGCTATTCTAGTAAATGTTTCACTATATATTTAGACACCGTCACATAAATGATAACTTTCCTGCTACTTGTGGCCAGATTCATGCAGACAGGCCCCAAATCAAATATGTGGTCAAATAGGAACTCCATGTCAACTAACAAGGGTAATTCAAGTTGGCATGACAACTACAGGGAATGTCAACATCACTCCCCACTGACAGAATATTTAGTGATTGTAAATCCAGAACTGCTTCCAATTCCCGCTGTTTTTCAACTAACAGGTTTGGTTTCAAATTGATCCCTTACACTGATTTGTGATGGCTCCCACATTGAGAGTTCCCTGCAATTGTTACTGTCAGAGGCTTTCTTGCAAATGGTGACCAGATTTACTGTGCTGTGTCCTGGGAAGTAAATTTGGGTTTGCTGGGTCTAGCCTGATTTACATTGCATTATAAAGGGAACTGAAGGGAGGGGACCAGAGAACTGAGAAAATTGAGACTCTCCACAACACAATTTAAACTAATTCGATAAAAATCTTAAGGAGGAGGAGCTGTGTGCTGCTAGCTTTGTCCCTCCATTATCACTCTTGAAAGCAAATGATCTTTTTCTCCCACTTCTGTTGTCCTACACCCTAGTACTTTGAGAGCCCGTGAAGAATCTGTGGCAGGAAGAATTGTTCTGGTCATTATCTGTCAGGATGATGTCATATAAAGACAAATGGCGATCTTTAAAATTATGAAGGGGTTTGATAGAGTGAATAGAGAGACTTTTCCACTTGTAGAAAGATCATAATCAGGGATCATTAATGTATGATAGTCGCTAATAAACCCAAAATGGGGTTCGGGAGAAACCTCTTTACCAGATGCCATGTGGAGTAGACAAATAAACTAGATACATTGAAGGAGTAAACACACAATGAGAGAGGAATAGAAAGATTTGATGTCATCCCTGTAAATCTTTTTCGCATCTTCTCCATTAACAAATAACTTCAGTGCGTGTTTCTATCAGTCACTTCTGCTCCCAATCATAGACTGTGGGAGAGAAAATCCTGGTAGGTTATAGAAATTTCAAATAATCGGGGATTTAAGTCAATGATGAAGTAGTTGCAATAAGTGAAATGACCTCAGATCATTTGTGGGACATGGGTGTTGCTGGCTGGCCACCATGTATTGCCTATCCCTAGTTGCCTGAGGGGAGTTGTGAGTCAATCGGATTGCTGGAGTCACATATAGGCCAGACCAGGTAAGGACAGCAGATTTCCTTCATTAAAGGACATTAGTGAACCAGATGGGTTTTTCCAACAGTCGACAATGGTTTCATGGTCATCAGTACACTTTCAATTCCAGATATTTTTTATTGAATTCAAATTCCACCATCTGCCAAGGTGGGATTCGAAAGTGGATCCCTGGAATATTAGCTGAGTTTCTGGATTAATTGTCTAGCGATGATACGACTAGGCCATCGCCTCCCCTAATAGGCTCATAGTTTAAAAGGGAAACTGCCTGCATAAAGGGTGGCACAGTTGTTGGCACTATTGCCTCACAGCTCCAGGGGCCTAGGTTCGATTCCCGATTCACGGTCTGTGTGGAGTTTGTACATTCTCCCTGAGTCTGTGTGGGTTTCCTCCAGGTGCTCCAGTTTCCTCCCACAGTCCAAGATGTGCAGGTTAGGTTGATTGACCATACTAAATTGACCCTTGGTTTCCCAGGATGCATGGGTTAGAGGGATTAGTGGAGTAAATGTGTAGAGTTACAAGGATAGGACCTGGGTGGGATTTTTGTTGGTACAGGCTCGATGGGCTGAATGGCCTCCTTCTGAACTGTAGGCATCCTATGAAAGGCACATAAGAATGAGATTTGAACAATTATTTCTAATTTAAACATGTATTTTGGTATTTTAAACACTAATTGATACTTTTATAAAGTATTTGTGTGTTTTAGCCAAGAGGAGGCTGCTGTGAGGAATGATGGGATAAAGCCTTAGTAGACAGAACCACATTCTTAGGAAACAATTAAGCCTCAGAATGTGCAAGTTCTTATCAGTGAGCAATAAAGTTCCCAGGGCTACTTTATAAATAGAGTTTTTCACACTGTCTAGATAAGACCTCCCTTCTCAGATATGAGAATGTACATCTATCTTATTTAGCCGATGATGAATCAGGAGTTGGTGGGCAACTTAGCTTTGGCTTTGTAGCTAAGTGTCAGGGTTACTAGGCAACAGAGGAGAAGCATCAGCAATAGGGGGAGGAAGAATCTGGTTTCTACAGACCAATGAAATCCATCATGTCAGAGAGTACAATTCAATTGGCTAAAGTATGTGACAGATGTTATTAATGATTGATTTATATTGAAAATGAAATGGGGCGGCACGGTAGCACAGTGGTTAGCACTGCTACTTCACAGCTCCAGGGACCTGGGTTCGATTCCTGGCTCGGGTCACTATCTGTCTGGTGTTTGCACATTCTCCTCGTGTCTGCGTGGGTTTCCTCCCACAGTCCAAAGACGTGCGGGTAAGGTTGATTGGCCATGCTAAAGTTGCCCCTTAGTGTGCTGGGGTGTGTAGGTTAGAGGGATTAGCGGGTAAATGTGTCGGGATATGGGGATAGGGCCTGGATGGGATTGTGATGGGTGCAGACTCGATGGGCCTCTTTCTGCACTGTAGGGTTCTATGTTCTATTTTTTGATTTAATCATAACCATTTGATTTGAGAAATGTATAATTGATTGTGTATTGTAACTTCAGAGTTATATTGGAAAGCTCAGAGTCTTCTCTGTAGAGAGGTATTGGACTGACTAATGTTATCTTTCCCATCGATCGTTTAATAAAGATGCGTCTTTAATCCAAGATACAGGCTTTTGTGAGTCTTTGTATTGGCGATACCTAGCCTCCAAAGAACCCCGCAACACAGACACTCTCTCAATAAAAGATGGTATGCAGCATCAGTCTACCATACCTGTATTGTTTCTTTCCAGAGGTTTTCTGGATCTCCCACACCCACGAATGCTCATATACGGGATTTACAGTCTGAAGCGTACTGACGATCCCAACAGCTGAACAGGGGAAGGGACATAATATCAGTAACGAAAGTTTAGAATCAATTCTTACTTGTCATTCTAATCAACTGGGGGAATTCTGGGAAGGAAGTCTCCTTTGGCACTATGCCTACACATGGAAACGAGCGTCTCTCTCTCTCGGTCAATGGAACGATCACAACTGCCAACAGAACTGAAATCTATCTCTACACTGCACCAACTCGACACTTCCGTAGAACTCTTATATTTACCCACTATTGGGCTCAATTCTTACTTCTAATCCACGTAAGTGTAGAAACATATGGTTTATGATTTCTCCTTAGCTTTTTAGTACATAATAAACTTTGTTTTAACTCGAGAAAGCCTGGTTAAATTGTCTCCTTTTGAAACATAACTATTGGGTCTAGAAAAGGTATCCAAGGGAAAGGGAACCTTGATGGACTAAACCTTGTTGCCTCCAGCAGAGGGTGGGTTGAATAAAGACAGGGAGTCTGTCATTCCTTCCCACCTATCTTGATAATTTTGAGGGTACCCAGCTGGATGGTGACCAATTGAAGGGTCTTGCCCGTATCAACAAATTTTGGGGAACTTTATCTCGAACTAGTTGTAAAAAAAAAATTTGATTTGCATGTCTCAGTGAAAATATCAGGGTCGGAATTCTACACCCCGCTACAGTTACAAACCAGGATGGAGAATTTGGCACTCAGCCAAATCTCTGTTTACTGCAGCGGGACCAGAGAGTCTCATTGTGGGAGAGGTTGTTGAAGAAATTGGCTTTAAGGTGAGATCTCTCTGTTCTCCTCAGGTATTAAGATGATCATAGAATGGCACAAAAGCAAAATGGGTAAGAGGACTGACAAAGGAAATTATAGAGAGACTCCGATCTAAGGAAAAAGCATATAGACTGGTCAAGAAAAATAATAGGTCTGATGATTGGGAGCAGTTTAGAATTCAGTAAAAAAGGACCAAGGGATTGGTTGAGAAGGGGAAAATACAGTACAAAAGTAAGCTTGCAGGGAACATAAAAACTGACACTAAGAGTTTCTGTTGATTTGTGAAGGGAAAGAGATTGGTGCAGACAAATGTAGGTCCCCTACAGGCAGAAACAGGGGAATATATAATAGGGGACAAAGAAATAGCTTAGCAACTGAATACATACTTTGGTTCTGACTTTACAAATCAAATGCCAGAAATGTTGCAGAATGCAAGATTTAGTGAAAGGGAAGAACTGAGCGAGATTAATATTAGTAGAGAAATGGTGCTGGGAAAATTTATTACAGTAAGAAGTTTCACAATACCAGGTTAAAGTCCAGTAGGTTTATTTGGTAGCAAAAGCTGTTGGACTTTAACTGGTGTTGTGAGACTTCTTATTGTGTTTACCCCAGTCCAACGCCGGCATCTCCACATCGGGAAAATTTATGGCATTGAAGGCAAATAAATCCTCAGGGCCTGATAATCTACATCCCAGATATTTAAGGATATTTAAGGTCTAGAAATAGTGGATGCACTGATGGTCATCTTCTAGGATTCTATAGACTCTGGAATAGTCCCTGCAGGTTGGAGGATAGCTAATGTCACTCCAATATTCAAAAAGGGAAGTGGAGAGGAAACAGGGAATTTTAGACCAGTAAACTTAATGTCGGTAGCGAGGAAAACTCTCGAATCGATTATTAAGGACTTTATACCGGAGCATTTAGAAAGTAGTGGCAAGATTAGACAGAGTCTAATGGAGGTGCAGGAAGGTAGAGAAATCCCAGGGAACTGATGAAGTGTGTCCCAGGACATTGTGGGAGGCTAGGGAGGAAATTGCGGTCCCCTCGTGAAGATATTTGAATCATCGATAGTCCGAGGTGAGGTGCCTGAAGATTGGAGGATGGCAAATGTTGTGCCTTTGTTTAAAAAGGGCTGCAGGGAAAAGCCTGGGAACCATAGGCTGGTGAGCTTCACATCTGTGATGGGTAATTTGTTGTAAGGTATTTTGAGAGACAGGATCTACAGGCATTTAGAGACGCAAGGACTGATTAGGGACAGTCAGCATGGCTTTGGGAGTAGAAAATCATGTCTCACAAGTTTGATTGAGTTCTTTAAAGGGATAACCAAGAAGGTCGATGAGGGCAGTGCAGTTGATGTTGTCTACATGGACTTTAGCAAGGGCTTCGACAAGGCACCGCATGGTAGGTTGTTGCATAAAGTTAAATCTCACGGAATCCAGGGTGAGGTATCTAAATGGATACAAAATTGGCTTCTTGACAGAAGCTAGAGGGTGGTTGTAGAGAGTTATTTTTCAAACTGGAGGCCTGTGACCAGTAGTGTGCCTCAGGGATCAGAGTTGGACCTACTGTTATTTTTCATTTATATTAATGATTTGGATGAGAATATAGGGGATATGGTTAGTAAGTTTGCAAATGACACCAAGATTGGTGACATAGTGAACAGTGAAGAAAGTTATCTCCATTTGCAATGGGTTTTTGATCAATTAGGCCAGTGGGCTGACGGATGGCAGATGGAGTTTAATTTAGACAAATGTGAGCTGGTGTATTTTGCTAGATTGAACCAGGCAGGACTTACTCAGTTAATGGTAGGGTGTTGGGGAGAGCTGCAAAACAAAGAGATCTAGGGGTACTTGTTCATAGCTCTTTGAAAGTGGAGTCACAGGTGGATAGAGTGATGAAGAAGGCATTCGGCATGCTTGGTTTCATCTGTCAGAACATTGAATACAGGAGTTGGGACCACTTGTTGAAATTGTACAGGACATTGGTAAGGCCATACTTGTAGTACTGTGTGCAGTTCTGGTCACCTTATTACAGAAAGGATATTATTAAACTAAAAATAGTGCAGAAAAGATTTACTAGGATGCTACCGGGACTTGATGGTTTGAGTTATAAGGACAGGCTGGATAGACTGGGATTTTTTTTCTCTGGAGTGTAGAAGGCTGAGGGGTGAGCTTATAGAGCTCAACAAAATAATGAATGGCATAGATCAACTAGATAGTCAATATCTTTTCCCAAAGGTGTAAAATTAGAGGGCATAGGTTTAAGGTGAGAGGGGAGAGATACAAAAGTGTCCAGAGGGGCAATTTTTTCACACAGAGGGTGGTGAGTGTCTGGAACAAGCTGCCAGAGGTAGTAGTAGAGGCTGGTCTTTTAAAAAGCATTTAAACAGTTACATGGATGAGGTGGGTATAGAGGGATATGGGCCACATGCGGGTAATTGAGACTAGCTTAGAAGTTTAAAAAGAAGGGCAGCATGGACAAGTTGGGCTGAAGGGCCTGTTTCTATGCCGTAAACCTCTTTGACTCTATGAGTCAATATGGATTTATGGAGGGGAAATCATACTTGACAAATCTGTTGGAATTCTTTGAACATGTACCTAGTAGAGTTGACAAGATGGGACCATTAGCTGTGGCATATTTGGACTTTCAGAAAACGTCTGACAAAGTGCCCCACAAGAGATTGTTGCGCAAGATTAAAGCACATAGGATTGCTCAAGTTTATTGGATGGATAGAAAACTGGTTGGCAGAGAGGAAATTAAATTAGGAATTAATGGATGCTTTTCAAATTGGCAGGCAGTGAGTGGGGTGCCACAGGGATTGGTGCTGGGACTCCAGCTATTCACAATATATATTGATGATTTGGATAAGGAAACAAAATGTAACATCTCAAAGTTTGCAGATGATACCAAGTTGGGTGGGAAAGTGAACTGAGACTCAGATACTGAGATCCTTCAGAATGATCTGGACAGATTGGCTAATCAATGGCAGATGCAGTATAATTTGGATAAATGTGGAGTTAGTCACTTTGGAAGCAAAAACAAGAAGGCAGATTACTACCTGAATGGTTGTAAATTGGAAGATGGGAGTGTGCAACAGAACCTGAGTGTCCTTATGCACCAGTCACTGGAGGTAAGCATGCAGGTACAGCAGGCAGTAATGAAGACAAATGGCATGTTGGCCTTCATTGTGAGAGGTTTTGAGTACAGCAGCAGCGATGTGTTGTTGCAATTCTTCAGGGCCTTGATAAGACCATACTTGGAATATTGTGTGCAATTTTGATCTCCTTTTCTGAGGAAGGATATTCTTGCTCTCGAAGGAGTGCAGCAAGGATTTACCAGGGGATGGCAGGATTGATGTATGAAGAGAGCTTGACTAGGTTAGGAAGGTTTTCGCTGGAGTTCAGATGAATGAGGGGGGACCTCATAGAGACTTATAAAATTCTAACTGGGCTAGACAGGGTAGACACAGGGAGGATATTCCAAATGGTGGGGGAGTCCAAAACCAAGGGTCACAGTCTGAGGATTCAAGGTATACCATTTAGCACGGAGGTGAGGAGACATTTCTTCACCCAAAGAGTGGTGAGCCTGTGGAATTCATTATCACAGGAAGTAGTTGATGCCAAAACATTGAACGTATTCAAGAGGCAGCTGGATATAGCACTTGAAGTGAATGGGATCAAAGGTTATGGGGAGAAAGCAAGATTAGGCTATTGAGTTGGACAAATGGCAGAGTGTTCTTGAAGGGCCAAATGGCCTCCTCCTGCTCCTACCTTCCAAGTTTCGATGTTTCTATGAATTCCTACAGTGCAGAAGAATGCCAACAGGTCCATTGAGGCTCAACCAACTCTCCGAAACAGTAAGTTAACTTGGCCCATCTCCCTATCCTATCCCTCTAACCCCATGTATTGACCCCGCTAATCTCCCTAACCTTTGGAGTGTGGAAGGAAATCAGAGCATCTGAAGGAAACCCATGCAGACACAGGGGAGAATGTGCAAACTCCACACAGACAGTCACCCGAGGCCAGAGTTGAACTCGGGTCCCTGGCACTGTGAGGCAGCAGCGCTAACCACTGTGCCAGCAATGACAGAGACTTCTGTATTCAGATCTATCCGGAGTTCCTTTTTTTCCTGGATAGTTCTGAGACGAGCTTTCAGAATGTTGAGTTACAAGTGTGAGGTTTATATGGTTATTCTGTTTTAGGATTAATATTATTTGGTTTATAAGATTATCATGGTTTGGAACTATACCTTCAAATGTGGGTGAAATGAAAGGAGTTACGTGAGCCATGTTGGAGGCTGCCTGAATGTGATGGAATTCTTCCCGCTTGCCTGGATGAGTCCAGCTTCAGCAACATTCAAGAAGCTCAACACCATCTAGGACAAAACAGCCCCACTTGATTGGCACCCCATCCATAAATATCCATTCCCTCCACCATTGACAAACAGTGTCAGGGGAAATTTGAAAAGCTCTCAAGGCCCTGGTCTTGCTTATACTATAACCTAGTCAAAATGTCTTGAAGTTGAAATGAATTTGATGATCATAGACTAAGATGCTCTACAATAGATTTTTGCACTTCATATTTTCTTCAGGATGATCAGGTGACGAGTGGAAAATGAGAAACAAAACCCCCCCAACTTTTTTTGTTCTAGCTCCCAACAGCCACAGGTTAGACATAACATTGGCTTGTGTTCAGGATGCTTTTCACTGGAGTCCACCAAGTATGTCAGTCCAGTCATCATGTCCCAGTTAATGTTTAGTTTCTAAAGTACTTTATAAAACAGTTCTTACCATCACTGGGTGGTGTTAATGGCCCTCTTTTCCATGGAATGCTGGTTGTTTCTGAAATGAATCAGATTATTTAAAACAATAACTTTGCTGCATATTGTTGCTTTGACTTTGACACTTTTCTCTGTGAACTGTATGGGTTTGTCACAACTGAAGGGTTTGGGATGTTAGATGTGACTTAACAATCCCACGTGATGGGCCTCGCCATCTCTCTGCCAGTCTTTATTAGAAAATAAGATTATATCTTATTTAGATTTAAAAGTGGAGAAGATTTTGATGGGTATAGATAGAGTGAATGTAAGCAGGCTTTTTCCACTGAGGCTAGGGGAGAAAAAAACCAGAGGGCATGGGTTAGGGGTGAAAGGAGAAAAGTTTAAAGGGAATATTATGGGGGGGGCTTCTTCACGCAGAGAGTGGTGGGAGTGTGGAATGAGCTGCCGGATAAAGTGGTAAATGCGGGGTCACTTTTAACATTTAAGAAAAACTTGGATGGGTTCATGGATGAGAGGGGTGTGGGGGGATATGGTCCAAGTTTTTCTCGGATTTTCCTCGGATGGAGAAAGCTAGCACGAGGGGGCATGGCTTTAAATTAAGGGGGGGTAGCTACGGGACGGATGTCAGGGGTAGGTTCTTTACCCAGCGGGTGAGGGATTGGAATGCCCTGCCTGCTGCAGTTGTAAATGCGCCTAGTTTGGGGGCGTTTAAGAGATCTCTGGATAGGTTTATGGACGAAAAGGGATTGGTATAGGCTAGTGGGTCATTGTTTTTGTAACTGGTCGGCGCAACATCGTCGGCCGAAGGGCCTGTTCTGCGCTGTAATGTTCTATGTTCCATGTTCTATGTTCTAAGTGCAGGTCGGTGGGACTAGGCAATAAATGGTTTGGCACAGACAAGAAGAGCCAAAAGGCCTGTTTCTGAGCTGTAATTTTCTATGGTTCTAAATATTGGTGATGTTGTTCTGACTGTTATTTCACAGTTGAATATTCCACCACAACCAGAACCACAAAACTTCAGCAAGTGTAACATGGGTCAGTTGTTTTAGACAAGCTGGGTATTCAGTTTCATTGACTTCAATGGAGCACTCTATATAGAGCATGAGGTATAATGGGTATGAGCTATCCAACCCACTTCCTGGGTCCAACTGCACCCTTTGTGGCTCCATAGTTATTCCGAGTGAGCTCTTATAGATAGTGCACACTCCTGCTTTGTTAGCCTTCCCTGGTAAGGCACTGTCCAGAAGTAATCCTTCCATAGTGAGGCACTTGCTATGATTCACATCACCTCCCTTTGCTATTTTAGACAAGAGCCTTGGCATATTGGGCTGTATTTTGTATGGAGTGTGGTTAAGTCCAAAGGGAAAATAGACTTCAGTCAGAGGTGTGATTGCAGCTTTCGATGTTGAAAGCAGCAATTGTAAGGTGAGAGAAGATATGGGGCAAAGGCAGAAAACTGGAGCTGGGGGTGCAGATCAGTATAATTGAATGGTGCAGGAGACTCAAGGGGCAGAATGGCCTCCTCCTGTTATAATGTTTCAATAGTCCTAAGGGGGAACCATCAGAAGTAACACATCATTGGGCAGAAATCCATACCCATTGTGTAGCACTCTCTCTTTGGGATGGCCTATTGATACAAGGTGCTTCTCAGTACTCTGCATTATCACTTCTTTTGAATGATATTAAAAAAAGCATTTTCTACCAAGTAGTTCTGTTGCTTCCATGAGATCAGAGATGAAACGCAGCCCAGTATCCTCAAAGACCTCAACAGTGTTTCGCCCACCACCGTATGAAGAGCCAAAATCATAAAAATCCTTCCTGTAGAAAACCTATTCAGTCAGAGAAAATATATGTTACTTTTGTTGCAAATAATGTCCAATTTCATGGTCCATGTGCTTAAGATTATAACTTATACTTGGGGGATTGAATCTGTTAACATGTAGCATGGGAGATTGGTAAACAAAGTGATGACGGTTTAAAGGGTGGTCTGCTTCTGTTGTCTGAAATCAAAGGTGGAAATGGAAAAACATGGAACACTGTTGTCAGTAAAATAATACCTCTGAGACTGTTAGTGAGTCAAAGTACAACGGCTTTATTACAAAAGCTTTTGGGAGAAGCCGGTTCCCAAAGCGGTCTGTCAGACTTCTCTCCGAATACAAATAAGTGTGGATATTTATACATTATGTTTCCTAGTTCCAGTCATGATCGCAGTTTTTTCGACTCCAGTCACGATCACAGTTCTTCCGGCTCCAGTCACGATCGCAGTTAAGAAGATAAGAACATAAGAACATAAGAAATAGGAGCAGGAGTAGGCCATCTAGCCCTTCGAGCCTGCCCCGCCATTGAACAAGATCATGGCTGATCTGAAGTGGATCAGTTCCACTTTCCTGCTTTCTCCCCATAACCTTTAATTCCCCTGTCTATCAAAAACCTATCTACCCGTGACTTAAATATATTTAGCGAGGCAGCCTCCACCATTTCAACGGGCAGAGAATTCCAGAGATTCACCACCCTTTGAGTGAAGAAGTTCCTCCTCAACTCTGATCCAAACTGCCCCCCCCCCCCTTATCTTGAGGCTGTGCCCTCTAGTCCTGCTATCCTTTCTAAGCGGGAAGAATCTCTCTATCTCTACCCTATCTATCCCTTTCATTATCTTATACGTCTCTATAAGATCCCCCCCTCAGCCTTCTAAATGCCAACGAGTACAGACCCAGTCTATTTAGTCTCTCTTCATAGTCCAACCCCCTCATCTCCTGTATCAGCCTAGTGAACCTCCTCTGCACTCCCTCCAAGGCCAAAATATCCTTGCGCAAGTGCAGCGACCAAAACTGCACACAGTACTCCAGCTGCGGCCTCACCAGTACCCTGTACAGTTGCAGCAAGACCTCCCTACTTTTATATTCTATCCCCTTCGCTATAAAGGCCAGCATCCCATTCACCTTCTTGATCACCTGCTGCACCTGCAGACTGGGTTTTTGCGACTCATGCACAAGGACCCCCAGGCCCCTCTGCACCGTAGCATGCTGCAGCTTTTTGCCTTTTAAATAATAAACCCTCCTACTATTATTTCGACCAAAGTGGATAACCTCACACTTGCTAACATTATACTCCATCTGCCAGGTCCTCACCCACTCGCTCAGCCTATCCAGGTCTCTCTGCAGACTTTCCACACCCTCCATGCAATTTGCTTTTCCACTCATCTTCGTGTCATCAGCAAATTTCGTCACCCTACACTCAGCCCCCTCCTCCAGATCACCTATATAAATGGTACATAGCTGAGGCTCCAGCACCGATCCCTGCGGCACTCCACTAGTCATCAACTGCCAACCAGAATAGCACCCATTGATACCAACTCTCTGCTTCCTATTAGACAGCCAATCCTCTATCCACGCTAATCAGACTCCAGTCACAATCGCAGTTCTTCTGACTCCAGTCACAATCACAATTCCCAGCTCCAGTCACGCTCGCAGTTCCCGGGTCCAGTCACAATCACAGTTCTTCTGACTGTTTCAGCAGTTTCTTCCTTTGTGTAACTTGTGTGGTCGCAGCCATCTCAGTACTGTTCCCCCTTTCAACTAGCCGTTATCGCACTTAAACATCTGCAGTTGTTTAACTATGTTTAGCTAGCAAGCAAGCCTACACAAACAGATAAGGTTTGCAATGCTCTTGCACAAATTCTAACTACAAAATTCATTAACCCTTTCCCTTCTTCGGCATCTTCTGAGAGTCTTGAGGAAGGTGAGATGTTGTCATCAGAAGGGCTTTAAATTATTTATATGGTTTCCCAGAGCAAAGGAAATGTTTGGGAATGGGAGATAATGGGTGGGATTTACCAAATAAAATGGGCTTTCCCATTGAATGCGCCTTTGGCTCTGCCAAACCCATAGTAGAGTGGATTGTCAGGGGGCTGGAAGATCCTGTTGGTGTGGATGGCTGGGAAACCTCACCCAGTGAGTATGAATCTCTATCTGGGACATGCCAGTGGCATTGTGGGGATAGCTGGCAGGGAGGTGGTTTTCCTGCTTTGTATCTGTGTGATTTTTGTTTTCTCAGATACATGTTAACCCTTTATGCACCAGGCTCTTAAAATCTATTTGGATTCTAAGAGTGTTCCACTGAATATTTTGGAATGCAAAGATCACTGGCTCTCATTATCTTAGGCCAGCAAGATCTAAGATCCCTTGTGCCGGGATAAAAAGGACTGGGGAGATCGTGCACTCAATTGGTTTAATGGAAATTGTGAATTCATTATCTGTGACTTTTACCAGCAATCATAGAATAACTGAATTATTGAATATTTACAGCACAGAAGGTCCATCTCCGCAAGAACAACTCAGCTAGTCCCCTCTCCCCTTCCTCTTCCCCAAAGATACTATTTTTCCTCTTAATATAAGTAGCTAATTTCCTTTGAAACCTGTAATGATACTGCAGATGGTAATTACTGGCCTGCTCAAATGCTGAAGTGAAACTTGAACAAGCTATCACAATTTGCAATTTGTATTTTGTAAAGAGAAGGTTATATGCATTGAAGTCAGGAGGAGAAATTTCAAACCACTCTTGGAGATTGTAAATATTAAATTTAAACATTAAGTTTTAAAGAAAGAAAACTTAACTGTGTAAGTGTAATCTTGTGTGTTTAATAATAGTTATACAATCTCCCCCCACTCCAAAGAATCTACTTGTTAAAACCCCTTTTAGGCAATAGCGCTCATAGATTTTAATCTGTAAAACATTCCAGTAATATAACCACAAGTGTCCACTGTTGCTTTAGGGAACGTTGCTGTCTCCCACTCTCGTCCGAGACTTGACAGCTAACACTTGTACTAAAGCCACGCAGACTTGGCTTCTTTGAGGACGGCTGCAAGTTCCTTTCTTCACAGGTCTGTTTTCAGCACATATGCACTTCAAGATCTCATGACCACATCCACCTATACAGCCTTTAATCTCGCTTTAAATATGTTTTCCCCCTTTCACCTTTAAATCTATTGCTATTGCCTCACTTTAGAAGTTCCCTTTCCAAGGACAGACAGATCTTTCCTTCTTTTATAGCTAATGCTTTTGGGTAAAAATAAATTTAATACTTGCTTTAAGATCTTTACCAATTACACAATTTCCTTTTGAAATACGCCTCCCTCATCTTCCTAATGCAAATTTATTTTCAAGCTGGTATTCCACCTTTCTATTCATCACTAGTATTCCTCTTCAACCCTGCTCATCTCCATTTCAAAACATTTGCTTTCAAACCGAACCCTTTTTTGATGTTTTTAACTTTGCAGTCCAACTATTTCCAGACTAATTAGTCACACCCTCACACACACAAGCCTGTTTGGCAGTATACCGTAGTGATATTGGGAAAATATTGAGAAGTATTATATTTTCTGTCACAAAGCCTTGGTTGAATCTGCCTCCACCACACTTGGGCAAGGTATTCCACATTTTAACCATATACTGCGAAAGACGATTGTCCATCACCTTAAATCTGTGCATTTTGGTTCTTAACCCTTCTACGCATAGGAACAATATTTCATTGGCATGAATTGTCAGGAAGCGTTTGGTACCCGTCACCCTGAGAGACAGTGGGGAATGCATCTCGGCTGAATCCAACAGGCCATCAGCAGGTGATGGAAGTCCTGCCTCAGAGAGCTGTCAGCCGATCACATCTCCCCAGCTCCTCCAGGTATGGCGCTGTTGTGGCCAGAACAGGTAGTGCAGTGCCATTCCTGAGACATGTTCTCAGTCCCACACTTCAGGTCATACCAAGGATCCTGGGGAAGGCAGGGTGGGGATACCCTAGGAGAGGCCAGGAGGGCGGTGGTCTCTTTGTCAGGTAGGCCAGTGGGGTGGGAGGGGCAGAGCCCTCTGGCCCCTGAGAGGAGGGTTTCCCAGTCTGAAGAGGTAGATTGAGGTGCACCTGGAATTGGACACAATACTCGAGCCAAGGCTAAACCAGTGATTTTTATAACTTAGTATGTTCTATGCCTGTATTTATAGTGGCCCAGATTTCTGAATGCAATATTAACAGCTCACATCTGTCCTGCTACCTATTTGTACATCTCTATCCCCAGGTTCTTATTCTCAATTAATTTTCCCAATTCCCTTCCTGCACCAATAGGTGCACTAAGGCAGACTTTCATCTGTTTCCATAGCTCGTAATTCCTGGAACAGATCGCTAGTCTATTGCCAGGGGCTTAAAGCTTGAGTGGGGGCCACTCATAAGAACATAAGAACATAAGAAATAGGAGCAGGAGTAGGCCATCTAGCCCTTCGAGCCTGCCCCACCATTCAATAAGATCATGGCTGATCTGTCGTGGCTCAGTTCCACTTTCCCGCCCTCTCCCCATAACCCTTAATCCCCTCTCTTATCAAGAACCCATCAACCCGCTTCTTAAAAATATTTAGCGAGGCAGCCTCCACCACCTCAACGGGCAGAGAATTCCAGAGATTCACCACCCTTTGAGTGAAGAAGTTCCTCCTCAACTCCGTTCTAAACCGCCTCCCCTTTATCTTGAGGCTGTGCCCCCTAGTCCTACTGTCTTTTTTGAGCGGGAAGAGTCTCTCCACCTCTATCCTATCCATCCCATTCATCATCTTATACGTCTCAATGAGATCTCCCCTCATTCTTCTAAACTCTAACGAGTACAACCACATCAGACATCGCTGACCAGAGTCTTTCCCGACCTTACCGCCTGCCGTTGGTATGTTTGGAAGGGTTTGCAGGTTGCTTAGCTGCAATGTGAATACTATTTCCTTGGCCATGTCCTGGGGTGGGATTTGAACCTGGAGTTACAGGCCAGAGGCAGGGAAGCTACCCACTCCACCACAAGACCTCATCTGCGCAATCAATAGTCTCCTTTAAAATTGTAACCTTTAATTTTTCTCTCCTACTTCTATCAAACAGAAAATGAAAAAGAAACAAAATAAAGATTTGCATTTATATATCACATTGAGTGACTCCTGGATGCCTCAAAGCGATTCACAGCCAATGAAGTGCTCTTTTCAAGTGTAGTTACCAAGGTAATATAGGAAACATGGCAACAAATTTGTACACAGCAAGATCCCACAAACAGAAATATAATTGTGACTTGACCTGTTTTTGTGATGTTAAGGGATAAATATTGCCCAGGACGCCAGGGCAGCTCCCACGCTCTTTTTTGAGAGAATGTAATACCCGCTCACACTTCACAGAACACACCCTCTCACACTTGACACAACACACCCCCTCACAATTCACACAACACATGCCCTCAACAATTTACCCCCTCACAATTCACACAACACATGCCCTCAACAATTTACCCCCTCACAATTCACGCAACATGGGTTGACGAGGGAAGGTCGTGGATGTTGTCTATATGGATTTTAGTAAAACATTTGACAAAGTCCCTCATGGCACATTGGTGCAAAAGGTTAAATCTCATGGGATAAAAGGTGATTTGGCTAGATGGGTGGAGAACTGACTTGGCCATAGAAGACAGAGGGTAGCAGTGGAAGGGTCTTTTTCTGGCTGGAGATCTGTGACTAGTAGTGTTCCGCAGGGCTCTGTGCTAGGACTTCTACAGCTTGTGATATATATAGATGATTTGGAAGAAGGTGTAACTGGTGTGATCAGTAAGTTTGTGGATGACACAAAGATTGGTGGACTTGCAGATAGTGATGAACATTGTCAGAGAATACAGCAGGATATAGATAGGCTGGAAAATTGGGCAGAGAAATGGCAGATGGAACTTAATCCAGATAAGTGCGAAGTGATGCATTTTGGTAGAACTAATGTAGGAGGGAGCTATACAATAAATGGCAGAACCATCAAGAGTATAGACGCACAGAGGGACCTGGGTGTGCAAGTCCACAGATCCTTGAAGGTGGCAGCACAGGTGGAGAAGGTCATGAAGAAGGCATATGGTATGCTTGCCTTTATAGGATGGGGCATAGAGTATAAAAATTGATGTTACATCTGTGTAGAACATTGGTTAGGCCACATCTGGAATACTGTGCCCAGTTCTGGTCGCCACACTACCAGAAGGATGTTGAGGCTTTGGAGAGAGTACAGAAAAGGTTTACCAGGATGTTGCCTGGTATGGAGTGTCTTAGCTATGAGGAGAGATTGGGTAAACTGGGGTTGTTCTCCCTGGAAAAACGGAGAATGAGGGGCGACCTAATAGAGGTGTATAAAATTATGAAGGACATAGATAGGGTGAACAGTGGGAAGCTTTTTCCCAGGTTGGAGGTGACGATCATGAGGGCTCACAGGCTCAAGGTGAAGGGGGCAAGGTTTAACTCAGATATCAGACGGACATATTTTACAGAGGGTGGTGGGGGCCTGGAATGCACTGCCAAGCAGGGTGGTGGAGGTGGACACACCAGGATCGTTTAAGACTTATCTGGACAGCCACATGAACAGACTGGGAATAGAGGGATACAAACGAATGGTCTAGTTGGACCAATGAGCAGCGCAGGCTTGGAGGGCCGAAGGGCCTGTTTCCTGTGCTGTATTGTTCTTTGTTCTTTGTTCGTTCTAACACACCCCCTCACACAACATAATCCCTTCACAATTCACGCAACACACTCCCTTACAATTCACAAACACACCCCTTCATGCTTCACACAACACACCCCCTCACACTTGACACAACATACCCCCTCACACTTCACACAACACCCCCTCTCACACAACACACCCCTTCATACTTCACACAACACATCCCCTCACACAATATACCCCTTCACAATTCACACAACACACCTCCTTACAATTCACACAACACACCCCTTCGCACTTGACACAACACACTCCCTTACATTTCTTTGGATTAAATTTTCAATGGTTTTCCAATGAACCCTCCATCAGTAGGTATGGCCCTGTCAGTGACATAAGGACTGTAATAAGTCTCACAACACCAGGTTAAAGTCCAACAGGTTTATTTGGCAGCACAAGCTCTCAGAGAATCAGGCTTCTCACTCAGGTGAGTGAGGAACTGTGTTCACAAACAGGGCACATAAAGACACAAACTCAATTTACAAGATAATGGTTGGAATGTGAGTCTTTACAGGTAATCAAGTCTTAAAGGTACAGACAATGTGAGTGGAGAGAACGTTAAACACAGGTAAAAGAGATATGTATTGTCTCCAGCCAGGACAGTTAGTGAGATTTTGCAAGTCGTTGAGGTTACAGGTAGTGTGACATGAACACAAGATTCCAGTTGAAGCCATCCTCGTGTGCAGAAATTGGCTATCGGTTTCTGCTCAACAATTTTGCGTTGTCATGTGTCCTGAAGGTCGCCTTGGAGAACGCTTACCTGTAGATCAGAGGCTGAATGCGCGTGACTGCTGAGGTGTTCCCCAACTGAAAGGGAGCACTCCTGCCTGGTGATTGTTGAGCGATGTTCACTGATCCATTGTCATAGCGTCTGCATGGTCTCCCCAGTGTACCGTGCCTCGGGACATCCTTTCCTGCAGCGTATCAGGTAGACAACGTTGGCCGAGTTGCAAGAGTGTGTACCGTGTACCTGGTGGATGGTGTTCTCACATGAGATGATGGTATCCGTGTTGATGATCCGGCACATCTTGCAGAGGTTTCTGTGGCAGGGCTGTGTGGTATTGTGGTCACTGTTCTCCTGAAGGCTGGGTAGTTTGCTGCGGACAACGGTCTGTTTGAGGTTGTGTGATTGTTTGAAGGCAAGAAGTGGGGGTGAGGGGATAGCCCTGGCGAGATGTTCATCTTCATCGATGACATGTTGAAGGCTCCAGAGAAGACATCGTGGCTTCTCCGCTCCAGGGAAGTACTGGACGACGAAGGGTACGCTGTCCGAAGTGTCCCGTGTTTGTCTTCTGAGGAGATCGGTGCAGTCTTTTACTGCGGCATGTCGGAACTGTTGATCGATGAGTCGAGCGTCATATCCTGTTCTTATGAGGGCATCTTTCAACATCTGGAGGTGTCTGTTGCAATCCTCCTCATCTGAGCAGATCCTGTGTATATGGAGGGCTTATCAGTAGGGGATGGGCTTCCTTAACATGTTTCAGATGGAACTGGAGAAGTGGAGCATTGTGAGGTTATCTATGGGCTTGCAGTACAGTGAAGTGCTGAGGTGATCCTCCTTAATAGAGATGTGTGTGTCCAAGAATGCAACCCGAAGCGGAGAACATAGAACATAGAACATAGAACATTACAGCGCAGAACAGGCCCTTCAGCCCACGATGTTGCGCCGACCAATTAAAAAAGCAATGACCCTCTAACCTAAACCAATCCCTTTCCATCCATAAACCTATCCACGGATCGCTTAAACGCCCCCAAACTAGGCGCATCTACAACTGCAGCAGGCAGGGCATTCCAATCCCTCACCACCCTCTGGGTAAAGAACCTACCTCTGACATCCGTCCTATATCTACCACCCCTTAATTTAAAGCCATGCCCCCTCGTGCTAGCTTTCTCCATCCGAGGAAAAAGGCTATCACTGTCCACCCTATCTAAACCTCTAATCATCTTATATGTTTCAATAAGGTCCCCTCTTAGCCGCCTTCTTTCTAACGGAAACAACCCCAAGTTACGACATCTTCTCTGGAGCTTTCAACATATCATCAATGAAGATGAACATCTCGCCAAGACCATCCCCACACCCCACTTCTTACCTTCAAACAACTGTACAACCTCAAACAAACCACTGTCCGCGGCAAACTACCCAGCCTTCAGGAGAACAGTGACCACAACACCACACAACCCTGCCACAGCAACCTCTGTAAGACATGCTGGATCATCGACACGGATGCCATCATCACACGTGAGAACACCGTCCACCAGATACACGGTACACACTCTTGCAACTCGGCCAATGTTGTCTACCTGATACGCTGCAGGAAAGGATGTCTCGAGGCATGGTACACTGGGGAGACCATGCAGACGCTATGACAACGGATGAAAGAACACCGCTCGACAATCACCAGGCAGGAGTGTTTCCTTTCTGTTGGGGAACACTTCAGTGGTCACGGGCATTCAACCTCTGATCTTTGGGTAAGCATTCTCCAGGGCAGCCTTCATGACACACGACAGCGCAGAATTGCTGACCAGGAGCTGATAGCCAAGTTCCGCACACATGAGGATGGTCTCAACCGTGGTTTTGGGTTCATGTCACACTATCTAGAACGCCCACGACTTGCCTGAGCTTGCAAAATCTCACTAACTGTCCCGGCAGGAGACAATACACACTATTTTAACCTGTGCCTGGTCCTTTGTCCACTCACATTGTCTGTACCTTTAAGACTTGATTACCTGTAAAGACTCGCATTCCAACCATTATCTTGTAAATTGAGTTTGTGTCCATATATTCTATATTTGTGAACACAACTCCTCACTCACCTGAAGAAAGAGCCTGAGACTCCGAAAGCTTGTGCTACCAAATAAATGTTGGACTTCAACCTAGTGTTGTGCGACTTCTTACTGTGTTTACCCCAGTCCAACACCGGTATCTCCACACAGTGATATAAGGTTCATGACAAATCCACCTGTAGGAAATCACAGCAGAGTAACTGACCCACTGGAGTTTACTTGCAGACATATCCTTCCACAGAAGCTATTCATTTCAAGTTGTACGAAATCTCAGTTTAATCTTATTTCAACTATTTTACTCAACTATTAGTTCCAGATAAAATGACTGAATTTGTGTATTTGTCGATAGTTTCCACTTAATAGATGCTGCTTCTATTTGCCATAGGACGAGGGGTACAGGAAAATCCATGGGAATTACGGTTGGTGCTCAGTTAAGGAGGTACTCACGCGTCTGAAAATACCGAATGAATCTCTCACCTTCTGAAACGTACTCATGTCCTTATTGGGTCCATAAAGCCGACTGTCCACAGCTTGTACAAAGACATCGGAAACAGCCTCAGAGACAACTGACAGCCTTAGATCGTGTTGGTTGTTAGCTGTGTACAAGGCAGGTTGTATCTGAAACTGTGAACGACAATCAGGTCTTCAGCCTCAACGTATCGTATAGAATACAACTAAACTGCAGGAATCAATGCAACATTGGTTACACACACTATCCGACGTGAATCGCACTGAGATTAAAATCGGGCAGCAGAGGGTAAACCAATGTGGCACCCAATCCTCTGACAATTGTTCCCTGCCCCACCATCACACAGGAGTCCAGATCTATAAAATCAAAAAGAAAGGCTTGCATTTCTCTAGCAGCCATTCACAACCTCATGAATACCCTATACAGCCAAGGAGGTTTACTGACTGTTGTAATGTAAGAAGCAGCACAACCAATTTGTGCACAGCAAGCTCCCTCAACACACAGCAATGTTATCATAGCCAAGCACTCTGTCTTGGTGATTGGTTGGAGGATGAATATTGGTCAGTATATTAGGAAACCTGTGCTGCTCTCCCTCCAGATAATGTAGTTGAATCTTTGAACATCATCTGAGAGGATAGAGAGACTCCTAGCTTAACATCTCTCAGCTGACAGGAATAATTGTTGGGATTGCACCTTAACTGATATAACACAACATTGCCCAAAGAAAGACTAGTTGTCAGCTGTCTTAAAACATCTGTTGAATATTGGTGGAAATTACAAAGTTCAACACTGTAAGAACACATATCACCAAAGGTCTTTACACATCCCTAACACACAGAACTCATCACAAACCTTCGAACTGCAAGGGTCCTCCACCTCCACACGTACCGAGTCTGAGACAAAGCTTTTGTTACCCTTAATATTTGTAAAGTAATAGGCAATGATGCGAAAATAAGGCACCATATCCTTTGTGATTGTGATTGGAAATGAAGTGTTGTCAGACCTCCTAATTCTCTCAAAATGCAGCAATTTTCCTTTGTTGAGCACCTGGAAGATTAAATATTTGTGATTTTGGTACTCGGTCATAAAACAAATCCATTTTCCAAATGGAAAAACATCACATTTATCATTTCACAGAGATTGTAGCTTAGAAGGATATTTTTAAAAATTAATTTTATTAAATTTTAGCTTACCTTTTCTATGCAAAATGTTTTTTCTTTTAAACTGAATTCTTATCTTTCAGTCCGAGATTGAATCAGCCACTTACGTTCAGCAGAAGGGTCAATCTAACTGGGTCATTTCTGAATTCTGCTATTTTTAAAAAGCATTTAGATAGTTACATGGGTACAATAGGTATGGAGGGAGATGGACCAAACGCGGGCAATTAGGATCAGCTTAGGGGTTTAAAAAAAAGGGGGACATGGACAAGTTGGGCCAAAGGGCCTATTTCCATGCTGTAAACCTCTATCATTCTATGACTCTATGAATGAACTATCACAAAACAAATTCCTTCCAGTAGAAACTGTCAGAACCACTTAAATTGTGGATTTGGAGCAGAAGTAAGCCATTCAGCCCCTTGAGCCTGCTCCACCATTCAGTAAGATTATCGCTGACCTGATTGTGGTCTGAACTCAACATTCCCACCTACCCGATTAACCTTTGACTCCATTCATTGAATGTATGCTCTTTCTGTCAATAAATCTGATCATTTCATTTAAACCTGTACATGTATCTTTATTTATTTATTTGTTTATTCGTCTTTCTGTCTCAATGTATATAAATACCCATTCATGGTCTACCTATGATAGCCTAGTGGTTAGCACTGCTGCCACACAGTGTGTCAGAGACCTGGGTTCGATTCCCGGCTTGGGTGACTGTCTGTGTGGAGTTTGCACATTCTCCCTGTGTCTGCGTGAGTTTCCTTTGGGTACTCCAGTTTCCTCCAAAGGTGTGCAGGTTCGGTTGATTGGCCATGCTAAATTGGCCGTAGTTTCGGAGGGATTAGCAGGGTAAATATGTGGGGTTATGGGGGTAGGATGGGATTGTTGTCGGTGCAGACTTGATGGGCCAAATGGCCTCCTTCTGTACTGTAGGGATTCAATGATTGTACCTATGATAGAATAATGGTTAGATTACGAATCTAGTAATCAACAGGAGTAATCCCAAAAACATCAGTTCACATGGCAGGTGAGGAATTTAAATGTAGTTAATGAAATAAGTCTGGAATCAAACAGATAGTTTCATATGTCCATGACCATAAGATGATGTCAAATTAAATAGAGAAAGGACAAAAGCCACACTGGACAATGCAGCCATGGGTGCACTTTGCTCAGAAAAATTCTAGTAAAGTGGGCAAGAAAATGAGAGGTTTTCTCATCCGTTTTTCCAGCAATGTAACTAATGGTAATTTACAGCACTATGTGCAACACAAAGTAATTCTCACCAGTAGTGGGAGACTAGAGTCTTGGTTCGCTGGGAGCACTCTCCTTCCTGGGAGATCTGTTACTATCCCCATCCCACTACAGACATCACCCATCCCCCACTTCATAGACATCAACCCTCACCCCTGCCCCTTGCCCCTTCCAAGGACCCCGAAGCCCTCCAATCACTGCCCCCTCCCCCAGTCAGCTCCCTCATCTCAATGTAGAGTTACACCATTCCCTCCATTCCTATGGACTTCTGCCCCTGTCAGGCCCTGCCCTCAAAAGGCTCCACCGCATGGCTGTGCCAGGGTGCCAGGCTGGCACTGCCAGGGTGCCAGGATGGCAGTGCCAGGCTGGAACTGCTCAAGAGGCATGTTGTGGCCCTGCCCCTGACCATCTGATCCCACTGACATCATTTAGGATAGAATCAGGGATATAGTTCTCTCATCATTGGCTGTGAAATGTTCCTATACTTCCTTTGGATAGACAATTTCATTTGTAAATGATATTTTTCTAACAGCTTCTAGATTTTATTTAGAATTTCTATAATCTAAATGCACAATGAAATGTTCAATTCCACCATTCCTTTGTTCCTTACTCATGTATGTACATCAGAGTTTTTGAATACCAGAATCTGAATCTTAAACCTCTCGGTGATGCCAGCCTGAACCGCACTGTGGTCATTGCAGCACACATCACATTTTCCATTAGACAGGCAATACACCTCATTTAGTCTCAAACTATCAGCTATTAGCTGGCTGTAGCTTCGTGATAAAAAGATGGGAGTGTTTTCTCTGATAGTGTCTCAATGACATAGAAGCTCTGGAAATCGACCCCAGAAGAGTCAGGAAATCAATGCACAAGTCAGCTTGATGCGTCATTAATCACGGTGGCAATCGTATATACCTTGTTTGTTCCTTAAATAAATTACATTAGCGATCTGCTAAATTGAAACGTCTGCCGTTGATATAAATTACATGCGACTGTTTGGAAAAGGATGGAATCACATTGGTTTCCCACTCCTTTTCAGTGGAATGACTGCAGTGCAACGTGAGGAAGTAGCGGGGAGACTGGATTTCTTCATCTGCACAGCTCAATTGGCTAGATCGCCAGAATGTGGTGTATCTTGGCATTTTGGCTAAGATCAAGCATCAGATCAAGCCCAATAGGGTGCCATGCCTTATCTCATCAGATTGGATCTTGTTTGTCTCTCTTGTGGGCACCCTGATTTGAAATCAATTGGATTTTGCATTTACTTTTTGGCACAAGCAAGGAATGGATCTGGGTTTGTCCGATCCAGTCTATAAATTAGAAATAGAGTAAGAAAAAATAATTTAAAAATTAACACCAATGATATGGTTTCAATCCCTGTACCGACTATGGCAGTTCATGGAGATCTGCCTCCCTATGTTGGCCCATGCTGGTGGAATGGTATCCCTGAATCAATGTAACCAATTGTGTCTCTCTCACTCTTGAATGGAGAGATACCGATAGTCTTTTGTAGTCTTGGGCTAATTACAGCATTGCAAGAAAGGCTAATGGTCTGTATAAAGTGGGCATGACCACTGAAACATAACACTCTGTTCAATTGCCTGGTTCCCAGAGACCAATCAATGCAGCAAAACCATATCACAATGCAATTTAATCTAGATTCACATCATACATCATTAACTTACCATATAATAATAGTAGTTGACACTGCTGATATCTAACTGACTGAAAGCTGATAATGTCACATTAATGATATTTCCAGGGTACAGCAGGGCATTTGGCACATTTATATGTAGATACATCTGGTTGCTGTAATGACGTTTAATTGCTATTTCACTGCTTACTTCAGTCCCACTGGCTTTAGTTCCAGCAGTGACCTGGGGAGACAAAACAGACAGCTAAATAAAACAGGATTTCTTCTGCTTGCAGTGTTGGTATCACAGAGTAACATTTGTGTTCTGCCAACATTTTGTAAAATTATGAATATTATGAACAATATGGTAACGACTAGATAATATGTTTTAGTGACATTAATTTGAGGATGAACACCACAACAAACTACTCTGTTCATCTTTGAAATAGAGCTGTGGGACCATAAAATCATAAAATATAGGAGCAGAACAGGCCATTTGGCCGATCAAGTCTGCTCCACTATTCAATGAGATCATGAAGATCTGATATGACGATCCTGAACTTTGCTTTCCCACCTTATCCTTATAACTCTTGATTATAGCCGTAGCACTGGTCCCTGTGGCACTCCACTAGTTACAGGTTGCCATCTTTGAAATATCCCTCTTATCCCAACTCTAATCACTTAGCCAATCTTTTATCTGTGCTCATATACTATCCCCAACACCATTAAGTAGCTTATTGTGCAATACCTTATCAAACCCTTTTTGGAAATCGAAGTAGATTATCCCTTTACCGAACCTACCTGTTGCCAGCTCAAAAAATTCCAATAAATTTGTCAGGCACTATTTCCCTTTCTAAATACTCTGCTGTCACATCCTTTATAATGGACTCTAACATTTTCCCAATGACAGATGTGAAACTAACTGGCCTATAGTTATCTGTTCTTTTATCTTCCTCTCTTTTTGAATAAGGCAGTTTTCCAAGCCTTTGGACTTTTCCAGAATTTAAAGATTCTTGGAAAATTACTACCGTCCATCTACTATCTTTGTAGCTACATCCTTTAATATCCTAGGATGCGACCCATCAGGCCCAGGGGACTTATCGGCTTTTGGCCCTATTACTTTCTCTAATACTTTTTCTCTAGTGACAGTTAGTGTATCTATTGCCTCCCTCTTTTCCGTCCCTTAACAACTTAGTAGTTTTGGAATGCTATTAGTGTCTTCCACAATGAAGACTGGGGCAAAGTATTTATTTAACTTCTCTACCATTTCATAGTTCCTCCTATAATAAATAATTATTTCCCCAATCTCATTCTCTAAGGGGCCTATGTTCACTTTGGCCACTGTCTTCCTTTCTTTTATTTGAAGAAGCTCTTACTGTCCATTTTTATATTATTTGTTGGTTTACCCTCAGTGTTTATCTTGTTTCTCTTTATTACTTTTTGGTCATCTTTTGTTGGTTTTTAAAATGTTTCCAATCCTCTGGCTTACCACTAATATTTGCCACATTGTGTTTTTACTTCCAGTTTAATACTATCCTTAACTTCCTTGGTTAGCATGGTTGGTTTATCTCCTTTCTAGAATCCTTTGTTGTGAATCATGAACTATCTTTATAAATGTCTGCCATTGCTGGTCAACTGTCTTTTCTGCTATCTCCTTTCCCAGCCAACTCTGCCCTCATTCTTTTATGATTACTCCTGTTTAAGTGTAGCACAGTTGTTTCTGATTTAAGTGCCTCACTCTCAAACTAAATACTAAATTTCACCATGTTATGGTCACTGTTTCCTTAGGGATTTTTACTTCGAGATTGTCCATTAAACCTGTCTCATTACACATCCCCAGACCTAAATTAGCCTGACCACTTATATCCAACCGAACAGGCAAATGGGACAAGGGTGCTGTTTCACCTGAAAGGAGACACCTCCAATAGTACAGCAGTCCCTCGGTGTTACAATGGAGTGCCAAACTTGGTTTTCATGAGCTCAGGTCCTGGAGTCAGACTTGAATACTACAATGTTTGCTACAATAGGCTGTGTTCTCCACACCACATCCCCAATTGCACATCAACAATTTGCATTCATGTAAAACCCATAATATTGCACTTCACAGGGATATTATGAAGCAAGATACAATACTAGTCTACATAAGGAGATAATAGGGCACGTGAACAAAAGTTTGGTTAAATAGGTAGGTGTTAATGTGTGTCTTAAAGGAGAACTGCTTCTTTCCCACCTTCTTTCATCAGGAAAAAGATAAAGAAGTCTGAGGACATGTACCTACCGACTCAAAAATAGCTTCTTCTCTGCTGCCATCAGATATTTGAAGGGACCTACCTCACATTAAATTGATCTTTCTCTACACTCTAGCTATGACTGTAACACTACATTCTGCACTCTCTCCTTTCCTTCTCTATGTTTTGTCTGTTTAGCACGTAAAAAAACAATACTTTTCACTATATACTAACACATGTGACAATAATAAATCAAATCAAAACCAAGGTAGAGAAATGAAGAGATTTAGGAAGGGAATGCCAGATCTTGGGGCTCTGCAGTTGAAGACACAGCCACTGATCACGGAGCGATGAAAGTTATCGATCCTCAAGATATTGGAATTTGAGGAACACAGATATCTTGGAGAGTTGTGGGTGAGGATAAGGTTACAGAGTTGTGGGTGGAGAAGCTATGAAGGAGCCAAGAAGGAGAACTTGAAATTGAAACATTGTTTAATGTAGGCCAGTGGACACAAAGACCAGTAAAATAGTTTGAATATATATATATTCTCACCTTAATATATATACCAGTTGCGTTTTCAGGAACAGAGAAGGAGAGACTCAGTTCACCAATACTGTCAGTAAATTCTTCTTGTGTAGCTTGTATGTTTTTTTCCTCTGAGATAATTATATCAGTTTTGATCAGTACTTCAGAGATAGGAGAACCATCTGGATAGGTTATTGATGCCTGGAAAACAATATGGCAACAATGACAACTTAGCTTCTTTCTCTATCAATGTGATAAAACGTTCTACCTCGGGTGGCACGATGGCACTGCTGCCGGATCTGGGTTTGATTCCTAGCTTGGCTCACTGTCTCTGTGGTATTTGCACATTGTTTGTGTGGATTTCCTCCGGGTGCTCCAATTTCCTCACACAGTCCAAAGATGCATGGGTTAGGTTGATTGGCCATGATAAATTGTCCCTTAGTATCCTGGAATGCGTAGGTCAGAAGGATTAGTGGGGTAAATATGTTGAGTATGAGAATAGGGCCTGGTTGGGATTGGGATTGGTGTAGACTTGATGGGCCGAATGGCCTCCTCCTGTAGGGATTCTATGATTCTCCCTCCCATTTCTACCAGGCGTATGGGGTAGAAATGAGTCTGGGATGTAGTGTTAAATTGGAGATGTTGATGGGGTGGTGGGGGAATGGAGTCAGGCCTCCCCACTCTGTGTTTCACACAGTGGGAGGCAGCAGGCTGTTTGCCGGGATATTCTGGTCCTGCTGCTGGAGCCCATGGATTTTCCGATTGACTTTATCCCACACCACTGGGAAACCCGCAGTGTGGGTGTGCTGGAGCAGGACCAGATGATCCCGCCAGTGTGAACAGTATTGTGTCAGGTTTTATTTACAATGAAGCTTTGTTTGCCTCCTCGGGTGAAGGTTGAAGAGTTCACGGCGCTGTTTCTAAGAAGTGCAGGTCTGCCCAGTGTCAAGGTCAATATCTAGGGTGGAATTTTACCTCCTGCCCATCGATGGGTGGGGTGTGCCCGTATACTCGCGTGAGAGCTGAGAAATCAGGATCACATCCGATTTTCGGCTCTCACGGTTGTACCGGAACTGGATTTCAGGCACAGTCAATCTTTCACCCATTTCCAGCGAAAGGCTGAATAAATTATTTAAGTTTATTAGAACATAGAACGTTACAGCGCAGAACAGGCCCACGATGTTGCGCCGACCAATTAAGAGAAAAGCAATGACCCTCGAACCTAAACCAATCCCTTTCCATCCATAAACCTATCCATGGATCTCTTAAACGCCCCCAAACTAGGCGCATCTACAACTGCAGTAGGCAGGGCATTCCAATCCCTCACCACCCTCTGGGTAAAGAACCTACCCCTGACATCCGTCCTATAACTACCCCCCCTTAATTTAAAGCCATGCCCCCTTGTGCTAGCTTTCTCCATCCGAGGAAAAAGGCTATCACTGTCCACCCTATCTAAACCTCTAATCATCTTATATGTTTCAATAAGGTCCCCTCTTAGCCGCTTTCTTTCCAACGAAAACAACCCCAAACCCCTCAGTCTCTCCTCATAGGACCTTTCCTCCATACCAGGCAACATCCTGGTAAACCTCCTCTGCACCCTCTCCAATGCCTCCACATCCTTCCTATGATGTGGGGACCAGAACTGCACACAATACTCCAAGTGCGGCCGCACCAGAGTTGTGTACAGTTGCAACATGACGTTGCGGCTCCTAAATTCAATCCCCCTACCAATAAACGCCAAGACACCGTATGCCTTCCTAACAACCTTATCAACTTGATTTCCAACTTTCAGGGATCTATGCACACATACACCTAGATCCCTCTGTTCGTCAACACTTATTGTATGTAATGTCGATTTTAATGGCATTAGTGAGCTCGGCACGGAATCGCCCAGGCTCACGAGGGTCTTTATGGCCTCACTGGGCACGGAATCACCCAGGCTCACTTGCCTTTATGGTCTCACTGGGCACGGAATCACCCAGGCTCACTTGCCTTTATGGTCTCACTGGGCAAGGTTCTCCCTGGAGAGGGAAGCACCTGCTCCCATGAATGGGAAACAATTCTGCTGCTATCACCAGTAGACTCGGAGGCCACTGAGGCCCCCATGGAGAGGCCGAGAATAAGGAAGAATGCACCCTTGGGCAGTGCCAATAGGGCAGCTTCTCAACATCCGCCGGGCTGTGGCAGAGGTGGGGCTTGAAGGGGTGATGCCTGGAAGGGATGGGGCCTGGAAGGGGTAGGGCCAGACCATGGGACCCCGATCAGGGACGGAGGGGTGGCCCGCTGCCACTCTGCCTATGATTGGTGGGGGCAAGGAGGGGGGCATGATCAGCCATGGGCACTGGCAATTGAGGGGGTAGTGGGGGGGAGTTGGTTGAGGCTCCAGCAGCAGAAACCTGACAGATATCCCTCTCTCTCTGTCAGGCCTCTGCGGTTGGAATTGCACGTCAGCCACAGAGGTTATAAACTTCCAACGCCGGCGCATCCACATCAGTCAAAGAAGACAGAGGGTAGCAGTGGAAGGGTGTGTTTCTGAATGGAGGGCTGTGACAAGTGGTGTTCCTCAGGGATCAGTGCTGGGACCTTTGCTGTTTGTAATATATATAAATGATTTGGAGGAAAATGTAACTGCTTTGATTAGTAAGTTTGCGGACGACACAAAGGTTGGTGGATTTGCGGATAGCGATGAGGACCATCAGGGGATACAGCAGGATATAGATCAGTTGGAGACTTGGGCAGAGAGATGGCAGGTGGAGTTTAATCCAGACAAATGTGAGGTAATGCATTTTGGAAGGTCTAATACAGATAGGAAATATACAGTAAATGGCAGAACCCTTAGAGTATTGATAGGCAGAGGGATCTGGGTGTACAGGTACACAGGTCACTGAAAGTGGCAACGCAGGTGGAGAAGGTAGTCAAGAAGGCATACGGCATGCTTGCCTTCATCGGCCGGGGCACTGCGTTTAAAAATTGGCAAGTTATGTTGCAGCTTTATAGAACCTTAGTTAGGCTGCACTTGGGATATAGTGTTCAATTCTGGTCGCCACACTACCAGAAGGATGTGGAGGCTTTGGAGAGGGTATAGAAAACATTTACCAGGATGTTGCCTGATATGGAGGGCATTAGCTATGAAAAGTTGGAGAAACGTGGTTTGTTCTCACTGAAACGACGGAGGTTGAGGGGTGACCTGATAGAAGTCTACCAGATTATGAGAGGCACGGATAGAGTGGATAGTCAGAAGCTTTTTCCCAGGCTGGAAGAGTCAATTACTAGGGGGCATAGGTTTAAGGTGCGAGGAGCAAGGTTTGAAGGAGATGTACGAGGCAGATCTTTTACACAGAGAGTAGTGGGTGCCTGGAACTTGTTGCCGGAGGAGGTAGTGGAAGCGGATACGTTAGTAACTTTTAAGAGTCATCTTGACAAGTACATGAATAGGATGGGAATAGAGGGATATGGTCCCCGGAAGGGTAGGGGGTTTTAGTTCAGTCGGGCAGCATGGTCAGTGCAGGCTTGGAGGGCCGAAGGGCTGTGTTGTAATTTTCTTTGTTCTTTGTTCAGATGTCTGCACATGTGCAGTAGCTCCCTCTGCTGCAGGCTGGCGAGTTAAGCCCTACCCAATGCTAGTAGTAGCTAGAAACAGTCTAGCCCATTGTTTCATGCACTAAAACCTGCCCAAAAACCGGATCGGCAACTCTCCCATCTTCATGCGACTGTACACTGAGGACATGATTTTACCATTTTCATTCTAAGTGCTGAATCTGGGCATAATGCGGTTCCGACTTAGAAATCTGCTTTCAGGCGCTCCCATACGCACTCGGCCATCTCCGTCCCATTCGCGTTGTGGGTGGGGCTTAGCACGGCCAAAACGATTGGAGCCCTGAACTGCACATGTGCAGTAGGAAAAAAATTTGAAAAAGTGTGTTCGTGTCAGATCATTCCCAGGCCACAGGAAGCAGAGAAAGCGGCTCGGGAGCAACAGGTGGGAGCGATGGCCCCCACACACATCACTGAACCCCTTATCCACACCCCCCCACTACCCACACACATCTCTGTCCCCCTTATCCACCCCCCCCCACTACCCACACACATCTCTGTCCCCCTTATCCACACCCCCCCTCTACCCACACACATCTCTGTCCCCCTTATCCACCCCCCACTACCCACACACATCTCTGTCCCCCTTATCCACCCCCCCACTACCCACACACATCACTGTCCCCCTTATCCACACCCCCCCCACTACCCACACACATCACTGTCCCCCTTATCCACCCCCCCCACTACCCACACACATCACTGTCCCCCTTATCCACCCCCCCCCACTACCCACACACATCACTGTCCCCCTTATCCACCCCCCCACTACCCACACACATCACTGTCCCCCTTATCCACCCACCCACTACCCACACACATCACTGTCCCCCTTATCCACCCCCCCCACTACCCACACACATCACTGTCCCCCTTATCCACCCCCCCCACTACCCACACACATCACTGTCCCCCTTATCCACACCCCCACTACCCACACACATCACTGCCCCCCTTATCCACACCCCCCCCACTACCCACACACATCACTGTCCCCCTTATCCACCCCCCTACTACCCACACACATCACTGTCCCCCTTATCCACCTCCCCACTACCCACACACATCACTGTCCCCCTTATCCACCTCCCCACTACCCACACACATCACTGTCCCCCTTATCCACCCCCCTACTACCCACACACATCACTGTCCCCCTTATCCACCTCCCCACTACCCACACACATCACTGTCCCCCTTATCCACCCCCCACTACCCACACACATCTCTGTCCCCCTTATCCACCCCCCCACTACCCACACACATCACTGTCCCCCTTATCCACACCCCCCACTACCCACACACATCACTGTCCCCCTTATCCACCTCCCCACCCACTACCCACACACAAGGGGGAAATGCTGATAAAGTTGGGTGGGCAGTTCATTAATTTAGTTTAAATGCATGCAAATGCATTTAAATAGCCGTTGCGCCTGTTTTGGGTTTCGGTAAAGTAGCAATCTGCGCAGAATCGGGTGCGGATGGCGATAATGTCCTCTCACCCGGCTTTATCATGCTTTCACACCCAAAAATGGGCACGAGGCAATGGTAAAATAAGGTCCTATGAATTTATCGTGTAAAATTCTAGTTTAAGTTTACTTATTGGTATCACAAGTAGGCTTACATTAACACTGCAAAGAAGTTTTTGTGAAAATCCCCTAGTTGCCACACTCTGGCCCCTGTTGGGGTACACTGAAGCAGAATTTAGCATGGCCAATGCGCCTAACCAGCATGTCTATTGACAATGGGAGGAAACTGGAGCACCCGGATGAAACCCACTTAGACACGAGCTGACTTCATGCAGACAGTGACCCAAGCTGGAATTTAACCTGGGTCCCTAGTGCTGTGAGGCAGCAGTGCCACCATCTAGACTGAAACCAAGTAGCTGGTGATTATCGCCCTGCTGTTTATGAAATCTTGCTGTGCACATATTGTGTGTTTTACATTCCAGCAGCAAAAACATAAGAACCAGGAGCAGGATTAGGCCATCTGGCCCCCTCGAGCCCACTCTGCCCATTCAATAAGATCATGGCTGATCTTTTCATGGACTCAGCTCCACTTACCTGCCCGCTCACCATAACCCTTAATTCCTTTACTGTTCAAAAATGTATCTATCCTTGCCTTAAAAACATTCAATGAGGTAGCCTCAACTGCTTCACTGGGCAGGGAATTCCACAGATTCACAACCCTTTGTCCTTATCTGCTTCCCTTTATTCTGAGGCCATGTCCTCTAGTTTTAGTTTTACCAGCCAGGGGAAGCAACTTCCCTTCTTCTCTCTTATCTATTCTCTTTATAATCTTATATGTTTCTATCAGATCTCCCCTCATTCTTCTGAATTCCAATGAGTATAGCCCCAGCCTACTCAGTCTCTCCTTCTAAGCCAACCTTCTCAACTTCCTCTGCACCCCTTCACTGCCAATATATCCTTTCACCAGTAAGGAGACTAAAACTGTTCTCCAGGTGTGGCCTCACCAGCACCTTATACAGCTGCAACATAACCTCGCTGTTTTTTAACTCCATCCCTCTGGCAATGAAAGATAAAATTCCATTTGCCTTCTTAATTACCTGCTGCATCTGCAAACTAACTCCTTGTGATTCTTGCACAAGGTCACCCAGATCCCTCTGCACAGCAGCATGCTGCAATTTTTTACCATTTAAATAATTGCCCCTTTTGCTGTCATTCCTACCAAAATGGATGACCTCACATTTACCATCTGCCAGATGCTCGCCCACTCACTTAGACTATCTATATCCCTTTGCAGACATTCACACTCCCCTGCACACTTTGTTCTGCCACTGATCTTAGTGTCATCTGCAAACTTTGACACACTACACTTGGTCTTCAACTCCAAATCATCTATGTAAATCGTAAACAATTACGGTCCCAACTCTGATCCCTGAGGCACACCACTAGTCACTGATCGCTAACCAGAAAAACACCCATTTACCCCTTACTCTTTGCTTTCTGTTAGTTAACCAATCCTCTATCCATGCTAATACATTACCTATAACACCATGCACCTTTATCTTATGTAGCAGTCTTTGGTGCGGCACCTTGTCAAATGCCTTCTGGAAATCCAGATACACCACATCTACAGGTTCCCCATTGTCTACTGCACATGTAATGTTCTCAAAGAATTCCACCAAATTAGTCAAACATGACTTCAGGTACTTTACTGGTGAGACATCCTCAGGTCATGAAAATTGTTTTTAGAAAGGAAATCTCACTTGTACTTGGTAAAGTCAGGTGGTTGATATGATAACATCTCAGCTCTCCAAGTACCCAGGAGGAATTTCTGAACTATGTAAATTGAAGGGCATCAAAAATCAAATGGAGGACTGAATCTTTGCAATAGCGAAGAAGTGCTCCATCATTGCGAAAATGGTCCTGGAGGGCAAAATGCAAGGAATGTGGCCACTTTCATAGTGCTGAAACATGGGGAATTCATGACTTGTTACAGTGTAGCTGCATCCTGTCACATCTGGTTTCCAGTCAATCGGAGTAGGAAACATGACTGGCAGATGGGGTACAAGGAGGTGTAAATTTTGCGTAATTGTATGGATATGTAAGGTACCCTTTTTGATATGGCCTTGGAATATCTTTGGGAAAGATCAGGTGCCCTGTGGGAGATGTAAGATGCTCTTCGGAATTGTTAAAAGTGGAAATTGATGTGTGCAAAGAAGGCATGAACTCATTGGAACCCTTAGGCTCATTAGAACTATCTAGAGAGCTGTCAAACGGAGCAGTGAAGATATCGAGGAATTTAAAACTGCCACCCTTTAAATATTAGAAAGAAAAACTGCCTGCAGTATTTTTTTGAAAATTTAATGTTTGTTATACCGGTATTTGTTGACATAAGCCTAAGGACTATTGTGACTGAAATAGTGGGTTTCCTCCAGTGTTCCGGTTTCCTCCCACTAACCAGAGACGTGCAGGTTAGGCGGATTAGCCAGGCTAAGTTGCTTCTGAGTGTCCAAAGGTATGTAGGGTAGGAGAATTAGTGGGATAAATGTGTGGGGTTAGGGGGATAGGGCAGGGCTTGGGCTTAGGTAAGATGCTCTGTTGGAGAGTCGATGCAGACTCAATGGGCTGAATGGCCTCCTTCACTACCGGGATTATATGATTCCATGTAGAGGTGAAAAATCTCTAAGTTTGTATTCCCAACTTGAGAGCTAAAATTCAGGTATGAAACTTACAGCTTTAATTATGTAGGTAACCCCTTGTCTATAAGATTATTTATTGCAACACCTGTCCAATGACACCAGAAATGTCTTGTTGAATTTTGCACAGTCCATCGCTCCCGCTTATCGGAGTACACTGCCTGTCTGGACAACCTAATCCTAAAGGATTTGCAGGGCACATCTTATTGTGACACATCCGGTCCGATGTTGAAAGGTGTTCTTGGAACTAGTTCTGCTGGAACTCACATACTCACTGCACCAATCACACAAGGAGAGAAATGAACTGATCAGATTGTTAGTTATTTGTGCTGTCTGAGTGATTCTGAAATCATGAAGTTCTGTACATTCCTCAGCTTATGTAGAGTGCAGCTCATTGAGGCATATTGCTATTCTGCATTTAATAAAATGGGCTGTCTGTGGAATAACCAGCTAGGATTTGTAAAAATGCATTTAAGGGATGGGGGTGTCGCCGGCTAAGCTAGCATTTATTTGCCCTTCCCTAATCACCCTTGAGAAATATAGAGAGAGTGAGTGCCCTTGAGGAACGTAGAGGTTTGTTTGGTTTCTTCAAAAGCATCTGTTCAATCTCAGCAGATCTGGTATCTCGAACTCTTTTATTCCAGTTGTAGGGGTTAGTGTGCGAGGTTGGAAACAATGCTTAGTGATAATGAAATCTGTTGGATTTTGAGTGAAACCAAGGCATTGATCAGGTGGATTCCTCACAGCTTCCCATCTTATTCGAGTTATATTAGAGCCCTTGGGCCCATTGTGTCTACACTGGCCTTCAAGCACCTGTCTATTTTCATCCGATTTTCCAGCATTTGGTCTTGTATGCTACGGTGTTTCAAGTACTCATCTAAATGGTTCTGAAATGCTGTGAGTGTTCCTGCCACCCCTTCAGGCAGAGCGTTCCAGATTCCCACCACCCTCTGGGTGAAAAAGTCTTTCCTTACATCTCCTATAAGCCTCCTGTCCCTTAACATAAATCTATAGCCCCTGGTTATTAACCCCTCTATTATGGGGAAATGTTTCTTCCTATCCACTCTTTCTATGTCCCTCATACTTTTTAAAACCTCAACCGGGACCCCCTCAGCCTTCTCTGCTCTAAGGAAAACAACCCCAGCCTAACCAGTCTCTCTTCATAGTTGAAATGCTCCAAACTGTCCTGGTTAATCTCCTCTGCACCCTTTCCAGTGCAATCACATCCTTTTCGGTTGTGTGGTGACCAGAACTGCACACGATCCTTGAGTTGTGACGTCATGACCGTTTTATACAGCTCCATCACAACCAAGCTGATCTTATATCTATGTCTCAGCTAATAAAGGCAAGTATCCCATATGCCTTCTCAACCGCCTTATCTATCTGTTCTGCTGCCTTCAGAGATCTTTGGACATCGTCTGTACTTCCTAGCGTCCTACTGTATTCTGTTGCCTTGTTAGTCCTCCCAAAATGCATCACCTAACACTTCTGAGGGTTGAATTCTACACGCTGCTGTTCTGTTCATCTGACCATCCCATCTATATCATCCTGTAATCTAAGGCATTCCTCCTTGCTATTTACCACCACCACTTACTTCCAAGGATTTCATCCCTGATTATCTGGGAGTTCTGAAATAAGTCATCACTCCCGAAGTGCAGAAAGATAGGAAACATCATCCAAAGGAAAGACGGTGAATTCAAGGGGCATAGATAAAGGAAATGAGAAATGCAAAGGGAAGGATAAGCCTCCAAAATCTAATCTAGAGAGAGGGAAATGTGATTGAGAAACCTATAACAGTAAAGGGAGGAAAAAGGAAACAAGTCCAAATATAGACTTAGATCAAGGAAAAGAAGGAGTAATAGAGCAGTGGCAATCAACGGAGATGTTATTTAATACATCCTTCAGCAAGTACTATGCATAGAAACCAGAGGAATCTTATTTCTTTCACCAAAGAAGGCAGTCAAAAATTTGGAAGAACTGAGCCAGAAACAGACCAAGAACCAGCACTATAACTCTCAATGGAGACCATCCCAGGCGGGAGAAGTTCAAAGAGAGACTATCGCTTTCTCAAGTCTGACAAGAACTCAATCAGGGAGAGTTGTGTAGCCTCTTGACAGATTCAATCTGTGCAGTCAGAGACTTGGGCGAGGAGACGGGTCATATGCAAATATGATGTAAAAACATATATGACCAAGACATGGATGGAGTTGTAGTTTGAGCTTAATGTGTGGGAATATGTGTAAAGAATGTGTTGTAAGAGACACATGACCTAGAGTTGAGAGGGAGAATGTTCCTAGCTTCAGCAGAGTTAAACTTAGTCTGTGTGCCATTCAGTTACATATCATAAACCAGTTATTGTTTAGACATACCAATGTTTCAGCAAACGTTCCCCACACAGTCCAATCAACATACAACATTAACTAATACACCTCTCTTCTATCTTTTCCATGCACAGGAATGTAAATACATAGGCAAATTGATGTGAAAGTCACAAGGGCCTGGGGTGTAAAACCGGTGGGATCACTTGCAGCATCATGACTGGTCCGGTATTTAGTTTAACTGATGTCAGTGCAGCTAAATTTTCAGGCTGGCCTGTTTCAGTTTTACATAGAATCCCTACAATTCAGAAGGAGGCCATTTGGCCCATCGAGTCTACACCGACTCTCCGACTGAGCATCTCACCCAGACCCGACCCCGCCCCGTCCCTGCAACCCCACACATTTACCCCACTATTCTCCAAACCCTAGGGGGCAATCTACCTAACATGGCCAATCTACCTAACCTGCACATCTTTAAGCTGTGGGAGGAAACCGGAGCACTCGGAGGAAACACACGCAGACAAGGGGAAAATGTGCAAACTCCACACAGACAGACATTCACCCAAGGCTGGAATTGAATTCTGGTCCCTGGCGCTGTGAAGCAGCAGTGCTAACCACTGTACCACTGTGTCATGTGCAATATCACCTGCTTGACATTACTACCTGTGCCCATTACACCCCCTCCCCTGACTTCCTCCATTCCCCGGGCAATTTCATTGTGAATTCATACATACCAGAATCTGAAAAGGAGCTCCAGGTACAAAGAAGCGTTTTGTCTTTGTCAGGTTAATAGTATAATCCGGAATCTCATTATTTTCCTTTTTTCCTGTGGGCACTACATAGCGGGACACAAAAATCATTTGTTGATTAATTTGAACACAGAGCACCACCGCTGGGCTTTTCTCAAGATCTCCTGACAGACTCAAATATGCCTGACACAGTCTCTGGGCCTGAGCACTCAGGCCTGTGCCACCACAACGAGCTACAAAAGGCTGTGAATGTAGCCCAATCCATCACGCAAACCAGCCTCCCATCCATTGACTCTGTCTACATTTCCCACTGCCTCAGAAAAGCAGCCAGCATAATTATGGACTCCACACACACCAGACATATCCCCTTCTACCTCCTTCCGTTGGGAAAAAGATACAAAATCTGAGGTCATGTACCAATCGACTCGAGAACAGCCTCTTCCCTTCTGCTATCAGACTTTTGAAAGGACCTACCACGTATTAAGTTGATCTTTCTCTATACCCTAGCTATGACGGTAACATTACATTCCGCACTCTCTCATTTCCTTTTCTAGGTACGGTATGCTTTGTCTGTATAGTACACAAAAAACGATACTTTTCACCGTATACTAATACAATAAATCAAATCAAAAACCTGCCTCAGCGAGACAAAGCAAGAATCCAGCTGAAAAGTGGAATATCTATGTGCAGGTGAATGGTCTAGATGGGAACAAAGAACAAAGAAAATTACAGCACAGGAACAGGCCCTTCGGTCATCCAAGCCTGCACCGACAATGCTGCCCAACTTAACTAAAACCCCTTCCCTTCCGGGGACCGTATCCCTCTATTCCCATCCTACTCATGTACTTGTCAAAACACCCCTTAAAAGTCACTACTATATCTGCTTCCACTATCTCCCCCGGCAACGAGTTCCACGCACCCACTATTCTCTGTGTAAAAAATCTGCCTCGTACATCTCCTTTAAACCTTGCCCCTCGCACCTTAAACCTGTGCCCCCTAGTAATTGACTCTTCCACCCTGGGAAAAAGCTTCTGACTATCCACTCTGTCCATGCCTCTCACAATCTTGTAGACTTCTATCGTGTCCCCCCTCAACCTCCCTCGTTCCAGTGAGAACAAACCAAGTTTCTCCAACCTCTCCTCATAGCTAATGCCCTCCATACCAGGCAACATCCTGGTAAATCTTTTCTGTACCCTCTCCAAAGCCTCCATATCCTTCTGGTAGTGTGGCGACCAGAATTTAACACTATATTCCAAGTGCGGCCTAACTAAGTTTCTATAAAGCTGCAACATGATTTGCCAATTTTTAAACTCAATATCCTGGCTGATGAAGGCAAGCATGCCATATGCCTTCTTGACTACCTTCTCCACCTGCATTGCCACTTTCAGTGACCTGTGTACCTGTGACCCAGATCCTTTTGCCTATCAATACAGGTTTGCCTATCTTAAGGGTTCTGCCATTTACTGTATATTTCCTATCTGTATTAGACCTTCCAAAATGCATTACCTCACATTTGTCCAGATTAAACTCCATCTGCCATCTCTCCGTCCAAGTCTCCAACTGATCTATATCCTGCTGTATCCTCTGATGGTCCTCATCGCTATCCGCAAATCCACCGACCTTTGTGTCATCCGCAAACTTACTGATCAATCCAGTTACATTTTCCTCCAAATCATTTATATATGTTACAAACAACAAAAGGTCCCAGCACTGATCCCTGAGGAACACCACTTGTCACAGCCTTCCATTCAGAAACACACCCTTCCACTGCTACCCTCTATCTTATTTGACCGAGCCAGTTTGAGTCCACCTTGTCAGCTTACCTCTGATCCTAGGGAAACTAGGTAACCCCTGAGTGATAAATGAGCAGGAAGAGAATGTTAAATGAAGAAGGGAGACCTGGAATAGGGTGAAACACTGGGTTGGCTACATGGGCAGATTCTGTGCCATAAAAACACCAGTAATTCTATATAAATAACAACAAAGTTGAACCCAAAAAACGGGCAAGTATAATTTAATTTCATTTACAAAACCAATAGCCAAACACCTTCATGAATCAATATCCTGTAAAGTTTGAAAGTCAGTTGAAAGTGCAGCAGGGACGATGATGAGTTTGAACTTTGGGTGCTATGAGTACATAGTAGGGCAAGAGTCTTGTTTATACTTAGATTCCATGGAAACTCCTATCAGTGTGAGACCAGCAGAGTTAAACACCAGAACAAATAGGAGGGACAGACAGGAAAGTGGTGTTGAGGCCATGATCAGATCAGATTGAATGGTGGCGCAGGATTAACAAACCTGATGGCCTACTCTTGCTATTTCTGTTCTTGTACCCCTAGAATGGTAGGTTGTGCTGCAGTGGGTTATGTCCCACTTCTGAACCACAAGCTCTGGGTTTGGTTCCCATGATGTGGAGATGCCAGCGTTGGAGTGGGGTAAACACAGTAAGAAGTCTCACAACACCAGGTTAAAGTCCAACAGGTTTATTTCGTAGTAAATGCCACTAGCTTTCAAAACGCTGTTCAAGTGAGTGGAGAGTTCTGATCGCAAACAGGGCACATAAAGGCACACATAGTTTACAGAATACTGATTAGAATGCGAATCTTGAGTAGCAGATGTAAGAGCAGATTGGCTGTAATTCCTTACAACATGCCAATAACAGGCAATAATAATGGGAGAGATTCTTGGTCAACTGTGCTTGTTGACACTGCTCAAGCTATAGACTCTAACTAGCGACATTTTTCAGAAGAAAGAAGCCATGGAAAACACACGTAAGATGTGTTCCTTCCACCTTGTGCATCTACAAATGTAGAAAGTCAATAGTTCTTAACTCATTGCAATCTTAGTAGTTCTCATTTCTGGAGTTGCTGGTCAAAGATGTAAAGAAACTCTAAATTTGCCAATTGACAGAAAGATAGCTGATCCTTTTCTGAGGGCTTAGAGTAGAAGAGAGAGGAAGAAACTGCTTCAATTCGCAGGAGGAAGCAAAGAACAAGGATTCAACTTAACTGATAAAACCAACCTGAGGGGAGATGGGAAGAAAGAGTGGGAGTTATGATCCAGGATGCCCTACTTGAGACTATGCTGGAAACAGATTCAGTAATAACTTTCCAAAGGGAATTGAATAATGACTTAAAAGGGGAAACCTTTGCACGGCTGTGGCAAAAGAACAGAGGGAGTGTGTCTAACTAAATAATATCTGGATTGACATGAAGGGCTGAATGGTCTCCGACTGCACTCTGAGATTCTATGGCTAGCAATCCATACAGAAAAAAGGCCCATTCAACGCTTCACCTGATAATCTGTTCCATCAGTGGAATTAAATATCTGGAGCTGTGTAGAGTGAACAGTGACCCTAAACCTTAGGTGAATTTCTAGCCTGTGACTTGGGGATTGTACGAATTGTGTGACTGCTTAAAGTTTTTAGTTTATTAATTGCATGTTAATTGTATTATTAAGGTTAAGAATACATGAGGAAAAGGCATGGATTGATTAAGTATCAAGCATATATAAAGACTAGAGGGACAATGGTAGGTTGGAGACAGAGATATGTAATACTGAATTCTGTAAATGAAAAGATTAGTGTCTATTTTCATGCATCATCCTCAGGTCTAGGCAGATGTTACGACAACGGATGAATGAGCATCGTTTGACAATCACCAGGCAAGACTGCTCCCTTCCTGTTGGCGAACACTTCAGCGGTCACGGGCATTCGGTCTCTGATTTTCGGGTAAGCGTTTTCCAAGGTGGCCTCACGACACACGACAGCGCAGAGTCGCTGAGCAGAGACTGATAGCCAAGTTCCGCACACATGAGGACGGCCTCAACTGGGATCTGGGGTTCATGTCGCACTATCTGTAACCCCCATGACTTGCCTGGGCTTGTAAAATCTCACTTAAGTGTCCTGTCTGGAGACAATACACATCTCTTTAACCTGTGCTAATGCTATCTCCACTCACATTGTCTGCATTTTGAATAGCAGGTTAGCTGTAAAGACTTGCATTCTAATCAGTATTCTGGAAACTGTGCGTGACTTAATATGTCCTTCTCTGATTAGAACTTTCCACATGCCTGATGAAGGAACACCATTTCCGAAAGCTTGTGGGATTACTGTCAAATAAACTGGATGGACTCTAACCTGGTGTTGTGAGTCTTCTTGCTAGGTTCCATTTAACATAGTTGGCTAACCATGTGCAAATAAACGTCAGCCATGGAGATTTTAGGCAACCACAAAACCACGTAGGCATGTTTTTCAATTGGGTCTCCTCATGTCCAACTATTTACACTCCCACCCTTCATTCCACCCCCGCCGCCCCTCTCTCTGGTCACACCAGCTGGGGAAAAGTCCATGTCTGCCCACCCCGAGGGCCAGTCTCTGCTCCCCTCGTCCAGTCACCTCTCCCAGGTCCCACCCTGAATATTCAGGCTCCCGAACGTGTTCTTGAGGGTCTGGACTTTTCTTGCCCACCCCTTGCTCAGCGGAAATTCTCAACGCTCAATATCATTGGGAAGAAACAAGTTTGCTCAAAAGTAAAATATCACAGCAGTCTGAAAATCAAGACACAAAGTGCTGGAAATACTTAGCAGATCAAGCAGCATATGTGGAGAGAAACAGATTTAACATTTCAGGTCAATGACCCTTCATCAGGATTAAGTTTGCATCTTTCTAAATACCACTGATGAAATCATTTCTAAAACTGAAAAAAGGGATATGTCAGATATCCATGAAGCTCCCAGCAAATATCTTTTCTTTCTCCATACACCTGACCCTGGTTAAGAATGAATGGAAGTATTCAATTAAGACTTACCTTCCTCTTTAATCTGAAATTTCCTGTAACCCTGGTATACGGAAAATGACGTAGGTGCTCCCTGTATCTCAAAGTCTCCAACTCTTGAATGAAACAGTAAATAAAGTAAGTAATTTCAAATACTTTTCACAAAATAATATTCCAATGTGTAAAGTTGTGATCCTTCAATCGTGGAGGAATGGATGGTTCAAGTCTTAGTTCTTTCCTATAAAGACTTAGATGGGCTGTTTGTATAATGACTCCCAAAGAGTATTTGATTTGACTTATTATTGTCACATGCACTAGCATATAGTAAAAAGTATTGTTTCTTGCACATTATACAGATAAAGCATAAAGAAGGAAAGGAGAGGATGCAGCATGTAGTGTTACAGTCATAGTCAGGGGTGTAGAGAAAGATCAACTTAATGTGAGGTTGGTCCATTCAAAAGTCTGGTGGCAGCAGGGAAGAAGCTGTTCTTGAGTTGGTTGGTACGTGATCTCACTTTTGTATTTTTTTCCCAACAGAAGAAAGTGGGGTCAGGGTGTGTGGGGTCCTTAATTATGCCATAGATCAGTATGTGGGGCTGGGATAGTGTAGCAATTACTGAAACATGGCTAAGAGGGAAACAGGACTGGCAGCTCAATGTTCCAGGGTACAGGCGCTATAGGAAAGATAGAACAGGAGAGGGAGTTGCACTTTTGATTAGGGAAAACATCTCGGCAGTACTGAGAGGGGATATAACTGAGGGTTCAACCACTGAGTCTATATGGGTAGAAGTGACAAATAAGAAGGGGGAAATCACTTTGATAGGATTGTACTATAGGCCCCCAAATAACCAGCGGGAAATTGAGGAGCAAATACGCAAGGAGATTACAGATAGCTCCAAGAAAAATAAGGTGGCAATAATAGGGGATTTTAACTTTCCCAACATTGACTGGAGGGGGACAGCCATAGTATTAGAGGGTTGGATGGAGAGAAATTTGTTGAGTGTATTCAGGAGGAATTCCTCATTATGTGGACGGCTCAACTAGAGAGGGGGCAAAATTTGACCTCCTCTGAGGAACTAAGGAAGGGCAGAAGTGTTAATGAGGGATCACTTTGGGACCAGTGATGATAAGTCTGGCCCAGAAGTTAAAATTCTAAATTGGGCAAGGTAAATGTTGATGCTATTAGGCAGGAATTTTCGAAAATTAATTGGGGGAGTCTGTGAGAAGGCAAAGGGACAGTAAGTGGGAGGTTTTCAAAAGTGTGTTAACCAGGGTTCAGGGTAGGCACATTCCTCTTAGAGTGAAGAGCAAGGCTGGCAGAAGTAGAGAACCTTGGATGACTCATGGTATTAAGGCCCTGGTCAAGAAGAAGAAGGAGGCACATGACATTCATAGGCATCTGGGATCAAATGAATCCCTTGAAGAGAATAGGGGGTGTAGAAGTACAGTTAAGAGAGAAATCAGGAGGGCAAAAAGGGGACATGAGATTGTTTTGGCAGATAAGGCAAAGGAGAATCCAAACAGCTTCTACAAATACACAAAAGGCAAAAGAGTAACTGGGGAGAGAGTAGGGTCTCTTAAGGATCAACAAGGTCATCTATGTGCAGATCCATAAGGGGTGGAAGAGATACTAAATGAATATTTTTCATCTGTGTTTACTGCTGAGAAAAGCATTGAATTAAGGGAACCTGGGGAAATAAATACTGATGCCTTGAGGCGTGTACATATTACAGAGATCGAGGTGCTGGAAATCTTAAAGCGCATCAAGATGGAGAAATCCCCAGGATCTGATGAAGCGGAGCCCAGGACATTATTAGAGGCTATGGAGGAAATTGTGTGTCCCCTAGCGGAGGTATTTGATAGTCACGGGTGAGGTGCCTGAAGATTGGAGGGTGGCAAATGTTGTGCTTTTGTTCAAAAAGGGCTACAGGGAAAAGCCTGGGAACTACAAACCAGTGAGCCTCACATCTGTGGTGGGTAAATTGTTGGAAGGTATTTTGAGAGATGGGATCTATAGGCATTTAGAGACACAAGGACTGATTAGGGACAGTCTAATATGTAAGGATATGGAGGTAGAGTCTGGGTGGGATTGTGTTCAGTACAGACGCGATGGGCCGAATGGCTTCTTTCTGCACTGTAGGGTTCTGTGATTCTTTCAATTTATTCCACTGAGTTTTGCAGAAACGGACCCGAAACACTGGGCAAGATTTTCCATGCTACCCGCCACGTGTTTTGAGGTAGCGGAGGTCACCCATCATTGGCCAGCGGCAGGATCTTCTGGTCCCACTGTTGTCAACGGGATTTCCCATTTTATGTAGCCCTGCTGGAACACCTGCAGTGGGGTTCACCGCCAGTATGACCGGAAGATCCCACTGATGGGAAAATTCCGGTCAGTAACCCCGTTCCTACCTCCATCAATGCAGCCAAACCTGCTGGGTATTTCCAGCATTTCCCATTTTTTTTATTTCAGAGCCCCAGCATCTGCAGCATTCTAATTTTATTTTAGATGTATTGGCACTTGGCACACAGAAGATTGTTTTGAACAAAATCAGAGACTCACATTGAGGAAGGGATGTTCACTTCGCCCCTGCAGACTGCGTCTGAACCTTGTTTATGACTCCTTGCTTCTGCCACAACATTGCCTGAATGCTAGAACATAACAAAGACAAATTCTATGTTAATATCAGTAACTTCAGTCTGATGAGAATTACTAGCCAGTGTGAAGGGGGCATTTTTGCTTGTACCATTGGAGAACTGAAAAGAAGCAAAAAAGGACTCGCATTTACATTGTTCTTTGATCATGAAGCAGGCCAAGGACAGGAAGATAAGAGTGGGATCAGGAGGGAGAATTGAAGTGACAGGAGACCAAAAGCTCAGGGTCGTGTGATGGACTGAGTGATAGAGCCTGTTTCCAAGCTGTAAATCTCTTCGGCCCAATTTGTCCATAAGGTGTAGTGAATGACTGCTTTGCAGGTGGTCTGCAAAGCATTGGTTTAATCCGCATCTGCTCTCTCCAATGTGGGAAAGACCACATGTGAGGAACAAATACAAGATACGAAATTGAAAGAAGTACAAGCAAATTGCTGTTTCATTTGGAAAGAAACATTCCCCTGAACTGTATTGGTGCCAAAATCCTTTCAGTAAAGGAATTATGTACCAGTGGACTGCAATGTAATCGTGTCTGTGACAGTACATACTTGATAACCAGGACTAAAATAACAAGGAATCACTTACCCAGATTTGCATTTTGACATCACACCTCGAGAGCTTCATCTCATGGTCAAGGGAAAAGGTTTGAAATCGCACTGGAAGCAGATTTAATAATTACAATGTGAGAAAATGTGCATCTAACAATCATAGATTTATAGAATCCTTACAGCGCAGAAGGAGGCCATCCAGCCCATCGAGCTGCATCAACAACAATTCCACCCAGGCCCTATCCCAATAACCCCATGATTTACCCTGATAGTCTCCCTGACACTAAGGGGCAATTATGCATGGCCAATAGATACAGAAACATAAAAGATAGGAGCAGGAGGAGGCCATTTGGCCCTTCGAGCATGCTTTGCCATTTATTACAATCATGGTTGATCATCCAACTCAATAGCCTAATCCTGCTTTCTCCCCATAACCTTTAACCCCATTTGCCCCAAGTGCTATATCCAGCCACCTCTTGAATACATTCAATGTTTTGGCATTGATTACTTTGTGGCAATGAATTCCACAGACTCACCAATCTTTGGGTGAAGAAAGGTCTCCTCACCTCCTGAATTCTCAGATTGTGACCCATGCTTTTGTACCTCACCCCCCCCACCAAAGCAGGAATATCCTCCCTGCATTTAGCCTGTCTAGTCCTGTTAGAATTTTACAAGTCGCTATGAGAATTGCCCCTCATTCGTCTGAACTGCAATGAATACAATCCTAACCCAGTCAATCTCTCCTCATACATCAGTCCCCACCACCCCCGGACTCAGCCAGGTAAACCTTTGCTACACTCCCTCGAGAGCAAGAACATCCTTCCTCAGAAAAGGAGACCAAAACTGCACACAATACTCTAGGTGTGGCCTCACCAAGGCTTGTATAATTGCAACAACACATCCCTGTTCCTGTACTCGAAACTCTAGCAATGAAGGCCAACATGCTATTTGCTGCACCGCATGCTCACCTTCAGTGACTGGTGCACAAGGACACCCAGGTCCCGCTGCACACTCCCCTCTTCTAATTTACAGCTATTCAGGTAGTAATCTGCTTTCTTGTTTTTGCTTCCAAAGTGAATAACCTCTCATTAATCCAAATTATACTATATCTGCCATTGATTAGCCCACTCACCCAACATGTCCAGATCATCCTGAAGGATCTCATCTGCGTCACAGTTCACCCTTCCACCCAACTTGGTATCATCTGCAAACTTTGAGATGTTACATTTTGTTCCCTCATCCAAATCAGTAATATATATTGCGAATAGCTGGAGTGCCAGCAGCGATCCCTGTGGCACCCCACTAGTTACTGCCTGCCAACTTGAAAAGCACCCATTAATTCCTACTCTTTGTTTCCTCTCTGCCAACCATTTTTCTATCCATCTCAATACACTTCCCCCAATCCCATGTGTTTTAATCTTGCACGATAATCTCTTGTGCGGGACTTTGTCAAATGCTTTCTGAAAGTCCAAAAATACCACATCTCTACTGGTTCCCCCTTGTCAACTCTACCAGTTACATCTTCAAAAAATTCCAACAGATTTGTCAAGCATGATTTCCCCTCCATAAATCTATGTTGACTCTGTCTGATCCTGCCACAGCTTTCTAAATGCTCTGCTATAAAGTGCTTAATAATTTTCCCCATTACCGACGTTAAGTTTACTGGTCTAAAATTCCCTGTTTTCTCTCTACCTCCCTTTTTGAATATTGGAGTGGCATTGACTACCCTCCAATCTGTAGGGACTGTTCCAGAGTCTTTAGACTCTGGAAGATGACCACCAATGCATCCACTATTTCTAGAGCCATTTCCTTAAGTATTCTGGGATGTAGATTATCTGGCCCTGGGGATTTATCGACCTTCAATATCATCAATTTTCCCAACACTGTATCTCTACTAATATTGACCTCCCTCAATTCTTCCCTCTCACTTAATCTTGCATTCTCCAACATTTCTTTTGATTTGTGTCCTATTTTGTGAAGTCAGAACCAAAGTGTATATTCAGTTGCTCAGTTATTTCTTTGTCCCCTATTACTACATTCCACTGTTTCTGTCTGTCTGTAGGGGACCTACATTGTCTTCACCAACCTCTTTCTCTTCACGTAGTCTTTATGTTCCCTGCAAACTTACTTTCTTACTGTATTTTTCCTTCTTAATCAATTACTGTTTGCATAAGGATGTGCATGTTATTGATGTTTTTCTCTTTTAATCCAGAGGTGCTTCGGTCCGCCTTGTTGTCCAACGAGGGGCATACACGCGATGGGTCGTACAAGGGCTGCTCTTGGAAGTTTCGAGAGTAGCGTAGTGCTTCACGTCATTAGTGTACACTTAGACTGGACCAGATGCTGGGCAACACGACAGCTCAGTGACTATCACTGTTTGCTGCGCAGACACATGGATTTGGGCCAGTGTCAGTGGGAGTTTGCGCATTCTCCCCGTGCTTGCGTGGGTTTTCTCCGGGTGCTCCGGTTTCCTCCCACACCCCAAAGATGTGCTCTTAGGCTGATTGTAACAAATTGTCCCTAAATTAGTCTCCCCTCAATCTGGTTTCCAATGTGGAGTGCCATAAGCGTAGACAAGGGTCATGGGTGGAGAGAGAACTCACAATGTTGAAATGGTGGCTCAGGCTTGTTGGGCTGAAGGGCCTGTTTCCTGTGCTGTGTTGTTCTTTGTTCTTTGTTCAATCCCTCAGTCCTTCCTTGCTGAATTCTAAACTGCTCCCAACCCTCAGACCTATTATTTTTCTTGGCCAATCTGTACACTTTTTCCTCTCTCTAATTTCCTTTGTTGGCCCTCTTATCCATTTTGCTTTTGTGTCACGCAGGAATAAACAGTTTCTGCAGTTCCTCCATGTGCTCCTTGAATGTTTGACATTGCCTTTCCGCTGTCATCCCTTTAAGTAACGCTCCCCAATCTATCAATGCCAACTTACACCTCATATCCTCATATTTTCCTTTATTAAGATTCAGCACCCAAGTCTCTGAATCAACTACTTCACTCTTCATCTTGATAAAAAATTCTATCATGTTATGGTTGCTCATCCCAAGAGGTTTTGTACAACTAGATTGGCAATGATTCCCTTCTCATTAGACAGTATCCAGTCTAAAATGGCCTGCTTTCTCACTGGTTTCTCCACATATTGGGCAAGGAAACCATCCCACATACACTCTAGCAATTTCTGCTCTACAGTATTGTGGCTAATTTGATTTGCTGATCTATATGCAGATTAAAATCACTCATGATCACTGATATTCCCTTATCATATGCATCTCTAATTTCATCTTTAATACCATTCGCAATATCACCTCTGCAGTTTGGGGGTCTATATACGACACCCAGTAATGTTTTTTGCCCTTTGGTATTTCTCAACTTTACCCATACAGACTCCAAATTGCCAGAGATAATATCCTTTCTCACTGTTGTGTTAATTTCCTCTTTAACCATCAATGCCACTCCACCACCTTTTCCTTTACGCTTGTCCTTCCTAAATATCAACTGCCCTGAGACATTCAATTCTCACGCTTGGTCACGCTGCAGCCATGTCTCTGTAATCCCAGTTATATTGTACCCGTTTACATGTATCTGTGTGATTAGTTCATCAACTTTGTTACAAATGCTCCATGCATTAAGGCACAGAGCCTTTAAGCTTGTCTTTTTAACATTGTTTGCCTTGCTCCCAGTATTTTTCTCTATAGCCCTGTTTGAACTTTGTCCTTGGTTTCTCTGCCTATCACTTTTCTTATTCGTTTCTCTGCCTTTTGTATTTGTCCTTGCTCCCTCCTTCTCTGACTCCTTACATAGGTTCCCACCCCCCTGGCACATTAGTTTAAACCCCGCCAATGCTTTAGCAAATTGTTCCCCTGAGACATTAGTCCCAATCCTGCCCAGATGTAACACATCCAATTTGTACAGGTCCAACCTTCCCCAGAACTTGTCTCAATGCTCCAGGAATCTGAAATTCTCCCCCGACACCATCTCTTCAGTCATGTATTTATCTGATATATCCTGTCATTTCTACTCTGACTAGCACATGGCACTGGTAGTAATCCTGAGATCACTACCTTTAGGGTCTGATTCCTTAACTTCCTTCCTAGCTCCCTATGTTCTGCTTTTTTTAACCTATGCCATTTGTACCAATGTGTACCACAACCAGTGGATGTTTACCCTACCCCTTCAGAATGTCCTGTACTCGCTCCGAGACATTCTTGACCCCAGCACCAGGGAGGCAACGTAACAATCTGGAGTCTCGTTTGCAGCCACAGAAATGCCTGTCTATTCTCCTTACAATTGAATCCCCTATAACTATTGCACTGGCACACTTCTTACCCCTCCCCTCTGCAGCAGAACCAATTGCAACGCAACGAGTTTGGCCGCTGCTGCTTTGAGAATGAGGTCCAAAGTGGTATATCAGTTTTGCAGGGGAATGGCCACAGGAGATTCCTGCATTACCTGCCTATCTCTCTTGCTCTGTCTGGTGGTCACCCATTCCCTGCCTACCTGCGGAGCCTGAGCCTGCTGTGCCATTCAATCAGATCCTGGCTGATCGCTCCCTTTGCTTCATGTGGCAATCAGGATGAGGAGAAGCTGGTGAGCTTTCTTCTCCCTCTGTGGCAATCCTGACTATACAGCCCCCTGGCCACGAGTGCCAGTTCACCCTTGCCCCATCTCCCTCTCTCCCAAAACACTCCAACTGATCTTTGACCTGTGTCTCACACAGCAGCTCCGAGATGATAAGGATGGGAGAGCGAGGCCTGTATCATTGGACTGAGATAATGGCCTACAGAGTACTGAGAATGGTGCAAAGTGGATCAGGAAATGGGTGGGTTCCCAATGAAGGCCGAGTTAAAGCTGATTTCGGGATGACGGGACATCGGACTCATGAGTTCCTGCCTGAATGAAGGATGTTTCCGAAACTAGGAACGTGTGTGTAGGCTCTGAGATCTGCCTCAGACGTCCTGTGGACAGTCACAGTTGCCATTCTCAAGGCAACAATTTCACTTTGTTAGACGGTCCCTCTGCCACGCTGGGGCCAGTAACATTTAATTGCAGCTTCTACACAATCCACAGCGTAGCCCCAGGAACCTCAACAGAAGCAAAGGCTCTCATTGTGTCAAACATAGGTTTTGTTTGACTTTCTGTATGTTTATAACCATTCATTCCTTGCTGGCTCTTCAGCAAAGTGATCCAACTAGCCCCATTCTCCAACCCTTTCCCCATTTTTCTGCCTTTCACTATTTATCCAATTCCTTTGTGACAGTTCCTGTTGCTTCTGCATCCATTATCAGACAGTAAGTTTCAGACCAAAGCAACTCTCTGACGAAAACAAATTCTTCTCTCTGGCTCTTTGACAAATACCCAAACTGGTGTCCTGTCTATTACTTACGCTACGAAAACCCATCACCATTTAATTAAATCAATTCAATAAATAATGAGGGGCATAGACAAGGTAGATAGTCAATATCTTTTCCCAAAGGTAGGGGAGTCTAAAACTAGAGGGCATAGGTTTAAGGTGAGAGGGCAGAGATACAAACGTGTCCAGAGGGGCAATTTTTTCATGTACAGTGTGGTGTCTGGAACAAGCTGCCAAAGGTAGTGGTAGAGGTGGGTAAAATGTTATCTTTTGAAAAGCATTTAGATAGTTACATGGGTACAATGGGTATAGAGGGATATGGGCCAAATGCGGGCATTTGGGATTAGTTTAGGGGTTTAGGGGCAGCATGGACAAGTTGGGCCAAAGGGCCTGTTTCCATGCTGTAAACTTCTATGATAAATCTCTATGAAATCCTCCTCTGCTCCAAGATAACAGGCCAGAATTGAACCTGGGTCCCTGGCGCTGTGAGGCAGCAGCCAACCACTTCTGCCATGGGGAAAAGGTTCTTACGATCGATCCCACCTATGCCTCTCGTAATTTTGTAAACGTCTATCAGATCCCCCCAAATCCCCTCTGTGCCAGGAAAAGCAAACCCAGTCTCTCCTCATAGCTGGAACTTTCCATCCCATACAACATCCTGAAATTTTGACATCCTTCCAACTACATGGAACTCAGAATTGGACTGAATACATCCACTCCAGGCCAGCTAGTGATTTATGAAGATTAACAGATTAGAAGATTAGAACATTCTTAGACTCGATGTGTTTATTTTTCACACCAAAGGTTCTGTATTCTTGTTAACAGCCATATCAGCTTATCTTACCATCTTTGAAGATTTGCTTGTGCAAGTCTTTTTGCTTATACTCCCCATTTAAATTGGACCATTTCTGGGAAGCTGTATGTGCTCCTGATAAGTCCTGACTGTAATGGGGTGATTCAGACATATCAACACATAGGCCATTCAGCCTCTGAAGCCTGCTCCACCATTCAAAAAGATCATAACTGATCTATTTGTGTTTCGAGTCCCACACGTTCCCAGCTACTCCCAATAACCTCTGATATCATTTCCTGAAACAAACTTATCTATCTCTACCTTAAAAATATTCAGTGACCCCCCCACCTCCACTGCCTTCTGAGACAAAGTTCCAAAGGCAGAGCTCTCTGGAAGAGAATAATCCTCATCCTTGTCCTATACTTCAATTCAGGTCTCTTTCTGTAGCTAATAGTGTCAGTCTCAGGGTACTCACCTTTAAAATTAGAGGTATCCTTACAGGACAGAGAAAGTCCTGCCAGACAGTGACCCGAGGCTGGAATTGAACCGGGTCAGACAACCGAGTTTTATCTGTTTCCAAAGCTAGAGGTCGCTAGCCTGTCCCCAGGGACTGATAGTTTGAGGGGGGTCACTCCACATTACATAGGGCTGATGAGGAGTCTCTCCCATCCTTATCGCCAGTGTAGGAATGTTTGGAAGGATTTGCAGGGCGGCATGGTGGCACAGTGGTTAGCAATGCTGCCTCACGGCGCCAGGGACCCGGGTTCAATTCCAGCCTTGTCTGTGTGGAGTTTGCACATTCTCCCCATGTCTGCATGGGTTTCCTCTGGGTGCTCCAGTTTCCTCCCACAGTCCAAAGATGTAAGGGTTCGGTTGATTGGCCATGCTAAATTGATCCTTAGTGTGAGGGTGATTAGCAGGGTAAATTTGTGGTGATATGGGGATAGAACCTGGGTGGGATTGTTGTGCAGGCTTGATGGGCCGAATGGCCTTCTTCTGCACTATAGGGATTCTATGACACTCAAACTGTTTGACCGCGTGATGAATGCACATTCCTTGGTGGGATTCTGACATGGAGGGCAAGGAGGCTACCCTCTGCACCATAGAACTTCCTCTATCCAATAAGGATCACCCCTAATTTTAAAGGTGGGTACCCTGGGACTCGCAGAAAAACCTTCTCACACTCTTTATTAATTATCTTTATTAATTATTGCTTTGACGTTGCTTTATCTTTGCTCAGCAAGTTGTTAATTTTCTTCAAACATCAACATTTTATTGAAATTCATGTTTACGTCAATCCGTATCTTTTTGAAATTTGCTCACCTGCCCATGAGAGAGAAAAAAATTGAAATGTGGCCTGCTCACACAAAAAGGTTGGACAAGTTTTCTCTATTCTCATTCACACTCTCCATTTACCTCAGACTGATTGATTGGCGACACACTGTTACTTACATAGCTCCAAGAGGCCATGTAGAGAAGAATCTGCAGTTTAGGCCTCAAACTGACGGCAACTTCCTGTGCAAAGACTCATGGGAATCAAACCAGCAAAGGCTATGCTAACAACCTTTTCACCGCTCACCTCTGGACCATTGCAAATTAAATTGTAGCTGTCGCGATTATGAATAACACAGCTTTATCTAGTGTTTACCTGTATCATTGGGTTTGTAGGTGGGTTTGTCGGTTTCAATGAAAGTGAAGTATGGTGTCGGCCGGAGGTGGAGGTGAACGAATCTCCTCCTCATAAAGAGCTTGGGAATTTCCGCGGCCAGAGTAATATATGGTGTCCTCCCGGTTAATTCACATTGCACCAACTTTTCTGGGAGGACCTGAGACAGTGGGATCACAAGGGTTATGCAGGATAATATCCAAAAACAGCATCAAATGACTTGACTGGAGAGAAGTGAGGCTCTAGGGTCCATTAGCAGGAAGTGTTGTGGTGGCTGACTCATGATATAGCTTTTAGGAGCGAGAAGGACACATTCCGCATTGGACCAGAGGGTGCAGCTTACAGTAGGGGAGAGACTTTATAGGAAACACTTGATCCATCTGATTCACTGCTTTTGATCACCTGAAGGATCGAGGAAGAATTCTCCACATAGAACATAGAACATAGAACATTACAGCGCAGAACAGGCCCTTCGGCCCACGATGTTGCGCCGACCAGTTACAAAACAATGACCCACTAACCTAAACCAATCCCTGCTAGAGGCTTTGGAGAGGGTGCAGAGGAGGTTTACCAGGATGTTGCCTGGTATGGAGGGGAGATCCTACGAGGAGAGACTGAGAGATTTGGGGTTGTTTTCGCTGGAAAGAAGGCGGCTAAGAGGGGATCTTATTGAAACATATAAGATGATTAGAGGTTTAGACAGGGTGGATAGTGATAGCCTTTTTCCTAGGATGGAGAAAGCTAGCACGAGGGGGCACGGCTTTAAATTAAGGGGGGGTAGTTATAGGACTGATGTCAGGGGTAGGTTCTTTACCCAGAGGGTGGTGAGGGACTGGAATGCCCTGCCAGCTGCAGTTGTAAATGCGCCTAGTTTGGGGGCGTTTAAGAGATCTGTGGATAGGTTTATGGACGAAATGGGATTGGTTTAGATTAGTGGGTTAGTGTTGTTTTTTTTTAAAAGCTGGTCGGCGCAACATCGTGGGCCGAAGGGCCTGTTCTGCGCTGTAATGTTCTATGTTCTATGTTCTCGTCCATAAACCTATCCACGGATCTCTTAAACGCCCCCAAACTAGGCGCATTTACAACTGCAGCTGGCAGGGCATTCCAGTCCCTCACCACCCTCTGGGTAAAGAACCTACCCCTGACATCTGTCCTATAACTACCACCCCTTAATTTAAAGCCATGCCCCCTCGTGCTAGATTTCTCCATCAGAGGAAAAAGGCTATTACTATCCACCCTATCTAAACCTCTAATCATCTTATATGTTTCATATATGTTTCAATAAGATCCCCATCATCTTATATGTTTCAATAAGATCCTCTTATTGGCTCTCCTCATTGGCTCTGGGCGTTGTCATTGGTACTGAGTTTTTCAGGAGTTTATATGGCAGGGTGGGGTGAGACGGAGAAGAAGAATGGGCTGGGCAGGTGACACACGGTATTGACTGGCTGCTGTGCTAAGGTGTGGAGATGCTGGCATTGGACTGGGGTAAACACAGGAAGAAGTCTGACAACACCAGGTTTAAGTCCAACCTGGTGTTGTCAGACCCCGTGCTGCGCTAAAGGACAGAGAGGATGTGACGGCAATTCTTCAGCTGCCTGTCAATTTCACGCTTTCCGATGTTCGAAAGGGAAACACCAGCCCTGAAATTCAAAGGGGCTTTCCTTATTTCCTCCTGAAAGCCTAAGAGGAGCCAAGAAACCCTGGGGATATCATCCCTTACTTGGTCCTCCAGGGCTTCAGACAGTTGCACCAAACAAGGAAGCACACCCAATTCCGGTCAGGCCCTGGGAGTAAATGGGGTGGACAAAGTGAGACTAGAAAATTTACATTGCAAGTGTATAACATAGAAGCCGTTCACAGTAAATGTCTGGAGTGAATGGGCTGTGCGTGGCAATCATCATCAGATTGCCAATCCACTCATACACAGCCTCTGCATTTCTCATCCGGACTTCCGAAACTTGGAGTGTACCTGCTCTGGGAGTTCTTCCTTGTAGTGAAGGATCATTGAGGAAGCCAAGCCAAAACCCCTTTATCTACACTGTCTGCTATATTTTGGTTAGACTTCATTCACTAACGCAGTGGAGAGCATTGAGACATTTGAAGAGTTTTTCATTGTGTTAGCGGATGGATGTGAATAAGATGAGTAGGCACAATGCCAGGGTATCAGCTGGATAGGGTGTCAAGGTGGGTATGGTGTGTGGAGTGGTAGGAGGAGAACTGGATGAAAGGGTGGGTAGGCCAGCAGCTAAGTAGGGTGATAGGGTAGGTCAAGTCAGGTTGGTGGGAGTTGGACGCTCGGGGGGGGAGGGGGACGGGGTTATGGTGGTCAGTGAAGAGTTGGAGAGTCAGCGATAGAGGCTGAGGTGGTCAGTGAGGAGTTGGAGGGCGAGGGGAAGGGGCTGGAATGGTCAGTGAGGAGTTGGGGAGGGCAGAGGGTTGAGGGGATTTAGAGGGCCAGGTAGAGTTGGAGGGTTGGGGAGAGTTTGGAAGATCAGGGGGAGCCAGAGTGGTCAATGGGGAGTTGGAGGGTCCGCAGGAAGTCGGCAAGTCGAGGGAGGTGGGGGATCAGTGGGGAGATGAAAAGTGGGCAGAGAGCAGGAGTCAAAAGTGAGCAGGAATCAATGATGCTCAGTTTGAGTTTCACCAGGGTCACTCAGCTCCTGACTTCATCACAGCCTTGGTTCAAACATTATCAAAAGAGCTGAACTCCAGAAGTGAGGTTGGAGAGACAGCCCTGGGCATCAAGGCAATATTTGACCAAGTGTGGCTTCAAGAGGTCCTAACAAAACTGGAGTCAATGTATATCAGAGAAAACCCTATGCTAATTGGAGTCATATCTGACACATAGAAAGATTGTTGTGATGATTGGAGGTCAATTATCTCAGCTCCAGGACATCACTGCAGGAGTTTCTCAGGATGATGTCCTAATCCCAACTTTCTTCAGCTGCTTCTTCAATGGCCTTCCTTCCGTCATAAGGTCAGAAGTGAGGATGTTCACTGAAGTTTGCACAATGTTCAATATAATTTGTGACTCCTCAGATACTGAAGCAGTCCCTATCCAAATGCAGCCAGATCTGGACAGTATCTAGGCTTGGGCTGACAAGTGGCAAGTAGCATTCACAGGATCCAGGCAATGACCATCTTCAACAAGAATGAATCTAACCATCGTCCCTTGACATTCAATAGCACTACAATCTCTGAATGCCTCACTAAGACCATACTGGGGGTTACTGTTGATCAGAAACTGAACTGGACTAGCCATATAAATACTCTGGCTACCAGATCAGGCTGGGAATTCTGCATCAAGTAGTTCACTCCTTGACTCTCCAAAGCCTATCCACTATCTACAAAGTACAAGTCAGGAGTGTGATGGAATACTCTCTATTTGCCTGGATGAGTGCAGCTCCAACAACACTCAAGCTTGACACCATCCAGCACAAAGCAGCTCACTTATTGGCATCACATCCACAAACATTCACTTCTTCCAGCACCAAACCACTGCAATGTTTCACCACCTAATCCGGATAAGTCAAAGACTGATTCATATATCTTTTTAACTTTTACTTTTGACTCATTTTCATGACTAATCTGTGTGCATGTATATTGTGCTTTCCTGTTTTTCCTTGAGTTTCAATAACAAATAAACTCACTCTTTTCTTTTAACTCAGGAACGCCTGGTCAAATTGGCTGATTTTAATACAAATATTGGGACTGGCAGAAGATATCCGTGAGGGAAAGGATCCTTTTCAAATTAACCTTCCTGCAACCAAATGAGGGAGGTTGTTAGATAAGGTGATTGTAGGTGGGAGGCCCACGAGAGGAGTGTTGGGATTGTCAAGCCAAGAGGGAACAAAGAGGCAGATTTACTAAGAGCACCATCTAATCTTGGGATAATATAAAGAACAATTTCAATAATTCCAAGCAGTTCTCAAGAAGGATGAAAAGCCAGTTACCTGTACAAGGATTACATCTGTGAAGTTGTTGGTGTGGTTGAGTTTGACCTTGTGTATCTCTGAGCACACCATCATGTTTTTTTGGTTCATTAAGTAAATGTTGGCGTCAACATTCCCACGGGCCTCAAATACTTGGACCGTGACAGTTTCCTTCACTTCGATGCGAACAATCTTCGGAGCAGTTATCAAATAGCTGGGCAAATACAGATGGAACAGTTAGTCAATCAGTCTATTGTGGTTCAGGTCAGAAACTCCAAAACTGGTTCTATGGAGTCAGCCTGGATCATACATTTTGCAACTTGAATTTAGATAGGATAAGCATTTTCATTTCAATGATTCAAATGACCCACTAGGGAGCTTTTATAAAACAAAGTTTAATTAAGAATATAGTTAACATGTATGAAGAAAAAATAAGAAATAACATTTATCAGTTACAAACAAAAACAAAATAACCATGTTAATGTATAATCTTTAACAAATATATGTAAGATGTTCTAATCAAACCAAAGACAAATCTCTTTAAACAGGTTCAACACAGCAAAGACTAAAGCTCACATGATAGTGGAATTGAGTTGCTTTGATTGGAGAATTGAAAATTTTCGGTCTTGTAAGTTCTAGTCTCTTGATACACCAGAACAGTTTGAAGTCGGAACAGCTTCCCAAAAACCCAGGTAGACTCTGGTCAAGGCACCAACAGCAGATTTTCTACTCCAGGAAGGCAAGATCTTGTTGTCAGCTAACCAGCAGAATTTCCAAATAAAACAGGGAGAAAGAGAAGCACTTCTTTTCAGCTTTCTGTACCTTTTAAAAGCTAAGGTGCAGCTCAGAACTGAAAATGGAAGAGCTCTTGTTACCTGACCTGCAATCATTCTTCCTCCTGACAATGCAGGGTCATAAACATCCCAGTAAAAATAAACCTGTTTAAGCAGCAGTAAAAGCACATTTCCAGACAAGCCAGCAACAAATGACATCAGCTAAGCTGTGAGCTGCAGAGAACATGATTTTAAAAAAATCTCTTAACGGTACATTATTGTTGCACAGTCATTCCGAGTCCAGGTCTGGGACTAAAATGGTTTAATTAGAGGACAGTTTGCATAGCCTGGACTTGTAGTCCCTTGAGTTTTAAAGATTATGGCGCTAATCTAATTGAGATGTTTAAAATGATTAAAGGATTTCACAGAATCTTTACGTGCAGAAGTAGGCCATTCAGCCCATCAAGTTTGCACTGGCTTTCTGAAAGAACATTCTATCGTACCCGATCACCTGCCTTAACCCTGCATTCTTGCATTATTTCTTTTCAGATAGCAACCCAATTCCATTCTGGATACTGCAATTGAATCTGCCCCCAGCACTCTCTCACGAAGTTTGTTCCAGACTCCAATCATCTTCTGAGTGAAAATACTTTTTTTGCACATAACTTTTACTCTTCTTAACTATTATTTCAACTCTGTGCTCTCTAGTTCTTGATTTCAATAGTTTCTTTGTTTCCAGCTTCTCACTGTCTGTCGTGTCCATATCCCTCAAGATGTTGAATATCTTTCTCAAGTCTTCTCTCCATCTTCCTTTTCTCCAAAGAAAACGGTCCCAACTTCTCCAATCTATCCTCATAGGTTCTTTCTCTCTAGGATCATTGCGAATATCCTCTGTGTCTCTCCACTGCCTTCACATCTTTCCTGAAGTATGGTGCCCAGAACTGACACAGTCTCCAGATGAGGCCTAAACGTAATTATGATTTGACTGTTTTGAATGAGAGAAACTAGTTCCTCTAGGAAGGTGCGGAAGTCCAGAATAAGGCGACTTAATTTCAAAATTAGAGCCAGGGCTATTCAAGGGAGATGTCAGGAAGTTTTGCTTCACATAAGGAGCACTGAGCGCACTTTCTGCACACATTGTTGAGAGTGGGAGTCAGTTAAAAATGTCAAAACTGAGATTGATCGTTTGTTTGGCAGAATTTGGTCACTCAGAGTTTCTGAACTGCGGCAGGTCGATGGACTTAAGGGACAGAGCAGCCAGGATCTAACTGAACGGTGAAAGAACAGGCTTGATGGGTGGGATCTTCCTTCCGTGTTCTCCTCAAAGCCAGAAAATTCCGCCCGAGGTCAATGGTCCTTGGCCCACCACTACGATTCCCGTCAGAGTTGGATGGGAAAATTCTGGCTGATGGGTTGAATGGCCTGCCTGTTCCTGTGTCCCTGTTTATGTCTTGGACTCAGATCCTGGCTCTGACCTGCTTCTCCCTGGGATTAAAGTCGCTGATGATAACGCTGGCTATAATGGAGGAAGATGGCTAATAGACATCAGTTACCTGTTTTAATTCTTTCCAGTTATTCTTACAGCCAGCCCTGCACAGAGTACCCAACACTTTCTCATTCACTGATTGAACTGGCCTGTATAACAATCCTTTGCTTTTGTTAATGTTGCTCCCATCAGCGTGGGGAGAAGTTTCTCAATCAGTATTGATTTGCTTCACGTTTCAGTTATCACATCTCCCTTTGGTTCAAAGCAGGGTTCAAAACACACAGTGTCAGCAGGTGAAATTCATCCACAAACATCACAGCCCGCTACAAAGTAAAAGGGGAGTGTAAGATTCGAGGAAGGTCGCTTCTGTACACTATTACTTCACAGGGGCAGCACAGTGGTTCGGCGCAGCACGGTGGCACAGTGGTTGGCATTGTTGCATCAAAGTGCCAGGGACCTGGGTTCGATTCGCAGCTTGGGTCAATGCCTGTGTGGAGTTTGCACATTCTCTCTGTGTCTGCGTGGGTTTCCTTTGGGTGCTCCGGTTTCCTCCCAAACTCCAAAGATGTGCAGGACAGGTAAATTGACCCTAGTGTGTAGGTTATAGGGATTAGCAAGGTAAATGACAGGGATAGGGTCTGGCTAGGATTGTTGTCAGTGCAGACTCGATGGACTGAATGGCTTCCTTCTGCACTGTAGAGATTCTATGATTTTGGCTTTTTCAGCTTTCAAGGTTCAGAGAGAGCCATGGCATGCATTCCTGAGAGTGGGAAACAGTCCAGAGTTTGACTGGACAAGCAGCTCCTCCAATCACAGCTTCTGTCTCTCCAGTTCCTCCAATCACAGCTTCTGTCTCTCAAGCTCCTCCAATCACAGCTCCTGTCTCTCAAGCTCCTCCAATCACAGCTCCTGTCGCTCAAGCTCCTCCAATCACAGCTCCTGTCTCTCAAGCTCCTCCAATCACAGCTCCTGTCTCTCAAGCTCCTCCAATCACAGCTCCTGTCTCTCAAGCTCCTCCAATCACAGCTCCTGTCTCTCAAGATCCCCCAATCACAGCTCCTGTCTCTCAAACTCCTCCAATCCTCCTCCAACACACCATACGCCTTCTTTACGGTTGTTAGGATTGGTAGAGGGATTGAGTTTCGGAGCCGAGAGGTCATATTACAACTGTACAAAACTCTGGTGCGGCCGCACTTGGAGTATTGGGTACAGTTCTGGTCGCCGCACTATAAGAAAGATGTGGAGGCATTGGAAAGGGTGCAGAGGAGGTTTACCAGGATGTTGCCCGGTATGGTGGGAAGTTCTTATGAGGAAAGGCTGAGGGACTTGAGGTTATTTTCATCAGAGAGAAGAAGGTTACGAGGTGACCTAATTGAGGCGTACAAGATGATCAGAGGGTTAGATAGGGTGGACAGTGAGAGCCTTTTACCTCAGATGGTGATGGCTAACATGAGGGGACATAGCTTTAAATTAAGGGGTGGTAATTATAGGACGGATGTCAGAAGTAGGTTCTTTACTCAGAGGGTAGTAAGGGCGTGGAATGCCCTGCCTGCAGCAGTTGTGGACTCGCCAACTTTAAGGGCGTTCGAATGGTCATTGGATAGGCATATGGATAACATTGGAATAGTTTAGGTTAGAGGGTCATTAGATTGGTTCCACCGGTCGGCACAACATTGAGGGCCGAAGGGCCTGTACTGCGCTGTAATGTTCTATGTTCAATCACAGCTCCTGTCTCTCAAACTCCTCCAATCACAGCTTCTACCTCTTCAGCTCCTCCAATCACAGCCTCTGTTTCTCCAGCTTCTCCAATCACAATTTCTGTCTCTTCCACTCTTTTCATTGGCTTTCTCTTTGTCCAATAAATTCTATTGAGAGTAGTTTAAAGAAAGACAGATCTGGGACAGAGGAAGAAAGGATATTGTTGTGGAGATCCAGTTTTTTGTTCCCCTTAAATTTTTCTTTAAAGTTTATTTATTAGAGTCACAAGTAAGCTTACATTAACACTGCAATGAAGTTAAAAATGTTTAAGCTAAAGACATGTATATAAACTACATTATATCTGTCTCTTCCATGTATTTTACTTTTAAAATAAGGTTTTGCGGTACAGAAAGTTTCAGTCAATGCAAATGAGCTTGACCTTTCCAGCCTTGAGTTTTCTCTACTATCAGCCCTGATAACACTGGTCCCTGTAATGACTCAGGAAGCCCCACTGGAAATGAATATAGCTGATTACAGAATGCAAAGTAACACCACTAGTCCCCGCCGAGCATTATCATTCAGCAAACGCAGTCCTGGGCCTGCCTTATAAAAGGCTCAGGTAATGAGTTCCAATTGGCAGGCCATTCACTGCCTGTTACCAGGGGAACTCGTACACAATGAGCCCCACAGGGAGATCAGTCAGTGATTTCCCCATGGACCTCATGGGGATTATCACCGTACCATTCCAACTTCCTGCCAGGTCCCAACTCCCAGCCACTTTCCTGGAGGCAGAAGGAGGTGAGGGAAAGCCGGCAAGACATGCTAACTCAATTGAAAAAATAAAATTAAAAGTCAAATGGGATTTTCCAGTTGCCATTGCTACAGTGTCAGAAGATGGAGACTGCTTCCCGGTTGAAGACCCTCTCGCTGCTTAGCATGCTGTAGCAAGCGGCCACTCTATGGATGAGAACCTCCACCGACAACAGTGGCCTGGCAGTTGTGGCCATTTGCAATTTTAGATTGTTTAAGGGGCTGAAAATGCACCACAGTGTAGAAGGCCTCACCCCTCCCTCGCCCCTCATCTCACTTAGTACAGCAGGCTGCAGCTCCTACCTTGCTGGAGAGCCTCCTATTGCCCACCACCACCCCCTCTCCACCCACCCACCCACACTTTAAGTCCACCAACACTCTTTAATTGGACAGTGACCCACTCTCTGACCACTAATTGGCTGAGTGAGTTAAAAGTGGTCAGGTGATGTGCTGTAGGTTCAGGAGCTGCATTTGAACCAGATATGGGGTCCAATGGAGCTTTGCTTTAGAATATAATAGTTCATCCTTCCCGTCAGTAAATTTGAAACAAAGTCTGGTCGAAGAGTTCAGCATAAATCACCAGCTCTCATTTTCCCTTGATCCTGTTTGTGTTTACTCTGGGTTGTAAAAGCTTTGCTATTGCACAAGAACAGATGTCTAGAGTAAAGAATATTTCAGTAAAATTTCTTGTTGGCATGTACCGCCATCCCACCCCAATGTCCCTGTTCACAAAAAATTGTAACAGATCTTGAGGATATAATAAAATGAGTAGGCTAATGTTGAAGCCTGGATAGCACATATCTGGGGTTTAATAGGTTGGGGTACATTTCCCTGCGCAGTGCCCAGTAACTGTTGCCCTGCTTGGGAACAGTCAGCAGGAGAAACTGGTCGCAGTGGACATGAGCCTCGCAAGGAAACTATTCAAATCTACTCTTTCTGCCAATCGATTTGCCTCATCGGCTGCTCCCTGGCACTGGGACTGGTAACTTTGCCCTGTGTATTTCCAAGAAATTTACCTAGGGTAGTGCCCAAAGCTTCAGAAGGTGCCCAGCATTAATAAAATGGTTACTTACGACGGTGCCTGTTCAGTAACTGATATGCACAAAGAGGCACAAAACAATATCACCAGCAGCTCCATAACCGAAGACGAAATGTCAGTCAAAGCTGTCAGGATCGAGTGGCTGACTGGACCATTGGAAAATCTTGCAGAGTTTTGAGATCAATATTGACACTAGATTACTAATTACTGATAAATGGTGAAACTGTTCCACGTTAAACAGTGTTTTTAACTATTTCGTTCCCGTGTATCCTGAAATCTTCAAAGGCAATATTATACAACGGTTGGGATTTCTGCTCCCACTGATGGTGAGTGGGAGCAGAAAATATCTTGCAATCAAACAAAAGGTTCCCGCCAACACGAAAACAGTTTGCTTCAATGGCAGACTGCATTTCTTCCCACACCACATCATTTTAATAAGTATGAATGTCATGAATACTGTGAGGATGGATGTCTTATAAAGTATTTTTGTGGAATATTATTCTGTAAAGAAGGCTGTGTGTCAGTACTTGTGTGTGTGTGTATAAATAGAACATAGAACATAGAACATAGAACACTACAGCACAAACAGGCCCTTCGGCCCACAAGTTGCGCCGATCACATCATCACCTACCAACCTACAGACCTATCTATAACCCTCAATCTCATTAAACCCCATATACTCATCCAGGAGTCTTTTAAAAGACCCCAGCGAGTTCGCCTCCACCACCACTGACGGCAGCCGATTCCATTCACCCACCACCCTCTGAGTGAAAAACTTACCCCTAACATCACTTCTGAACTTCCCTCCCTGTACCTTAAATCTGTGTCCTCTCGTAGCGACCATTTCAACCCGGGGAAATAGCCTCTGAGAGTCCACCCTATCTATTCCTCTCAACATTTTGTAAACTTCTATCAGGTCGCCTCTCAACCTTCGTCTCTCCAGGGAAAAGAGTCCCAGCTCCCTCAACCTAACTTCATAAGGCATGCCTCCCAGTCCAGGCAACATCCTTGTAAATCTCCTCTGTACCCTTTCAATAGCTTCTACATCTTTCCTATAGTGAGGCGACCAGAACTGCGCACAATACTCTAAATGAGGCCTGACAAGGGTCTTATAAAGTTCCAGCATTACCTCCCAACTCCTAAACTCAATCCCTCGATTAATGAAGGCCAGTACACCATACGCCTTCTTGACCACCTCCTCCACCTGCGAGGCCGATTTAAGAGTCCTGTGGACCCGGACCCCAAGATCCTTCTGCTCCTCAACACTACTCAGACTTCTGCCCTTGATAGTGTACTCGTTCATCCCGTTGGTTCTGCCAAAATGGACGACTACACATTTATCCACGTTGAAGTCCATCTGCCACTTCTCCGCCCAGTCCTGCATCCTATCTATGTCCTGCTGCAACTTTTGCCATCCGTCCAGATCATCCACAACACCACCGACCTTCGTGTCATCAGCGAACTTACTTACCCATCCCTCCACTTCCTCATCCAGGTCATTTATGAAAATGACAAACAACAAGGGTCCCAGAACAGATCCTTGAGGCACTCCGCTGGTGACTGGCCTCCATTCAGAAAAAGCCCCATCCACAACCACTCTCTGCCTTCTGCAGGCAAGCCAGTTCTGGATCCACAAGGCCAAAGGCCCTTGGATCCCATGCCCTCTCACCTTCTCAAGAAGTCTTGCATGGGGGACCTTATCAAACGCCTTGCTGAAGTCCATGTACACTACGTCCACGGCACTTCCTTCGTCAATGTGTTCAGTCACATTATCGAAGAACTCAACTAGGCTTGTAAGGCACGACCTGCCCTTGACAAATCCATGCTGACTATTCCTGATCATGTCAAACCTCTCCAAATGTTCGTAAATCTTATCCCTCAGAAGCCTCTCCATCAGCTTACCAACCACTGAGGTCAGATTCACCGGTCGGTAATTTCCCGGGCTATCTCTGTTCCCTTTCTTGAAAATAGGAACTACATCCGCAATCCTCCAATCCTCTGGAACCTCTCCTGTCTCCATTGACGATGCAAAGATCATCGCCAGGGGCTCTGCAATCTCTTCCCTCGCCTCCCACAGTATCCCGGGGTACATCCCATCTGGTCCAGGCAACTTATCTACCTTGATAGAATTCAGAAGTTCCAACACATCCTCCTCCTTAATATTCACGTACTCAATCCTTTCCATCTGCTGCAAATCCATAACAAAATCTCCCAGATCGGCTTCCACTGTGAATACTGAGGCGAAGTACTCGTTAAGCACCTCCGCCATTTCTTCTGGTTCCACACAAACCTTTCCCCCCTCACCTTTTATAGGTCCTATCCCTTCTCTTCTTATCCTTTTACCTTTCACATATTTATAGAAGGCCTTGGGATTCTCCTTAATCTTACCCGCCAAGGACTTCTCATGACCCCTTCTGGCTCTCCTAATTTCCCTTTTAAGTTCCCTCCTACAGTCCTTATACTCCTCAAGATCTTTAACATCTCCTAATTCCCTGAACCTCTTGTACACCTTCCTTTTCTTCCTGACTAGGTTCAACACATCCTTTGTGCACCACGGTTCCCTCGACCCACCAAAACCCCCTCGTCTCATCGGAACGTTGTCATTCAGAGCTCCAGACACACATTCCTTGAATATCTGCCACCTTCCTTCGGTACTTTTCCCTAAGAACGCCTCCTTCCAGTTTATTTGTCCAAGTAACTTCCTGACTTCTTCGTATCTCCCCTTACCCCAGACAAACACCTTCCTAGCCTGCCTGATCCTATCTCGTTCCAACGCAATTGTGAAGGAGATAGAATTATGGTCACCATTTCCAAGATGCTCACCTACCGAAAGATCCATCACCTGCCCTGGTTCATTCGCCAGTACCAGGTCAAGTACAGCCTCTCCCCTCGTAGGCTTGTCCACATACTGCGTCAGGAAACCTTCCTGAACACACCTAACAAACTCCTCCCCATCTATGCCCCTTACCCTAGGGATATTCCAGTCGATGTTTGGGAAATTGAAGTCTCCCATCACGACAACTCTGTTATTAAAACATCTCTCCAGAATCTGTTTCCCTATTTGCACTTCAACTTCCCTGTCACTATTGGGCGGCCTATAGAATACACCCAGCAAAGTTTTTGACCCTTTGCTGTTCCTAACTTCAACCCACAGAGATCCTGTAGACAATCCCTCCACGACATCCTCTTTCTCTGTAGCCATGACACTGTCCCTGATCAGCAGTGCCACTCCACCACCCCTTCTGCCACCCTCCCTGTCCTTCCTGAAGCACCTGAAGCCTTAACTGCAATTAAACTGGGGAAAGGTTAATAAAGACAACTTGCCTCGGAATGTTATAAAAGGCATAAAAGTGCTAAATGCATGCATTTGTAATAACAGGCCGTGGTGAAGTGGATCCGTAAGTAAAGGGGTTGAGTTTAGAAATTTTCATTGGGAGATAGATAGGGAAGTAAGGGACTCCTCCAACTTACAAAGATTCATAACTAATCAAGGGAAGATTATTTATTTTTGTTATCCTGCAAGGGGAAGCAATAGAAAAACATGAAAGGTTTTCATATTTTTGGAAAAGTTATGTTCAAAAACTTGCTGAAGACAATGAAAGTTGAAAGAGAGAGTGAGGAAACGTGGTGAGCTGAGGTATGTTGTCAGTAACACCCTGAGACCAAGTCTGGGCTGAAAGAAGGTGTGAAATCTGAAACAAGTATCCAGAAACCAGAAAGTCTTTGTTTCAGAAAGCAGTCTTGTTTCTGAATGTTCATAGCAGAGGGGAAGCAGTTGAGAAGTTAGGGAGTATGCCTGACTAAAGTGACAGCTGTTTAGCCTTGAGTAGTATTGCTGGATATTTAGAATTAAAAATGTACATGTGATTATTGCCGAGAAGGTGTTTCCTTAATGTGTTCTTTTGTCACAAGTGTGGTCTTTTGGAGAGTTTTTTCATGACTGTATTAACTGGTGTGCTTAAGTTTTATTTTCTTATAGTTGATATAACTTTTAATTTTTAAAATTTCAAAATTGTTAATGGAATTCTATGCTCCTGAGATCAGGAGGTTTCTGCTTGTTTTCAGAATATAATTTATGATTGGTAAGACAAGTTCCCGTCTGAGATTTAGCATATTCAACAATTAACACTTGCTATGGTGATAACAATACTATTATAAAGGCTGTTCACTGGAATCATCCCAATGTTAGATCAACAGGGCTGGTTGGCATCCAACTACATTAATTAATTCACAAAAATATAAAAGCAACACGCACCTGGCGACCTGTACTTCACTGGTGACTTTGAGGTTTCTTTGCCTATCTTGTATTGTGCAGCAGTCATGGCACTCAGACTCAAGATGTGGGTATGCCGGCGTTGGACTGGCGTAAACACAGTAAAAAGTCTGACAACACCAGGTTTTAGTCCAACCTATTTATTTGATAATATACTCGCAAGCTTTCGGGGTTAGCCCCTTCGTCAGGTGAATGGAGAGTTCTGGCCTCAGACAGAGCATATAAAGCACAGACAGTTTAGAGATTACTGATTAGAATGCGAATCCTTACACCTAACCTGCTGTTCAAGACCTGAAGTGGCTGATAATGTGAGTAGAAGGAGCACTGATCACAGTTTAAAGAGATGTGTATTGTCTCCAGACAGTACAGTAAGTGAGGTTTTGCAAACCCAGGCAAGTCACGGGGGTCACAGATAGTGCGACATGAACCCAAGATCCCTGTTGAGACCGTCCTCATGTGTGCGGAACTTGGCTATCAGTCTCTGTTCAGCGACTCTGCGCTGTCGTGTGTCGTGAAGGCCGCCTTGGAGAATGCTTACCCGAAGGTCAGCGGCGAACACTTCAGTGGTCACGGGCATTCAGCCTCTGACCTTCGGGTAAGCATTCTCCAAGGCGGCCTTCACGACACACGACAGCGCAGAGTCGCTGAACAGAGACTGATAGCCAAGTTCCGCACACATGAGGACGGTCTCAACAGGGATCTTGGGTTCATGTCGCACTATCTGTAACCCCCGTGACTTGCCTGGGTTTGCAAAACCTCACTTACTGTACTGTCTGGAGACAATACACATCTCTTTAAACTGTGATCAGTGCTCCTTCTACTCACATTATCAGCCACTTCAGGTCTTGAACAGCAGGTTAGGTGTAAGGATTCGCATTCTAATCAGTAATCTCTAAACTGTCTGTGCTTTATATGCTCTGTCTGAGGCCAGAACTCTCCATTCACCTGACGAAGGGGCTAACCCCGAAAGCTTGTGAGTATATTATCAAATAAATAGGTTGGACTAAAACCTGGTGTTGTCAGACTTTTTACTCAGACTCAACACAGTAAGAAGTCTTACAACACCAGGTTAAACTCCAACATTTATCTGGTAACACAGATAGTGCGACACAAACAGCTTCAACCAGGTTCTTGGGTTCATGTCACACTATCTGAAACCCCCACAACTTACCTGGGATTGCAAAATCTCACTAACTGTCCTGGCTGGAGACAATACACATCTGTGCTTAACCCTCTCTCCACTCACAATGTCTGTATCTTTAAGATTTGATTACCTGTAAAGACTCACATTCCAACCATTATTTTGTAAATTGAGTTTGTGTCTTTATATGCCCTGTTTGTGAACAGAACTCCCACTCACCTGATGAAGGAGCAGCGCTCCAAAAGCTTGTGGCTTGTGTTACCAAATAAACCTATTAGACATTAACCTGGTGTTGTGAGGCTTCTTACTGTGACTACCCCAGTCCAATGCTGGCATCTCCACATCATGACTCAGACTCAGTGCCATGCAGGCAGCACCATACATTTCACTGTGCAAGCTAAGGACAATGAAGAGTGCAGCACAGGATGAGCCCTTTAGCCAACCAAGCCTGCGACAATCAAGACCAACCGCTTATATCCCTCTGTTCTCCATTTGTTCACATGTCTATCAAGATAAGTAGCTAACATAACTGCCTCAACTACCTCGCTTGGCAGTGCATTCTAGGCTCCACCTCTCTCTATGTAACAAGACATCCCCCACACATCTTCACTGAACCTTTCCCCCTCTTATCTTGAACTTGTGCCCCCTTGTAATTGTGCCCTGGGAAAAACTGTTCACCCTAGCTATATCTCTCATAATTTTATAAATTTCTATCAGGTCGCCCCTCAGCCTCTGTCTTTCAAGAGAGAACAATCCCAGTTTATTCAATCTCTCCTCATAGCTAATAGCCTCCATACCAGGCAGCATTATGGTAAACATTTTCTGTACTCTCTCCAAAGCCTCCACATGCTCCTGGTAGTGTGGTGACCAGAATTGGACAGTGTCCTAACCAATGTTTTATATAACTGTAAACTAATTTGCCAACTTTTACACTAGATGCCCTGTCCAATGAAGGCAGCATGCCATGAGTTTTCTCCACCACCGTTTCCAGCTGTGCTGCCACTTTTAAGGATCTGTGGACCTATATTCCCGGATCTATAGGTAGTTCCATGGGTACAATGGGTATAGAGGGATATGGGCCAAATGTGGGCAGTTGGGATTAGCTTAGGGATTTAAAATAAAAGCACGGATAAGTTGGCCTGATGGGCCTGTTCCATGCTGTAAAACCCTATGACTCTATCTCACTTTGTATCTATGCTCCTGATGGTTCTACTATTTGTTTTATAGCTCCCACCTGAATTGGATCTACCAAAATGCATCACCTCGCTTTTGTCTGGATTAAATTACATCTGCCATTTCTCTGCCCAATTTTACAGTTTAGCAAGTCCTGCTGTATTCTGTGACAATCTTCATCACTATCTGCAACTCCACCAATCTTAGTATCATCCGCAGACTTGCTAATCAGACCAGCTATATTTTCTTCCAAGTCATTTATGTATATTACAAAGAGATTCCAGCACTGATCCCTGCAAAACACCACTAGTTACAGATCTCCATTCAGATAAACACCCTTCCACCACTACCTTCTGTCTTCTATGGTCAGCCAGTTCTGAATTCATCTAGCTAGTTCACCCCGATCCCATGAGATTTAACCTTTTGCACCAGCCTACCATGACGAACCTTGTCAAATGCTTTACCAAAGTCCAAGTAGACAACATCCACGGCCCTTCCCTTGTCAAACATTTTTGTCACCTCCTCAAAAAACTCAATTAACTTAGTGAGACAGAACCTCCTACATACAAAACCATCCTGTCTATTGCTAACAAGACCATTCAGTTCCAAATGTGTATAGATCCTATTCCTAAGACTCCTCTCCAACAATTTCACTACTACTGGCAAGAAGCTCGCTGGTCTATAATTAGCTGAGTTATCCTTGCTACTCTTCTTAAAGAATGGAACAACATTGGCTCTCCTCCAATTCTCTGGGGCCTCAGAAGAAACAAAGATTTCTGTTAGAGGCTCAGCAGTTTCATCTTTTGACTCGCTCAGTAATCTGGGATAGATGCCATTTGGTTCTGGGCATTTGTGTATCTTAATGCTTTTTAATTCACCTAACAACTCCTCCCATGTAATAATGACTTGTTCTAATGGGAATTACAAACCCCTCCAAGGCACCATCAATTGACTCAAGTTGGGGAAGAGAAATGTCCACATGGGGCATAGGCACATCTAACTCAAAAAGTTCAGAGGGTAACAAAGGGATATATGCATCACTATCACAATGGGATTATGGATTACAGGGGGAGAGGATGGAGAGGTCTTGAAGGGAGGGAAACTTTGATATTATGCGCCTCTGGGATGAAGGGAGGGATATTCACACAGAGAGTGTTGTAGCCGGTCTGGCAGCAAAACTTCAGTACCACCAGCTTCCAACTTGAAGTGATGGCACAGAACAAAATTAAAATGAACAGAAACACAACTCCTGAGGGTTTTGAGGCCAATTGGATGAGTGGTGCACTCACTGGGCACCCAACTGAACACTATATTCCCAAATGAGAGACGTGCACAGATGAAACACATTAGGAGCCTTTCAATGAGAGTGCAATGAATCAGGAGAATTAAGCAATGAAGCAAGACTAATTCCAAAAAGTGACACTAATCAATCCTGTACTAACCCTTTGTGCACATTTCCCAGAGTGATAACAATGTAAAGACCAATTGGATCAGTAGATAAGCTTCAAATGTACGCTAGAAGTAGGAACTCGGAATCTTGGCACTGACAGGTTCCTAGATAAGAAGCCTCAGCAACACCTCGCCAACCTTCAGCATTGTCTGAAAGCAAAAACTTGAGAACATGATGAAGGGAACATGAGGGAAAAAAAGATCAGAATGGAGGATAGAGTTCATGGTGAGAAGTTCTTGAAGTCAATGTTGAGTTCAGAATGCTGAACAATGCCTGAAGTGATGTTCCTCCATCTCGGAATGTTCTCAGCCAGACTGGAAACGGAGCCTGCCTGTCACATTGACTTCCAGATGGAGAATTGGTGAGGGTCAAAATACACAGACTTTGAAGTTAAAACTCCAGTATTTGTTGGGAAACTTGAACTTCCAGCTTTCCTGTCTAAAACTCACCGCCTGTGTGAATGGCCCCTGTTAATAACTATGTTATAGGTTCCAGAAGTAAGCAAGTTATGCTAAATCTTCATAATAAACTGGTTAGATCTCAGCTATTGTGTTCAGCTCTGGGCAGCAGACTTTAGGAAGGATGTCAACATGTTGGACAGGGTGCAGAAAAGAATGACCAGGATGATACCACAAATAAGGGGCTGCATGCGGAGAGACTTTAGAAGCTGGATCTGTCTTCCTTAGAGCAGAGTAGGTTAGAGGGAGCTCTGATCAAGGAGTTCCAAATCAGGAATGTTTTGAAAAAGTAAGTTAAGCAAAACTGTTTCCGGTGACAGAATTTGAGTAAACAGAGGAAGCGTATTTAAGGGATTGAAAAAAACTACCAGTCAACAAGTGGAAACAGTTTATTGAAGCAATGAGTTCTTATTATCTGGAATATGCCTGCTGGGATCATATTCAATAATAACATTCCAATGGGAATTGGATAAGTGCTTATAGTAAACATTTTACAAAGTATAGAGAAAAGAGCAGTGAAGAATGAAGCAAGGTGTTCAGAGGTACTTACAGGACTAAACCTGCTTCACCTCAGGTGGGACTTGAACCCACAACCCCTGACCCCAGAGACCAGTACCTTATCCATTAGACCACTGGATCTACTTGTGGTGGTGGTTTTGTGCTTGTGAATGATCTCTATGTAATCATTGCCATATTTGATGTCTTTTTGTTAACTGGCTTTTTCTTTTTACACAAATTTGCCTGAACACTGTGGTCAGTCACAAAATAAGGGCACTGGCCAATGAGTTTAAAAGAAAGCCTCCCTGAGAGATCCAGCAATCTCTATGGTGAGAATACCTCTCTCGCTGCACAAACGATTGTCATATTCTTTAATGTAAATTTCCAATGTGGAGCTGCAGTAATGGGATAAAGCTGTCCAAGCAGCCAATCGAGGAACATAAAACCACAAAGCCACATTGACTGATGGAGTGGGCAAGACTGTGGCAGACAGATTTCACTGTGGGTAAAAGAGGAGGTAAATTTTCTACAGTTTTACAAAGTTCTAGTAAGACACATCTGAAGTACTGTCACGATCCTGACAGATACATTATTTTCGATATTCCTATCTCTCAGCCATTTTTCGTTAGAAAGAAGGCGGCTAAGAGGGGATCTTTCTGAAACATATAAGATGATTAGAGGTTTAGATAGGGTGGACAGTGATAGCCTTTTTCCTCGGATGGAGAAAGCTAGCATGAGGGGGCATGGCTTTAAATTAAGGGGGGGTAGTTATAGCAGGGATGTCAGGGGTAGGTTCTTTACCCAGAGGGTGGTGAGGGATTGGAATGCCCTGCCTGCTGCAGTTGTAAATGTGCCTAGTTTGGGGGTGTTTAAGAGATCCGTGGATAGGTTTATGGATGGAAAGGGATTGGTTTAGGTTAGAGGGTCATTGTTTTTTAACTGGTCGGCACAACATCGTGGGCCGAAGGGCCTGTTCTGCGCTGTAATGTTCTATGTTCTATGTTCTATATGTTCTTGCTGTAATAACCTAACCTCAGTACACAGGAGGGCAGACTCACCAGAGGTGGTGGAAATGAGGGAGGGAGTGGCACTGAGAATCCTCAACGCTGATTCTGAACTCCATGAAACTTCATGGCATCAGACCAAACACGGACAAAGAAACTTTATGTTGACTGCTGCACATTGACTTCCCACAGTTGATGAATCAATACCATGTTGAACAGCACCTTGAAGTGCCAGGGGTTTAGAATGTACTCTGGGAGGTGGAATCTCAATGTCTATTAACAAGAGTGACTCAGTGTCACAGGGCGAACTGGCTGAGTCCTGAAGGACATATCTGCTAGATTGAGCCTGAAGGAGATGGTGAGAGAATGAATAAGATGGGAAAAACCCACTGGATCTCATTCTCTCCAATCCACCCTTTACCGATCCATCTGTTCCTGATGGTATTGGTTGCAGTGAACACTACACAGACCCTGTGGAGACAAAATTCTCCCAGCACACTGAGGCCATGCCCCATGGTTTTGTACAGCACCACCACTGTGCTAAACACAAGAGATCGAACAGCTCAAATTGAGACATTCATAAGGCACCATGAACCATCAGCTGCAAAAATTTACTCCACCACATTCTGTAACCTCATGGCCCAGCATAACTCACTCTACCATCAAGCGAGGAGACTAACCCTGGTTCAAATAAGGAGTGTTGGAAAGCAGGTCAAAAAGCAGCACCAGGAATACAAGAAACTGTGGTGCTACAGCACAGGGCTGTATGTATGATAAACTGCAGATGCAGCATGCTATAGAGACCTCACAACTAACAGCTCAAAAGTTTGTAGTCCTACCATACCAGTTGTGTATTAAACAGCTGACAGTAGGAGAAGGAGTCTCCGCAAATATCCCCATCCACAATAATGGGGGAGCCCCAAACATCAGTGCAAGAAACAAGTGTTTCCAAGTATCTTAAACCAGAAGTACAGAGTGAGTAATTGATCTCAGCCTCCCCAGCATCATAGAAACGCAACTTCAGCAAATTTGATTCACTCCATTATACAGGAAAGGCTGCAGGTGCCAAGGATATCTCAGCTATGGCGCTGGAGACTTCTGCTTTAGAACGAGTCACACCTCTAGCCAGGCTAGTGATTCTACAACACTGGCATCAACCCAACCAGTGGAAAATTGCCCAGGTATGTCCTGTTCACAAACAGCGGGTTAAACCCAATCTGGCTAGTTACTGCCATTCTCTACTCTCGATCATCAACAAGGTTATAGAAGTGATGTTGACATTGCTAACAAGTGGATTTGCTAATGAATAACTCAGATTATACTCAGTATGGGTTCCGCCAGAATCACTCAACTCCGAACCCGATTGCAGCTTTGGTGCAAACAAGGTTAAAAGAACTGAATTCTAAAGGGGAGGTGAGAGAGATTGCCTTGAGCATCAAAGTGACAATTAACCCAGAGTGGAATTGAAGTCTACAGGAATCGGAGAAAATGCTCCACTGGCTGAAGTCAAGCTTAGAACAAAGGAGGATAGTTGTGATTGTTGGAGGGCAATCTTCTCAGCCACAGGACATTGCTGCAGGAGTTCCTCAAGGTTATACGGCACATCATCAATGACCTTCACTCCATCATAAGGTGTGAACTAGGGATGTTCGCTGGTGATTGCACATTTTTCAGTACCATGTAGAACTTCTCGGTTAGAACTTCTAGGTTACTGCAGAAGGTCAGAGGACATGGAGTTGGGGGTAGGGTGTTAGCGTGGATAGAGGATTGGTTGTCAAATAGGAGGCAGAGAGTGGGGGTCAATGGGTGCTATTCGGATTGGCGGTTGGTGACTAGTGGGGTGCCCCAGGGGTCGGTGCTGGGGCCTCAGCTATTTACCATTTATATAGATGATCTGGAGGAGGGAACCGAGTGTAGGGTGTCGAAATTTGCTGATGACACCAAGATTGGGGGAAAGGCAAATTGTGCGGAGGGTGTGGAGAGTCTGCAGAAGGATCTAGATAGGCTGGGCGAATGGGCCAGGAAATGGCAAATGGAATTTAATGTTGGCAAGTGTGAGGTGGTCCACTTTGGTAGGAAGAATGGTAGGAAGGACTATTACTTACGGGGCGAAAAACTGCAGCAGGCGACGGTGCAGAGGGACCTCGGGGTCCTTGTGCATGAGTCGCAAAAACCCAGCCTGCAGGTGCAGCAGGTGGTCAGGAAGGCGAATGGGATGCTGGCCTTCATAGCGAGGGGGATTGAATATAAAAGTAGGGAGGTCTTGCTGCAGCTGTATAGGGCATTGGTGAGGCCGCAGCTGGAGTACTGTGTGCAGTTTTGGGCGCCGCACCTGCGCAAGGATATTTTGGCCTTGGAGGGAGTGCAGAGGAGGTTTACTAGGCTGATACCGGAGTTGAGGGGGTTGAGCTATGAGGAGAGGCTGAATAAACTAGGCTTGTACTCGTTAGAGTTTAGAAGAATGAGGGGAGATCTCATTGAGACGTATAAGATGATGAATGGGATGGATAGGATAGAGGTGGAAAGACTCTTCCCGCTCAAAAAAGACAGTAGGACTAGGGGGCACAGCCTCAAGATAAAGGGGGGGGCGGTTCAGAACGGAGTTGAGGAGGAACTTCTTCACTCAAAGGGTGGTGAATCTCTGGAATTCTCTGCCCGTTGAAGTGGTGGAGGCTGCCTCACTAAATATTTTTAAGAAGCGGGTTGATGGGTTTTTGATAAGAGAGGGGATTAAGGGTTATGGGGAGAGGGCGGGAAAGTGGAACTGAGCCACGACAGATCAGCCATGATCTTATTGAATGGCGGGGCAGGCTCGAAGGGCCAGATGGCCTACTCCTGCTCCTATTTCTTATGTTCTTATGTTCTTATGTTCTCAGTTCATGCCTGCTGGCTCAACAACATTTCGACTTCAACTGATAAGTGACAAGTAACATTGTGCATTTTAGTGCCAGGTAATGATCATCTTGGTTGTGGATGGGGCTTTTTCTGAATGGAGGTCAGTCACCAGCGGAGTGCCTCAAGGATCTGTTCTGGGACCCTTGTTGTTTGTCATTTTCATAAATGACCTGGATGAGGAAGTGGAGGGATGGGTAAGTAAGTTCGCTGATGACACGAAGGTCGGTGGTGTTGTGGATGATCTGGAAGGATGGCAAAAGTTGCAGCAGGACATAGATAGGATGCAGGACTGGGCGGAGAAGTGGCAGATGGACTTCAACGCAGATAAATGTGTAGTCGTCCATTTTGGCAGAACCAACGGGATGAACGAGTACACTATCAAGGGCAGAAGTCTGAGTAGTGTTGAGGAGCAGAAGGATCTTGGGGTCCGGGTCCACAGGACTCTTAAATCGGCCTCGCAGGTGGAGGAGGTGGTCAAGAAGGCGTATGGTGTACTGGCCTTCATTAATCGAGGGATTGAGTTTAGGAGTCGGGAGGTAATGCTGCAACTTTATAAGACCCTTGTCAGGCCTCATTTGGAGTATTGTGCGCAGTTCTGGTCGCCTCACTATAGGAAGGATGTAGAAGCTATTGAAATGGTGCAGAGGAGATTTACAAGGATGTTGCCTGGACTGGGAGGCATGCCTTATGAAGTTAGGTTGAGGGAGCTGGGACTCTTTTCCCTGGAGAGACGAAGGTTGAGAGGCGACCTGATAGAAGTTTACAAAATGTTGAGAGGAATAGATAGGGTGGACTCTCAGAGGCTATTTCCCCGGTTTGAAATGGTCGCTATGAGAGGACACAGATTTAAGGTGCGGGGAGGGAGGTTCAGAAGTGATGTTAGGGGTAAGTTTTTCACTCAGAGGGTGGTGAGTGAATGGAATCGGCTGCCGTCAGTGGTGGTGGAGGCGAACTCGCTGGGGTCTTTTAAAAGACTTCTGGATGAGTATATGGGGTTTAATGAGATTGAGGGTTATAGATAGGTCTGTAGGTTGGTAGGTGATGATGTGATCGGCGCAACTTGTGGGCCAAAGGGCCTGTTTGTGCTGTAGTGTTCTATGTTCTATGTTCTATCTTCAAGAAAGTCGAAGCAATTCCTTACAACTTTTCCCATCTTATTTGTTCTCTCATCACCTCCTTCAGGCTCAATCTAGCAGATATGTCCTTCAGGACTCAGCCAGTTCTCTCTGTAGTACTAAATCACTCATGTTAATGGACATTGAAGGGTTGACGGAGTACATTCTAAGCCCCTGGCACTTCGAGAGGCTGTTCAACATGGTAGTGATTAATCAGCTGCGGGAAGATGAATCTAATCATTGGCATTACCATTGCTGAATCCCCTACTATAACATCCTGGGGTGACCACTGAAGAGAAAATGGAACCAGTTATATGAATACAGTAGCTTTAAGGACAGATCAGAGACTGGGAATTCTACTCAAAGTCTGTCCATTTTTGATTTGATTTATTATTGTCACCTATATTAGTATATAGTGAAAAGTATTGTTTCTTGTGCGCTATATGGACAAAAGCATACCATTCATAAAGAAGGAAACGGGGCAGCAAGGTAGCACACTGGTTAGCACTGCTGCTTTACAGCTCCAGGAACCTGGGTTCAATTGCTGGCTTGGGTCACTGTCTTTGTGGAGTTTGCACATTCTCCTTGCGTTTGCGCGGGTTTCCTCTGGGTGCTCTGGTTTCCTCCCACAGTTCCTGTGTGGGTTAGGTTGATTGGCCATGCTTTAAAAAAATTGCCCTTGGCGTCCTAAAATGTGAGAGGGATTAGTGGGTAAATATGTAGGGATATGGGGGTAGGGCCTGGGTGGGATTGTGGTCAGTGCAGACTCGATGGGTCGAATGGCCTCTTTCTGTACTGTAGGGTTTCTATGAAAGGAGAGAGTACAGAATGTAATGTTACAGCCATAGCTAAGGTGTAGAGAAAGATCAACTTAAGTGCATTCAAAAATCTGATGGCAGCAGGGAAGAAGCTGTTCGAGTCTGTTGGCATGTGATCTCAGACTTTTGTATTCTTTTCCTGACAGAAGAAGATGAAAGAGAGAATGTTTGAGTGCATGGGGGTCCTTGATTATGCTGGCTAGTTTTTTGAGGCAGCAGGAAGTGTAGACAGAGTCAATGGATGGGAGGCTGGTTTGGATGATGGCCTGGTCTTCATTCACACCCCTTTCTAGTTTCTTGCGGTCTTGGACAGAGCAGGAGCCATTCCAAGCTTTGATACAACCAAAAAGAATGCTTTCTATAGTGCATCAGTAAAAGTTGGTGAGAGTTGTAGTGAAAATGCCAAATTTTCTTAGCCTCTTGAGAAAATAGAGGCATTGGTGGACTTTCTTAATTATAACGTCCGCATGGAGGGACCAGGACAGGTTGTTTGTCGGTGATCTGGACACCTAAAAACTCGAAGCTTTCGACCATTTCTACTTCGTCGCTGTTGATGTAGACAGGGCTATGCCCTCCACCGTGCTTTCTGAATTTGATAACGATCTCCTTCATTTTGTTAACATTGAGGTAGAGATTATAGTCATCGCACAAGTTCACTAGATTCCCTACCTCTTTCCTGTACTGTATCTCCTCCCTGCTGGGCACCATCCTGTAAATCTTTTCTGTACACTCTCCAAAGCCTCCACATCCTTCTGAAAGTCTTGTGACCTGAATTGAAAACTATATTCAATGTGCGGCCTAACTAAGATTGTTTAAGATCCGACCCACAATGGTGGTGTCATCAGCAAACTTGAAAATCAAGTTGGAGGAGAATTAACTACAAAGCATAAATCATAAGTGTGATTTTTTTTTTAGATTTATTTTTTCATGGGATTTGGATGTTACTGGCTAGGCCAACATTTATTGCCCATCCTTAAATTGCCTTTGAAAAGGTGATTGTGAGCCGCTTCTCAAACTGCTGCAGCCCACGTGGTGTTGGTACACAGTACAGTGAGGGAAGGAATTCTCAGAATTTGGACACAGTGACAGTGAAGGGACAGATATATATTTCCAAGTCAGGAGGGTGAGCTGTTTAGAGCTTGCAGGTGCCCTTGTCCTTTTAGGTGTGGTGGAATGCTCTGCACTTGCCTGAAAGAGACAGCTTCAACAACATTCAAGACGTTTGGTGCAATTCAGGAAAAAACTGTCATCTTCACTGGCAGCAAATCCATTTTGTTAAACATTTACTACTTTCTCAGGAGAATAAGGAAATTTGGCGTGTTCGCTGTAACTCTCACCAACTTCTGCAGATGCATCATAGAAAGCATTATTTTTGGTTGTATCAAAACTTGGTACTGCAAGAAACTACAAAGGGTCAGGAATGAAGCTCAGACCATTACCCTTCACAACTGGTACACAATAACTGCAGTGTATATCATCCACAAGATGCAGCAACTAACAAGGCATCTGTGACCTCAAACACCTAGAAAGCCAAGGAGAGCTGGTACATGGGAACAGCACTTCTTTCACATTCCCATCCAAATCATACCATTGTGGCTTGGGACTATGTCACCATTCCTTTACTGTCACTCGGTCAAACACCTGGAACCCCCTCCCTAACAGCATTGTGAATGTGTTCACTCCATATGAGCTGCAGTGTGGTTCTAGAAGGTTGGTCAGAACATTTTGAAGGGCAATTAGGGGTGAGTAATAAATTCTTATTTTGCCCACATCCTACGTAATGAATAAAAAAAATCGACTGATCCTGGCAATTTGCTGGCCTGTGCAGCTCAGAGTCCCGACAGGCTGTACATCTGTCTGCTGAATGTTTTCATACTTTGATATTCCAATCAGAACAAAGAACAAAGAAAATTACAGCACAGGAACAGGCCCTTCGGCCCTCCAAGCCTGCACTGACCATGCTGCCTGACTGAACTAAAACCCCCTACCTTCTTGGGGGCCATATCCCTCTATTCCCATCCTATTATGTACTTGTCAAGATGCCCTTTAAAAGTCACTATCATATCTGCTTCCACTACCTTCCCCAGTGAGTTCCAGGCACCCGCCACTTTCTGTGAAAAAGATTTGCCTCGTACATCTCCTTTAAACTTTACCCCTTGCATTCTAACCATATGACCTCTAGTATTTGACTCTTCCACCCTGGGAAAAAGCTTCTGACTATCCACTCTATCCATGACCCTCATAATCTTGTAATCTTCTATCAGGTTGCCCCTCAACCTCTGTCTTTCCATTGAAAACAAACCAAGTTTCTCCAACCTCTCCTCATAGCCAATGTCCTCCATACCAGGCAACTTCCTGGTAAATCTTTTCTGTAGCCTCTCCAAAGCCTCCACATCCTTCTGTAGTCTTGCAACCTGAATTGAAAACTATATTCCAAGTGCGGCCAAAGGTTCTATAAAGCTGCAACATGACTTGCCAATTTTTAAACTTTTTCGTAATTGGAAAAATAGAAATTTCTCAAAGAAGAAATAGCGAGGCACCTAGAAAAGAATGGTTTGATTGAGCAGATACAGCACGGATTCGTTAAGGGGAAGTTGTGTTTGACGAATTTATTGGATTTCTATGAGGATGTGACTAGTGCGGTAGACAGAGGGGAACCGGTGGATGTGGTGTTTTTAGATTTCCAAAAGGCATTTGATAAGGTGCCTCACAAAAGGTTGCTACAAAAGGTTAGGGTGCACGGAGTTGGGGGTAAGGTGTTAGCATGGATAGAGGATTGGCTGTCTAATAGGAAGCAGAGAGTTGGTATCAATGGGTGCTATTCTGGTTGGCGGTTGGTGACTCATGGAGTGCCGCAGGGATCAGTGCTGGGGCCTCAACTGTTTACCATTTATATAGATGATCTGGAGGAGGGGGCTGAGTGTAGGGTGACGAAATTTGCTGATGACACGAAGATGAGTGGAAAAGCAAATTGCGTGGAGGGCGCGGAAAGTCTGCAGAGGGATCTGGATAGGCTAAGCGAGTGGGCAAGGACCTGGCAGATGGAGTATAATGTTAGCAAGTGTGAGGTTATCCACTTCGGCAGAAATAATAGTAGGAGGGATTATTATTTAAAAGGCAAAAAGCTGCAACATGCTACGGTGCAGAGGGACCTGGGGGTCCTTGTGCAAAAACCCAGTCTGCAGGTGATCCAGAAGGCGAATGGAATATTGGCCTTTATCGCGAGGGGGATAGAATATAAAAGCAGGGAGGTCTTGCTGCAACTGTACAGGGCACTGGTGAGGCCGCAGCTGGAGTACTGTGTGCAGTTTTGGTCGCCGCACTTGCGGAAGGATATATTGGCCTTGGAGGGAGTGCAGAGGAGGTTCACTAGGCTGATACCAGAGATGAGGGGGTTGGCCTATGAAGAGAGACTAAATAGTACTCATTGGAGTTTAGAAGGGTGAGGGGGGATCTTATAGAGAAGTATAAGATAATGAAGGGGATAGATAGGGCAGAGGTAGAGAGATTCTTCCCGCTTAGAAAGGATAGCAGGACTAGAGGACACAGCCTCAAGATAAGGGGGGGGGAGTAGTTTAGATCGGAGTTGAGGAGGAATTTCTTCACTCAAAGGGTGGTGAATCTCTGGAATTCTCTGCCCGTTGAAATGGTGGAGGCTACCTTGCTAAATATATTTAAGTCACGGGTAGATAGGTTTCTGATAGACAGGGGAATTAAGGGTTTTGGGGAGAAAGCAGGAAAGTGGAACTGATCCACTTCAGATCAGCCATGATCTTTTTGAATGGCGGGGCAGGCTCGAAGGGCTAGATGGCCTCCTACTGCTCCTATTTCTTATGTTCTTATGAAACAAGAATTATTTCCAGCTGGAGAAAGAGTGTACTCCACATTTCATCTGTGAATCTGCTGGTGTGATTGTACATGAATTGTAATTCATATTTGTATTTCAAGGTAGCAAGTCTGACTGGGGCATTTAAACTGAAGATAGGCTTAGGGGTGATCTTATAGAGGATGATAAAATAATGAAGGGCATAGATAAGGTAGGTAATCAACAACTTTTCCCAAAGGTAGGGAAGTCTAAATCTAGAGGGCATAGGTTTAAGATGAGAGAGATACAAAAGGGTCCAAAGGGGCAATTCTTTTCACTCACAAGGGTGGTGAATGTCTGGAACGAGTTGCCAGAGGTATTAGCAGGTACAATTTTGTCTATTAAAAAGCATTTAGACAGTTACATGGGTAAGATTGATATAGAGAGATATGGGCCAAACATGGGCAAATGGGACTAGCTTAATGGTAAAACATGGGTGGCATGGGTAAGTTGGGCTGAAGGGCCTATTCCCATTCTGTAAACCTCTATGACTCTATGATAGGATTAAACTGACAGTATTTGCCTGGAAAATGAAGGTGACATTATGCCAGAGTCCTGTGATAGTAGAACATTTGGTAGAGGTATTACATGGATTTTCGAAATTGGAAACTAAGTAACATAATGAGAAAGATGTGAAAAAGGAACTGTTGAGATTAGTTTGGCAATTAAAAAGATTCTTTCCTGCCACAAAATACAGAAAGCATTTCAGGGCAAAATTTACTTCACCCCAGGTGGGACATAAACCCACAAACCCTGGCTTCAGGAGGCCAGTGTCTTATCCATTACGCCACTGGGCCTGTGAGCTATTTGGTTTGCAGCTTGCCTCTAATATTTTTGTCTGTAATCGCTGCTAATTTGAATCTTTTTTTGTGGGCTCTTCTTTATCCCACATCACATTGTATTAATTCCAAAGATCCCAGTTACTTCTTGTTGTCTATCAGTGATTGGTACATTTGAATATTGGGATAAATGTTGACTGAATGTGAAAAGCACGTGGTTTTACAAGGGTTTCTTTGCTTGCTCTGGCTCAGTTTCAGTTATTTACAAGACAGTAATCTGTCTGAAGCTACCTCTGTGTGTTTCATAATGAGGACAAAGAGTAAACTTTCACAGGACAGTTCAATTTCATTTTTAGGGGTCAGAAACTCCAAGGTAGATTATACCGTTTGCCTAGACTCCAACCTTTCCATTTGATTTTGGTATTAGGGTGAGCTAAGTTTTGACAAAGGGTCATCTGGACTCGAAACATCAGCTCTTTTCTTTCCCACCCTTAGTATTCTTCTTAAACCTTAGGACTAAAATACGCCTTAGTCACTTACTCCCCAGTTAGCCTTAAATTTTGGATATATGACCCATTCATTTAACATTGACAATCGACACATTTGATTTTTTTTGTTTAATGTTGTGAATTAGAATTTGGGACATTTGATCTGATTCAGATTTCTTAGTCACCTTGGTAGTACCAAAATGATAATCTCCCAGATAATCACATTTTAATTTGCCATTATAAGTTTCCTATCTGCTTTGTTTTTTTGGTTCAGGCGATTCCCCCTCCTTTTATGGAATTGCCCTTTTTGAGTTGTCCCTGTGTTAATTTGATTTTATTTGGCTGGTACACAAAAAAAATACCAAAATGGCAACTTGGATTCGTAACCTCTCACAAAATAGGTTATAAAAGAAAGTTTGGAAGTTAATCATACATCTGTACACTGTGAATGTTGTAAAAATTTACTTTGGTAGAAAGAAAGGCAGATTATATCCTAAAGGTTGGGAAAAGCTGTTGTCCAAAGGGTGTCCTTGTTCATGAGTCATTGAAAGCTACATGCAAGTGCAGCAAGCAATTAATGGAAGGCAAATGGTAGGTTGACCTTCCTCACTTGGGGACTTGAGCACAGGAATAAAGCAATTATAAAGCCTTAGCGAGACTCACCTGGAATACTGTTTACAGTTTTTATCCCCTTATGCAAGAAGGGGATATACTTGCCAGGGGGTGTGCACCAGACTAATACCTGGGGTGATGGGATTGTATTTAAGAAAGACTGAGGAGACTAGGCCTGTATTCTGTAGAGTTTGGAAGAATGAAGTGTGACCTCATTGAAACTTATAAGGTTCCCACAGAACACCCTTGACAGGTTATGTTTTGTTTCCCTGACTGGTAAATCGCAGGATACAGGGTTAGGCCATTTAGGACTGAGATGGGGAGACATTTTTCACTCTTGCGGGTGGTGAGTCTTTGGAATTCTCTAGCCCCAGAGGCTGTGGAAGCTCCATGTTTTGAGCATGGTCAAAGCAAAGAAATTGATATATTGCATAATTGATAGATGTCTACCATAACTGATAGGCATTGAGGGATATGGAGATAGTATAGGGAAAGTGGTGGTTAGGTGGCTATCAGGCATAGTCTAACTGAATGGGTTGATGGGCTGAATGGCCGCTCCTTTGCACCCAAACAATCCCTGAGAGTACAGGTTCTCAGAACACTCCTGACAGCTGGGTGAGTCACGTGACCTGAGCGGCCGCCGTCACCGTGGGCCCACGTGATCTCGGCGGCCGACGTCACCGCGACCCCCACGTGACACTCGGCGGCCGACGTCGCCGCGATCCCCACGTGACACTCGGCGGCCGACGTCGCCGCGATCCCCACGTGACACTCGGCGGCCGACGTCGCCGCGATCCCCACGTGACCCTCGGCGGCCCAAAGATGGCGCTGGTGATGGCGGCAGAACCTCCGGTTCAGAAGCTGAGGTGTGTGAGGGAGAGAGAGAGAGAGGGAGACAGTGTGGGGTCAGCACCGGGAGCTCATACCGCTAGATTGTCCGGAGCGGGATAGAGGGGGGCTTGCTGGCCGAGGCTGTGTGTGTGTGTCCCGGGTTTCACTCCCTCTCTGTGTGTGTCTCTCCACAGCCACAAGAAGCAGCGGGCCCTGCTGAAGAAGGAGAAACGGAGGAAAAGGCGGCAGGAAAGCGCCAGACAGCGACAGGCAGGTAGGTGCAAGACTGAGTGTTTGTTTGGTGATGGGGTGCCGTATGTTTGGTGCTGAGGGGGGGTGCCGTATGTTTGGTCCTGAGGGCGAGTGCCGGGCGCTGGGGGTGTAGAGGCGGGAGGGGGGGTGCCAGGCGCTGGGGGGGGGGTGCTGGGTGCCAGGCGCTGGGGGGGGGGTGCTGGGTGCCAGGTGCTGAGGGGGGGCTGCTGGGTGCCAGGCGCTGGGGGGGGTGCTGGGTGCCAGGCGCTGGGGGGGGTGCTGGGTGCCTGGGGGGGGTGCTGGGTGCCTTGGGGGGGGGTTGCTGGGTGCCAGGTGCTGGGGGGGGTGGTGCTGGGTGCCAGGTGCTGGGGGGGGTGGGGGCTGCTTGGGTGGGTGCTGCACATTGAGGGTGGGGTGGTGGGTGCCTGGTGCTGGTGGGGGGTGGTCGGTTGGGTGCCGTACACTGAGAGGGTGGGGTGGATGCTGGGGAGGGGGGAAGGGGTGTGTTGGGGCAGGGTGTGGTGGATGGATGCAGTATGCGGGGGCACGGAGGGGTGGGTGGGAGGGGTGTGCCAGGCAGTGTGTGGTGTTTGCTGGGCCGAGAGCTCATTGGTGGGGGTGTGCTGGGCACTGCAGAGGTCATTGGGGAGAGCATGTGGGTGGGGAATGTGCCAGACACTGCGGAGTGGTGGCAGGCTGCATCAGGAACTGTGGAGTGGGTGGAGGTGTGCCATGAACTGTGGAGCTCGTGGGGGGTGTGTATGTCAGGTGCTGAGGAGTTGTGGGGTGGGAGGGTATGCTGGGTTCTGAAGGATGGAGGGCCCTGCTGGGCACTGAGGGATGGGGTGGTGTGGGGGGCTGTGCTGGGTGCTTTGGAGTGGTTGTCATACTGGGAAGAGGGTGGTGTGCCAGGCCCTGTGGGATGGGTGGTGCCCTGGGCACTGCTTTGGGGGTTTGCTGGACACTGCAGGGAGAGTGCTGGGTACAGTTGGGTGGTGGGAGGCATCACATTGTACTTTTCTGCATTGAACTTCATCTGCCACCTAATTGCCCACTCTACCAAGTTGTCTGTGTTTTTGAATTTCTACACTGTCCTCTTAATGGTTTACAATATTTCAAATTTTGTGTCATCTACAAACTTTGATATTGTCTCCTACACACCAAGATTTAGATCATTTACATCAGAAAAAAACAAGGGTCCTAATACTGACCCCTGGGGAACACCACTACAAACCTTCCTCCCAACCCAAACAATATCCATTAACCATTACTCTCTGCTTCCTATTATTCAGCTAATTTTGTATCCATGTTGCTATTATTCCTTTTATTCCATCAGCTATAACTTTTCACACACATTTGTTGATGGCATTATATGCCTTTTGAAAGTTCACATCAACACCATTACCATCATTGACTCTTTCTGTTACCTCCTCAAAAAACTAGCAAGTTAGTTAAACATAGTTTCACCTTTAGAGATCCATGCTGGTTTTTCCTATCAACCCATGTTTTATTCCTTATTTTCTATTGTCTCTCCATGTTGTTCCACCGAAATGCGTCACCTTACACTTCATCTGCCACCTATCCAACAACTTGTCTACGTCCTTTTTGAAATTCTACACTGTCCTTCTGAATAATTGTTTCCAAAAGCTTGACCACCACTGATATTAATCGACTGATGTGAAATTGCTGGGCCTGTCATTACAACCTTGTTTGAACAAGGTCATTACGTTCGCAGATCTCCAGTCCTCTGGTATCTCCCCTGAGTCTGAAGAAGACTGGAAGGTTATGGTCAGTGCATCTGCAATTTCCACTCTTGTTCCTTCAACATCCTTTAATGTACTAACAGTCTCTTCAGCACTTCCTTCTCATCAATTTTGAACCTTTCTAGGGTCCATTTTTTCCCGTCTATCACTATTATTACTCAGTAGCATCCACTTCCTTGGTAAAGATGGATGCAAAGTATTCATTTTATATCTCAGCCATGCCTCCCATCCCCATGTGAAAATCTGCTTTATGGTAATCAACTCTACTCCTTTTTATCACTTTTGTACTATTTCTACGCCTATGGAAGACTTTGGGATTCCTCCTTGTTGGCTGCCAGTCTTTTCTCATGATTCCTCTTTGCTTCTCATGTGCTTTTTCACCTCCTCTGTGAATCTTCTGTATTCCTCTTGGTTCTCAGTTGTATTTTCTACTGACACCTGTCATGAACACACTTTTTCTTCTTCACCTTCATTTCTAATTCATTTTTCAACTAGGAAGCCCTGGATTTGTTTGCCTCAACTTTCTCTTTTAAGCTACAGTTTCTCCTCCAACCTTGTATTCCAGTTTAACCAGCTGTCTTCTTGCCCCACTGAAGTTGGCTGTCTCCCAGTCAATTATTTTTACTCTGGATTATCTATTTTCCTTTCCTATCATTGTTCTAAACCTTAATCACTGTCTCCTAAATATTCCCCCACTAACACTTGACCCATCTCATTTCTAAGAACCAGGTCTAACAGTGCATTCTTTCTTATTGAACAGGACACACAGCTGTGGACGATATTCCTGAACATAGTCTAGGAGCTTTTGTCCCTTTCTGTCCTTTATGCTATCACTGTCCCAGTATACATTTGGTTAAATAGAGTCCCCCATTTTGGCTACTTTATAATGTTTGCATCTCTGTAATTTCCCTGCAGATTTGTTCTTTTACATCTTTCTCACAGTTGGTGATCTATAGAGTGCACTGTAATTGCATCCTTTTTGTTCCTTAGCTCTAAGCAAATTGATTCTGTCCACCATTGGCCCCAGAGCCGGCCCTCGTGCCTCAGGAATCTAAAGCCCTCTCTCCTGCCCCATGGATGATCCATTTCTGCCTCCTGAGGCCCCCAGCATCACAGATGCCGTCTTCAGCTAATTTGATTCATTCCGTGTGACATTAAGAAATGGCTGAAGGCACTGGGTACTGCAGACTGTAGGACCTGACAACATCCCTACTTGTGCTGTGGAATTAGCCACATCCTAACCAAGCTCTCCCAGTTTAGCTACAACACTGGCATTCACCTGGCAATGTCCGAGTATGTCCTGTCTGCAAAAAGCATGCTGAGTGCAATCTAGCCAATTACCTTCCTATCAGTCTACTCTCAATCTTTAGCAGAGTGATGGAAGGTATCCCCAATAGCTCTATCAAGTGGTATTTACTCAGCTCACTGATGCTTAGTTCAGGTTCCGCTAAGGCCACTCAGTTCTAGACCTCATTGCAGCCTTGGTCCAAACATGGACACGTGAACTAAACTTGAGGTGAGTGATTACCAGTATTTGACCGAGTGGCAAATACGAGTTCTAGCAAAACTGAAGGCAGTGGGAATGAGGGGGAGAACGCTGTGCTGTTGGAGTCGTACCAAGCACACACACTATTTGTAGTTGCTGGAGGTATCCAGGACATCACTGCAAGAACTCCTCAGGGTGGTGTGTTAGGAGGAGGTCTTGCAGGGGCAACATCCCTTGCCTCCGAGCCAAAAGCTCTATGTCCAAGTCCCACTCCAGGACTCAATGGTCAAGGAAGGTGCCTTCATAACAATGCCAAACTAGTTGACTAGTTTCCTCCCACACCCCAAAGATGTGCTCTTAGGCTGATTGGTTTACCAAATTGACACTATTCTCCCCTGAATCTGGCTAAGTTAGGGATTCCGTTCGTAGACACGCAGGGTAGAATAGGTGTAGGGTGATGCGGCGGTGTGGGCTCGTTGGGCCGAAGGGCCTGTTTCGCATGCTGGGTTGTTCTTTGTTCGAATATGTAAATTTTTCAAATACAAGTCAACAGCAAGCAGTAAGAGTGGAAGAGATTCCTGGTCAGCCATGTGATGGAAAGAAAATTGGAGCCTCCAGCATCACTTTCCATTGCTCCACATCACAGAATGCATGCAAATGTGTTCGTTACCATAGCAATGTGGACTCCTTTAACCAGTGTGGATAAGATTGTTGCCAATAGTGTTGGATTTGGTACCTGCTTCCTGACCTCTGGTGGCGATGTGATAGACAGACCTGCTTTTGGGCAGACAACTAAAGAAATGTCCTAGGGCCAACCCATCTTGAGCTACTTTGTCAACAACCATCCCGCCATCATAACATCAGAGGTGGAACTTGTTCCAATAATTGCAGTGTTCAGAACTATTCGTGATTCCTCAGATATGGTCCATATGCAGCAAGAACTGAACAACATCCAGGCTAGGGCTAAGAAGTGGCAAGTAATATTCATGCCACATGAGTGCTGGGGCAGTGACCATTTCCCCTGTAAACCAGGCCTTGTGTCTTCACTGCAGCCACAATGGGCCAAATGGCCACCTCCTGTGCTGCATCATTCAGTGATTAAGCTTGTAATGGATTAAACGTTATTTTAGTACTGAAATGCGCAAAGAAGTATTTGTGGGGGGAAAAATTATGTATCTGCTGTTTTGAATGATTGTGATAGGGTCTTTATCAAAATCTTAGTTACTCAGTGAGTGATTATCTGCTGCTTGAAGGTCCCAGTGTCTTAATGCTGTTAGAGTACAATGATAAAGTGTTGAGATTATAGGCTCACTAGCAATTCAGTCCTTTGCCCAGGCTGTCCTTTGAAGATTAGGTGAAATGTGACGATTCACTTTGAAAAATATATTGTTTTTTTTTACTTAATACGCGTTACATTAAAAATGGCACCCAATAATGTACTTGGATTTTATACATGACAGCTATAAATACAAAATGATTTTCATTAATTTACAGAAATAGCTCATGAAGAGGAGGTTGAAGAGGTGGATGATCTAGAAGAAAGAGAATTAGAGGCTGAAAGGTCAGTGACTTCTTGAGACCAATAGGATGGCTTTCATTTGTAATACACGAAATAGTTTACAAATTACATTCAAAGAGAAGTCAACTGGTTAAAGCATTGAATAAAGCAATGATATTTTAAGTGATGGTTATCATCCCCACCTCTCTTTGAGCAGCTTTCGGGCTGAGTTGCGGAAAAACTTCTTCACACAAAGGGTTGTGAATCTGTGGAATTCCTTGCCTAGTGAAGCAGTTGAGGCTACCTCATTGAATGTTATTAAGGCAAGGATAGATAAATTTTTGAACAGTAAAGGAATTGAGGGTTATGCAGGCAGGCAAGTGGAGCTGAGTCTGCAAAAAGATCAGCCATGATTTTATTGAATGATGGAACTGGCTCGAGGGTCCAGATGGCCTACTCCTGCTCCTAGTTCATACGAAAGGATTTTCTTTTTTCAGGATGAACTGCACTTCCTTGCTAAAAGTACATTGAATGAAAAATGAAATGTACTAAAATTGAAATGAGCAAACAGTGGGCTGGCTGTTGGATTCCAAAAGAGCACTGTTTTTGAAACTTTGATTCCTGCAGTAGATGGTTATAGCAGCTTTTTCTCTTTTTTTTAGACAGCGCCTACATGTAGAATGGTTGGAAAAAGAGCAGCGGGCACAAGAGGAGTTCCAGCTGAAGAAGGAAAGAGAAGAAGCAGCACGAAAAAAGCTGGAAGAAGAGGAGGTAAACAATTTGATTTCCTAATTCTTTCCCTTTCATCACGCTCCCATTTTATGGCAGAGCAATTGGGAAAGTGAATTTGGACTGTTTCCCCCTAATTCTATTTAAATTAATCTGAGTAGCTGTTGAGGCTTGATGGATCTCTCAAATCAGAATTGTTTCAAATCAGGAGGAGGCCATTCAGCCCATCATGTCTACCCCTGCTCTTTGAGTAGTTCACTTATTGCCATTCTCTAGTCTTCTCCCTGTAACTCTACACATTCTTTTTAAATAGCACTTTGTTGTCTCTTTGCTTCAGTTGAACCTACCTCTACCACTCTCTTGGGCAGTGCACTTCAGACCTTGACCACTTGCCGAGGGAAAAAGATTTTCCTTTTGTTTACTACTTTTGCTGATTACTTTAAATTTGTATGCTCTCGTCCTCAATCCTTTCATGGTAGGGACAGTTTCTCCCTATTTACTTTTCCAGACTCCTCATGATTTTGAATACCTCTATCTAATCTCTTTTCTCCAAAAAAAAATTGTCCCAACTTCTCAACCTATCTTCATAACTGAAGTTCCTCATTCCTGGAACAATTCTTGTGAATATTCTGCACTTTGTCCAATGCAATGCTTTCACATCCTTCCTAAAGTGTGGTACCTGGAACTATCCTGGTTCTAGTAGTCTAGAAATAGGATGTGCAGTTAATAATTGAAATATTATTTGGTTTATAATTTAAATTTGTATTTTTGCAAGTATTGTACAAATAGTTGGAAGAAGGGAATCTGAACAAATCTCAATTGTACTAGTTGCTGTTTAACAGCAGCAAAGCGATGAAAAACCAGTGCATTATAGTAACTTAAGAATATCTCAGCAACTTTAATTTGGTGCTTCGAAAAGCAATGATTCTCACCTTGAATTCTTAAGTTCACAAAACAACTTGCTTTCCTGGGAGGAGGTGTAATATCGTGAATATGGAGGAGTCTTGCAATGTTAAACTGAATAGAAGAAAATTGCAACATGCTTTACAGCGCAAAAAGTATTTCTGTTCTTGGAGAAAAGTCAAATCAAAGTGGTTTATCTTTAGCGATTGAGCTCTGCCTCCACTGCATGGATATCTCTTTGGAATATCAACTCCAGTTCAAGTGTTAATCAGCTTGTAGGCAAGAATCTTCTAGAATGGTTTGAATTGAGAGCTAATATTTTCATCACTGTGTGGCATATTTTACAAGTTGTTTATATCACATACACTAAAATATTGTTTTAGTCTCCCTCCAGTCAAACTGAAAACGCTTAAATTTTTATCTGAAACTTGAAAATAATTGGTAGTAAAGAATGTGAGTGCTTAAAAAAAGACATTTGTCAAAGTTTTCATCTTGCACTCATCTGAGCAGTCTCAAAAATAGAAATGTTGGGGAAACAGCCGCTTTATATTGTATAAGAGAAGGGTGTTGATTGATTGGCAAATGGACTCTTGTAGAGATGTTGTCATGGAGAACGCACCATTCTTGCGATTGACCTGATGAGTGCAAGATGAAAAGATTTGACAAAATATATATTTTCATTGAAACGTGAAAAGTGAGATCAACCTTAAATTAGAGGTATTTTCAATGCTGAGATAAGTTTGTACAACGAAATTTGACTGGTGGGATCCTGTTCCTTTTGTGCCCCTAGAGAAAAATCCGAGAAGAATGGGAACAGCAACAGATGAAAGAGAAAGAGGAAGTAGAACACAAACGTCAGGAACGGAGAGAACGAGAGGTGATTCCAGCTCTAGGAGGATAAATTCACAACATATATCCTCTTTAAAAGGCACAACAAATATATTTCTGCAATTAATTCTGCATTTGTGTTTGGAAGTGGGACAACTGATCAGAGAACTTAGGGCAGAAGACTGATGGAGCTAAATGCCAAAACTGGAAAATCCTGCCCAAGATCAGCAGACCTTTCCATAGTCTGCCCCTTGTCCGCTGCGATTCCTCTGTCGGGTGGAACGGGAAAATTCACCTCCAAATCTTTGTGTTCAGTTATCAAGCTGAAGACTTAAGAATGGAATATTCTATGTTGCAGACACCTAAAGGCAGCATTAAGTACTCCCTGATCAGTTAGAGCATATTTCCATGTGGAATAAATTTCCAGAACCTTGCAGCTGCACCTTTCCCCTTCTATTTTGAGTCCTGTCTGAGTGAAAATCTGCAAATTTAGGAACAGTTTTGTACCGTGGGTGTGCGGGCACAAGATTTCAGCAGATCATCACTTGCCACCTGTCTGAATGGATTTCCAATGTAGTTGAGGGAAATAAAAAGCCATGCTTAATGTACTGTGGCTTATTTGACTCCCAACTATTTTATCTTTAAATGGCATAGCTGAAGAAATGCTTCAAATTTCCATTTTGCTAAGGTACATTCCCTGACTGCCGCATTTTTGAAAAGTTGCGCACCAAAGATCTGTTGGTGTAATAAACTGAACTCATATCAAAATGTACCAAAGGAACTTGGTCAAACTAGCTAAAAAGAGTAACTTCATCAAATGCAATAGACATCAGTGGTAGAAATGCAGTTAAAATTGATGGTTCTCAGTCAAAAAACCCAGATTTTAAGTATTGGTTGAAGACTATGGAATGACATGATTTGGGCAGCAGTCTCCAATGTAATACAGAAATATATACATTATTAAGAAGGATTTTTCTCTATTATTGGTACTTTACTGTTTAAAATTTTAAATCAAATAGCTTATTTATGATCAAAATGTAATGAAATCCTGTTGATCAGTACTTCCTCATTGAGTAGGTAATTTATTTTCATGTGAAGTTGTGGAAATGTGTTGGGAGCACGTTCAAATTCTAATCAAATAAAACTTGCTCTCTGCAAAGTTGTCTAAGTAATGTATGTAGAAATGCTTCAGTAGTCTGAAGTTTTCATCAGACAGCTGGAACGAGAGTTTTAAATGTTTTGCTCAGTTACAATCCTATTCGAGAGTATATTGAAAGGTGTTAAAGTTCATCCAGATTAAACTATGTCTCAGACTGAAAGTAGAGGAACTCAACAGTTAATCCTACAAACTGAATTTCTTTTTAATGTAATCTTGCTTACCTTGATAATGTAACACTTTATTTTGTAAGAGCATTGTATTTACATGTGTTCATGAAAATTATCTGGATCTGCACAAGTGATATTCCTTAACAGTCCTGCACTAAAGAGTTTCCACCGCTCGTCCTTACTGACTAATACATCGAGATGTATCTTTTTCATTATGCTTAGCAAACGTGATTTGAATTATCGGAGTCGTTTTAATTTGATATCCCTCCATTCTGTGTAAATGTAAAGACTTACGAGCAGAATCATTTTTGTATTGGGAACTTATTAACTACAAATAGTTTATCATTCATGTCAGTCTTGCAAACAATTCAAACACTGCTTGCACACTGACTTGATACCTTTCAGCTAGTTCTGTTAAAAGAAAGCCCCTGGGTGTAGTCAGATACTTTGTAAATTAATTTATGTCTTGGATGTCAGCATAAAGGGACAGAGCTAGTCATGTTCCAGATGCTGATACATACCTGGCTGTGTACATTATTGATTTTAAAAATTACAATTTTGTTACTTTTTTCTAGGTTTAATTGCCAGCTAATGCACTAAATGTTGGGAGGGAAGAGAAAAAAAATTAAGCCCAAATGAATGAGCAGTATTTTGATTTGACAGCTATTTTCACCACGAATGCTGGATTATAGTATTTTTTTCAATTTAAATTTGTACATCTCAGTGTATTTAATGTTTTTGCAACTTAGTTTGTAATGGGGCTCATTTGTTTAATTTTGAATTTACTTGTCTGTAAGTAAGTTTTTAAATAACTTAAGTCCCCTGTCATGAATCCACTGTCTAATTTCTCATTCTTAACAAGTAGAATCAGATGTGTACCAGATAAGTACTACAGGGTTTTTACCAGTCCTATCTTTACACCATTTGTAGGAAGCTGTTCAGAAAATGCTGGATCAGGCAGAAAATCAGGTACTGTATGGTCTTTGAATCCTTTGAGTAAAATTGAATTTAATTTGAATTATACTTAATGGAAAATGTATTTAGTAAAATATTGTTCTAGATTGAACAGTTATAAGGTGTCTGTTCAGCATTGAACTTTAAATGCCAAGGAGTGTTCTTGTTTTAAAGGGTTCATACCATTCTGTAATAGGGAGGGAGGAGAATCCACTTGTACATTACAAACAAAATGCTACAGCTGCTGGAAATCTGGAATAAAAAGCAGAAAATGCTGGAAAACTCCTCAGATCTGACAGCATCTGTGATGAGAGAAACAGGGTTAGTGCTTTGAGTCAGTGTAATTCTTCAGAGCAGAAGGAAGTGGAGAATCCAGTGATCCATGTCCTACTGTTCAATAAGAGGAACTATTAGATTGGAATTCTGTCATATCTTCCCGTGATGGCAAGTGGTGACATTGATTTTAAAAAAAACATTGGAGGGCTTAGGGGTTAGCTTACTCGTCAGAGAAAACTAACAAGTATCCATTGAGGTTTGCGCACTCATTTGTGAGACAGAAAATCATAGGCTGAAACTCCACTGCGCAGATTAGAGAACAAAACCACAGCTGGCACGTCAGTGAAGAACTGAGGAAGTGCTGCACTGCTGGAGATGTTACCTTCCATGAGTCACGTGATGGAAAAGGATTTTCTTGAAGAATGGGGACTGTGAGATCCTGATGGATATTCACCCACAAATAATATCACTCAAAACAGATTATCTGATCATTTAATTTTGTGGGTCATGCTTTATGCAAATTGGCAAGGTGATCTAATTTTCTTAGGATTCTATCACATATTTGATAATTATGTTAAACATGCCAACAAAACAAATATAATTTTGCTTTTGCAATTCTTCAAAACTTCTTGCACTTAACAGGTTGTTTTGAGATACCCTGAAAGATGCTATATGCGCACAATATGTTTCTTTTCCTCTGATTCCCATTCACTTTGGTCTTAATGGGGCTCAGAGATCCACACGGTCAAATGCTGCCTTGATGGCAAAGTCATTCTCATCTCACCTCTTGTTCAGCTCTTTTGTGTCATTTTGAAACAAAGTTGTAATGAGATCTGGAGCCTACTGCCCTGGCAGAACCCAAACTGTGTGTCGGTAAGCAGATTACTGCTGTATTAAGTGTAGCTTGATGGCACTCCTGTTGACCTATCCATCTCTCTTGAGGATCGAGAGTAGCCTGATGGGGCGGTAATTGGCCAGATGGGAAGTTTTCCATTTTGTGGGGTAGATGCCAGTGTTGTAGCTATACTTGAACATCCTGATAGATGTGGCTAGTTCCGAAGCACCGATGTTTCGTACAACTGCCAGGATGTTATCGGGCCATAGTATCCAGTATCTTCAATTGTTTCTTGATATCCCGTGAGACATCAATAATAGACTCAGTACTTCTAGCTAAGGAGGGGTTGTTATACTTGTCTTTTGCACTGACATCTTGGCTCCCCTATCAAAGAAGATGGGTGTGTCTATAGAATGTCCTCATCTTTGATTATTTAATAGTCCACCATCATTCATGATTGGGTATGATTTAATTTAATCTGTCAGTTTTGTGATCTCTTAGCTCTGTCTATAGGATGCTGCCTCTGCTGTCTATACATACAAACATGAATTAGGAGCATGAGTAGATCACTTACCCCTTCTAACCTGCTCTCCCATTAAAAATGATCATATAACCTCAACCTGTATTCTTGCCTATCCCTGGTAACCTTTTATCCCCTTGTTAATCAAGAATCTATCTAGTTCTGTCTTAAAAATATTCAGAGACTTTACTGCCACTGCCTTTTAAGGAAGAGAATTCCAGAGACTCGTGACCCTCAGAGAAAAAGTTTCTCATTGCTATCTTAAATGGGTGACCCCTTATTTTTTTAAACCATGACCCCTATTTCTAGATTCACCCATAAGAGGAAATATCCTCTCCACATCCGCCCTGTCAAGACCCCTCATGATCTTAAAGGTTTCAATCAAGTCACCTCTTCCTCTTAAATTGAGTACAAACCTAACTTGTCCAATCATCACTCAAAGGGCAACCTGTCCCTTCCTGGTATTAGTCTGATAAACTGTTTTCTGAACTGCTAATGCATTTATCTCTTTCATTAAATAAGGAATATTTGGGTGGCACAGTGGTTACCACTGCTGCCTCACAGAGCTAGGGACCCAGGTTCGATTCCAGCCTCGGGTGACTGTGTGGAGCTTGCACTTTCTCCCCATGTCTGCATGGTTTCCTCCCACAGTCCAAAGATGCGCAGGTTAGGTGAATTGGCCATGCAAAATTGACCCTAGTGTTAGGTGAATAGCTAGGGTAAATTCATGGGGATAGGGAATGGATGGGATTGTGGTTGGTGCAGACTAGATGGGCCAAATGGCCGCCTCCTGCACTGTAAGATTCTATGAATACTGTTGGTAGTGTTCCAGATGCGTTCGCAACAGTGTATCATTCAACAGAAGCATAATCTCCCTACTGTTATAATCCATTCTCCTCGCAATAAGTGTAACATTCTATTAGCTGTTCTAATGACTTGCTATGTAACTGTATACTAACATTTTTAATTCATGGACAAGGACGTCATCTACTGTTTGAGAACCAGTGCAGACTCCTCAGTGGGCCGATGGCCACCTTCTGTACTGAAAAGAATCTGAGACTGGCGTTTAGCAAAAATAAAGAACAAAAACAGAGGTGTCAAGGTATTGGATTTCCAGAGTGTAAAAAAACTGGTAGGGCCTGGAAATTGTTGAAATGACATGGAGTACCAAAACATTCACAAATGTAGTTGGGAAGAAAGTGGACAATGGAAAGAAAGTAGAGTCAAGATAGGAAGGAATAAGTTCCATGGGGCAGGAACAGGCTGAAATGAGATGTGTACCAGAACAGTCCTGTTCGTGAATTTTGGGAAGGTGGTAGAAGTAGGGGCTGAGGTTGGAGGCTGCAGAGGGAAGATCTCCAGAGGAGAGGAGGTGACAGCCCTGGAAACAGTAGCTTGATGTTCACGATTGGAGTAATTCCGTTGTAATTTATTTTGCCAACAGTTGGAGAATGGTGGCACTTGGCATAATCCAGAAGCACCAGAGGATTATGGGACTGAAAAGGATAAATCATATTGTCCATTCTTTCTAAAGACTGGATCCTGCAGATTTGGTGATAGGTGAGTAAAATATTTTGAATAAATGATCAATTCGAAATATAATTGGACAAAGTACAACTTTTAATAGTGTAACCTTTGTTCAAAGCACACCAACTGCCTGTTAAAGAAATGTTTTGTTGCCCAGATGCGCTGATGTCAGTCCTGAAGTACTGTTACTTGATTTGATTGGAGTCGGGATCAACTTGGGAATTAATCTGGGACTGCTGCCACTCTGGTGGGGATTCCTATTGCTTTGTCTGCTGCAGAGTTTGCTGGTACACCAGGTGGCTCCAGATTAAACCAGTCTGTGATAGAAACTTGTTCTGTTAATGTCCCTGTTAATGACAACCATTGAACACCAGAAATGGCAGCATTTTTCTGTTAAGAAATGGTTTTAGCTTTATCACAGAAACCCTACATTGAGTCTGCACCGACCACAATCCCACCCAGGCCCTATCCTCATATCCCTGCATATGTACCCGCTAACCCCTCTAATCCTCTAATGTAGGGGATATGGGGGTAGGGCCTGGATGGGATTGTGTTCGGTGCAAACTCGATGGGCCGAAGGGTCTCTCTCTGCACTGTGGTGATCTATGTGTGCTGATCTACCTACGCATCTCTGGACACTAAGGGGCAATTTTAGCATAGCCAATCAATCTAACCTGCACATCTATATGCTGCTAATGTAGCAGCACCTATATTTTTCTACATTAGTGTTGGGGGGCGGCATAAGTAAGAAATGTCCACCCCCCCCCCCCCCCCCCCCCCCGCCAAATCCATCTCTTTTCCTCACCTGAGATATTTCCATCTCATAGAATAGTTCTGGAATGTGTTTCACAGTTTAGATCTAGAGAAAGCTGGTGTCAAATGTTTGTAGGTTTGTATGTTATAGCATAACATAATTATGTTATGCTATAACATAATTTTAGCTGAGCTGTTGCTATTTGTGGGAAGGTCAGTAAAAGGTTAGTATTGAGCAATAAAGTTGGTTGTGTTAGATGGCAGAAAATATTGTCTATTAAAGTCTAAACATGATTCAGTTTAGTGTTATAAAAACTCAGCAAGTGGTCTGTGATTCTTGTTTGATCGAAGTTTTTTAGAAAGACTTTCTGGATGAATTAACTTCCCTTGTTTCTTGAATAATCACAGTACCAGTGCTTTGTCTCTTCAATTTGTTTTAATAGCTTAGTGCTGGTAATATTGGAACTGCTTTAAAGCTGAAATTATCTCAGTAAAGATTCTATCAAAGCGGATGCCTTGGAGATGCCGTACCAGGCGGCGCAGTGGTTAGCACTGCTGCCTCACAACACTAGGGACCCAAGTTCAATTCCCAGCTTGGGTCACTGTGTGGAACATAGAACATAGAACATTACAGCGCGGAACAGGCCCTTCGGCCCACAATGTTGCGCCGACCAGTCTTATTTTTAAAAAAAAACATTGACCCACTAATCTAAACCAATCCCTTTTTGTCCATAAACCTATCCACCAATCTCTTAAACGCCCCCAAACTAGGCGCATTTACAACTGCAGCAGGCAGGGCATTCCAGTCCCTCACCACCCTCTGGGTAAAGAACCTGCCCCTGACATCCGTCCTATAACTACCCCCCCTTAATTTAAAGCCATGCCCCCTCGTGCTAGATTTCTCCATCCGAGGAAACAGGCTATCACCATCCACCCTATCTAAACCTCTAATCATCTTATATGTTTCTATAAGATCCCCTCTTAGCCGCCTTCTTTCCAGTGAAAACAACCCCAAATCCCTCAGTCTCTCCTCATAGGACCTCCCCTGCATACCAGGCAACATCCTGGTAAACCTCCTCTGCACCCTCTCCAAAGCCTCCACATCCTTCCTGTAATGTGGGGACCAGAACTGCACACAGTACTCCAAGTGCGGCCGCACCAGAGTTGTGTACAGTTGCAACATGATGCTGCGACTCCTAAATTCAATCCCCCTACCAATAAACGCCAAGACACCGTACGCCTTCTTAACAACCTTATCTACTTGATTCCCAACTTTCAGGGATCTATGTACACATACACCTAGATCCCTCTGCTCCTCCACTCTATTCAAAGTCCTCCCGTTAGCCCTATACTCAACACATCTGTTATTCCTACCGAAATGGATTACCTCACACTTCTCCGCATTAAACTCCATCCGCCATCTCCCCATGTTGGCATGGGTTTCCTTCAGATGTTCCAGTTTCCTCCCATGCTGCAAAGATGTGTACGTTAGGTTGATTGGCCATGCAAGATTGCCCATGCTAAATTGCCCCTTAGTGTCAGAGGGACTTGCGAGATCAATATATGTGTTAGAGGGCTAGAGCCTGGGTGAGATTGTTGTCAATGCAGGTTCAATGGGCTGAATGGCACTTGAGGGATTTTATGGAAAAAAATTGATTAGTTTCATTTTTTGTATGGAAAGATCATATGACCTGGGATAGATCATTCTGCAAGGCATGTTCTTCTTGAATGGTGGAACAGGTTTGAGAGACTAAGTGGCCTACTGCTGATCCTAATTGGTATATTCACCTCAGGCTCACGGGAGAAACAAGTGGGAAGTTGTGGATGTGTGTGTAATTATTTTTGAATGCTCTCTAGATTTGAACCTTGACAAGATTAGATGCTGAGAGGATGTTCTCCATTATGCAGCAAACTAGAACTAGTGGGCATAGGCTCAAAATTTGGGGTCCTGCATTTGAAATGAAGAATTTCTTTTGCGTTCATCTATGAGATTCTCTATCCATAGAGCAGTAGGGACTGGGCCATTGAATCTATTCAGGCCAAGTTAGAGAGATCCTCGATCTACAAGGGAGTCAAGAGTTATGTGGGGCAGACTGGAATGGAGGATTGAGGCCACAGTCAGATCAACCACGGTGTTATTGAATAGCCAAGTAGGTTTGAGGAGTCGAGTGGTCTACTCTAATTTATTTTATGATTGTTACCTTGAATTTGGAAATTGTAATTGTCACTAATATTTAAGACAGCAGAGAGGGATTGCTTACATATGGTGTAACAAAATGAAATGGTGCAGCCTCCTTCAAAAGCAAATCACAGAGAAAATGCAAGGAGGGGAAACCCTGAGCCAGCAACTCATCCAAAGCTCAGTCATCTGCAGTATCCTGTCCTATTTACATGAATGAGAGGGGCATGGAGGGATATGGTCCAGGTGCAGGTCAGTGAGACTAGGCAGAGAAATGGTTTGGCACAGCTAAGAAGAGACAAAGGGCCTGTTTCTGTGCTGTAGTGTTCTATTTGCAGCAGGGCCTTCCGGACACAGGTTGCCCTTAGTAGTCATCTACTTATCCACTGGAACCCTGCTCAGCACCCAGATGATGAATGTTGTCACTTTCACTTTGAAAGATAAACTGGATGATAAGAGTTAGACAGAGGGGATGTATAGAAGTGATTTGTTCTGGGAAAGGGAATCTAGAACATGAGGAACAATCTTAAAAGGAGAACTAGACCATTTGGAAGTGAAATCACAAAATGCTTTTTCACAGTGGAAATCTGGAATTCTCTCTCCCAATAGGCTGTGGATATGGGTCAATTGAAGCTTTCAGGCCCAGATTACTGGTTATTAGGATAGGGAATCAAGGGATGTGGCGCAAAGACTGGCCAAGGGAGTTAAATACAAATCAGCCGTGATATCGTTATATGATGAACAGCCTTGAGAGGCTGAATGAACTCCTGTTGTTATCTATATTTGTGTTTATTTTGTAACTTAATCCCTGTAACCTCCATATAAGATACCTGCAAGGGTTCAGAAGCTTACTGATTATTGAATGTAAAAGTAAGGATATTATGCTTCAGTTATATATGACATTGGCATCTCAAAATACTGTGTGCAATTAAGGAAGGAAGTAAATGCATTGGAGGTGGTTCAGAGAAGGTTTACTAGATTGATACCTGGAATAAGCAGGTTGCCTTGAGGAAAGGGTGGGCTTGTTTAATTTGTGGTTTAGAAGAGTGAGGGGTGACTTGATTGAAGTATATAAGATCCTGAATAGTCCCAACAAAGTGGACATGGGAAGGATGTTCCCTCTAGTGGTGAGTCTGGAACTTGGGGGGAACTGTTTGGAAGTGGTGTCACTGGATATTTTTAAGGCAGAAGTAAATAGATTCTTGTTAGGCAAGAGAATCAAATATATGTGCGACGGAATGATTGCAAATTTCTTTCATACAGGTGTTCTCGTAAACACGTTTACCCAGCATCAAGTCAAACTCTTCTTATCCGAGCCATGTTTATTACCTTTGGAATGGAGGAAAGTAGGCGAGATGATTATGATACTGATTCTGGGCTGGAGCACAGTGAAGAGGACATTTACCAGCAGTTTGTAGAATTCTATGAGGATGTACTACCTGAATTTAAGAACATTGGAAAAGTTGTACAATTTAAGGTATTTTATATATTCATTTAATCAGCAATTTAATGCTGTATACAATGTAGAAACTGGCCATTAAGCTGCATCTGCTCCTAATGAGCCTTCTTCCCACCCTCTATGTAACCGTATCAGTACATCCTTCATTTCTTCTCCATCACATTAACCTGGCTTCTCCTCAAATATATCTGAGCTTTTGCTTCAAATATTCCTTTGTGGCATTATGTTGAACTTTTTATCAGTGACCATCTTATTTTTATGGCCCCTAGTTTTAGACTCCTCACACTGGTGGAAGCATTATTTCCACTTATAATCTACTGAACCCCTTCATAATTTTAAAGACCTCTTTTACTCAAATTTCTCTCCTAGAGAAAAACACCCCAGCTTGATCAGTCTTTATGGTTACAACCCCCAGTTCTGGTATCATCCTTCTAAATAATTTTTGTACTTTATGGCACGTTGAGACTAGAACTGTGAGAACTTCTACCTGTCATCCGACCAAGAGACTCTAGGCAGAATTTTTCAGTCCCAACCACCACAGGAATTGTAGTGGGTGGGACTTGGACCATGCAAAGATCCATTGATTTCAGGTGGGATTTTCTGGACTTGGGGTGACTGCGGCTGGAAAATCCTGCCCTATGTGTTTGACATGATTGTGTCACAGAATCATTATGATACGTGAGGCCAGTCAGGTATTTGAACAACTCTTGTTTATTTTAGCATGTTTTAAGTTTGCAAGTGTTCTTCCCAGATTTATGATTGATTTATTGTTACCTCCACAGAGACCAGCAACTTTTAAAAAGCGATAAGTTTCCCAGCAACTGATAGAAATATCAAAGGTTAAGATTTCATGTTTTAGGATTTTCACAATAACAATGAAACTAAAATCAACAAAGATTAAATGTTACTTAACAGGCCACTACTAAACTAAAGAATAGATACTCTTACATTAGCTAATGCAATCAAGATGCATTTTACAACACCTTTTGTGCGCTATGCTACTGGCAGAAGAATAACATTACAGGAGCAGTCCTTCTCTGACTCCCACTTATCTACAAACTTTGCTTTTTCTTGCCACCCTAGATCAAAACTTCCCGTGTCCTCTGGGAATCATTGTACTGAGCCTGAGTCTTCCAGATTGAGGTGAACCTTGTTGGTGAAAATCAATGACTCAAAAACAGAAAACGCTAGAAAATTTCAGCAGGTTTGACAGCATCTGTCGGGAGAGAATAGAGCCAATATATCGCTGGATTCTGGGGAAGTGCCAGAAGACTGGAAAGTGGCTAATGTTACGCTGTTGTTTAAGAAGGGTGCTAGGCAAAAGGCAGGGAATTATAGGCCGGTTAGTTTAACGTCTGTTGTAGGTAAAATGTTAGAATCTGTCATCAAGGAGGAAATAGCGAGGCATCTTGAGGGGAATTGCTTGATAGAGCAGATGCAGCACGGTTTCGTTAAGGGGAAGTCATGTCTGACAAATTTATTGGAGTTCTATGAGGATGTGTCTAGGGCGGTGGATAGAGGAGAGCCGGTGGATGTGGTCTTTCTTGATTTTCAGAAGGTGTTTGACAAGGTACCTCACAAGAGGTTATTGCAGAAGGTCAGGGGGCATGGAGTTGGGGTAGGGTGTTAGCGTGGATAGAGGATTGGTTGTCAAATAGGAGGCAGAGAGTGGGGGTTAATGGGTGCTATTCGGATTGGCGGATGGTGACTAGTGGAGTGCCCCAGGGGTCGGTGCTGGGCCCTCAGCTATTTACCATTTATATAGATGATCTGGAGGAGGGAACCGAGTGTATGGTGTCAAAATTTGCTGATGACACCAAGATTGGTGGAACGGCAAATTGTGCGGAGGGTGTGGAGAGTCTGCAGAAGGATCTAGATAGGCTGGGCGAATGGGCCAGGAACTGGCAAATAGAATTTAATGTTGGCAAGTGCGAGGTGGTCCACTTTGGTAGGAATAATGGTAGGAAGGACTATTACTTACGTGGCGAAAAACTGCAGCAGGCGACGGTGCAGAGGGACCTCGGGGTCCTTGTGCATGAGTCGCAAAAACCCAGCCTGCAGGTGCAGCAGGAGGTCAGGAAGGCTAATGGGATGCTGGCTTTCATAGCCAGGGGGATTGAATATAAAAGTAGGGAGGTCTTGCTGCGGCTGTATAGGGCATTGGTGAGGCCGCAGCTGGAGTACTGTGTGCAGTTTTGGTTGCCGTACTTACGCAAGGTTATTTTGGCCTTGGAGGGAGTGCAGAGGAGGTTTACTAGGCTGATACTGGAGTTGAGGGGGTTGAGCTATGAGGAGAGGCTGAATAAACTAGGCTTGTACTCGTTAGAGTTTAGAAGAATGAGGGGAGATCTCATTTGAGACGTATAAGATGATGAATGGGATGGAATTTCAGGTGGTCACATGGTCACACGGTGAAGCCTTCCATTGTTTGCTGGAGCAGAGGAGTGAAGGAGCAGAGAGAGAGATAAGAATTTACCTGTTAAAAACCTGTTTAAATAAGTTTAAAGCACTTTGTTCCTTGTAGAACTGTTTAAATCATGTAAAAGCATTTTTGCGGGCTTTTTGTATTTACCACTTTAAGAATTCTAAGGGAGTGGTTAGAAGGGAGTTGTGGCCCAGCAAGCTTTAAATCAGCGTCAGGTTTAAAAAGAGGCCTGGTGTAGACAGCGGGCAGCGTCGGAGCGGGCAGTGGAGTGAGAGGGAAGCAGAGTGAGCTACTAGGGCTTAATATCAAAAGGGCTGGGGAGAAAAAGGGCCAGGTAAGTTCATGTGGAAATTTTCAATACTATTACAGCGAATAATGGAGGGGCATGTGATGTGTTGTTTCTGTGTGATGTGGGAACTGGTGAACCCCAGGGTCCTTCCCAGTGACCATGTCTGCAGTAAGTGCAGGTTGCTGGAGGAGCTCCAGCTCAAGGTAGATGAGCTGGCCTCTGAGCTACAGACACAGGCTCATCAGGGGGAGAGAGGGTGCCACTGTCAATGGGGTGCAAGTGACATCCATCCACCCCCCCCCCCCCCCCCTAAACTGGCTAACTCTAAGGGTCAGGAACAAGAGGGGGCTGCTGAGAGGAGGAAGGGGGGTGGGGAGCGGAGGAAGGAGGGTGGGGAGCAGATGCCTCAGCCTCTCAATCTGCATAACAGGTTTGAGGTTCTTGCTTCCAGTCTGGACGAGGACGAGGGAGGTGAGGTCGGTGAGCAAACTGCACATGGTACAGTGATGCAGCAGGACAAAGAGGTGAAAAGGAACGTAGTAGTGATTGGGGATAGTGGGGTGAAGGGTATTGACATGTCCTTTGTCACAATGACAAAGTGCACAGAAGGGTGTGTTGTCTGCCTGGTGCTCAGGTCCGGGATGTCGCATCTGGGCTGCAGAGGAACCTGGAGTGGGAGGGTGCGAATCCGGTCGTTGTGGTACATGTGGGTGCCAACGACGTAGGCAAAATGCGAACTGAGGATCTGGGGAGGGAGTATGAAAAGCTGGGAATGGAATTAAAAAGTAGAACCAACAAGGTGGTTATCTCTGGGCTACTGTCTGAACCAAGTGCAGATGGGCGTAGGGTTGATAGGATTAAGGAAGTGAATGGGTGGCTCAGGGATTGGTGTGGGAGGAATGGGTTTGCATTTATGGGGCATTGGCATCAGTATTGGGGTAGGTGGGACCTGTTCGGGCGAGATGGGTTGGGTCTGAACCGTGCTGGGACCAGAGTGCTGGCAAATAGAGTAAAGAGGACTGTAGACAGGGCTTTAAACTAATTAGGGGGGCGGGAGGGTGCGAGGGTAGGTGACATTACGGGGTCGAAAGTTAAGGAGAGGGTACAGGTAAGGGAAGAGGCCGAGGATGTCCCAATAATAGAGGGAGTAGGGGGCGTGAGTATGGTTGGTGGCGTTACGGCAAATAGGTTGGCAAATAGGTGAAGGTTGGGATGAATGCACGAAGCATTCGGAATAAAGTAGATGAGCTGGTGGCGCAGATCGGCACAAATGGATATGATCTGGTGGCCATTGCAGAGACGTGGCTGCAAGGTGACAGGGACTGGGAGCTGAATGTCCAGGGGTATCAAGTGTTTAGGAAGGATAGGCGGGAGGAAAAAGGGAGGGTGGCGTAGCTCTGCTGATTAAGGACAGCATCAGGGTGGTAGCAAGGGATGATATTGGAGCCAAGGAGCAGAAAGTGGAATCGTTGTGGGTAGAGATTAGGAACAGCAAAGGGAGGAAGACGCTGGTGGGTGTCGTCTATAGGCCCCCGAATAATGATCTGGAGGTGGGGCAGGCTGTTAACGCGCAAATAAGTGCGGCGTGCAGGAATGGGACGGCCGTAGTTATGGGGGATTTCAATCTACATATAGATTGGTCGACCCATGTTGGACGCGGTGGGCTCGAGGAGGAGTTCTTGGAATGCTGCCGGGATAGTTTTCTGGAACAGTGTGTGTTGGAGCCGACGAGGGAGCGAGCTATCTTGGATCTGGTGTTATGTAATGAGGTGGGTAGAATTAGGGACCTTGCGGTGAAGGATCCTCTTGGGGAGAGCGATCATTGTATGGTGGAGTTTCTGGTGCAGATGGAGGAGGAGAAAGTGGGTTCCCGGACGCGTGTCCTTTGTTTGAACAGAGGGGAGTACGGTAGGATGAGAGAAGAATTGGCGAATGTGGACTGGGGGAGCGCTTTGGAAGGTAGGTCTGCTGAGGAGCAGTGGAGGATCTTTAAGGAGATCTTTCTTGGTGCTCAGCAGAAATTTATTCCGATGGTCAAAAAGGACCATAGGAGGAGAGGTAATAAGCCGTGGATAACGAAGGAGGTGAAGGAAAGTGTTAAATTAAAAGCGGAGGAATTTAGAGTAGCTAAGAGTAGTGGGCGAGAAGAGGATTGGGGGAGGTTTAAATGTCAACAAAGATTGACAAAGAAGTTGATAAAGAAGGGTAGGAGAAACTATGAAGCTGGGCTAGCGCTTAATATAAAAAAGGATAGCAAGAGTTTTTATAAATATATAAAAAGGAAGAGGCTGGCTAGGGTGAACGTTGGACCCTTAGAGGATGAGAAGGGGGACTTAGTGGTAGGGGATGGGGATATGGCTGAGGTCTTGAATAACTTTTTTGTTTCTGTCTTCACGGAGGAGGACGTGAATAATTTGCCGGGTGTTAGAGATGGAAAGGTGGTAGGACTGGAGGGTCTTCATGACATTACTGTTACTAGAGAGGTGGTGCTCGACAGACTGGAGGGGCTGATTGAGGCAAGTCCCCAGGACCGGATGGAATGCATCCGAGGGTTCTGAAAGAAATGGCGGAGGTGATAGTGGATGCCTTGATGGTTATTTTCCAGACGTCGCTGGATTCCGGGGAAGTGCCGGAAGATTGGAAAACGGCTAATGTTACGCCGTTGTTTAAGAAGGGTGCCAGGCAAAAGGCAGGGAATTATAGGCCGGTTAGTTTAACGTCTGTTGTAGGTAAAATGTTAGAATCCGTCATCAAGGAGGAAATAGCGAGGCATCTTGAGAGAAAGTGCTTGATAGAGCAGACGCAGCACGGTTTCGTTAAAGGGAAGTCGTGTCTGACAAATTTACTAGAGCTCTATGAGGATGTGTCTAGGGCGGTGGATAGAGGAGAACCGGTGGATGTGGTCTTTCTTGATTTTCAGAAGGTGTTTGACAAGGTACCTCACAAGAGGTTATTGCAGAAGGTCGGGGACATGGAGTTGGGGGTAGGGTGTTAGCGTGGATAGAGGATTGGTTGTCAAATAGGAAGCAGAGAGTGGGGGTCAATGGGTGCTATTCGGATTGGCGGATGGTGACTAGTGGAGTGCCCCAGGGGTCGGTGCTGGGGCCTCAGCTATTTACCATTTATATAGATGATCTGGAGGAGGGAACCGAGTGTAGGGTGTCGAAATTTGCTGATGACACCAAGATTGGTGGAACGGCAAATTGTGCGGAGGGTGTGGAGAGTCTGCAGAAGGATCTAGATAGGCTGGGCGAATGGGCCAGGAAATGGCAAATAGAATTTAATGTTGGCAAGTGCGAGGTGGTCCACTTTGGTAGGAATAATGGTAGGAAGGGTTATTACTTAAGTGGCGAAAAACTGCAGCAGGCGACGGTGCAGAGGGACCTCGGGGTCCTTGTGCATGAGTCACAAAAACTCAGCTTGCAGGTGCAGCAGGTGGTCAGGAAGGCGAATGGGATGCTGGCCTTCATAGCAAGGGGGATTGAATATAAAAGTAGGGAGGTCTTGCTGCGGCTGTATAGGGCATTGGTGAGGCCGCAGCTGGAGTACTGTGTGCAGTTTTGGGCACCGTACTTACGCAAGGATATTTTGGCCTTGGAGGGAGTGCAGAGGAGGTTTACTAGGCTGATGCCGGAGCTGAGGGGGTTGAGCTATGAGGAGAGGCTGAATAAATTAGGCTTGTACTCGTTAGAGTTTAGAAGAATGAGGGGAGATCTCATTGAGACGTATAAGATGATGAATGGGATGGATAGGATAGAGGTGGAGAGACTCATCCCGCTCAGAAAGGACAGTAGGACTAGGGGGCACAGCCTCAAGATAAAGGGGGGGCGGTTTAGAACAGAGTTGAGGAGGAACTTCTTCACTCAAAGGGTGGTGAATCTCTGGAATTCTCTGCCCGTTGAAGTGGTGGAGGCTACCTCACTAAATATTTTTAAGACGCGGGTTAGAACATAAGAAATAGGAGCAGGAGTAGGCCAACTAGCCCTTTGAGCCTGCCCCGCCATTCAATAAGATCATGGCTGATCTGTCGTGGCTCAGTTCCACATTCCCGCCCTCTCCCCATAACCCTTAATCCCCTCTCTCATCAAAAACCCATCAACCCGCGTCTTAAAAATATTTAGCGAGGCAGCCTCCACCACTTCAACGGGCAGAGAATTCCAGAGATTCACCACCCTTTGAAGAAGTTCCTCCTCAACTCTGTTCTAAACCGCACCCCCCCCCCCCCCCCCTTATCTTGAGGCTATGCCCCCTAGTCCTACTATCCTTTCTGAGCGGGAAGAGTTTCTCCACCTCTATCCTATCCATCCCATTCATCATCTTATACATCTCAATGATATCTCCCCTCATTCTTCTAAACTCTAACGAGTACAAGCCTAATCTATTCAGCCTCTCCTCATAGCTCAACCCCCTCAACTCAGGCATCAGCCTAGTAAACCTCCTCTGCACTCCCTCCAAGGCTAAAATATCCTTGCGTAAGTACGGCGCCCAAAACTGCACACGGTACTCCAGCTGCGGCCTCACCAATGCCCTATACAGCCGCAGCAAGACCTCCCTACTTTTATATTCAATCCCCCTTGCGATGAAGGCCAGCATCCCATTCGCCTTCCTGACCACCTGCTGCACCTGCAAGGGTTGATGGGTTTTTGATAAGAGAGGGGATTAAGGGTTATGGGGAGAGGGCGGGAATGTGGAACTGAGCCAAGACAGATCAGCCATGATCTTATTGAGTGGCGGGGCAGGCTCGAAGGGCTAGATGGCCTACTCCTGCTCCTATTTCTTATGTTCTTATTTCGAGTCTAGATGACCTGTCATGAGGTCCAGCTTCATAACACTATAGACATTTCCACTGCCGTTTGAAATTGCGCACCTTGAATTGCAGTTTACTTCAAGTAACAGTATTGATCTAATGTAAATTCTATGTCCATACAAAAGTAACCAGCGTGGAAGTAACAACACACAGCTTTCAAAATATACTGGTTTGAGGAACGCATCTTGTTCTGAGCCTTAATAAGGGTTTTCTTCCGCACAGCCATTAACTTTGAGTTCCAAAGCTAAGATGGGTGAATCGAGAAAAACTTTTTGAAAAGCCAATATACTGTACTTGAAAAATTTAAATTTATTTATTAGTATCACAAGTAGACTTACATTAACACCACAGTGAAGTTACTGTGAAAATCCCCTAGTTGCCACGTTCTAGCACCTGTTCAGGTACTGTGAAGGAGAATTTAGCATGGCTAATGCACCTAACCAGCATGGTCTTTTGGACTGTGGGAGGAAATCGGAGCACCCGGAGGAAACCCATGCAGACGCAAAGAACGTAAGACTTCACACAATGACCCAGGCCAGGAATTGAACCTAGGTCCCTGCTGCTGTGAGGCAGCAGTGCTAACCATTGTGTCACCACGCCGCCCATATAATCCAATACCAAATTTTAAATGCACGAAACTACAGTATTAATTCTCAATATTTATTTTCCAGGTTAGTTGCAATTATGAGCCACATCTCAGAGGAAATGTGTATGTTCAATATCAAAAGTAAGTTTTTGTATTTTCTGCATTATTTTTCATTGAGTTAAAAAATTTGGATTTACAAACGCTTGATGTTGGAAGATCTCCTTTGCCCTGTTTATATGTGATGCCATAGGATTGTGGACATCATGTGGGCGGCAGATGGGATCTTGGTTTAATGTTTTGTCCAAAGAATGTCACTTCAAACCATATAGCATTTTCTCATTACTGCACTGGGGGTATGAGCTAAACTTTGAGCCTCTGGTACCTGAAATGGGGCTTGGCCTGGGTGGCTGGGGATAAACTGCTTTTCTAAAACATGTCTTAAGTTTTGTGAATTGTGTGTATATCCCTCCCTTTGTCATGTCCCAGTCCTTCATTTTGCTCTCCCCACCTCAGCCTTTTCCAGTACTTCTCAGCAATTAGCAGCAGGCATGTTCCTGCACCATCCCCTGGGTGGCACGGTAACACAGTGGTTAGCACTACTGCTTAACACGTCCGGGGTCCTGGGTTTGATTCTCAGCTCGGGTCACACATGTCCAGGGTCCTGGGTTCGATTCTCGGCTCGGGTCACTCTGTGGAGTTTGCACATTCTCCTCGTGTCTGCGTGGGTTTCCTCCCACAGTCCAAAGGTGTGCGAGTTAGGTTGATTGGCCATGCTAAGAAATTGCCCCTTAGTGTCCAGGGTAGCGGAGGTTAGAGGGATTAGTGGGTGTAATACGTTGGGATATGGGGCATCTTGGGCATATGAAACTGCATATTCTGTGTTTCTACAATGTGTCCCTAAGATTCTGCTAGAGTGTAACCTTCAGTGTAAAGTTGATTTTTTTAGGAAATTAATCATTCTTTGCTGCTGCTTTCCTAACAGCTGATTGCTTGTGGTTTACTGTAGGGAGGAGGAGTGTCAGCAGGCCTTTGCACTTTTCAATGGCCGTTGGTACGCAGGGAAACAGTTGCAATGTGAATTCTCACCTGTAACTCGATGGAAAACAGCGATATGTGGTTTGTTCTCTATTTTCTCATTTTGCATTTTCAGTATATCAATGCATTTATTGCTTCAGTTAATTGGGTTTTTGATAATTGGAAATTTATAATGATCAGTCTTATCTTAATGAAAATGATTACATTATAATGTATTAATACAGGCTGCTGGAACCAGTGTCCTTGTGGGCAATTTGCCAGTGCTCTTGACCAAGGTTTAAATTAACTTGACAGTGGGATGTGAACCTGGATATAACATTAGAAAGAATAAATAAGTAGAAAGGATTACAAGTGACAGATGGCACTAGAGTAAGAAATTGCAAAATATTACATGGGATCAGACAAGAAAATACAACGTTTATAGAGCAAGTACTTAAATGCATGGAACGATAAATAAGGTTGGTGAGCTGTAGGTGCCAATAACTACATTGGAATATGATGTTGTGGTGATAATGGGGCCAGAACTGAGTACTAAATATTCTTGGAATTGTGGTATCCTGGAAGGAAAAGTAGGATGGCAGTATTAAAATCATTACAGTGCTGGAAAGAAGAGGGGTATCCTAGAGGGAGTCAAGGAAATAAGCTATTAGTTAGAATTAGGAAACAGTAGAAGTACTACTACATTGTGATTGACCACAAACTAGTAGGAAAAATAGAGGAGCAGATCTGCAGGAAAATTAGAGGCGCAAGAACTCCAGTAGCGATCATGGGGGCTTGAATTATTCTAATATAGACTAGTATAGCAAAATGTACAGAGCAGAGGGAGAAGTGAAATTCAGGAATTTTTTCTCAAGCACATTTCAAACCCAACAAGGAAGGAGATAGAAGATAGAACACTACAGCACAAACAGGCCCTTCGGCCCACGAGTTGCGCCGATCACATCAACACCTACCAACCTACAGACCTATCTATAACCCTCAATCTCATTAAACCCCATATACTCATCCAGAAGTCTTTTAAAAGACCCCAGCGAGTTCGCCTCCACCACCACTGACGGCAGCCGATTCCATTCACTCACCACCCTCTGAGTGAAAAACTTACCCCTAACATCACTTCTGAACTTCCCTCCCTGCACCTTAAATCTGTGTCCTCTCGTAGCAACCATTTCAACCCGGGGAAATAGCCTCTGAGAGTCCACCCTATCTATTCCTCTCAACATTTTGTAAACTTCTATCAGGTCGCCTCTCAACCTTCGTCTCTCCAGGGAAAAGAGTCCCAGCTCCCTCAACCTAACTTCATAAGGCATGCCTCCAGATGTTGCATCTGGTTCTGGAGAATGAGTAACATTTAGGAAGTAGTGATCATATTACTATAACATTTAGATTGGTTTTGGAAAAAGATAAAGAGCAGCCCAGAATCAAAACTACTTAATTGGAGAGCCGATTTCAGTGGACTAAGGATAGATCTGTCCTTTGTTTTTATTCATTCTTGGGACATGGGCATCACTGGCTGGCTAGCGTTTATTGCCCATCCCTAATTCCTCTTGGAGAGCAGTTGAGAGTCAACCACATTGCTATGGCTGTGGAGTCACATGTAGGCCAGACCAGGTAAGGATGTCAGATTTCCTTCCCTAAAGAACATTAGTGAATCAGTTGGGTTTTTCCAACAAACTGACAATGGTTTCACGTCATCACTAGATTCTTAACTCCAGATTTTTTAAAAATTCAAATTCCACCATCAGCCATGGCAGGATTCGAACCCTTGTCTCCAAAACATTAGCTGAGTTTCTGGATTAATAGTCTAGCAATAATACCACTAGACCATCACCTCCCTTGGGTAAATCTGAATGAAAGACGGGCTAACAAAGATGCAACCGACCATTGGGCTTGCGTTAGAGAGGTGATGGTTCAGTGACACTCGCGCTAAGGGAAAAGTAACCAAAATCTGAGTTGCCTGGATAACAGGGATAGAGAATAAGGTGAAGCAGTGAAAGTGATTATTGCTACTTGAATGTTAGGAACCAGTGACATTTTGTAAAGATTTTATTAATTTGCTTAACAGGACTTTATGAAAGACGCAAATGCCCCAGAGGGAAACACTGCAATTTCCTCCATGTGTTCAGGAATCCTAATAGTGAATTCTGGGAGGCTGACCGAGACCTTTACATCTCACCCGACAGAACCAAATCCTATTCTAATAAATACTATGAGAGACGTGAAAGAGCAAGTTATCGTCATGATTACCACATTCGATCTAGGAGGCGGTACAGCTGTAGTCCAGACAGAACACAGAGAAGATGTGGCGAGTCTGAAAGGAAAAGAAAGAGAAGCAGGAGCAGAGAGAGGAGACGGTCACAGAGGTCTAGGAGTAGAAGTCAGGACAGGAAAAGGTCACGAAGCAGAGAGAGATATCACAGAAGCCGGAGTAAAGAAATGCGCAGATCACAGAGGTCTCGAAGCAGAAGTGAAGAGAGAAGAAGATCAAGAAGCAGAGGTGGAAGCACATGCAGATCAAGGAGCAGAAGTGAAGAGCAGTCACGGAGCAGGAGCAAATCTAGATCCAGGAGCAGAAGTAGAGGACGAAGCCAAGATCGATCTAGTAGCAGGGGACTGGGGACAGAGAAATCACGAAGCAGAAGTAAAAGTAAGCCACGATCCAGAAGTAGAAGTCCTCATGGATGGAACAGGAAAAGAAAGAGAGACTTTGAAAATAAAGACAGAAGAAGCAAAAAGAAAGCAAAGAAAGAGAAGAAAGCCAAAAGCAAGTCTGAAAGCAAATCTAAAGACTCCAAAACAAAAAGATCAGAAAGTGAGCCCAAAAACTCTCCAGCTAGTTCAACAGAGAAGGACACACAAGTTTCCATGGATAATCCTGAAGCCAGAAGCCTTTCCACTTCTCCAAGTACAAAGAGCTCAGCAAGTGATTCAACGGTACCTGTCAAACTGGAAGACACAACTGAAACAGAAGCTGTAGATGAGTGAAGGTAACTGTTCTTTTGCATTGTTAGGTGAAATGCTCCAGTACCATTCATCTTGGGGACAAGGGGAATCAGGAGACTGGAACTCTGGCAAGGAAGGTAGAAGATCCAGGAAACAGAAGATGTTAACTGATGTAGAGGTCAGGTAACGATACTGGTAGCCAGTAAAGAGAGTAGGACTTTGAGGAAGCAATGAAAAGCTGTCGCCGATAGAAGCTTTTTTCCAGGGTGTAAGAGTTAATTACTAGTGGGCATAAGTTTAAGGTGCGAGGGGCAAAGTTTAAAGATGTATGAGGCAAGTTTTTTACACAGGGTAATGGGTGCTTGGAATTTGCTACTGGAGATGATAGTGGAGCAGATACGATAGTGAGTTTTGAGGCACGTCTGGACAAATAAATGAATAGGATTGGATTGCAGGGGTTTTGGTCCCCGATTGGATTGCAGGGGTTTTGTTCAGACGGACAGCATGGTCGGTGCAGGCTTGGAGGGCTGAAGGGCCTGTTCCTGTGCTGTAATTTTCTTTATTCTTTGGTCAGCAGGTTAATTACAAGTGTATTGGATCAGTGATTCTCGTGTTGTTTCACACCACAAGCTCCCAATAGTTCACAGCAGGGTGGGTGACTCCATTCCTCAGGACCTCTCTCTGGGCTACAAACCCCTTCAAAAAATTCCCAGCCTCATCAGCCCATCTGTGCTCAGCATCCAAGCCAAGCCCAGCACTTAATGAGAAGCAAGATTGAATCCTGGGATTTATGGGGACTCCAGACCAAATATCCTGAGGGTCAGAATGGTTTTTTAAGTAGCGTTTGTAACCATTTTTTGAAGTGATCTCGTTCCTCCGTACTTTCACTTTTAAATGTTGAACACTAGGTACTATTTCAAAAGCATAATTTGAATAGTTTTTCATCTTCTGCATAGCTGTCTTCAGAAAAATTTTGACAGGATGATGAAATGGCCAGGAGCTTGGAGTTCAAGGTGGTGAGGTAGAGAGGTGGACCGGTGGTGTTGAGATGGCGGCGCGGGCTCGTTGGGCCAAAGGGCCTGTTTCCTGGGCTGATTTTGTTGTTCTTCTTCGTTCTTTGTGAAGGGTTGCACTTTGGGTAGGGGGAATGAATTTACACGGAAAGACAGTACACTATAAATGGTGGGATATTGTAGATGAGCAGAATTACCTCACTGTCAGTTTATAAAACCCTTAAGGTGACAGCAATTGATATGCTTGTTTGCAAAAATTATTTGGGTTAATAACTAAAGGCTTGGAATATAAAACCAGGTTGTTAAATATTTCAGACATCATCTGGAGCAGTTCTGATTGTTCATGCTAAATCTTGTAATAAAGGCAAAGGTCCTGTGGTATCTGGAAGGTAATCTTTAAAATCTATTTTTCAGTGTCACAGTTTGTCACAATCTAAAAGCTTATGAAAAATGAAACTACATGGATCAACTAAGGAATCAAGAAAATGAGTACAAGGACAATGCACAAGCTCTATTTGTAATAAGCTCCCATCCTTCATGAACATTGTTCAACACCATTATCCAAACAATTATAAAACAGTTGATATTCTAGACAACATGTATTTAAAATTTCCCAAGTTCTTTATGGCCTAGTTCCTGATGTAGTCAAACAGTATTTTAAATTAAATGTTGGCTGTATACTGATCTGGATATCTGTATAATATTTTGCATTATGCATCTTAACCAATATGAGATTTTTGCTAATGAGTCATACTGTATATTTTTGTAAAGCCAAATACACTGAGTTTTTATTTTGTAAGTATTTTATGAATTTTGCAAATTTCATTGCACTCTTCTCAAACCTTGCTTAACACAAAAGGATCTGGAGTATTACATTAACCTGGTGGCTGAAAACAAAGTTTTATTTAGTTCTTCATTGAATGTGTATTGCCGACAAAGCTGGTATTCATCTCTAATTACCCTTGAGATGGTGGCGCTGAGCTCACCTTGAGTCACTGCAGTCCATATGGTCTGGGTACACCCACAATGCAGTTGGGAGAGAGTGCCAAGGTTTGCATCCATGATAGTGTTTTCATATCAGGTGGTATGTGACTTGAAGATGAGGTTACCTGTGCTTGTTGTCTTTCCACATTTAGCAGCCTTGTTGATCACTATGCACCAATGGTGGATGGAGTGGATAGGGTGCCAGTCAAGTGGGCTGCTTTGTCCTGGATGGTGTTGAGCTGCTTGTGTTGCTAGTTCTGCACTCATCCAGGCAAGTGGAGAATGTTCTACCACCCTCCTGACTTGTGCCTGGTAGATGGACAGGCTTTGGGGAACTGGCAGCCCAGCATCTCCAGAGCTAATTGCCACCATCATGGTCGAGGTCTGCTCAATCCACAGGAAGAGGACTGAGGCAGAGATGCTGACTAGTAATGTGACATCTCCATGAGGTGAATGGAAGGAGTTGATCATCACTCCTTATTGAGCAATCAGAATAAAAATGCAGTTTTATTTAGTGTTCAGCTACGTACTGTGTGATGAGGTGGAGATGTGGACAGCAGGTTAAACTCCCAACAGGATTATTTGGAATCATGAGCTTTCGGAGCACTGCCCCTTCATCAGGTAAACCTGTTGGACTTTAAGAAGTCTCACAATACCAGGTTAATGTACCTGCTTTGTGGGAATTTTTCTGGTCTCTTGTTGTTGGTATCTACATATTACAACAGCAAGACCAGGTTACCATCTCAAAACTCAACTGAGAGGTTTTTAATATTGTGGTTGTGCATACAAAAAGGAAGCAAAATATGGCATCAAATGCAATAACCATTAATTTGGTGAGTTCATTTTGTGGAAGAGAATGATATCCAGAAACAGAATTGCATTTATATAAAAGCTAAAATCATTTGTTTTGTAAGCCACCAGAAATCCCAAAGCAACTGGCAGTCAATGGAAATTTTTGCACACCCATTCAATAATAAACAGATAATCAACATTGCAAAAGCAGATTGAGGGATGAATATTGACTGGGACACCAGGCAATAACCCTGCCCCCCCAATCAAATCACAGCATTGGTTTCATATCTCAGTACTGCAGTGTCAGCTTAGATTTTTGTGCTTTGTTGTGGGAATGAAACCAAAATCCATCATCTTCTAGGTAATTACAGGCTCCTGAGCCTTACAGCAGTGGGAGGGAAATTATTGGAGAAGATTCTGCAGGACAGGATTTATTCCCACTTGGAAATAAGTGGATGTATTAGTGAAAGGCAACATGGTTTTGTGAACGGGGTGATCATGTTGCCCTAACATGATCAAGTTTTTGAGGAAGTACAAATATGATTATTGAGGGAAGGGCAGTGGATATTGTCTACGTGGACTTCAGTAAGGCTTTTGACAAAGTCCCTCATGGCAGACTGGTGCAGAAGGTGAAGTCGCATGGGAGGTGATCTGGCAAGGTGGATATAAAACTGGCTCAGTCAAAGAAGACAGAGGGTAGCAGTTGGAAGGGTGTGTTTCTGAATGGAGGGTTTTGACAGGTGGTGAGCTTCAGGGATGGGAACTTTGTTTGTAAAATGTATAAATAATTTGGAGGAAAATGCAACTGGTTTGATTAGTAAGTTTGCAGATGACACAAAGGTTTGTTCTTACTGGAACAATAGAATTCTACAAGATTGAGAGGTATGGACAGAATGGATGGTCAGAAACTTATTCCCAGGATGGAAGGGTCAACTATGAGGGGGCATAGGTTTAAAGGAAATGTACAAAGTAGATGTTTTACACAGTAGTGGGTGCCTGGAACTCATGGAAGTAGATACGCTAGTGACTTTTAAGGGGTGTCTAGATAAAGATGAATAGGATGGGAATAGAGGGATTTGGTTTCCCTGGAAGGATAAGGGATTTTAAGTCAGGCAGCATGGTTGGTGCAGGGCTGAAGGGCCTGTTCCTGTACTGTAACTTTCGTTGTTCTTCTCACTTGAGGCAGAAGGACCACCACCAGAGGCATGGCTGACCCCTAAAGAGAGTGCAGATGAATTCTACGTAGATCAAAACATCTTCAGGGTATATGTGCTACTTGTGTCTCCTCTCATTCTGGCTCCATCATATCCACTCTTTCAGTTCCCTTTTCTTCCACTAGTTCAGATGGCTAGTTTCCATCTGAAATCATTGTGAAGGAGTATAGCCATGGATCTGAGTTAACTGAGGGCACAAAAGTTGCCAATTCCATTTGTAACAGCAGCATTTAAGCAGATGTGTGTTTTGGTACCCTAGTAAGTATCACTGCACTATTGATAAACTGATATTCTCTCATCCTTGTTGTCCCCTTTGAAGAATAGTGATAGCTAGAACTGGATGAATCTACACTGCAATCATTTTTGACATTTTTAAAATTAATCTGTGCTCACATAAGCTGCAGAGCCAGAAGAATGTCTTCGAACCCCATCCTTTCTGAAGGGAACAATAAATACATGAAACATCTACAAGTCATGTGTTTAAAAGGTATTTTCTGTCTGTATTGTAGTGAAATGTCAATTACAAATCAGTTGAACTGGTCCTCTAGTATGAGATTTACTTTAAAAATGAATCAACCTTCTAAAAGGATAACCAGACTTTAATAGTAGAAAGAATGTTTATTACTTTGTCTTGTACTTTTATGTAATACTTTCACTCCTGTGTTCATGAAAAACGAAGACATTAAACCACTGAACGATCACGCAGCTGGTCAGCAGCATTTAAACAGACAAGCTTGCTACATTTTTGCAGAACACAAATTAGTTAAGCTATTGAATAATTGACCAAAAATAAAATATAAACACCTGCAAATCAAGTTGGACAACCTGATTTGACCTGGACAAGACTGTTTGTGAAACAAGAAACAATGTTAAATAAATCGTCACCATAAGATCAAGCTCAGCTGAAAACATACAAAAATGTTTCCGAGAAACAGTCAAATTTAGTCCCCACTATTGAAAACTACAATCATTTGTTTTGTAAACTGAAAATACTTTGATCTCTTTTTACATATATTTGGAATTGCTAAACTACATACTGTGGTCATAACAGATTCAAACCTGTTTAAATTGTAAACTAATTAGTGTCAAATGAAGCTTCAGCAATTTTACTTCTAAGGGGCAGTAAATGCCAGATGTGAAGCTTTCCCAAGATTTACAGATGCCACACCAATATCAAATCTTACTCTAAGTCATGAAAATTGATTTTTCTCACATGATTAGTGCACACCACTGAACTAAATCCCTTTCCTCATCCCTTTATATTGCATCAAGCTCCACTGATGAGTGACCCTTTTTCAAAATGAATCTGATTTTATTAAAAAATACAAGCCCACAGATGTAGGTTGCAAAACTGCATTTAAAAAATAAATTAGTTTTCAAAACATAAAAAATAGTTGTCAACACTGGTTGCTTTGGTATATTGTGAACTTTTGATTTCAAGCACAAACTGCGGCTGGAAAATACGAGTGACACAAAAGAAAAAGATGGCACCTTGCCATATTTGAAGAGGGGTTTACTCTCCAGCAACAAAAGTAGGGCACCTTGCATTCAACTAAAAATAATAAACATCATGTCCAATTCTTCGAGCTAACTAAACGACTTCAACATGGGGATCTCTCTGTTTGTATAGGCAAGTTACTTTTCAGCTCCTGTCACCTACTGCGAGTGGTCGCACTGCTCAAATATTCTTTTATTTTCATTGCATTTTGGAAAAAGGAATGCTATCAAACATTTGAAGCCTCCACTTAACTCAAATTTTGAACTAAAAAATATCTTATTTCCCTTCTTGTTAAACAGTGAAGAATATTGGCAAGTTCAACTTCTAATCAAGACACCAAAATAAAAAAGAGAAAGCATACTGCAATAGTAGCCATACATTACAATTAAAGCAGTGAAATCTAGATTGGGATATTTAGGGTAACATTCACTTTAACGAAAGACTTATGTGAGTCCAATTTCTTCCAGCACGCTACGAGGGGTCTCAGCTTCCTGTGGAGGCAAAATTAAACATTTTGGTAATCAAATTTAAACACAATGAACTCATGTTGTAGTCAAATTGCATGCGCAAAAAATGGAAAAATATAAAAAGGGAAAATAAAGGAGAATCACGAGAAAAAGATGCTGTGTTTGTGGGTGCCGTGTATAAAAGTTTTTAAAATCCCTGCCTTTTCCAATTTAAACATTTATTTTCTTAAACCCCTCCGTTAATGCAATGCTGCAGCAATGCCTGGTAAAGATGATAGACAAGGAAGTACTTTCTATAAATGGAATCAGTCACTCAGGAGGTTTGAACGAGCAGCCTGCAGTGACATGCCCTATTAGTCTCCCTCCACTGAGACAGGATCTGCCCTTGACTTTGCATTCCCCACCACCCCCAATGAACTGACCAAGGTCAATCCTTCCAATCACTAACTCAAAGCTCAACCCAGATTACACAATTACACCTAACAAAATACCAGCACACTGCATTATGAGTGCAGATAAATGCGCTAAGAGACCAAAACTTTTCAAAAGCGGTAACATTCCACAAACAGAATAAGTGGGTATTATTCAGAAGGGGTAACAAGTTTGGAATTCACAGGCAACATTATTACAACTTACTTTGGCATCCTAATTAGGGGTGTGGCAAAAGGGACAAGAAAGAAAAAATATAAGCATGCTGAAGAAAGATGGAAAGCATTGTTATCCAGTTATCTACACGGATTAATATCTCTCAGCTGAAATCATTTATATCATGCCCACAGTTTGAGGGGAGGGAAAGGATGTGGTGAACAAAGATTGGTGGTGGGATGGAGGTTAAAAATCACAAAAATAATTCTGTATTTTACAAGATGCTACAATATTTTTGCCAACTCAAATAATTACACTTCCTTTTAAACTTCTGAACTTTTCACAAAAATTTAATAATTTCAAAAAATGATAATTGCAATTCATCCTTAAAAATAACCTCAAGGGAGCACACTTTAGGACAGTGATGCAATTTTTGTGTCAAATAATAACTGCTAATGTTTTCCATTATACTTAAAGCTCTCCAGAAATAATGCAACAAAAGAGCATGAGCAAATATGTTAACATACTAATATGTCACAACTGAGCATAAGCTCTCATTGCTGAGAATCCACAGAATGCCCAATCTCAGCTGGGTTGCCGGTGACGAGATATCAAGCAGCTTCTAAGTATTGCTGCAGAGGACAGAGTTACTGCAAGTTGCTCTCTCATGCCTCCAGACAGAAAGGTTTGCCAAACAATAAACTGCCCATTTACCCAGTTAGTGAACAGTGTTGTGCAGCTGAAATGAGAACATTTTACCTTTCAGTTGGCTGATTCTTTCATAGAAACCTACAGTGCAGGAAGCGGCCATTTGGTCTATTGAGTCTGCACTGACCAAAATTCCACCAGTTCCTATCCCTATAACGCCATACATTTACCCTAGCTAGCCCCCCGACACCTGGGTAATTTAGCATGGCAATCCACCCAAACCACACACTTGGAGGAAACCCACACAGTCACAGGGAAAATGTGCAAACTCTACACAGACAGTGACCCAAACTGGGATTTGAAACCGGGACCCTGATGTTGAGAGTCAGCAGTGCTAACCACAGTGTCACTGTGCCACCCTCTGATGACATAGGTGAGCCATGAATATGATAATTTGGAAGTTAAAGATGGGTGTGGAAGAGTGCAAATAAAATCTGAAGTGCTGAGTAGTTCATAATACATCCAATGCTGGGCACCATTGTAAATAAGGATCCAGTGAAAAGCGTCAGAAATGTTTAAAGCATAACCAAATCCACAATGATGACTACATTGGATATAAATCTCCTTGAGAAGTGAATTGTCCAAGACTTTTATCAAGTTTAAATTCTGCAGTAAAAGTTGAAAATTAAATACACTATGAACAGTGATCTGCTTTATAAGTAGGTTAAATGAGCTATTTATAAATGTTCTTTATTCATTTAAACAATTTTTTTCCTGATAAATAATTCTTGCGATACAAGCTCAGCTAATGCTTCTATAGCTATAATCTGAATACAGAACCTAAAGTGGAATAGGAGCAAGCTGATTTTTTTTTAATGCCATTATCAGATTCTAGGTGCTTAACTCTTGCATAGTTCCATCTGACACACGGCCAGTAAGAAATAGGCAGAGCAAGCTGTGAGGTTATTAATTTTCAAACTTTAGCGCAATTTCCAAGTGTCATTAATCAGTCCTAAAGTAGGGATCAAATGGATTACAGGGCTTGCCTTTGAACATGGCTAGAATGTGTGAATGGACCCTCAACGAGACCTTGGACAGCTCATGCATTAGTTGCTGAAAGTAAGCGTGCAAGTACAGCAGGCAGTAAAAAGGCAAATGGTATGTTGGCCTTCATAGCGAGAGGATTTGAGTATAGGGATAGTGATGTTTTGCTGCAATTGTACAGGGCATTGCTGAGGTCACATCTGGAGTAGAAGGCATAAGTTTAAGGTGAGAGGGGAGAGATATAAAAGGGTCCAGAGGGTGGTGAGTGTCTGGATCAAGCTACCAGAGGTAGTAGTGGAGATGGGTACAATTCTGTCTTTTAAAAAAGTTAGACAGTTACATGGATAGGATGGGTGTAGAGGGATATGGGCCAAATATGGGCAATTATGACTAGGGGTTTTTAAAAAAAGGGCGGCATGGGCAAGTTGGGCCGAAGGGCCTGTTTCCATGCTGTAAACCTTTATGACTCTAGTGTGCGGAGTTGTTGTCGTCTTTATCTGAGGAAGGATATCCTTGATATTGAGGGAGTGCAGCGAAAGTTTACAAGGCTGATTCCTGGTTTGTCAGATGAGGAGAGACTAAGTTGGGCAGGATTATGTTTACTGGAGTTTTGATGAGTGACAGGAGATCTCAGAAACTTAAAATTCTAACAGGGTTAGACAGGGTAGATTCAGAAAGAATGATCCCAATGGTGGAAAAGTCCAGAACTAGGTGCCATAGCTTGAAGATTGTTTTAGAACTGTGAGGAGAAATTTCTTTACCCAGAGTGTGGCGAATATACCACAGAATGTAGCTGAGGCCAAAATGTCCTATTTCAAGAAGAAATTAGCTCCTCCGGCAGGGGTTGGGGGGTGGGGGGGGGGGAACGACAATGGAATCAGGATATTGCATTCAATGATCAGCCATGATCAAAATGAATAACAGAGCAGGCTCAAAGGGCTGAATGGTTTCTGTGACCCATTCTGTGCAAGAGATTGAATTTATTCACGTGCACACCCAATCCAGCAAGAATCAGCACAATGCAGTTGGAGCATATATTTTTTTAAATTACAGTCTCAAAGTTGTAATTTACTAATTTTAGACTCAATTTGAGAATCTGTCTTTTCTGAAATAAATTAATCATAGAAAAACTACAGCACAAACAGGCCCTTCGGCCCACAAGTTGCGCCAATCTTATCTCTACTAGGCTTACCTATAACCCTCATTCCTATTAAGTCCCATGTACTCATCCAGAAGTCTCTTTAAAGAACCCAACAAATTTGCCTCCTCCACCACCATCGACGGCAGCCGATTCCACTCACCCACCACCCTCAGTGAAAAACTTAGCCAACATCTCCTCTGTACCTGCTCCCCAGCACCTTAAACCTGCGTCCTCTTGTGGCACTAAATTAATGGCAACTTAATAACTGGACTTATGGTCACAAAGTGAGCCTGCCACTTCTGCACATGACCCTCCAATTTAATAGGATTCACAAAACTTGTCTTTTTTTTTAAATAGGCTGAAGAAATAAACATCTGGCACAATACATAATCATATTTCCTTAGCAGCAACTTTCAAGCACGACCACTTAAAAGAAAAACAGCAGCAGGAACACCACACCTGCAAGTTCCCCTCCAAATCATTCACCATCCTTACTTGGAAATATATCCCCGTTCCTTCACTGTCACTGGGTCAAAATCCTGGAATTTCCTTCCAAACATCACAGTGGGTGTACCTACACTAAGTGGAGTGCAGTGGTTCAAATCACCACCACCTTCTCAAGGGCAATTAGGAATGGGCCGTAAATACTGATTTAGCCAATGACACCCTCATGCTGTGAGATAATTAAAAAGTAGACACCTTGGACAAGAGACTTGCACAAGGCCTTTTCTAACTATACAGGCTGCCTGCATGCAGCTACGTATGAAGATACCCATCTGATCTTCAGGAAATTCAGACCATAGGGACAGTAACCTATTTAACATCTAGAATTCGGGACATGAAAAAGCTTTAGGATTGTTTTAAATGGGTTGATAGTTCCATTTGACAATTTGACCACTTTAGGTAAAAAAAGGAAAACTCTGCTTATTAAATATATACCTCTTTGGAAGGGATTATCCCAATGATTAAACTCCGAGGTTAACTTAAGTGAAAATATGTGGCATCACTCTCAAGATCTCGTATCTTTGATGAAAATGCATTCAGACAATTCAAACAGAAGAGACATCACCCAGACATAAGTTTCAATTATAAAAGTTGGATTATAATTGAACACAGTTCATATTAAAAAGATCGATGCCAGTATTTAAAACCAATACATAAAAGCAAGTGTTTCTTCACATACATCAGATCGTTGCTGAAAAAAATCGTTAAAACATAAGTGTGGTATCTGGAATCAGTTTTCAAAACTCTCTCCCAGAAAAACAAGTCTATTTTAGTTGCTAGCGATTAGTTTAACTGGAGTAATAATACTCAATAACATTATTTGAAAGCCTATTCACAGGTGGCTGTGAACTTGCAGGATGGAAGCAGATATGGAAATTGGTAAGTGAGTTATGAAACTAAGGTTATGTTTTTTATTCATAGACCTTTCAGGTGCTGATGCTGTACATTATGAGCGTGCTCATTCAGCAACATCATTTTTAATCAGTTGCAAATCTTAAATACAAAATAGATTAGCAGTTAGAAGTTTAGATGCTTATAAAACATAGCCACAGAAAACAGCATTTGATGCATGCAGGAAGGCTTTTATTTATAACATGCCAGAGAAGCGTGCACTTTATAGAACATAAGCATAAAGCAATTACTAAAATTACTTACAATTACTGAAAAAAAACATAAACAATTTCAGTCAGCTCAATGCACAAACAGAAGCCAAAAACAATCATAGCAGAACTTGGAAGCAAACATCAGTTCTAAAAAAACGTTGAACTTTGAAAGCAAGAATTGATCCCCGAAATGTATCTTTGTATGTGACACTAATATTACCTTGTTTAAGGTCCACTTCTTTCCCTCTCTCTCCTGACTAGCGCCATACACCAACCCCACCTCCCTCCAAAAAAACAAAACAAAGAGCTCTACTTGGGACTCAGATAAAACAGCATTAATCTAAGGCTGATAATGCAGAAATATAATGCAGAAATATACTGCTAAATATAATTCATTGTGCTACAAAGCGGAGTTAAAACAAATATATACTGGGAATAATCGCAGTATTTGACGACAAAACAGCCTTCTTTAGATAGTCTGTGATAATTAACAGACTTGCTTTCAATAACATCAACTCATTGTTTGGTATGGTTTCTAACTTCTATCAGTGAAAATTGAAGTGGTGCAATCTACAGTTTCCAGATTCACTTCATGATTCACCTTCACATTGGTGGATTGAAATATGAACAAAGAGGCTGTTCCAGAAATCCATACTTTCAGACTCATGGCAAGCTGATTCAGTTCAACTCTCTAATATGCTTACGCATAATCATCTGTTATAGATAGAGCAAAGCTTTTTATCCCATGGGATAAAAGGCTCAGCAGTTTTAACCTCACAGCTTAGGGAGGGTTGATATGTAATAACTTGTCTGTGAAAGGCAAACAGGCAAAGGATGATTGTTGTCCTGTGGGTACGGTGCTGAATTGGGGGAAGGCTAACTACAGCCGGGTTAGACAGGATTTGGTGGCTGTTGATTGGGAGAGGCTGTTCGAGGATAAATCCACATCTGGCATGTGGGAGTCTTTTAAGGAACAATTGATAGGAGTGCAGGACAGGCATGTGCCTGTGAAAAGGAAGGACAGGAAAGGTAGGACTCGAGAGCCGTGGATAACCAGGGAAATTGTAGGTCTAATCAAAAAGAAAAAAGGGTCCAGGCAGCTAAAAACAGATGAAGCAACAAAGGAATACAGAGTAGAAAAGAACTCAAATCAGGGAGTTAGAAGGGCAAAAAGGGTCATGAAATGTACTTTTTATACATACGTTTGGAACAAGAGGATTGTCAAAGAATCAGACCTCTCAAGAACAAAGGAGGGGAATTATGCTTAGAACCCGAGGAAGTAGGTGAGATCCTAAATGAATACTTTGCATCAGTATTCACAAAGGAGAGGGACATGTTGATTGCTAGTGTCTCAGAGGGATGTGTAGACCCGTTAGAAAAAAAAAATCGCAATTACAAAGGAGGTGGTGTTAGGTGTTTTAGGAAACATTAAGGCAGACAAATCCCCAGGGCCAGATGGCATCTGTCCTAGATTACTGAGAGAGACAAGAATAAAATTGTTGGGCCTCTAACAAAAATCTTTGTTTCTTCATTGAACACAGGTGAGATCCCAGAGGATTGGAGGATAGCAAATGTGGTCCCATTATTTAAGAAGTGTAGCAAGGATAACCTGGGTAATTATAGGCTGGTGAGCTTGACATCCGTGGTGGGGAAATTGTTGAAGAAGATACTTAGAGATAGGATCTATACACATTTAGAACTGAATAGTCTCATTAGCAATAGATAACATGGTTTTGTACGAGGGAGGTCATGCCTCACAAATTTGGTTGAGTTTTTTGAAGAGGTGACAAAAATGATTGACGAAGAAAGGGCCGTGGATGTTGTCTACATGGATTTTAGCAAAGCATTTGACAAGGTCCCTCATGGCAGATTGGTGCAAAAGGTTACATCTCACGGGATCAAAGGTGAACTAGCTAGATGGGTACAGAACTGGCTCGGCCATAGAAGACAGAGGGTAGCAGTGGAGAGGTCTTTTTCTGATTGGAGGTCTGTGACTAGTGGTGTTCCGCAGGGCTCTGTACTGGGACCTCTGCTGTTTGTGATATATATAAATGACTTGGAAGATGTAGCTGGTCTGATTAGTCAGTTTGCAGACGACACAAAGATTGCTGGAGTTGCGGATAGTGATGAACATTGTCAGAGAATACAGTAGGATATAGATAGGCTGGAAAATTGGGCGGAGAAATAGTAGATGGAATTTAATCCAGATAAACGCGAAGTGATGCATTTTGGTAGATCTAATGCAGGGAGAGCTATACAATAAATGGCAGAACCATCAAGAGTATAGACGCACAGAGGGATCTGGGTGTGTCTACAGATCCTTAAAAGGTGTCAGCACAGCTGGAAAAGGTGGTGAAGGAGGCATATGGCATGCTTGCCTTTGTTGGGCAGGGCACAGAGTATAAAAATTGGCATGTGATGTTGCCCTTATATAGAACGTTGGTTAGGCCACATCTGAAATACTGCGTCCAGTTCTGGTCGCCACACTACCGGAAAGACGTGGAGGCTTTGGAGAGGGTGCAAAAAAGATTTACCAGGATGTTGCCTGGTATGGCAGGTATTAGCTTGGAGATGAGATTGAATAAACTAGGGTTGTTCTCCGTGGAAAGACAGAGGTTGAGGGGCGACCCTATAGAAGTTTATAAAATTATGAAGGGCACAGATAGGGTGAACAGTTGGAAGCTTTTTCCCAGGTCAGAAATGACAAACACAAGGAGTCACAAGTTCAAGGTAAGGGGGGCATGGTTCAATACGGATATGCAGGGGACATATTTTACACAGAGGGTGATGGGGGCCTGGAATGGACTACCAAGTAAGATGGTTGAGGCAGACATGCTAAGATCATTTAAGACTTATTTAGATAGCAACATGAACAGACTGGGAATGGAGGGATACAAGCGCATGGTTTAGTTAGGAACACATGATTGGTGCAGGCTTGGAGGGCCAATGGGCCTGTTCCTGTGCTGTATTGTACTTTGTTCAAATATTTGGTATTGCACAATGAAAGCAGTATTGTAGAGTAAACCACTTGCTTATCGTTAAGGATCAAAGCAAACTACTCTCTCATGAGGCTGGGTGAGGGAGGAGGGGAGCAACCGATTCCGGCAGTATTTAAAAAGGTAATGTATCCTGCTTTGGCAAACACACTTAATTCAGTTGGGTCAAATAGCTGTCCAGATGATTTCTACCCTTGGGTAGCAACTTCAAAAGATGTATGTAGGTTTGACTTGTTTAATGGACATTGCAGCTTCTAGTAAAGTAGGTTAATTGTCAAGTCTACATCCATGAGAGTGAGATGGCCTTACTTCAAACCAAAAGGAAAAAGAAATGCAATCAAACTTGATTGCGAGAAAAATCAAATCTGCAATAAACATTGTTGGGTACCAAAGGCATCAGTTAATTTGTATAAAAACCAGAAGCAGATAAGTGCATTTGGCCTCTGTACTGTAAACCTTCTGCTCAGACACAAGTGATCCCCTTTCGGGGAAATTTGGAATTCATACCTCTTTCCCTGGTCAGGCCTATTTTTAGCAACATTTTGTACAAAGCACACAAGCTTTTTACAGAAGACAGGTCTCATCTTCCAACTACTTTCTTCAAGGATCCTTTCACAAGTAGAAATAGTCAACGCTGGTACAGTTTTATTCAGAAGAGACGCAGCAAGATAGAATATGCCCCAAGCAAGATGAGATTACCACTACTGCACTGACATATTTTCACTAGTCCACACTACTTTAACATTGGTCCCTTTGCCGCATGTATATCTCAAATGCCAGTACCTCATGCTTACTCATTTATCTGCACTGCTAATGATTTATTCACACCACTGTGTGAACAAATCCCCCTATGGTCACTCACTGATTGCATTCTTTGCCATTTCCACCGTGCATCCAGAAGTATTCACTTTCTCTGCTGACCAGAATGTTGAAGTGGAGAATATAAAGAGGAAAATACACATAAAACCCATCAGGAACAAATAAGAACATGAATAAAACACACTGAAAAAGTACACGAGACTGAGGGGTAGTAAAATATATCAATCCCTCCATCCAAACAAAATACTCCACTCTATACATGGTCCAATAAACATATCAAATTGCTATTGTTGTGAAAGGCAAATTCACAGCATCAGGTTACACTCTTCAAACTTACATAACCTATTGGACTAATAGGGCTCCTAATGGTGTAGAATACATCTCCAACGTGGTCTCAGTCCAACGACAGCATACCTACACATGGGTAATTTCAATTTATTCTCTAACAGGACACAACTATCTACATGGACACCTAATACACATACTCCACAGCAGTCAAGAGTTTGGAGGAACCAAATTATCACCAACTGCTCAACTATGCTGAAGAAATTATTTCAAAAATCTAATACTGTAATGACAATAAACACAGTTTGGTCTCATAATTACCAGGTGAAGCACTGAACATAAACACTTGGCATTGGCACAGAAGGTATGAAGCTACCTTGCACGCGATGGACAGCAGAGGGAAGAATTCCAGATAAATTGAAAGTCTCTTTGGTCATGCTACAATGGCACTGGAATTTAAAAAAAGTGATCCTACTATGACTAAACAAAACAAGGAGGGTCATAGTTTGGTGGTAAAATTAAGCTTTCCCTCTGATATTCTGAACCTTAGGAATTAGATCAGCATTGCATGCATTAACTCTCAAAGTTCCTCAGCATCACTGCAGGGGGAAGACACAACGAACCAAGGCACCATAGTGTATAAAAGACATAACCATTACAAACCACAAAAGGAACTTCAGTGAATCAGCAAGCTCTCTTTCAACATAACTAAATATAGAGGCACAAGCTACAGCTATGAACGTCAGTCAAATTGCAATTAATCTGAGTACTTCAGTTTACAGTAGTAAAACTGATTTAAAACTTACAATTTGAGCTAATTTTCTTCAGCTAGCAAACTAGGCCAAAACCCAGAAAAGGGGAGAGAGAATTGATTAACCAAAATTGCACAAATTAAGAGCAAAGCAGCAACTAGTTATTTTTCTGTGCTCCAGATCATCAATCAGTTCCAATTCCATTTTACCCATTGCTATATGTTCCAAGACTAAAGTTGATTCTAGATTTTGTTTTCATTGGTTACCACATTCTGCAGACTATTGCAAATACAATTTCATCTTAAAGATGTTGCATCCATCAAAAGCTTTTAAAAGGACTTCTTGCTCGACAAGTTTGTGGAAATTCAGTTGTATTAACCCCATAGATGTCAAGTGAAACAAAGCTTGAGGATCTCCAGAGGCCTGGGTACCAAACCTGCTTGATGCATATTAAAACAGCAGTAACCCAAATAAACAGGCCCAATGCAAGTAAATCCAACATAATTAATGTTGTAGCTTTATGACTAGAACAAAGATTACAAAGAACAAAATTGCAATGAACAGAGCACAGAGTTAAATTGCATATAAAAAAAACTTGCATTTATGTGGCACCTTTCAAAACCTATGCACACTAGAATGTTAGAACACAACAAAGAGCAAAGCATTGATGTTCATGTTACATTAAGTTATTTGCATTATGTTCAACTGAACAGCTTCATACAGCCCAGGACAGCATTCCAGCAACAGCAAAGCAGGCCATCGTCACCTCCTCTGAGTCACCACCAGGCAAGTTGAGCCAAGGCATTAGTACACAGGAACATTAAAATATTCGTGGCGCGGCTACAGGGGAACAAAAGAAATAAAATGCCAACATTGTCTCGTGTAAAAGAGCATGCAGGTCATATTAACACTTTGACAACTGTGGAATGAAATTCAGGGTCAGTATAAAAAGATAACACGTATGGATGTTAAACTCCTGGTCCACCCATGCAGAATGAATTCATAAATGCTGAAGCCTGTCACCATGATATCAAATCAGAAAGCAAAATGCAGAAGGTTAACAAGAGGCAACAAATACAGCATGCTGAAACAAGGATGCTGCTTCATTAGAAAGACAACTTCTCAAAAATGTATTCTACAGACACAGATTATATTGGTTAATGAATAGCAATCACCAACAGATAGGATTGCTTAAGCAGTTAATGGCTACATTCACATCAAAAACATTGATGAAGAGTACAATGTGTTTGAATGGCAAAAGGAAGACTGGGGAAGGGGGAAAACGATATCTTAATATCTTTCAGCATAGCAGGATTGCATCAAACTCTTTCAAATAGTCTTGTTACAAATTGAATTACCCACTTGTCAATTCAAGATGAGAAGCAGAGGTGAAATTTCTTACTAACCTCTCAGAAGCAAAGAAAATCAATTTAACAACACACAACACTAGAAAGTTGCTCCATCAGAAGGTCGATACAGAAAATGTTGCACCATCTATTCTCTTCACGCAAGAACAACATTCTGGAGACACAAAATACACACAACTACCAAAATCTTTGGCAAGAAATTACCTGCACAGTTGAATCTAAATACCCTTTCCTCTCTCTACAAATGTGTATGTATTTCCAGCATGTCCTGTTTTTATATTAGCTTCCAGGTCAGTTCCGGTAAAATGGATAATTTCACAAAAAGCCCAATTTCAAATACAGCAAAAGTTTTAAGTTATGGATAAAGGACAAAAATGAGAAACAAGTCCCAGCATTTTGTACAGATTTTTGAAACATACATTTTATACTGGCTAGAGTTTTCACTTCTAGTCTCAGATTCAATTTTAGAAGGTAAAATTATACTAATTTTTGAAGGTAAAATTATACTAATTTTCAATACAAGTTCCCTACACAATTTTCATCCTTCAGTATATCCACCTCTATGGTTGTTGCACAGATCTTAAGAAAGCGTTTGACAAAGTGCCACATTAAAACCAGGCAATTAAGGTTCCTGGAATAGGAGGGTCCGTGTCAACTTGGCTGAAATATTGGTAAATGGTTGTTTCCTTCACTGGGGGTCACTGGCATTCCCCAAGGGTTAGTGTTGTGACCACTGCTTTTTTGATGCATATAAATGTCTTGAATACAGAAATTCAAAATAAAATTATAATATTTGCTGATGATACCAGACTTCTTGATGTGGCAAACAGTGTAGATGACAGATAGCTTGATCAGCAGAATGGGCAGGCAAATAGCAGACAGAATTTTATACTAGGAAATGCGAGGTGAGACAATATAGATTCAATGCACTGTTCTAAAGAGAGCCTGGGGGTGTGTGTGCATTGATCTTGGAAGGTGGCAAGACTTAATGAGAAAAAGCATGTGGCATAAGAACAGAGGCTGCTGGAAAAAAGCTCAGCAAGTCTGGCAGCATCTGTAGGGAGAAAAGAGAGATAACATTTCAAGTTCCCCTGGCTCTTCATCCAACATAGGGGATTTTGGGCTTCTTTTAAAATCATGGGCATCGTCGTCATTTATTGCCCAGCCCTAATTGCCCTTGAACTGAGCTGACTTGCTGAGCCAATTCAGAAGGCAGTTAAGAGTCAACCACACTACTGTGATCTGGAGTCACGTGTAGGCCAGACTGGGTAGGATGGCAGATTCCCTTCCCTAAAGGACATTAGTGAACAGGTGGGCTTTCACAACAATCAACAATGGTCATCATTAGACTTATAATTCCAGATTTCTGGAATTTCTAGATTTCTGTTGCATTCAAGTTTCACCACCAATAAATTGTCCCTAAATTAGTTTTCCCTCAATGTGGAATGCCATAAGCATAGATAAAGGGTCATGGGTGGAGGGGGGACTCAATGTTAAAATGGCGGCGCGGGCTCGTTGGGCCGAGGCGCCTGTTTCCCGGGCTGTTTTATTCTTTATCTGTCATGATGGGATTTGAACCCAGGTCCCCAGACCATTGGATTACTAGAAAGACTTGGATTACTAGAAAGAAGTCTCACAACACCAGCTTAAAGTCCAACAGGTTTATTTGTAGCAAACGCCACAAGCTTTCAGAACAGGCTGTCCCTTCATCAGATGGGTGGGAGTTCTGATCACAAACAGGGCACAAAAGACACAAACTCAATTTACATGAATAATGATTGGAATGTGAGTCTTTACAGCTAATCAAGTCTTAAAGGTACAGACAATGTGAGTGGAGAGAGCTTTAAGCACAGGTTAAAAGGATGTGTATTGTTTCCAGACAGGAAAGTTAGGTGAAATTTTGCAAGTCCAGGCAAGTATTGGGGGTTACCGATAGTGTGACATGAACCCAAGATCCCAGTTGAGGCCGTCCTCATGTGAGCGAAACTTGGCTATCAGTCTCTGCTCAGCGACTCTGCGTTGTCATGCATCCTGAAAGCCGCCTTGGCGAACACTTACCTGAAGATCAGAGGCCAAATGCCCGTGACCGCTGAAGTGTTCCCCATCAGGGAGAGAACAGTCTTGCCTGGTGATTGGCAAACAGTGTTCATATCATAGCATCTGCATGGTCTCCCCAGTGTACCAAGCCTCGGGACATCCTTTCCTGCAGTGTATCAGGCAGACAACGTTGGCCAAGTTGCAAGAGTATGTACCGTGTACCTGGTGGATGCTGTTCTCATGTGAGATGATGGCATCCGTGTTGATGATCCAGCATGTCTTAGAGGTTGCTGTGGCAGGGTTGTGTGGTGTCATGATCACTATTCACCTGAAGGCTCCGTAGTTTGCTGCGGACAATGGTCTGTTTGAGGTTGTGCAGTTGTTTGAAGGCAGGGAGTGGGGGTATGGGGATGGCCTTGGCGAGATGTTAGTCTTCATCAATGACACGTTGAAGGCTCCAGAGATGTCGTAGCTTCGCCACTCCAGGTAAGTACTGGACAACGAAGGGTATTCTGTCCACCATGTCCCGTGTTTGTCTTCTGAGAAGGTCGGTGCGGTTTTTGGCTGTGGTGCATCGGAATAGTCGATCAATGAGTTGAACGCCATATCCAGTTCTTATGAGGGCACCTTTCAGTGTCTGGAAGTGTCTATTGCAATCCTCCTCATCTGAGCAGATCCTGTGTATACGGAGGGCTTGTCCATAGGGGATAGCTTCTTTTAACGTGTTTAGGATGGAAGCTGTATAAGTGGAGCATCGTGAGGTTATCCGTGGGCTTGCGGTACCTCAGGTGCTGAGGTGACTGTCCTTAATGGAGATGCACGTGTCCAAGAATGTAACCGATTCCGAAGAGTAGTCCATGTGGAGCACTGTTTGTGATCAGAACTCCCAACCACCTGATGAAGACAGCCTATTCCGAAAGCTTGTGGCATTTGCTACAAATAAACCTGTTGGACTTTAAGCTGGTGTTGAGACTTCTTTCTGTTTTTACCCCAGTCCAACGCTGGCATCTCCACATCATGACTCGGATTACTAGTCCAGTGACAGTACCACCATTATCTTCTCTGCTTCGTAACTGAGATACTGAGTACAAAAGCAGGGAAGTTATGCTGGACTTTTATAAAGCTCTGGCTATGATAACTTGAGTATTGCGTCCAAGTCTGGTCATCACACTTTAGGAAGGATGAGAGGGTGCTGGAGAGCTTTCGGAGCAGATCAGTCTGCGGAGCAAACTGGTTTCAGGGGAAGGCTGAGAGAGAGGGCAGAGGAGTGAGAAACAAAGCTTTGAAAAGGTCCTTGGAATATTTATATATTCATAGATCCTAGAATGTTTACAGTACAGAGAGGCCAGTCTGCCCATCATGCCTGTGCTGGCTGAAACACGAACCACCCAGCCTAATGGCACTTTCCAGCATTTGGTACGATGCTTGGGATGCATAACAGATTTTTTAAATAAGATCAGCGTTTCTGTCTGGTCTGTTCTTTCAGCAGTGAGCTTTAGACACACAATCTTTCTACCAATCACTTTAAATGTCCGAGTGACTGACCTCTCCAGACACAATCCAGGCCCCTCTCAATTTTGTGCATCTCAATCGTTGCTTAAAGATGCTATTGATGCAATCTCATCAAAAAGACATTTTTATTAATGTACAATATTCCTAATATATATATATTTGTATGTGTGTATGGATATATTCCAGAATATTTTGTAATTTATCAGATTCCCGTGGGAAATGGCTGTTAGTTAATGTGCACTTCTTTGTTGGAAGCTGTGTCTGTTTTGCTTTAAAATAATCTGATCCAAAACAGAACAATCAGCCAACGTTTACTGCATCATAGTTTGCCTGGCTTGGTGAAAACATTAACCAGAGGCTTCAGTTTTCACTTATAACTGTTGCAGAACTGGAAACATTAACATAACATACTTTTCACCCTATCTGCGTATCCTAAAACACTTTACAGCTAACAAAGTACCTTTGATGTGTAGTCATTGTTGTAAAGAAGGAATGGCAAGATTTATCACACCAACCTTTGTAGACAAACATTTATCAGAAAAAACAGCACCACTCTGCAATTCCATATCATTTTTCCTTGGAGTGTCCACGACACTCTCAATTTGCTAAAAGTGCTGAACCTCAGAATTCAATTTTGTTATTTGTCTTCTGTTCAAGCCCTGGGACTGGGACTTTGTGACTCAGAGGCACAGTGCTACTCACTGAGCCGTGTCTAACACTTACTGTGGAAAAGGGTTTAGAAATTATTCACAAGCGATTCAAGTTAACATGAAACTATACTTAATTAATTTGACCAAGTCACAGGACTGACTGCTAAAGCTCTAGTCCATAACTGAAGTGGGCTGTCTCATTAACTCCACACATTTCACTGTTGAGACAACATGTTTCGGTTGTCATGCTTTAAGGGAAGCAACTCCATCAACTGGTTGCAACAAAATAGAATGGGATTTGCAGAATGTTGTGCAAATTGCAAATCAATTTCACTAGAAACAAATGGAAATGATGCATTTGCATAGGAGTAACAGAGATGCTGCGAACAATTAAAAAAGAGTTGAAATGAGAGTTGCTGTTCAGGACACAGGCCCTGCAATCTTCTCTCTGTCTCTCTATCGTCATCATACCCCATTCCATTTCTCACCTTCTCGCATACCTTTCAAATACCTACCTCAACCTTCCTGCTCCCTTGCAGCAATTGCCAATTTTCTTTCCATTCAACTCACCCATCCCAATGCTGATGTGGATTCTGCTAGATGATCACCCTCATCAACCCCTCCCCACATCTCCCACCAGAATGTCATTCACATTCCCTCCCAATTGGCTACATCTTCAACCACTTACTTACCTTTGATCTGTTCCTTTCTCCTTTGGCGCTTTTTCCTTCTTTCAGCTCTACTGCCTTTCCAAACAAGCTAAAAATGTTGTTACCGAGGTATTGACACTGCTTACCTCCCTCAGCACTGAACTCATTCTCAGTGATTTAAATCTCCATCACAACTCATTATACCCTCTCAAAGTCATTGGGGTTTACAGCATGGAAACAGACACTTTGGCCCAACTTGTGCATGACACCCCGTTTTGTAAACCACTAAGCTAGTCCCAACTGCTCGCATTTGGCCTATTTCCCTCTATAGCTATCTTACCTATGTAACTGTCTAAACGCTTTTTAAAAAGACAAAATTGCACCCGCCTCCACTACTAACTCTGGTAGGTCATTCCAGATACTCACCACCACCTGTGTGAAAGAATTGTGCTTCTGGACCCTTTTGTATCTGTCCCCTCTCATCTTAAACCTATGCCTTCTAGTTTTAGACTCCCCTATCTTTAGGGAAAGATATTGACTATCGAGCTGATCGATACCCCTCATTATTTTATAGACCTCTATAAGATCACCCCTAAGCCTCCTATGCTCCAGGGAAAGTCGTCCTGGTCTATCCAGCCTCCCCTTATAACACAAACTATCAAAGCCCGGTAGCATCCTAGTAAATCTTTTCTGCACTCTTTCCAGTTTAATAATATCCTTTCTATATATACTCTTCTCAAAGTTCATTGACTACCTCCTCTTCCCTCATGTAAAGTCAATGGTCACCCTTTGACTCTCACATGGCCTTGCTATTCCTGTTGTGTTAATCACAGATAAAGTCAGTACTAATAGCTTTCTCATATTTCTGTCCACCCACTCATCTTCCCCCCCCTTCTTCCTTCTGCATCAGCCCCTCAAAATCGCTCTCCCAATCCACTTAAAAATACAATCCCAAATTCCAAATGCTGAGCCTTTGGCCCTCCATTGGCCACATTTCTGCAGTGACTCCATTTTCATTGTCCTAATCCCAATTAAAACCAATACTCGCTGTCACCCAAGCATTGCCTCCCACATAAAGCACTATCGGAGCTGCTACTCTCATCTGGTAAAACTGACTCACTATTTCAGGATCATACTGGAATGCAAAGATAACTCCCAATTTCTTTACTGAAAATTGTCTCAAACTCCTTCCCTCTCAATTCCAACAATCGACTTGTAAGACTGACCATCCAATCGGCTGCCTCTGCCACTTACCTCCCTTCTCGATCATCAGGAGAAGCTTCTTTTTAAGTCTCCCCCTGCCCTGAACTTACATTGTTCTCCAAGTCTCATATCTCTCATGCCTTCTCCAAGCCCATCATGTCTAGGAGACCCACCTCCTGTCCTCTTAAGACTATTCCCACTAAAATATTGACCATCCAACTTCTCCTACTGGCTCCCATGGTCACTGCAAATTTTAACAGCTCTCCCCCTCAGGTGCTGTCAATTCCTTCAAATTTGCCGTCATCACTATTCTCTTCAAAAACACCTTTGATACCACCATCCTTGCAAACCAGTGAGCTATCTCCAACTTTCCTTTCCTCTTCAAAGTTCTCAAATGTGTTGTCATCTCTCAGATATGTCCAAAGATGTGTGGGTTAGGTTGATTGGCCATGCTAAAAATTGCCCCTTAAAGTCCTGCGATGCATTGGTTAGAGGGATTAGCGGGTAAATGTGTAGGGATATGGGGGTAGGGCTTGGATAGGATTGTGGTCAGTGCGGATTTGATGGGCCAAATGGCCTCTTTCTGCACTGTAGGGTTTCTATGATTCTATAATCTTCCCCTGAACTCAGGTTTCTGCCCTTACCACAGCTCTTAAAGTCGCAAGTAACATCCTATGTGACTGTGACAAAAAGAAACCTTCCCTCCTCATCCTTCTTGAGCCATCTGCAGCCTCTCACACTGTTTGACCACACCAAACTCCTCCAACACCCTCTCTCCACTGTTGTCCAGCCGAGTGAGGCTGCTCTCACCTGCTTCCATTTATAGAATTGCCTGCAGTGGTATCACTTCCTGCTGCCACACCTTTATCTGTGGTGAACTGGGTTGTTTGAAACCCTGGTAAAAATATTTAACACCGAGATGAGATTGCTACCATATCGCCGTGACCACTAATTTCAATTTCATTCCCCAACTTCATCCTGCCCCAATTCATCGATAGCTGGAATCCTTGTCCACCTAGACATGACTACTTTATTGCTCTCCTAGCTGCTCTCCCGTGTTCTATGCTCTGTAAATTTGAGATCTTTGTCCTAACTAGATCCTATTCACCCATTACTCCTGTGCTCACTAATCTACACTGGCTCCCAGTGAAGCAATCCTCACTTTCAAAATTCTCACTCCCCCTTATTTTCAGATCACTCCATGGCCGCACCCTCCCTGTCTTTTTAATCTCCTCCTGCCCCATTACTCTGACATATCTGTGTTTTGGCCTCTAATTCTGGTCTCTTGAGCATCCCCGATTTTCATCGTTCCACTACTGATGACCGTGACCTCACCTGCTAGACCCTACACTTGGAACTCCCTCACTTCCCTTTCCTCCATTAAGACACCTCTTTGACCGAGCTTTTGGTCATCTGTCCTAATACCTCCTTATGTGACTCTGTCAAGTTGTCTTCTATAATGTTCCTACAAAATGGTTTGGATTATTTAAAAATGTTATGCTCACTGTACGCAAGTTATTATTGAGGAACATAGGGACTTAAGGATACAGACTCACAATTCACTGAAAGCAGTAACAGGTTAACAAGTTCATTAAAAAAGGCAAAACGAACATTGGGGTGCACTTTTATTACTGTTGAATCATAGAATACCTAGAGTGCAGAGGAGGCCATTCAGCCCATCAAGCCTGCACCAACAACAATCCCACCTAGGCCCTATACCCAGAATTCCACGTATTTACCCTGCTACTCCCTCTGACACTAAGGAGCAATTTATCATGGCCAATCAACCTAACCCGCACATCTTTGGACTGTGGGAGGAAACCAGAGCACCCGGAGACATGGGGAGAATGTGCAAACTCCACACAGACAGGGACTTGGACTTGGACTTGGACTTGGACCCAAGTGCCAAAAGATTGGGATTGAAAAATTAAACTGACATAGTTGTTATTCAAATGTGGCTTGCATAAGATTCTTTGGTCTTGATGATATAAAAGTGCTGGAGAAGGTACAATAAACACCTAAAGGATTATACATGAAATGACTGTTGCACGAGTACCCGAAGAAACAGACTTTGGGCTCAACGGGTTTCTTTTTATAGATTTTGTGCCTTCCGACGTCTCATCATGCTATAGCCACATACTAATTGTCCACAAGCCTTAGCCGCAATGATTCATTGAACAAAGAGGAATTCCACTACATATGTCCCACCACACTTATTTCTACTGCACAAAGCAACGCCTGAATCTGAACTTGTCTGGAAAATGTTTGTAAATAATTTAAAATATATGTTCTGTACACTTGTCTGTGTACATTATAATAGAGAAAACCTAAAATCTCTTTTATAAAAAGAACAAGAAATTGATAAAAGATTTAGAAATTATTTGTCACCATTTAACAGTAATATGTAAACCTATGGAGTTGGATGTCACTCCTCAACTCTATTTTGATGGGATACTTTTCCCTTCGGCACTTGACAAAATGCCAACAGGCTTAAAACGTTTTAATCACAACAGCATAGCCTCACCTGAAACACCAACATTCAAAGAGATGACAGATCTTCTTGAATATCTACAGAGATGTTTGTTACCTGCTTCAGATCCTTGATTTTGATGCACTGTTATTTTATCATTATGTTAAACAGAAGATGAAATAGAGTTTTCAAAAGAAAGAAGCCTGCTGCAAGTTAAGCATTGCTGTTTTACAATGTTAGCTTTAAACAACAGGAGCGGCAACAAGGCACCAAGTCATTGCAATCATGCAAATTCCAATTAGGACCAACACCATCACCAACCTACTTTGTTTCAAAGAATTTTTTATTCCCCAATCTTTTCCTATCACATCAGGCAAATTTAGCAATTAGTGCCACAGAAATTCTGCAAACGTGCATCATTCATTATGCTCCCAAATTATACCCATGCCACTCAAATGGGAAAATAGTTACCAATGGTCTGGATGGGAAGCCATAACAGGCCAATAGCCTAAGATTTCTTTCAATCATAAGATATCGTCAGCTGACAAACTTCCCCAGTCTTCATTTTGGTTCTAAAACACAAAATTAAGCAGCACGTGAGAATTGTTGGTTTTCCTCCAGGGTTTAGCCGGAACAGGAGCATCGTTACAACATGAAAGAACAAACTCATACAATTAAATATCATGCAACGCGGTTTCTCTAGAAGCAATCCTGCACAGTGGTCACGAACAGAGGTTAGTGCAAGGAAGAAACAGCAGGACACGACGGAGAACACAGCAATATAACAGCTGAAGTTCTACTGTATAAAGCCATTACATCATTCAAATTTAAAATCTTGCAACATAATTGAAAATGGCTGCTGAATTCAGTGCGATGCATAAAGCTTCAAAATCGTTAGTCAGTAGATTCTTATTTTGAAACTGTTAGTTGGTGGATTCCTATTTCATGACCTGTGTATGCTACAGCAATAATGAATTAAAATCTGGGCTCGAAAAAATTGAATCTCAGGTCTGAGCACAAATACTCCATAAATCAATAATTATTTGTGGACAGACCCAAGTCAAGCACATAAATGACTGGGACAGGATCCATAACCATAAATATTATATATTTGCATCCTGCCAGCTAAAACTCTAGGCCAACAAAATAGCACCTGTTGGAACATCAATTTTGGTTTTACGCATGCAGATATCATCACATATTCAGAAAGCACAAACTTTAAAACTATTAAAATTTTGATGAGACTTGTCAATGATATAAAGATCATAGAATCCCAACAGCATAGAAGGCGGCCATTTGACTCATTGTGGTCGATGCAGACTCAATCTCACTCAGACCCAACCCCTCAACCTCCAGTATTTACCCTGCTGTATCTTACCCTGACACTAAGAGGCAATTTACCATGGCCAATCAACCTAACCCTCATCTTTGGACTGTGGGAGGAAATTGGAGCACCCAGAAGAAAATAAGCAGACACGGTGAGAACATACTGACTCCACACAGACAATGATCCAAGCCGGGAACCGAACCCAGGAACCTGGCACTGCAAGGTAGCAGTGCTAATCACTGTGCCACCATCCTGATTCCCAAGGAATTGTCGATAATGAAAGAATAAAATACTAAACTGGAGTTAACATGAGATGAAAGCTTTGCTACTAAATATTTAAACCAAATACAGCTTTGCCATGAAAAAGATCAGAAACTAACATTTTTGATTTTGTACATTAAAAATACAAATAAAACCCCCAGAAATGAATAGGCTCATTTGTAATACACTCATCTGGCAAATACAACCAAAAGTGACAGCTTAATCATCTTTCATAACTAATCCTGTAGAGGTGGCTGAGGGACTCATTGGTGCATTCTGGGAGAAGTCGGACCAATATCTACCAAGAGGAGGGAAGCAGAAGATCTGGTGTCAAGGAGCAGTAAGCCCAAAACACTACATTAGTGTATCCCTCCCTCCTTCCTCCTCCTCCTCTGACCAAAACATAGGCCACAGTGAGAAGGTAAAAGAGAAGGTAAGCGTTTTATAAAATTTTCTTAAATAATTTACTTGGTGCTCGAAATGTCAGTGAGGTTAAGTGCTGCATCTGAGATGTGGGAGATCCGTGTTCCAGCGACTTGAGGCAGAGAGTGGGGGTTAATGGGTGCTATTCGGATTGGCGGTTGGTGACTAGTGGAGTGCCCCAGGGGTCGGTGCTGGGGCCTCAGCTATTTACCATTTATACAGAAGATCTGGAGGAGGGAAATGAGTGTATGGTGTCGAAATTTGCTGATGACACCAAGATTGGTGGAATGGCAAATTGCGCGGAGGGTGTGGAGAGTCTGCAGAAGGATCTAGATAGGCTGGGCGAATGGGCCAGGAACTGGCAAATGGAATTCAATGTTGGCAAGTGCGAGGTGGTCCACTTTGGTAGGAAGGACTATTACTTACGTGGCAAAAAACTGCAGCAGGCGACGGTGCAGGAGGGACCTCGGGGTCCTTGTGCATGAGTCGCAAAAACCCAGCTTGCAGGTGCAGCAGGTGGTCAGGAAGGCGAATGGGATGCTGGCCTTCATAGCGAGGGGGATTGAATATAAAAGTAGGGAGGTCTTGCTGCAGCTGTATAGGGCATTGGTGAGGCCGCAGCTGGAGTACTGTGTGCAGTTTTGGTCGCCGCACTTACGCAAGGATATTCTGGCCTTGGAGGGAGTGCAGAGGAGGTTTACTAGGCTGATACCGGAGTTGAGGGGGTTGAGCTATGAGGAGAGGCTGAATAAACTAGGCTTGTACTCGTTAAGAGTTTAGAAGAATGAGGGGAGATCTCATTGAGACATATAAGATGATGAATGGGATGGATAGGATAGAGGCGGAGAGACTCTTCCCGCTCAGAAAGGACAGTAGGACTAGGGGCCACAGCCTCAAGATAAAGAGGGGGCGGTTTAGAACGGAGTTGAGGAGGAACTCCTTCACTCAAAGGGTGGTGAATCTCTGGAATTCTCTGCCCGTTGAAGTGGTGGAGGCTGCCTCGCTAAATATTTTTAAGACGCGGGTTGATGGGTTTTTGATAAGCGAGGGGATTAAGGGTTATGGGGAGAGGGCGGGAATGTGGAACTGAGCCACGACAGATCAGCCATTTCTTTTCATCATCCTATTTCTTATGTTCTTATGACTCGGACAATTACTTCTGCGGGAAGTGTACCCAATTGCAGCTCCTTTACAGACTGCATAGATAGGTTGGAGCAGCAGTTAGGTGCACTTAGGAACATGAAGGTGACAGAAAGCGTCATAGAAAGAAGCTTTCGAGACATGGTCACACTCATGGTGCAGGCAGATAGATGGGTGACTTCTAGAAAGAGCAGGCAGTCAGTGTAGGAACCCCCTGTGGTCACCCCCCTCTCTAACAAGTATACTGTTTTGGATAGGGGAAATGGACTATCAGAGAATAACAGCAGCAGCAGTCAAAGCAGTTGCACCACGGTTGGCTCTGTTGTTAAGCACTGAGGGACAAAGAGATCTAGAGCAATAGTTATAGGGGACTCTATAGTTAGGGGTGCAGATAGGTGCTTCTGTGGACGTGAAAAACTAAAATGGTATGTTGTTTCCCTGGTGCCAGGGTCCAGGATGTCTCCGAACAGCAGAAAGTATTCTGAAGAAAGAGGGTGAATAGCCAGAGGTTGTGGTACATATCGGTGCTAACAATATAGATAAGAAGAGTGATGAGGTCCTGCAGCAGCAGTTTAGGGAGTTAAGTAGAAAGTTAAAAAGCAGGACCTCTAGGGTTATAATCTCAGGATTACTCCTTGTGCCACATGTTAGTGAGGCTAGGAATAGGAACATAGTGCAGCTCAACACGTGGCTAAACAGCTGGTGTAGGAGGGAGGGTTTCAGATATCTGGACCACTGGGATCTCTTCCGGAGCAGGTGGGACCTGAAGAACAAGAAGAACAGATTGCATCTAAACTGGAAGGGCATAAATATTCCGGCTGGGAGGTTTGCTGGTGTCACACGGGAGGATTTAAACTAGTTTGGCAGAGGAGTGCGAACCAATGCAAAGGTGGATTAGCTGACGGGGAACCAGAGTAGGGCCAATAAAATTCAAAAAGCAAGCAGAGTGAGGTTGTTGATCAAAGAGGGTCTGGGACTGAAGTGCATTTGTTTCTTTATACATATCTAAACATGCTTGTGTTGTCCACAAACTTACTAATCAAACCAGTTACATTTTCCTCAAAGATTGGTGAATTTGCTGGTAGTGGTGAGGACCATCACAGGATACAGCAGGATATAGATCAGACTTGGGCAGAGAAATAGCAGATGGACAAATGTGAGGTAATGCATTTTGAAGGTCTAATACAGATAGGAAGTACACAGTAAATGGCTGAACCTTTAAGAGTACTGATAAGCAAAGGGATCTGGGTGTACAGGTACACCCAGTAGTTCCTATTTTCAAGAAAGGGAACAGAGATAGCCCGGGAAATTACCGACCGGTGAGTCTGACCTCAGTGGTTGGTAAGCTGATGGAGACGCTACTGAGGGACAAGATTTACGAGCATTTGGAGAGGTTTGACATGATCAGGAATAGTCAGCATGGATTTGTCAAGGGCAGGTCGTGCCTTACGAGCCTAGTTGAGTTCTTCGATAATGTGACTGAACACATTGACGAAGGAAGTGCAGTGGACGTGGTGTACATGGACTTCAGCAAGGCGTTTGATAAGGTCCCCCATGCAAGACTTCTTGAGAAGGTGAGAGGGCATGGGATCCAAGGGCCTTTGGCCTTGTGGATCCAGAACTGGCTTGCCTGCAGAAGGCAGAGAGTGGTTGTGGATGGGTCTTTTTCAGCATGGAGGTCAGTCACCAGTGAAGTGCCCCAGGGATCTGTTCTAGGACCCTTGCTGTTTGTCATTTTCATAAATGACCTGGATGAGGAAGTGGAGGGATGGGTAAGTAAGTTCGCTGATGACACGAAGGTCAGTGGTGTTGTGGATGGTCTGGAAGGATGTCAAAAGTTGCAGCAGGACATAAATAGGATGCAGGACTGGGCGGAGAAGTGGCAGATGGACTTCAACGCGGATAAATGTGTAGTCGTCCATTTTGGCAGAACCAACGGGATGAACGAGTACACTATCAAGGGCAGGAGTCTTAGTAGTGTTGAAGAGCAGAAGGATCTTGGGGTCCGGGTCCACAGGACTCTTAAATTGGCCTCGCAGGTGGAGGATGTGGTCAAGAAGGCGTATGGTGTACTGGCCTTCATTAATCGAGGGATTGAGTTTAGGAATAGGGAGGTAATGCTGCAACTTTATATGACCCTAGTCAGGCCTCATTTGGAGTACTGTGCGCAGTTCTGGTCGCCTCACTATAGGAAAGACGTAGAAGCTATTGAAAGGGTACAGAGGAGATTTACAAGGATGTTGCCTGGACTGGGAGGCATGCCTTATGAAGTTAGGTTGAGGGAGCTGGGACTCTTCTCCCTGGAGAGACGAAGGTTGAGAGGCGACCTGATAGAAGTTTATAAAATGTTGAGAGGAATAGATAGGATGGATTCTCAGAGGCTATTTCCCCGGGTTGAAATGGTCGCTACGAGAGGACACAGATTTAAGGTGCGGGGAGGAAAGTACAGAAGCGATGTTAGGGGTAAGTTTTTCACTCAGAGGGTGGTGAGTGAATGGAATAGGCTGCCGTCAGTGGTGGTGGAGGCGAACTCGCTGGGGTCTTTTAAAAGACTTCTGGATGAGTATATGGGGTTTAATGGGATTGGGGGTTATAGATAGGTCTATAGATTGGTAGGTGTTGATGTGATCGGCGCAACTCGTGGGCCGAAGGGCCTGTTTGTGCTGTAGTGTTCTATGTACACAGGTCACAAAGTGACAACGCAGGTGGAGAAGGTAGTCAAGAAAGCATATGGCATGCTTGCCTTCACTGGCCAGGGCACTCAGTTTAAAAATTGGCAAGTCATGTTGCAGCTTTATAGAACTTTAGTTAGGCCACACTTGGAACATCGTGTTCAATTCTGGTCGCCACACTACCATCAGGATGTGGAGGTTTTGGAGAGGGTACAGAAAATATTTATCAGGATGTTGCCTGGTATGGAGGGCATTAGCTATGTGGAGAGGTTGGAGAAACTTGGTTTGTCCTCACTGGAACGACGGAGGTTGAGGGGCAACCTGATAGAAGTCTACAAGATTATGAGAGGCATGGACAGAGTGGAGGGTCAGAAGCTTTTTCCCAGGGTGGAAGAGTCAATTACTAAGGGGCACAGGTTTAAAGTGCGAGGGTCAAGGTTTAAATGAGATCTACGAGGCAGATTATTTTTTAAAACAGAGGGTGGCGGGTGCTGGAACTCATTGTTAGGGGAGGTAATGGAAGCAGATAAGCTAGTGACTTTTAAGGAGTGTCTTGACAAATCCACGAATAGGATGGGAAGAGGGGGATATTGTCCTTGGAAGGGTAGAGAGTTTTAGTTAATTCAGACAGCTTGGTCGGTACAGGCTTGGAGGGCCAAAGGGCCTGTTCCTATGCTGTAATTTTCTTTGTTCTTTAATCAATAGGATAAGAGCTAGATGGTGGTGTCCAGGCAATATCAGTTGGTCCATAAATTGTACTAGCTCTAGCTTTCTGCATGTTGCATTAGTAAGAGTCTCTGATGGCTCACTTTGTCCATGCCACCCAGTTTTTAACCACTAAGCTATTTCCAATTGCCCACGTTTGGCACATATCCCTCTATAACCACCTTACCCATGTAACTGTTTAAATGCCTTTTAAAAGACAAAATTGACAAAAAGATCTCTATTATTACCTCTGGCAGCTCATTCCAGACGTTCACCACCCTGTGAGAAATAATTGCCCCTCTGGACCCTTTTGCATCTCTCCCATCGCATCTTAAACCTATGCCCTCTAGTTCTGGACTCCTCTACACCTTCAGAAAAAGATGTTGACTTTCTATCTGATCTATACCCCCATTTTATAGACCTCTATAAACCTCCTATGCTGCAGGGAAAAAAGTCCAAGTCTATCCACCTTCTCCTTTTAATTCAAACCATCAAGTCCCGTTAGCATCCTAGTAAATCTTTCAGAACAAAGAACAAAAGAAAATTACAACACAAGAACAGGGTCTTCGGCCCTCCAAGCCTGCACTGACCACGTTGCCCATCTGAATTAAAATTCCCTAACCTTCTGGGGACCATATCTCACTATTCCCATCCCACTCATGTATTTGTCAAGACATCCCTTAAAAGTCAGTCTTATATCTGCTTCCACTACTTTCCTTGACACTGAGTTCCAGGCACCGAGTCATCACTCTGTAAAAACCTTGCTTCATATATCTCATTTAAACCTTGCCCCTTAAACCTACATGCCACCTAGTAATTGACTCTTTCACCCTGGGAAAAAGCTTTTGACTGACTAGATGTATAAGATGTTGACAGGTATTGATCAGGTAGATTCTCAGAGGTTTTTTCCCAGGGCTGAAAGGGCTGCCACAAGAGGACACAGGTTTAGGGGAGTAGGTACAGAGGAGATGTCAGGGGTAAGTTTTTCACTCAGAGTGGTTGGTGCATGGAATCGGCTGCCGGCAGTGGTAGTGGAGGTGGATTCGATAGGGTCTTTTAAGAGACTTCTGGATGAGTACATGGGACTTAATAAGATTGAGGGTTGTAGGTAGCCTAGCAGGTAGAGATATGTTCGGCGCAACTTGTGGGCCAAAGGGCCTGTTTGTGCTGTAGTTTTTCTATGTTCTAACTACTCTGTCAGAAACCTTTTTGCACTCTTTCCAGTTTAATAATATCCTTTCTATAATAAGATGACCAGAACTGTACACAGTACTCCAAGTGTAGCCATACTAATGTTTTGTACAGCTTTAACAAGACGTCCCAGCTCCTGCATTCAATGTTCTGACCAACGAAACCAAGCATGCTGAATGCCTTCTTCACCACTCTGTCCACCTGTGACTCCACTTCCAAGGAGCTATAAACCTGTATCCCTAGATTTCTTAGTTCTCTGACTCTCCCCAACGTCCTACCATTAACTAAGTCCTGCCCTAGTTCAATCTACCAAAATGCATCATTTCACATTTATCTAAATTAAACTCCATCTGCCATTCATCAGTTCACTGGCCCAATTGATCAAGATCCCGTTGCAATCCTAGATAATCATCTTCACTGTCCATATGCCACCAGTCTTGGTGCCATCTGCAAACTTAATAACCACGCCTCCTAAATTCCACCCAAATCATTACTATCAGTGACAAACAGCAGTGGGCCCAGCACTGATCTATGAGGCACACTGCAGATCACAGGCCTCCAGTTTAAAAAAAAAATCTGCTATAACCACCCTGTCTTCAATCATCAATCCAATTTTGTATCCAATTGGCTACCTTATCCTGAATTCTGAGGGATTTAACGTTATGCAACAATCTAACATGCGGAACCTTGTCAAAGATCACCCCTCTGTGATAGAACCCTCCAACCCACACAGAAATCAGTTGTAACTGTTAAATGAATGAACTGAGAAATTGGGAGGTTCTGCCAGAGATGGCACAAACTGGATGTGGAAGTAGAAATAGGCATAGAACTATGACGTTGAAACAAAAGTGCAGAGATTCATTCTTCATGTAACCATGCTTTCAACCAGCAGGCTGTATGTACCCTTTTGGAGAAGGGGACCAGATCCACACAGGATTAAATCATAAACTCTCAAACTAAAAATCCACACATACTGTACAATGGAATTCTTTCACATCCTGTTTTCCCAAGACTGTACCTTGTGGATGCTTTCATTTGTTTAGCTGCCCTACTATCCTTTCCTTCCTTGGTGGCCTGCCTGGCAAACCATTCATTCATTCCCTGTTGCTTGTGCTATTGGAGCTGCAGTGACCACTTCTGCCATTTTGAGGCTGTTTTCTAATTGATTCATTGGTTTAACTGAACCTTTCAGAAAGCAGTCTATGCTGCACATCTAGGCCTGTGCAGGCTTAAGAGTCAAGAGCTCCTGGCACAAAAATTCCCCAATGTTACTATGAAGCTCAAAGGAAACAAGGTAACTAGAGGCTAGGCAGTTGTATGCCATCACGACACATGGCCTATGAGCATTTAATGTTGATTGCATATACTGGACTCCTGGACTGAATATTCTATGCTCTCAATAGCAAGGAGATCTACAACTGAATCATAGATACAATGGTTATAGTACAGAAGGCTATTCGGCCCATCATACCTACAGAGAGCCAGCACAGACATAATGAATCAATTGGCCTCCTCTGTACTGTAACCATTCTATGATTCTACAGCTATTTTGTAAGCAAGCAGTGAGAAAAAAATTACTAAATTATAGTGCTATTTTTGGGAAGTATCACAATCAATATTCATCTTCACCAGGAATTTGAATAGGGCTAAATGTGAAAGCATACAAATAAAAAACCAATGCTGAAATTAATGTAAATTTCAGGTGATTATGTCTTGCCAGTTCTCAGTAAATATATTGTCAAGACAAATTTAACCTGAACAAACATTCCATTGTGTTGAATGGTTCAGACACACATGGTGGCATAAGAAGATACAGAATTGGGATAATTAGCCATGATTCAGATATCTAAGTTAGGTTTTTCAAAATTACTATATGTGAAAATGGTGGAAAGGTTGTTAACCATTGCACCACTAAGCAAATTAGACAAACATCATCAAAAAATTCTGCTGTGTGTCAATAACAGAAGTGGTCACTGATTGAGGGATTATCGTCTAAATTTAGTTTTGAACACACCCACTCTGCCCTATATCTCACAAATACTCTGTCATCACCCCTGGGGTGTTGAAGTGAGTAGTGACATAGTGAAGAGATGCAGCCCGACAGCTGTAAAGCTCCGTATTGTGAATCACTTACCAACTACACTGTCATAGGAAGTTACTGAAAGGAAGGCAGGTTGCTTTTAGAAAGCCAACGTGAATAGAACCCACGGGAGGCCCGTAATTATTAACTGTCTGGAGAGGTTCTCTTAGCTCAATCTCAGGATAAGCCAGGAAGAAAGCAACATGGGGAAAGAACTGAATCTAATCCCTTTGTTTGTTTTCTTGCTTTCTATCTCTCTCTCTACATAATCACAGCCTGGTGTCTATTCACACACTGCTGGTGTGCTTGTGCTCAAAGCGAATGGATTTGTGCTACCACAAAAAACTGATTCAGCCCATCTCAGTTCACCCCTCTTAAAAAACATATAGGAATGTGTGGAGAAAATTACTTTAGAGTTATTGACAATTCAAATGTATTGAAAACTAGAACTGGTTCAGAAGCCTCACAAAAGGGAGCTAGAAGAGGTGACCTGTAAACCTCACGTCGGCCAAAACAAGGACCAGCCATTTCCCAGGAGCTCAGATAAGATCAGCAACTGGTCACAGGATAAGTTAGGTAAATTAGACAGGTAACTTATGATGTTCACTGTTACATTAGGGCAGTGTGTTTATCCACCAAATTCTTCATAAAGCACAAATTTCATCTTACCTTTTGTTTCCTTTATCATTTCTCATCTCTGAGCTGCCCTTTGAAGTGACAGTGATTGAAATGTCAACTGAGATAATTTACCCTACTGACAAAGCTAGCAGTGATCTTTTGAGTTTATTCCAAGACAGACCACAAGATGGCATTCATCACGAAAAGGTCCACTACATTGGTCCCCACGTGTACACACAAGGTTTCAGTTCATTAAGATTGATAACCGTGATTACATTTTTTCGAGCCCTGGAATTCACAGCAAACACTAAAGGTAATTAGGCTTGTGTTAAAAACATTGATTATTCATCTACTCTAGGGAAGATGCATTGTGATTATCAAGAAATATGAAACTACATATTAACTGTATTTGTTAGAACAGAAATGATCCATAAAATGAAAGTTGGAATTATTTGGCTAGGTAAGAGATTTTAAAACACAAGGAAATTAATTACATTTGATCCACTGATCTATTCCAGTCAAATGAACTCGACACTAATGCAGATGGTGACAGGATAAGTTAGGTAAATTAGACAGGTAACATTCACTTCACTATCTAAACTCTTCCGCCCCACCATACATTAATTCCTCCAACTGCCCACATCATAATTTCTATAAAAACAGATCAAAATGTCCTACGTTTGGGCAGCTGCAGTGCAATATGCTCATTATCATTCACACTCACCTGTGTATAGCCTACACAGCCTTGATTTATATACATTACACCAATAGTTGGCAATTTGGATTCTGAGGTTGTCCATCTGTATGAATACTAGCATCAAATTGGAGGCTACAAGGTACACCATACATTTTTGAAAATTGCCATAACTGTTAAAAAGGTTAAATAATCATTTTAATCAGCACATCTGTAACATGAAGCAGGTTCCTGTAATAGAAATCTGCAAATAAATAGCTGTGTGGATGAAGTATTTATCAGTCACAGTTAAAGAGCTAGACTCTCATTTTGATACAACACAAATGCATATTCAAAAGTCCAGAGGATTATCAAAACCTACCAGATGAACATGACATTTGGTTCAGGAGGGGGCTGGTGGGGGGTTTGCCAGTGCACAGATACATCATGTACCGGGTGACAACCCAGAAACCACACAGCAGCTTCCTCATCTAACTTTAAGCCAGCAGCCAAAGTAATCTACACAGGCCAAGGACACTCTTAAACACATCTAGCACACTGATTACAGGCACATGAATAGGCCACCTTATGAATAGTAGCATGTTAGCAGGAATGTGCAGCGGGTGGTTGTGGGGTGGTGGGGGGCGGGGGGGAGAGGAAGAGAGGGGGAAAGAAAGCAAATCGACAGGGAACTATATCAATGATACAGAAATATCAAAAAATTAAACTGTCATTTTATTTTTAACTACACAGCATCCAAATGTACAGCAATAGGCAGTAGAGATCATAATAGCTGCAGTATGGATCAGACTCTCCAGAAGTGAGTAATCAGGCTTGCATATATTCTATTACAGAAGACATTCAACATGAAACATGAGTAGTTTCAAATGTCTATTCAGAATAAATTCCATTAAAACACTCAACAGAAGCCACCAAAATGGCATATTCAGATTAACACACAAGATGACAATTGCGCAGAAACTAAATTCAATGGCCAGAAAGCTGTTTCATACAATCCAGGGATTTGAGTATTTTTACATAACCAAAGTATATAATGTTAGGAGAGTCAAAAGCCAAGAGAGGTTCCAGCAGAAACCATTAAAAGAGGTTTACAAAAAACGTTCACAGAATGAGCACATCACTGACAAGACCAACATTTACCGTCCATCCCTAATTGCCCTCAAGAAGGTGATGGTGAGCTTCCTTCTTGAACTGTTGCAGTCTATGTGGTAGTAATATTCATGATGTGCAGATGCCTGCATTGGACTGGGGTAAGCACAGTAAGAAGTCTCACAACACCAGGTTAAAGTCCAACAGGTTTATTGGTAGCATAAGCTTTCAGAACACTGCCCCTTCATCAGGTGAGTGGGAGACACAGACTCAATTTACAAAATAATGGTTGGAATGCGAGTTTTTAACAGGTAATCAAGTCTTAAAGTTACAGACAATGTGAGTGGAGACAGCGTTAAGCACAGCTTAAAGAGATGTGTATTGTCTCCAGCCAGGACAGTTAGTGAGATTTTACAAGCCCAGGCAAGTCGTGGGATAGAACATAGAACACTACAGCACAAACAGGCCCTTCGGCCCACAAGGTGCGTGATCATATCTCTACCTACCAGGTCCATCTATAACCCTCAATCCCATTAAATCCCATATACTCATCCAGAAGTCTCTTAAAAGACCCCAACGAGTTCGCCTCCACCACCACCGACGGCAGCCGATTCCACTCACACCATCCTCTGAGTGAAAAACGTACCCCTGACATCTCCTCTGTACCTACTCCCCAGCACCTGAAACCTGTGTCCTCTCATAGCAACCATTTCAGCCCTGGGAAATAGCCTCCGAGAATCCACCTTATCTATACCTCTCAACATCTTATAAACCTCTATCAGGTCGCCTCTTATCCTTCGTCTCTCCAGGGAGAAAAGACCTAGCTCCCTCAACCTATCCTCACAAGGCATGCTACCCAATCCACATAACATCCTCGTTAATCTCCTTTGCACCCTTTCAATAGCTTCCACATCCTTCTTGTAGTGAGGTGACCATAACTGCTGCACAGTACTCCAAGTGGGGTCTGACAAGGGTCTTATAAAGTTGCAGCATTACCTCCCGGCTCCTAAACTCAATCCCTCGATTCATGAAGGCCAGTACACCATACGCCTTCTTGACCACATCCTCCACCTGCGAGGCCAATTTAAGAGTCCTGTGGACCCGGACCCCAAGGTCCTTCTGATCTTCTACACTGCTGAGTCATAAGAAATAAGAACATAAGAAATAGAAGCAGGAGTAGGCCAGCTAGCCCTTCGAGCCTGCCCTGCCATTCAATAAGATCATGGCTGATCTGAAGTGGATCAGTTCCACTTTCCCGCTTTCTCCCCATAACCCTTAATTCTTTTGTCTGTCAAAAACCTATCTAACCGTAACTTAAATATATTTAGTGAGGTAGCCTCCACCACTTCAACAGGCAGAGAATTTTAGAGATTCACCACCCTTTGAGTGAAGAAGTTCCTCCTCAACTCCGTTCTAAACTGCCCCCCCTCCCCCACCTTATCTTGAGGCTGTGCCCTCTAGTCCTGCTGCCCTTTCTGAGCGGGAAGAATCTCTCTACCCCTACCCTATCCATCCCTTTCAATATCTTACATGTCTCTATAAGATCCCCCCTCAACCTTCTAAACTGCAACGAGTACAGACCCAGTCTATTCAGTCTCTCCTCATAGTCTAACCCCCTCATCTCTGTTATCAGCCTAGTGAATAATAATAATAATAATAATAATAATAATAATAATAATAATAATAATAACAACAATCCGCAGCGTCATGTTGCAACTGTACAAAACTCTGGTGCGGCCGCACTTGGAGTATTGTGTGCAGTTCTGGTCCCCACATTATAGGAAGGATGTGGAGGCTTTGGAGAGGGTGCAGAGGAGGTTTACCAGGATGTTGCCTGGTATGGAGGGGAGGTCCTATGAGGAGAGACTGAGGGATTTGAGGTTGTTTTCGTTAGAAAGAAGGCGGCTACAAGGGGACCTTATTGAAACATATAAGATGATTAGAGGTTTAGATAGGGTGGACAGTGATAGCCTTTTCCCTCGGATGGAGAAAGCAAGCACGAGGGGGCATAGCTTTAAATTAAGGGGTGGTAGTTATAGGACGGATGTCAGGGGTAGGTTCTTTACCCAGAGGGTGGTGAGGGATTGGAATGCCCTGCCTGCTGCAGTTGTAAATGCGCCTAGTTTGGGGGCGTTTAAGAGATCCGTGGATAGGTTTATGGATGGTAAGCGTTTGGTTTAGGTTAGAGGGTCATTGTTTTTTAACTAGTCGGCGCAACATCGTGGGCCGAAGGGCCTGTTCTGTGCTGTAATGTTCTATGTTCTATGAACCTCCTCTGCACTCCCTCCAAGGCCAAAATATCCTTGCGCAAGTGCGGCAACCAAAACTGCACATAGTACTCCAGCTATGGCCTCACCAGTGCCCTGTACAGTTGCAGCAAGACCTCCCTGCTTTTATATTCTATCCCCCTCGCTATGAAGGCCAGCATCCCATTCCCTTGTCCTACCCTTGATATTATACACCTTCATCCCATTGGGCCTGTCAAAACGGACCACTACACATTTATCCGTGTTGAAGTCCATCTGCCACTTCTCCGCCCAGTCTTGCATCCTATCTATGTCTCGCTGCAAATTGACATCCCTCCAGGTCCCTGGGGCACTCCACTGGTGACTGACCTCCATGCAGAAAAAGACCTATCCACAACCACTCTCTACCTACTGCAGGCAAGCCAGTTCTGGATCCACAAGGCAACAGTCCCTTGGATCCCATGCCCTCTCACTTTTTCAAGAAGTCTTGCATGGGGGACCTTATCAAACGCCTTGCTGAAGTCTATATAAACCACATCCACTGCTCTTCCTTCATCAATGTGTTTAGTCACATTTTCAAATAACTCAACTAGGCTCGTAAGGCACGGCCTGCCCTTGACAAAGCCGTGCTGACTACTTTTGATCATATTAAACTTCTCTAAATATTCATAAATCCTGTCCCTCAGTATCCTCTCCATCAACTTACCAACAATGAGGTCAGACAAACTGGTCGGTAATTTCCCGGACTATCCCTGTTCCCTTTCTTGAAAATAGAATAGTGTGACATGAACCCAAAATCCCAATTGAGGCCATCCTCATGTGTGCAGAACTTGGCCATCAGTCTCTGTTGTGTTGAAGATCTCGACTGCCTCCCGAAGACACACAGTGCCAACACACCCGGCCGTCCCATTGTATCAGGCAATGGGACCCTGTGCGGGAATCTCTCCAGCTACGTCGAGGGTACCCTGAAACCCATTGTACAAGGAACCCCCAGCTTTTGTTGTGACAGTATGGACTACCTACAGAAACTAAGCACACGTGGAGCAGTTGAACCAAGAGCAGTTCTTGTCACAATGGATATCTTGGCACTTGACACCAGCATCCCCCACGACGATGGCATTGCTGCAACTGCGTCAGTACTCAAAGCTGACAACTGCTAACCTCCAGATGCAATTTTACAACACATCTGCTTCATCCTGGACCACAATGTCATCACCTTCACCAACCAGTTCTTCATCCAGACACACGGAACAGCCACGGGGACCAAATTCACACCTCAATATGCCAACATCTTCATGCACAGGTTCAAACAAGACCTCTTCATCACACAGGACCTTCAACTCATGCTACACGCTCGATACATCGATGACATTTTCTTCCTTTGGACTCATGGTGAACAATCACAAACAACTATATGATATCAACAAGTTTCATCCCACCATCAAACTCACCTTGAACTGCCCTCCAGAATCAGCTGCATTCTTGGACACACACATTTCCATCAAGGATTATCACTTCAGCACCTCACTGTACCGCAAGCCCACGGATAACCTCATGATGCTCCACTTCTCCAGCTTCCACCCTAAACACTTTAAAGAAGCCATCCCCTATGAACACAGGATTTGCTCAGATGAGGAGGATCACAACAGACACCTCCAGATGCTGAAAGCTGCCCTCATAAGAACAGGATATGGCACTTGACTCATCGATCGACAGTTCCGATGCGCCACAGCGAAAAACCGCACTGATCTCCTCAGAAGACAAACACGGGACATGGCAGACAGAATACCCTTCATCGTCAAGTACTTCCCGGAGCAGAGAAGCTACGACATCTTCTCCAGAGCCTTCAACATGTCATCGATGAATACAAACATCTCACCAAGGCCATCCCCACACCCCAACTTCTTGTCTTCAAACAACCACATAACTTCAAACAGATCATTGTCCACACCAAACTACCCAGTCTTCAGAGAACAGTGACCACAACACCACACAACCCTGCCAAAGCAAATTCTGCAAGACATGCCAGATCATTGGCACGGATGCCATCATCTCACGTGTGGACACCATCCACTAGGTATACTGTACATACACGTGTACTCAGACAACGTTGTCTACCTGATATGCTGCAGGAAAGGATGTCTTGAGGCATGGTACACTGGGGAGACCACGCAGATGCTTCGACAACGGATGAATGAACACAGCTCTACAATCACCAGGCAAGAGTGTTCTCTTCTTGTTGGGGAACACTTCAGCAGTCACAAGCATTTGGCCTCTGATCTTCGGATAACCGTTCTCCAAGGTGGCCTTCACAACACACAACGCAGAGTCGCTGAGCAGAGATGGATAGCCAAGTTCCGCACATCTCAACCGGGATTTTGGGTTCATGTCACACTATCTGTAACCCCCACGACTTGCCTGGGCTTGCAAAATCTCACTAACTGCCGTGGCTGGAGACAATACACATCTTTTTAACCTGTGCTTAACTCTCTTTCCACTCACATTGTCTGTACCTTTAAGACTTGATTAGCTGTAAAGTCTCGCATTCCAAACATTACATAGAACATAAAACATAGAACACGACAGCACAAACAGGCCCTTTGGCCCACAAGTTGCGCCAATCATATCCCTACCTACCAGGCCTATCTATAACCCTCAATCCCATTAAATTAAATTATTCTGTAAATTGAGTTTGTGTCTTCATATGCCCTGTTTGTGAACAGAACTCCCACTCACCTGATGAAGGGGCAGCGCTCTGAAATCTTGTGGCTTGTGCTAACAAATAAACCTGTTGGATTTTAACCTGGTGTAGTAACATTCATCAGGAAGTTATACTAAAAGAATTTGTAAAATTATAGATAGATGCAAAAAAAAAAATCAGAATTGCTGTACCATTTGGATTTGAAATTGGGTACCTTTCAGAAATGTAATTCCTTTATTTTCTTCTTTCTGTACACTGGAAGGTTATCAAAGATTTAACAATACAGCCCAGGTAGCCACAAGATTTTTGGTAAGCCATTTCATTTTCTTTTAGCTGAAGTTACTTCTAACAAGCAGAGGCCATTCAGCCCCTTACTGCTGGTCTGCAATTCAACTCAATGATGGCTGATCTATGTCTCAATTCCTTTTACTCACCCTCAATAATACTCATAAAATCAGCGAAGAGGGAGGCTATTCAGCCCACCAAGTCTGCACTGACAACAATCCCACCCAAAGCCTTATCCCTGTAACCCCAGTAATCCTTCTGGCAGTAAGGCAGCAATTTAGCATGGTCAATCTACCTCACACATCTTTGGACTGTGGGAGGAAACTGGAGCACCCAGAGGGAACCCACACAGACAATAGTGACCTTACAAAAATTTATCCAGCCCAAGTTTTGAAGCTTTCTATTGATCCCAAACCTCATATGCAGTCTGCAGGACAGCATAAGATTTCTATTACTTTCTATGAAGAAGTGCTTTCTAACATCACCCTGAACATCTTACTCTAAGTTTAATGTTGAGCCCCTTTGTTCTGCACACCCTAAAAGAAATTGCTTCTCTCTTTCTGCTACTCCATCAAACCCTTTAATCAACTTAAATCTCTCAATGTCTAAAACAACCAACAATTTTGACTCCCAGGAAATAGAGAAAGGGAAGCTAAATTAGTGTCTACTATAGACACAACTTTCTTTTATTCATTTGAGGGACATGGGCATCGCTGGCTGGCTGGCCAGCATTTATTGCCCATCCCTAACTACCCTTCAGGTGGTGATGGTGGAGAATTGCCTTCTTGAATCACTGCAGTCCACGTTCTGTGGGTTGACCCACAATGCCGTTAGGAAGGGAATTCCAGGATTTTGACCAAGAGACAGCGAAGGAACACTGATATATTTCCAAGTCAGGATGGTGAGTGGCTTGCAGAGGAACTTGCAGGTGCCGGTGTTCCCATTTATCTGCTGCCCTTGTCCTTCCAGATGGAAGTGGTCGTGGGTCTGAAAGGTGCTGTCTAAGGATCTTTGGTGAATTGCTGCAGTGCCCTTGTAGATAGTACACACTGCTGCTACTGAGCATTGGAAGTGGACGGATTGAATGTTTGTAGATGTGGTGTCAATCAAGCAGGTTGCTTTGTCCTAGATGGTGTCAAGCTTCTTAAGCGTTCTTGGAGCTGCAGCCATTCAGGCAAGTGGGGAGTATCCCATTACACTCCTGATTTGTGCCTTGTAGATGCTGGATAGGCTTTGGGGATTCAGGAGTTGAGTTACTTGCCATAGTATTCCTAGCCTCTGACTTGCTCTTGTAGCCACTGTGGTGAGTCCAGTTGAGTTTCTGGTCAATGGTAACCCCAAGGATGTTGATAGTGGGAGATTCAGTGATGGTCACACCATTGAATGTCAAAGGGCGGTGGTTATAGTGTCTCTTATTGGTGATGGTCATTGCCTGGCATTTCTGTGGCACGAATGTTACAACTTGTCCCATAAAAGGCTACTATTTTACTTGGATATAATTTAGAATCATTGATTATGTCTTTATCCATCATCTTCATTCTTCTACACTGCTTGATTTCCTTTTGTTTTTGTGAAGTGCTCTGGTATGTTTGCATTGTTAGAGGCAAGTAGCCCACTAGCTGACTCGATACACAAATCTGGAAGTAGTTTTCCTTTCAACATTCCCTTATCGTGTATATACGCAAGCAGTGGCAGATTGAAGGGTAGGTAGCCTTCCACATTCCCATTCTGACTTCAGTACTCCAAGCCATTTTGCTGTCAGTTGTCCCAGTGCAAACCATCAAGAAAAGGAGTTTTGTGTTAGTAATTCAACTGAGCTTCCAACTATCATTGACTGGCCATGATAAATTGCCTCAGTGTCAGAAATTAGGCGGGTAAATATGTGGGGTTACGGGGATAGGACCTGGGTGGGATTGTTGTTGGTGCAGGCTCGATGGGCCAGATGGTCTCCTTCTGCTTTGTAGATTCCACGATTCTATGAACCTTACGTGTGTGTTCTGAGGAAGTTGTACATCTATTTCAGCATTTGCTAACATGAGGTCAGCTCCTTGATGAGGTAGCAATGCTAATACCTTGATAATAACTTTGAGTCTTGCATACATCTGGCAGCAAAATTCTCCATTCATGGACTCAGAAAGTGAGACTGTCACAAGGAAATGAACATAGCATGAAGCCAAATGAATAAACGGATGATAGTTTGAGATTGGAGTGGTACTCAACCATGATAATTTCCATAAACTTTTGCAAATCAACATGTTAGAATATTGGTGTGTAATTACTGGTCAGATTTAAATCAGATTGATGACCTACAAAGTAGCTGATTCCTTGGACAGAAGTTTACCAAACTGATCACAATGAAAACAAAAGGATGGGTATTTCTAGAGCAGCTTTTACATCCTCAGCACATCCCAAAACATTTACAGTCAAAGTGCAGTTACTGGTGTGATGTGACAAAGCACTGCAGCCTATTTTCCCAGTAAGGTCCCACAAACTGCACGGTGACCCATGATAGGATATATTTTTAACATAAGGGATGGTGATAAATATTGGTCAGGACTCTGGGAGATCTCTACATTGCTTCTTTGAACAGTACCACAGAATCTTGACAGTCATCGATAAAGAGCAGAAATCCGAAAGATATCAATATGTCAATGAACAAAGGGCTGGAGAGGATGCCATCAGGAGGACTGTAAACAAGTTGGGACTTTACATTGCATTGAATCCAGTAAGAAAGTAAGCAGACGTCAGGAAAAGTTATCAAGCCCAAAGTCGGAAGTGAAGGTTTCAGTAAAAACAAAAAGTTGCAGAGGTAGAATAAATGATGGCCATGGAGCTTGAAGCTCAGGCCAGGGTGAAACATAACAGACTGCACAATTGTGCAACCTGAGAAATAATGGCATACTTCAATCCATTTGAATATTTTTATACAAATACCTCCTGGTAATAATTAAATTTAGTGAGATGCAATTCTGCAGAGTCGGTGTATAGTTATTCTGAGCAAAGAACACAGTAATGCTCAGTCACCAAGTTATTCCAACATGCTGCTTGTTCTACAATTGAACTTTGCACAATACTGTACATTTGGCTCTCTGTAGTAACACACAACTATACCTGAAAATTATCATAAAAGTGAGTCAACCTTTTGAGTTCCAGCAATGGAACAGTAAAGGAGCACAGGTAAGTAACAAGGAAGGAGCTAAACTCATATGGCTGTAGCCTGTTTCAAACCAAACACTCTTTTAAAAAAAAGGAGAATTTATGGAGGAAGAGGGGAAAAGTAGCACATTATAGAACAAAAGGTAAAGTGGAGAGTGTTAAAAAGACAGAAATGGTCATATCTGAGGGATCATGGTTGCTTTAAATGACCAAGTCAATAAAGGTAGAACAAAGGTCGTTTTTAAAAAAAATTTACAACTATGCAAATGATTTTAGTTACAAATTCTACTTCTATCAAAACAAGCAACTTCAATGTACACACAACATATCGCAAACACGAAGGAAGGAAATTGCTTTGCAATCAAAGCAGAACTTTCCAGTTAAAATTAGTACAAGGATAATTGCTTCTGCCATAACTAAACATGCTCATGCTGTGGCAAGTACATTTCTCAACTCATACCTCCTGCAGCAGATCAGCTTGCTCGATTGCTTTCAGTACATTCTTCTTTGAGGTCTCCTGCACCTCCCCTCCTAACAAGAACTCATCCAGAATAAAATAAGCTTTCTCAAAGTTAAAGATAATGTCAAGTTCACAGACCTTCAAGAGAAAGAAAACAAAAATATGGTGATTACACTACACGCTTGGTTTAGATCTCACCAAATAAAAGCACAAATAACATTTTGTAACTTGAGTAACTAATTTTTTTGTCACAAATAGGCCCAATAAGTTTTTAATCTGCAAACACAAGGCATGCAGGAATTCCAACACCAACCATGAAGTGAGTAGCTTCATGTCAGCATTTGTCTTCACTAACAGATATAATATTTAGTAAGTGTTTATCTGTATTCAATTGCCATAACATTAACAGATGTTGCTATTGTGACATGGAACCTCAGGTTTGGAGACTTAAATAATTGTGCAAGTTGCTGATTTGCTACTGTATAGTACACATTAAAGCTTACTTTATAAACTACAATTATTGTAGGGTATATTTTGATTCATTTCCCTCACCATTTTATATCCTTTTTTTGCCAATTGCAATAGCTACATATTTCCAGATTCGGATAGGTGAGAATTAAGGTTCAATGTTGCATGGCAATAATAATTCCAGCCTTTCAATTAATCTCGTAATAAGTGGGTTTAAATTTATATCACCCCTTTTACAGAATATCAGTTATAATGTTTCTCTGAATCGATTTATACCATGTGCTAAAGATCTCAGATCAATTATAAAATTTTGCTACAAAGGAACATCAGAAATAAGGGCAGTAGGGTATTCGGTCCATCGAGACTACGCCACCATTAAATAAGGTCATAGCTGATTGGGTCGACTTATATACACAAGAATAAACAGCACTCAAGCAGATAAATCTGTTCAATTGTGTATGAAATGGACTGACTAAATGGTGCACGACTTCATAATCTATCTATCACACCATCCAATTTTAAATATTAGCCACATTTGCTGTTTACGAAGGCAGAGGTGAAACGTGCAATAAATCTAGATTTGTTAACTCACACTTCCAAAATACTTGTCAAGAAGTTCAACATAACGATGGATGATCTCAAGGGTTATGAGCTCATTGTCCTGGTCCTCAATGGCACAGCAGAAATAAAGACTTGCATACCTACATTAACATGTTTCAGTCACAAAAGTTATTAAAACAACCACAACCTATCTGAACACATCAACCCAAAAGACTGATGACTGACGCCCCCTCGCCTCCCCAACATACACCCTCATCTCTTGCCAACAGATTCAACATCTTACCTTGCCCACTCCGACAGAGCGCTCCTTCCTCATCCTCAAACCCTCCAGCACCCTGACCTCCATCCCCACCCACTTCGGCATGCCTCCAACATGCCCACCGCCATCATAATGCTCTTCCACTCACTACCCTCTTGCCCACTCCCACACGCACCCCCAGCATGCCCCTCTCACCCACCCTCCATCCCCCGGTGCAACACCCACCCCCCCCATCACCTCGGCACGGCCCCCCATCACCCCGGCATGCCCGCTTTCCCCCTATGCGTCCCTCCCCACCGATTCCCCTGTGCCACCTCCCCAAGCTCCTGCACCCCTTTCCCCCTGCACCCCTGTCCCACCCTGACCCATCTCCCAATCATTAACATACACATCCAGGCACCTCCCCCACACCCCTCACTATAGAACATAACAGCACAGTACAGGCCCTTCAGCTCTCAATGTTGTGCCGAGGTATGTCCAATCCCAAGATCAAGCTATCCCCTCCCTATAATTCTGGAGTGCTCCATGTGCCTATCCAATAACCGCTTGAAAGTTCTTAGTGTCCAACTCCACTATCACAGTAGGCAGTCTGTTCCACACTCCAACCACCCTCTGAGTAAAGAATCTACCTCGGACATCCCTCCTACATCTTCCATCATGAACTTTATAGTTATGCCCCCTAGTAACAGCTACATCCACCCGAAGAAATAGTCTCTGCACGTCCACTCTATCAATTCCTCTCATCATCTTACAGAACCTCTATTAAGTCGCTTCTCATCCTCCTCCATTCCAAAGGGAAAAGCCCCAGCTCCCTCAACCTTTTCTCATAAGGCCTACCTTCCAAACGGGGCAGCAGCCTGGTAAATCTCCTCTGCGCTCTTTCCAATGCTTCCACATCCTTCTTATAGTGAGGTGACCTGAACTGAACACAATATCCCAAATGTGGTCTCACCAACGTCCAGTATAGTTGCAGCATAACCCCACGGCTCATACTCAAACCCCCTGCTAATAAACACTAACACACTATAAGCCTTCTTCACAGCTCTATCCACTTGAGTGGCAACCTTCAGAGATCTGTGGATATGAACCCCAAGATCTCTCTGTTCCTCCACATTCCTTAGAACCCTGCCATTGACCCTGTAATCTGCATTCAGGTTTGTCCTAGCAAAATGAATCATCTCACACTTATCAGGGTTAAACTCCATCTGCCACTTTTTGGCCCAGCTCTGCATCCTATCAGTGTCTCTTTGCAGCCTGCAAGAGCCCTCCACCTCATTCACTACTCCACCAATCTTGGTGTCGTCAGCAAATTTACTAACGCACCCTTCAGCCCCTTCTTCCAAGTCATTGATAAAAATCACAAAAAGCAGAGGACCCAGCACTGACCCCTGTGTTACACCGCTGGTAACTGGCCTCCAGTCTGAAAATTTTCCCTCCACCACCACCCTCTGTCTTCTATGATACAGCCAGTTACTTATCCAATTGGCCAAATTTCCTTCTGTCCCACACCTCCTTATCTTCTTCATGAGCCTACCATGGGGAACCTTATCAAATGCCTTACTAAAATCCATGTATATGACATCAAACTGCTCTACCTTCGTCCACACACTTAGTTACACTAACAGTCAACAACTTCACTGATATTACCTGTGTTAATGATTATTCCAATAACAGTAAACTTACTAATCAGACCACCCATATTTTCCTCCAGATCATTAATATATATGACAAACAACAGAGGTCCCAGCACTGATCCCTGCAGAACACCAGCATAAACTATATCCATAGCCCCTTCCTCAATTATCTTTGTCATCTCTTCAAAAATCTCAATCAAGTTGGTCAGACATGACATTCCCTGTACAAAACCATGCTGCCTGTCACTAACTAGTCCATTTTCTTCCAAATATACACTTGAGAGCTAAAAGAGAATGGATTCCAACCTTTTATATACAATCTTCAGGTCTCTCCATTCCAGGAAGCTGCACATCTTGGGTTTGCGAGCCAAGACTGTCTGGACTAGCTCTCTTGTAATCTTTTTCTTCTCTTTGTCTGATAGGGGAACATACCATTTTTGCAGTCGAAGTTTCCCCTGACGACTAAAAAGCAGCATAAACTGCATCTGTTGAAATGAAAATTCAAATGTTAAAAGGTAGTACCTTTGATTCTTTTCACTATGAAATTGAATTTACCATATTGACATTTGAACCAACTCTAAGCCAGTGTTCTTACTCAAAACTAGCCTCCATCCACTTTATTCCAGCTCACCCAATCAATAAAGTCTAGGATCCCTCTCTCCTTTAGCTTTATATAACTTCCTCTTATTTGATTTACTGTCACATGTATTAGTATACACAACGACAAGTATTGTTTCTTGCACTCTATACAGACAGAACATACCTTTCATAGAGTAGTATGGGGTGAAAGAAAGGAGAGAGTGCAGAATAAAGTGTTGCAGTTACAGATAGGGTATAGAGAAAGATCAGCTTAATACATGGTAGGTCCATTCAAAAGTCTGATGACAGCAGGGAAGAAGCTGTTCTCAAGTCAGTTAGTAAGTAAGGGCTTTTGTATCTTTTTCCCCAATACAGGAAGGTGGAAGAGAGTATTCTGAGGCAGCAGGAAGTGTAGATGGAATTAATGGATGGGAGACTGGTTTGCATGAACTGGGCTTCATTCACAACCCTTTGTAGTTTCTTGCGGTCTCAGACAGAACAGGAGTCATATGAAGCTGTGATTCACCCAGAAAGGATGCTCTCTATAGTGCATCTTTAAAAATTGGTTAGTAGCAAGCAGGCCATATGCATTCTTAATCACCATGGCTACCTGTGTTGCCACTTCTAGGGATCTATGGACTCGCTTGCTCAGATCCCTCTGTATGTGAATGTTCCTAAGGGTTCTGCCATTTACAGTATAATTCACACATAAATTTTGATCCTCCAAAATGCATCACCTCGCATTTGTCCAGATTAAACTTCTGACATTCCTGTGCCCAAGTCTCCAATCTATTTCTGTTTCCTCGGATGGAGAAATCTAGCACGAGGGGGCATGGCTTTAAATTAAGGGGGGGTAGTTATAGGACGGATGTCAGGGGCAGGTTCTTTACCCAGAGGGTGGTGAGGGACTGGAATGCCCTGCCTGCTGCAGTTGTAAATGCGCCTAGTTTGGGGGCGTTTAAGAGATTGGTGGATAGGTTTATGGATGAAAAGGGATTGGTTTAGATTAGTGGGTCAATGTTTTTTTTTAAAAATAAGACTGGTCGGCGCAACATTGTGGGCTGAAGGGCCTGTTCCGCGCTGTAATGTTCTATGTTCTATATCCTGTTGTATCCTCTGACAATGCCCAGCACTATCAACAACTCCACCAATCATGGTGCCATCTGCAAACTTACTAATCAGACCACATATATTTTCCTCCAGATCATTAATATATATGACAAACAACAGAGGTCCCAGCACTGATCCCTGCAGAACACCAGCATAAACTACATCCATAGCCCTTCCCTCAATTATCTTTGTCATCTCTTCAAAAACCTCAATCAAGTTGGTCAGAGATGACCTTCCCTGTACAAAACCATGCTGTCACTAACTAGTCCATTTTCTTCCAAATGTGCATGCATCTTGTCCTTCAGTATTTTCTCCAAAAGCTTCCCCACACTGACATCAAGCTCATTAATTTCCTGAATTATCTCTGCTTCCTTTATTAAACAAGGGAACAACATTGGCTATTCTCCAGTCCTCTGGAACCTCACCTGTGGTCAGAGAGGATATGGAGATATCTGTTCAGGGCCCAGCTATTTCTCCCCTTGCCTCCCACAATAACCTGGGAAAGATCCGGCCCCGGGGACTTGTCTACCTTTATGAAATTTAGGATACTCAACACTTCTTCCTTTGATATATTGACATTGTCTAGTGCATTCACACACCTATCCCTGACCTCAACATCCATCATGTCCTGATGGATGTTTTGGTTAGGGTTAGGCTTCACATCTTCAGAGACCCAGATTAGATTCCCGCCTTGGGTCACTGTCTGAGTGCAGCTTGCACATTTTCCCCGTGTCTGCATGGGTTTCCTCTGCATGCTCCCATTCCCTCCCACAGTCCAAAGATGCACGGGTTAGGTGCATCTGAGGCGACCTGATAGAGGTTTTCAAGATGTTGAGAGGAATAGATAGGGTGGATTCTCAGAGGCTATTTCCCCGGGCTGAAATGGTCGCTACGAGAGGACACAGATTTAAGGTGCAGGGAAGCAAGTACAGAGGAGATGTTAGGGGTAAGTTTTTCACTCAGAGGGTGGTGAGTGAATGGAATCAGCTGCCGTCGGTGGTGGTAGAGGCGAACTCGCTGGGGTCTTTTAAAAGACTTCTGGATGAGTATATGGGATCTAATGGGATTGGGGGTTATAGATAGGTCTATGGCTTAGTAGGTATAGATGTGTTCGGTGCAACTTGTGGGCCGAAGGGCCTGTTTGTGCTGTAGTGTTCTATGTTCTTCTCCTTGATGAATACTGACACAAAGTACTCATTAAAGATCTCAGCCACTTCCTGTGGCTCCACGCATAACTTCCCTCCATTGTCCTTGAGTGGGCCTACTCTTTCTCCTGCTACTTTCTTGCTCCTCATATATACGCATAAGCAGCCTTGGCATTCTCCTTGACCCTATTTGCTAAAGACGTTTCATGGTCCATTTCAGCCCTCCTAATTCCATGTCTAAGTTCCTTCCTACTTTCATGATACTCAAGGGCTTTGTCAGTTCTTAGATGCATAGACTTCCTTTTTCCTTTTGATTAAGCTTACAATTTCCCTCATCAGCTATGGTTCCTGAATCCTGCCATTGCTATCCTTCATTTTTGCAGGGACATGGCTGCCCTGCACTTAAATCAACTGGCCTTTAAAAGTGTCCTATATGGACATTTATCCTCAATCCACCTTCCCAGTTCCAATCTCATCTGGATGTAATTGCCCAATTAAGCACCCTCATCCAAGGGCCACAATGTCTTTAAACATGATCACTTGAAATCTGATGGAATTATGGTTAGGTCCAAAATGCTCCCTCACAATCATCATCAGCTGGCCTGGTTTATTCCCCAATACCAAGTCTACTATTGCCCCCTCTCTCGTTGCATTGTCAACATACTGTATCAAAATGCAGCGCCCCCCCCCCACAAAGGATACATCTAACAAATTGCTCTCCATCTGTGGTCAAATATGCAGCAAAGATATCTGTCAAGTCCCCAGCTTTTTCTCCCCTGGATGGCATGGTGGCAGTGGTTAGCAGTGCTGTTAAATTGCCCAGTAATGTCCCAGGGTGCGTAGGTTAGAGGGATTAGTGGGGTAAATACGTGGGATTACAGGGATAGAGCCTGGGTGGGATTGTTGTTGGTGCAGACTCGATGGGCCGAATGGCCTCCTTCTGCACTGTAGGGACTCAATGACTTCTATAGTCTCAGCCCTGGTTTTTAAATAGAGTCCCAGTCAATATGGGGGAAGTTAAAGTCACCCTCCACAACTACCCTGCTTTTTTCACACCTTTTCAGTATCAGTACAGTATCCTCTGTCTCCTGTGGACAGCTGGGAGGTCTGTAGTATACTCCCAACATTATGATTTCACCCCTTCTATTCCTGAGCTCCATCCATAATACCTTGCTACAAGATCTCTCTAATGTGTCCTCCCTCAACACAGCTGTGACATGCTTTCTACCTCCTGGGACAACTCCCCCACCCCTTTTGTTTCCCCTTCTTGTCCTGTCTAAAACAAGAATATCCCAGAATGTTAAGCTGCCAGTCCTGTCCCTCCTTTAACCATGTCTCTGTAATTGCAACATCATAATTCTATGCAGTAATCCAGGCTCTCAGTTCATGTCTTACCTGTTGTACTTTTTTGCATTGAAGCAAACATACTCCAAATCTCCAGTCCCACCAAGCCCCCTGGCTTTTCAGTGCCTGCTCTTACTCCACACTACATTTATCACAGTCTCACTTTCTTCCCCAGTCCCTACAGTTACTGGCCTACTGTTAAAGTTCCCACCCCCTGCCACACTAATTTAAATCCCCCAAAAAGCAGTGACAAACCTCCTGCCCAGGATATTGGTACTCCTCCAGTTCAGGTGCAACCTGTCATTCTAGTATAGGTCCCACCTTCCCCAGAAGACAACCCACTGATCCACAGATCTAAAGCCCCCCACTCCCTGACCATCCCTCCTACAGCAGCTCTTTATCCACATGTTCAACTGTATTTTCTCCCTTTCCAAGCTTTACAAGCCTCCTGAGAAAGTAGAGGCATTGATGGGCTTTCTTAACTATAGCGTCAGTGTGGAGGGACCAGCGCAGGTTGTTGGTGACCTGAACACCTAAGAGCTTAAAGCTCTCATGATGTAGACACGGGCATGCCCTCCACTACGTTTCCTGAAGTCCCATTTAATTCAGCTGTTTGACATAATACCAAGTTCTAACCATTCTCTGGGTAAACAAGCTTGTCCTTAATACATGATCATTTTGTATTTATGGCCCCTAGTTGGTTCCAAGTCATGTACAATAACTAATAAAGTTCCAGAACTACGTGATTAATCAAAACATACCTTATCAAACCTCATCTATTGGCAGTGACTCATGTGAAGGCACAGATAACACCCATTCGCAACCGAACCTGGTACCCAGCCTCCATACCTGAGCATCAGCCATGTATATCAGCTCACGTTTTGGTCTATGGAATGTAGCAAAGGAGGGCAGCAGTAAGAGGAAAATCTCAACCAGACTCAATACTGTCTACCAAAGGTCGCCTTCCAGCCGAAAGAAAATCACTGCTTAAAAAAAAATCAGTCACAAGTACCCCGACATGTTATTGAACTTGTGCTCTTGCTGAGACACAAAACACAATTAACATTCTCACTTGTATAACTAATTCCATGCTGCAGTTAAGGCAAAATAAAATCAAACCAGTGGCAAGCAACATGGAGGGGGTTGTTCACCCAAATATTTAAAAAGTCTCAGACCCTCCTGGTCCTCAAATAATCTTTTCTTCAGTCAGCCACAAGCTGAGCTGGTACACCAGGGGTGATGATAAATTTAATCATCAGACACAACGGTCCACGAGATCTCACAAGACTTTTAAAACCACCCTAAACAATCCACTCTGCCGATGTAAACCATTTTGCAGACCCAAGATCATTTTTAAACTTGGCTTTCCACCAGTTTACTGTTAAAACAAAACTTATAAACCCCAGCAATCCTGGCAGCATATGAACAAGTCACAAGTTTTGTATCAAATAGAAACACAGGAAAACAAACAGCTAAGGAAGATGAATAAATTTCACTACATTACATTTAGATTTCATAGGAACTCCCACTTGTTAATAAAACATGGGGAGAATGAAGCTTTAATTTTTCACTGGCAAGTCTATGATTTCACAGCAAAATGAATGAATGAATATTCTTGTTTGGGATCATGTGATGGTCAACTGGGGCGGTGGGTTGAAGCAAGGGACGGGGTGGGGGAGGGGCGAAGTGGGGGGAGGGGCAAGCGGGGGGGGGCGGCGACTGAGAGGAGAGAGGAGAGAGAGGAGGGAGGGGGGCGGGGGCGGGGGTGGCTGGGGGGAGGGGGGCAGGTGGCTGAGGTGGGGGGGGGCGGCGGTACGCATAATAGGAGGGAAGGTGAGGTTGTGTCGCCGCCGCTGTGACTCTCTCTGTCCCATATCTCAGACACACAGGCCCCGGAAACCGGGTCGCTGCTTCTCCCACGCCCGGGGGCGCATCTCCGGCTGCTTCTTCCCCCACACCCAGGGCCGCGCCTCCCGTACCGGCGGGTTTCTGTCCCCCCCGCCCCCGCTCACCGTACTGTCCGGATAACAGTTCCTCAACAGCCGCTTCTCTCCACGCTCCTGACTCCTCATTAGACCCACCTCCAGCACCGCCTCCCCTCACCTCATTGGAGCGCTCACAGACACAGCTCGCGGAGCTCTGAAAACCCATTGGTTCAGCCGCCTGTCCATCAATGATCTGCTGCAGGCGGGCTTCCGCTCCGCCAGCTGATTGGACATTCGCCCTATCCATCAGCGTTTCCGGCCCCTTCCTGAAGCACTGATTGGTGGAGAAGCTGTCAATCATACGTAATATCCGGGGCGGGGCTTAGTGTGAAGAAGATTCAACTGAATGTGGGTAAGAGAGAGGCCATGAGTGGCCAATAACTGACCACTCACTCTCTGACCAATAACTGACCAGTCACTCCATCCCTGACCAATAACTGATCACTTATTCCATCAGTGGGATTCAATCTCTTCATGGCCACATCTCTGACATGACTTCTTCTGAATATTATTTTTGCCAGGCAAGAAAGGGACACAGCACAATTTAGGATCTTTCTGTCCTCCTTCAACAGGAAACTTGTCCTGGAGTTCCTTCTGGAGGTTGAAAAACTTGCTGTAGCTCCTGTAGATGATATTTGATGTGTCATCTTGACCCATAACTGTGCACTCACTCTATCACTGACGAATAACTGACCATTCATTCCATCCCTGGCCAATAATTGACCACTCTATTCCCGACCAATAACTCACTGCACATACCCATCCCTGACCAATAACTGGCCACTCACCCAATAATTGACCACTCACTCCATCACTGACCAATAACTGACCCCAGCCCTCTCCCTGGCAATAGTCTAAGATTAAGCTGAACTGTTCAGAAATCTTCTGCATATTTGATTACAAGATGTCAGTGTTGAGTTTGCATGTCTGCATAGTGTTTCCTCCAGCTGCTCCAAACTCCAAAGGTGTCCATGCTAAATGTACAGGGTTACGAGAATGGGATGGGGATGGGGTGGAGGGGGTAGGTAGACTTAGGTAATATGCTCTTTCGGAGAGTTGATGCCGACCCGATGGACGTATGGCCTCCTGCTGCACTGTAGGGATTCTATAAGCTTCTGATCTTACATTCAGCCATCAATCAGACTGTCTATCTATCTCCGTGGCATCACCTGATTCATCCGTCTTATACATCTGCTGCTGAAAGCCTCTTCCATACCTTTGTTACCTCAATGCTTGCCTATTTCAATGCACTCCTGGCAGCCCTCCCACTTTCTACCCTTCATAAACTTGAGATCATCCAAAAGTCCTTGTCTTAACTTGCAGCAATTTTCACCCATTTCACCCATCACCATCACGTATAACTAATTGTATATCCCTGATTTTAATCACTCTACCACTGGTGGCCATGCCTTCAGGTGCCAGGGCTCTAAACTCTCTCCATTCCCTCTCTCTCCAAACCTTGTTGTCTCTCTCTTCCTCTTTAAGACATTGCTTAAAGCCTTCCTCGTTGATCTAGCTTTTGATTATATCTCTCACTAGTTTTTTATTTGGCTGCATGATAAATTTCATTTGTCCCAGCCACATGCTCCCTATAGTCACAGCCCCCAATTCCCCCAGCCACATGCTCCCCACAAACACAGCCCCCTCAATTCCCCCAGCTATATGCTCCCCACAACCACAGCCCTCAATTTCTCCAGCCACATGCTCCCCACAATCACAACTCCCCAATTACTGTGATTGTGGGGAGCATATGACAGGGAGAACTGAGGACGGGGCCTGTTATTGTGGGGAATGTGTGTAAAGCTTTGGCACATATAGCTGTGTTAAATTACCCAAGGGGGACAAGGGTTTCTAAAAAGACATCACCAGATGGCCAAAAATACAAAATTCTGGGAGAAAAAGAAAAGGCATGGTGGCACAGTGATTAGCACTGCTGCCTCATAGCATCAGGGACAAGGTTCAATTCCAGCTTTGGGTGACTGTCTATGTGGAATTTGCACATGGGTATCCTCTGGGTGCTCTGGTTTCCTCCCACAGATGTGCAGATTAGGTGGATTGGCCATGCTAAAATTTCCCCTTGGTGTCCAAAGATGTGTCAGTTAGGGGACTCAATGGGGTAAATATGTGGGGTTACGAGGATAGGGCCCAGGTGGAATGCACTATTGGACAGCAGACTTGATGGACTGAATGGCCTCCTCCACTGGAGGGAATCTAAGGAAGAACATCAAACCTTACCTTATTGTCACTGCAATTGCACCTCTCAAGGCTGACCTGAAATCGCCTGCAAGAACTGCTGAATGGAAGAAAGTTTAGGACAACCCCACCAAACAACATACTCCCACTAAGGGATCAGGAGAGAGTAAGGCAGCAAATCATTAAGGCACAAGTAGAAGGAAGTATACTTCAATAAGTGTGCCAAATTCTTGCCTGAGTTGTTAGCAGGACAAACTGTACAGGATCCTATCATGAAAACCTGGAACCCAGCAAATGTTGGCAAAGCTGAGACTCCAAAGTCATACATCATTGAAACTGAAACAAGAAAGCAAAAGAGAAGGAACATGGTCCATATTCAACCTACACCCTCACTGGAAAAGCCAGAAAGATCATCAATAATACCAGCAACTTGACTAACCAGCGAGGCAACACTGTCAACATCACCAACAAAAGGTGCACTATCAACGTCACCAGCAGGTGACAGAGCATTAAAACATACAGCACCACTCCTACAACACCAGGATCAACACATACATCACCTGTGCAGCATGCCAACCGACTATTGAGCAATGAATAACAAATCTACAATACTCTACCTCCTAAATGAAAGCATAAATAATATTGTTAGAAATGAAAAAAAACTATAAAGGACTCACGTGGCTCTTTATTTATAAAAGTCAATTGTTTATCATAGAGTCATACAGTGCAGAAGGAGACCATTCGGCCCATCAAGATTGCACCAACTGCAATCCCACACAAGCCCAATCCCCATAATCCCAGCTAGTCCCCTTGACACTAAAGAGCAATTTAGCATGGCCAATCCACCTAACCCACACATCTTTGGACGTTCTTGCGGGTCGAACCAAGTAAACAAACTTAAATTACATTCGGACAAAGAAAAAGGGGGCAGCTCCCCGCCTTTTGGCTAAGATCAAGTGTGTGTGTGTAGTAAAAGGAGGGGGAACGGCCCAAACAGAAACAAAAAGTACAAAGGAAACTTAAAACAAGTCAAATCAAAATGTGATTGTCGGGGTCTATAAGGCACCTCAGCCCCTGCGGTGCCCAACGGGCACGGAAGGCCTCGACTGCACCTGCGGACACCGCGTGCTCCCTCTCCAGGGACACCCGGCCGCGAACGTAGCCGCGGTAGAGGGGCAGGCAGTCGGGACGGACAGCCCCGTCGATCGCCCGCTGCCTGGACCTGTTGATGGCGCGTTTCGCCAGGCCCAGGAGCAGGTTCACACATCTTTGGACTGTTGGATGAAACTGGAGCACCTGGAGGAAACCCGCACAGACACAGGAAAAATGTGCAAACTCCACATAAACAGTGACCAAAGCCAGGAATCGAACCTAGGTCCCTGGCATTGTGAGGTAGCAGTACTAACCATTGTGCCACCCATTATCTTTCTTGCTATAAAAACAGTCAATGATTGGAACAGCTGTATTGATATAAAGATTTTAAAAGAAGGAGGAATGCTACAATATATGAAGAGTTAGAAGCTAATTGGTATGTGAATATGAACTCGGGGTGCTATATTCACTGTTGCGCTGCTGCCATGTGCTCAGTAACAATCCGTTAATCAGTCCATCAGCCATAAAGTCATAGACTTTTACAGCACAGAAAGAGGCCATTTGGCCCATCATGTCAGTGCTGACCATCAAACAGCGATCTATTGTAATCCCATTTTCCAGCACTTGGTCCGTAGCCTTGTATGCTGTGGCATTTCAAATGCCCATCTAAACATCACATGAAGAGCTGTAAGAAATACACCTAATGAAGCTCCAGCATTATGAATCTAAAAATGACTTTATATCATATGGGAATCAGAAGGCATCGTAGTCACTCAGTTTCATAGGAAGTAACTGTGACAATGTTTGTAGAAGATGCTTGGAAATTGGCCTAAAATTTACACCCCAGATGGGACTTGAACCCACAATCCCTGGCTCCGGAGGCCAGTGCCTTATCCATTAGGCCACTAGGGCTGTACAAGGTGGAAGCTTGGAGCTTGCAATTTGCTCCTTTGTCTCCAGTGGAAGATTTGATGTGTTTGTGAATCAGCCCATTCTTTTCACACAGAACTCAGTGGATCAATTCCAAAGGTCCCAATAATGATTGTGTGATTGGATCTGATTCACTCCTTTATAATAAAAGTGAAAATGTTGGAAATACTTATTAGTTCTGGCAGCATCTGTGGAGAAATAGAGTTAACGTGTGATTGGATCTGACAGGCTCGTGTGCAAAAACAATTGGTACAGTTGATTCCTTGCAGTTCTTAAATTGTGCTGATTTTAGAAGGCAGTTGCCTGACTGAAGCTAATTGATTTCTGTGTATTTCAGCAATAAAGATTAAAGATGATCCTTGTCAAAACAAAGGCTATTGAATCATCTTATGTCGGATTTGATGACACAAGAGAAATCAACACATTCTAAATTACTCTAATTGAACTATAGATATGTATAATGGCGATACGCTTGATCAATACTTTATGTTGACTCTGAATATCTCCTCCTTATGACGATCACTGTTTCTACCAGTTCCACAAACTGGTTTTCCAAATGTTCAATGATATTATTTTCCAAAAATCATATTGAACAAGCAGCCATGAACACACTTGATTTCCTCAAGCTGCTTGTCCAATGATATTATTTTTGGAAGTGTCACGAGCTATCATCAGGAAGAATATTGAGAAAGCTTTCCTTAATCATGAAGTCTATCATCTTGAGAAGCACTGCTCTGTTGATAAGTTTTCTATTGCAGGTTATGTGCTCTGATTTATAATGAATCATGATTTTTGATTCACAATTGTTCTATCTTGAGACTGCATCACAGCTGCTTGTTCATTTGTAAGAGTTGAAAAATATACAGCAATGATGCCCATCCTCATCAAGCACATCATTCAAATTCCCAGGAGGGGTATGGTATTCCGAAAATTCAAGCAGAAGCGAAGCTAACCTTTTCATGCTACTATGTAGTAGTAACACCAGTGGTATTTTCCACCATTAGGGCGCTGATGTCAAAGCAAAAAGGTATTCTACCTCCCACACAAATGAGTAATGTGGTGTCTGAATTTCAGTACATTGTGATGCCAAATATGTCTCAACAATTGTTGGATTTATCATATAGCACATCCCTTTGACAATTTATAATAGGCAGAGACTGACCATTGTGATGAAAAATTAATATTTGTATATTTTTGTTCTTATGTTTTCTGGGTAGGTAAAGAAAACTTTGTGTGCGTCTGCATGCCTGCATGGACCAGGGTTCATTAACCAGGGAGAATTTTACGAGAGAATGTCTGTGAGATCAAAGAGATGAAAGATTAAAGGTGTTAGATTTTTGCATTTGTAATGAGAGGTTATCGTGAGTTTGAGTTACAAGTAAATAGGTTGGATTTGAAATTTCTATTGTGAGATAAGTGGAGAAATTAGCTTTCAGTGTTGAATTTCAAAGGGGAGTTCAGAGATGACAAGGTTCTATGAGTAAACAGAGGAAGGTATTTTAAATATTATTGACCCAAAAGCAGAGGCAAAACAAAAACTATGAAAAATTTTATATTTGAAAAAGTTGAGTTCCAAGCCATGATTAAAGGCAATGAAACCTAAGGTGAAAGAGGAAAGGAATGTTTGGGGGGTGGGGGAGGGGGGGGGGAGTGGATCACGAGGGGTTACAGGCTCAAGGTGAGAGGGGCGAGGTATAACTCCGAAATCTGAGGGACATTTTTTACACAGAGGGTGGTCGAGGCCTGGAATGCGCAGCCAAGTAGAGTGGTGGAGGCAGACGCGTTGGCATTGTTTAAGAATTACCTGGATAGTCACATGAGCAGCCTGGGAATGGAGGGATACAAACGAATGGTCTAGTTGGACCAATGTGTGGCACAGGCTTGGAGGGCCGGAGGGCCTGTTTCCTGCGCTGTATTGTTCTTTGTTCTTTGAGGAGGAGAGTCCTGAAGTACAGCTCATTTGTGTGGGATGCCTGAGAAGCCAGAAGAGTCTTTGTTTGTTTCTGAACCTCCTTTTGGAATTCCACATCAAAGTAGGAGTGTCTGACAAGTTGTGTACCATATTAAAGTGACAAATCCTTGACTTGGTTAATATTTGCTGGATTTTTATGGTTAAAAACTATACGGGATTATCACTAAAACTTTTGACCAAAATTAGTTCTGGGAGGGGTGGGGGGAAGCTGGTTGTTTTTTAAGACTGTTTTATCTGTGCGTAAGTTTTTTTTTCTGATGAATAAATCTTTTTTTAGATTCTACAGGTGTTATTAGAGACAGGTGTTATTAAAATGCTTTTGAGGTCAGTAGTTATTCACCTCATTTTCGAATGAGGTGAATAGCTACATATAAAAAAATGTTTATAGTAAGTGTCGATGTGGAGATGCCAACATTGGACTGGGGTAAACACAGTACAAAGTCTCACAACACCAGGTTAAAGTCTCGGCTGTTCTGGTTTAACCTGCTGTTGTGAGACTTCTTACTATAATAAGTGTGACAGACTCTGGGTTCTGGCTTGTTCCACAATAACATCAGCTGTACTCATCAACTGCTTGCAAAACTCAGAATCTATTGCCTAACATTTGGTGTGAATCTGTAATTGGACAGTACTTGTTAGATACTCCTGAATGTGCAAAGAATAACACCAACAACCATTTTAAGATTATCAGTCAGACTCTCAGTGTGGTTCACTAATACGTGCCAGAAGTTACTATATTCACACACAGTCCTCTGCAGGCAAAAGGAACATGTTCAGGCATTGTACTTTTTGTGAATTAAACAAACACATGGGGAACAACAGTTGCCTAATGCATTTTTCGTGGCAACATCTTGACCAATCAGAGTCAACATGCCAATCAATCAGCACCTTTTCCTTGTGTGGTATAAATTGTTGCTTACTTTGAAATTTGGCATTCTGCACCTGTCTGGATAGATCAGGGTATTTTCACATCGGTAAAAAGCTTACAGCAATGGAAGTCCAAAGTGAAGCGTGAGAAGGATGCTGCCAATGGAGAATTTTAGCCATGTTAAAGGATTGTATCATCTTGGGTTATTTTCTTTGGAACAGATGTGGTTATGGGAGATTTATTTAAGAATTGTAAGCACAGGAAAAGACCTAACCTGTTGCTGCTGGGATTTAATTGATGTGTTAAAATTATGAGGAGCCTAGATGGAGTGAATAGGAACTACCTCTTCACTGATATTAGGGACCAGATCAGAAACCCCAAGGTATATTATGAAGTCTGACTCAACCCTAAAATTATTTTAGTTTTAGCATTAGTGTGAGAATAAGGTGTATCACTCTATGATTCTATTGACACACTGGGAAACTTTTATCAAAACAAACTTTATTTCACAATACTGTTTAACTTTAACTAATGAATTAATCTTTCCAATTTAAACAGTTAAACATAACAAGATACAATTCTTAACTGCTAATCTTTCTCCATTAGTTCCAATTTAAACAATATCCCACATGGATTTAAATTCTATTTCAAAATCAGTTAGCAAACAACACAGGCTTACATATTTTTACTTGTTAACAGTCCTAGAGCCTTTGAACACTCCTGGAGAGAGGGACGGAGAGACACCTGTCTTCTGACAGTTCTAAAAGAGCAGCCTCGAGAGAGAGAGGGAAGAGAGAGACTTTCAGGACAATACAGAAAGCTGCTTGTTTTTCCCCGTAAGATAAGCTCATCCCATTAGCACATGACTCATTCTCTTGTCAACCTAATCAAAGCCCGGGGAAAAATAAACAAAAATGCTAAGTCAGATTAAAACGAACATCCCAATCGCTAAGGTCTATTATTAGCTTGCATTCTCAGCATGTGAGCTGCTTGCCGCAGACAAATTGGCATTGTGTAAACAAAGCTGAATTTTAAACATACCTGTCAGAAGAAACATGAAAAAAAATTCTTAAAGGCACAGTATCATCAGACTGAACAGGGAAGTTAAATACTAGTGTGTATAAATTTTAATTATTTAATAAAAGGGTAAGAGGGGACATAAGAACTAAGAGCAGGAGTTGGCAATTCAGCCCCTCAAGCCTGCTTCACCAAGCAATATAATCATGGCTGATCTCATCTTGGCCTCAACTCCACTTTCTTGCCTATTCTCCATAATACTTCAACCCATTACTAATTAAAAATTTGTCTATCTCCTACTTAAATTTACTCAACACCCTGGCATCCATCATACTCTGGGATAGTGAATTCCACAGACTTGTGATCCTTTGAGAGAAGTACTTCCTCCTCATCGCTGTTTTAAATCTGCTACCAGTCCACTAGGGCCAAGACTGTCCTCATGCCTAAGTAATTACCTTTGTTTAACTCCACAATATGAGCGTGGAACTCCAGTTTTTCACCCTCAAACTGAATTTTGAATTCTATAAGACTATGATCAATCTTCTCTACAGGATCTTTAACTGTGAGGTCATTAATTAATCCTTCCTTATTATACTAATTATTTGGGTGGCACGGTTGCACAGTGGTTTGCACTGCTGCTTCACAGCTCCAGGGACCTGGGTTCGATTCCTGGCTCGGGTCACCGTCTGTGTGGAGTTTGCACATTCTCCTTGTGTCTGCATGGGTTTCCTCTGGTTTCCTCCCACAGTCCAAAGATATGCTGGTTAGGTTGATTGGCCATGCTAAAATTGCCCTTAGTGTCCTGGGATGTGTAGGTTAGAGGGATTAGTGGGTAAAATATGTAGAGATATGGGGGAAGGGCCTGGGTGGGATTGTGGTCGGTGCAGACTCGATAGGCCAAATGACCTCTTTCTGCGCTGTAGGGTTTCTATGATTTCTATACAATACCAAATCCAGAATATCGTGTTCCCTCACTGAGTGCACAATATATTGCTCCAAGCAACATTCTCTAATACATTCAATGAACTCTCCCTTGAGGCCACCCTTGCCAATTTGATTAATCCAGTCTACATGCAAATTAAAATAACCTATGATTATTGCTGTATCTTTCTTACAAGCCCTTATTATTTCCTAATTTATACTGTGCCCCACTGAGGAACTACTGTTTGGGCACCTATAGATGACACCCACCAGGGACTTCTTTCTTTTGCTATTTCTTATTTATACCCAGACTGATTCTGCATGGTGATCTGCAGTGCTGAAGCAAGTGTGATCCTATGACAAAGCAAAAGATGTGGCCAGAGGACAAAAACAGAAAATGCTGGACAATCTCAGCATATCTGTCAGCATGTATTTTGCTTTTATCGATGTGTCCAGAGGAGGTGTGAATGGCAGAATAAAAGGGGAGCTGCTGTCTGAAATCAAAACAAGAAAAAAACAAAGTTAAGACTGAAACATACATTGAATAGGAAACCAAATGGGGTTGACAGAGATTACAGTCTTAAATTGTTAAAATCAGTGTGATTCCGGAAGGCTGCAAAGTGCCTAATCTAAAAATTGAAATGTTGTTTCTTGAGTTAACATTCAGCTTTACTGGAACCCTGCAGAAGAACAGAGCAAAAGATTTGAGAGCGAGGTGGAGGGTTAAAATGATCAGTGAGCATTAGCTCAGGGCCACGCTCGTAGACTTATTGGTGATCTTTGGCAAAATGGTCATCAAATCTGTGTTTGGTCTCAGTAATGTAGTTCAGACCACATTGTGAGCTGCAAATACAGTATACCGAATGGAAAGGGGTACATGCTAATTATTGTGTCACCTGTAAAGAGTATTTGGGGCCATGAGATGGTGAGGGGAGAGGAGGTAAAAGGAAATGTTTTTCATCTCCTGTACCTGAAAGGAAAGGTGCTGTGGGCAGAGGATGAGAAATTGGGGGTGAATGAGGAATGGAACAGGTTATGCAGAGAAAATGGCCCCTTCAGAGGAAGAGAGGAGAAGATGATGTATTGGGATTCTGTTATGATCCTTCTTCAGACTAATAACTTTCAACAAAGAGATCTGAATTCACAGTGACTGACTGAAAGAAGCACATAACAAGCATTCACACTTTAAGACTTATACTATAACAGACAACCTAAAATCAACATCAATTCAACATTACTAAGGCGACAACCAATGTACTAAAGAAAATATATCACCTGTTTATAAGTTATACATATTATATTCTCCACTGAATTGTGATCTTTATGGAAGAAAGTCACTCCCAACTTCTAAGAGACTAATTTCTGCCCTTCTCACTGAGTTGTAATATCCACTGTCTGCCAAAATAACCATCACACAAAGTGCAATAATACTCAGGGTTTTCTTCATACATCACGTTGTACTCTGGGGTGCTTCAAAACAGTCAAAGAAATGTTTCAGACATTTCTAATTGGTCACTACAAATGAGGCAAAGATATTTTTAAAGTTGTCTATCTAGATTAGATTTGAGGTTCTTCCATACATGTCCACTGCACCTCTGGTGGCAGCCCCAAGCTTTAGTGAGTCCCTCAGGACGTAGTCCTGGGCTTTGGAATGTGCCAGTCTGTAACACTCGGTTGGGGATAGTTCTTTGGAAAACTAGCAAATTTCGTGGAGATCAAAGAGTATTGTTCACTGAGTTGATGATCCTCCAGCAGCTGCTGCTATTTGTCTTAGCATGCATTCCTGGAAACAGCCTGTAGAGCACAGAATCCTGAATCACGGAAATGCTTGTGATGAACGTCAACAAAAACCAACTCATCCCTCTCCAGACCTTCTTTACAAAGGCACATTCCACAAGGAAGTGGACAATGGTCTCTTCCCTACCTTACAGCAATGGATGAGATTCCAGAAATGTAAGAAGGATCTGATGAGGAGAATCTTATTCGCCACCAGCCAAGCTAGCTCTTAATACTTTAGAAAGTTCTAGTGATGAGACATTCTGCCAGCTGATCTTGACAATCTACTCAGGGATCCATCCGACTACCATCTCCATTAACTGCATGGCCTCTAGGACATTCCACGCAAACCACTGCCTGATAGACTTGTGGTCAAAGATGCTTCTTTTTTCACAAGGGAAAGCAAGGTCCAACTACTTGGAGCTTCAGTATCTGAGGAATCGCGAATGACACTGAACATTGGGCAGTCATTATTTCCAGAAATTTCTCCATTATCAGCCTGCCTACAATAAACGACTAGTGACTAGTATAAGTTCCATATAATCTCCTTGTACCTGTACTCAATGGTCAACTTCTCTGATGTTTCTAATCCCAAAACTACCCGCCCCAAATGGGACATGAACCCACAGTCCCCAACTTAGGAAGCTAGCTACTGCCTTATCCATTAGGTCACTGGGGCTACGTGAGTGCAGCTTGAAACTTAGCAATTTTTCTTTGGAGCCATAGGGTCATTGTGGGGAAAAAAGATCACCTCCTGTTTAGCACAAATCCTGTTGAAATAACTAGTTTGAGATTTTGATGAGGTGTAGAGAGTGTTGAGGAGGATAATGCAGTTGGTTTAGTGCACATGGATTTGTGAAAGATATTTGATAAATTGTCTGACAGCAGACTTGAGAACAAAGCTGAAGCTGATGGAACAAAAGAGCATTAACAGCATGGATATAAAATTAGCTGAGTGACGGAAACAGGTGACGGTGATGGTATTGTCACTGGACCACTAATACCATGATCTTGGACAATGTACTGGGGAGCAGGCAGGTGGTGACATTTGATTTCAATTAAAAAATTTGAAATTAAAAGTCTAATGATGACTATGAAACCATTGTTGATTGTCATGAAAACTCATTTGTTTACTAATGTCCTTTTGGGAAGGAAATATGCATCCTTACCCAGTCTGGCCTACACGTGACTCCAGACCCACAGCAACGTGGTTGACTCTGAAATGCCCTCAGAAATGATTGTTCAGTTCAAGGGTAATTAGGCATGGATAATAAATGCTGGCCCAAGCAGCAACACCCACATCCTGTGAATTACTTAAGGAAATGTTGTCTTGGTTTGGGACCCTGATCTTCCTGATACATACTAGTGACCGCGAGTTTATATTCACAATTTCAAACTTTACTGATGAGCTGAAACTTATAAGTATTGTGAATTGTGAGGAGGATGGGGTTCAGCTTCAAAAAGGACATCAACAGGTTGGTGGAGTGGGTGGAAAAATGACAAATAAATTCATTGCAGATAACACGAATCAGAATTGATTCAAATTAAAAACTGTGGCGGGGTGTTGGATGTCTGAAGATAGGAGTTAAAGGGACCGCAATGCCCTGAATATTGTCAGTGACGTTCTTCCCCGAAGATTGGGATTGTGCACAGTTTGAATATTACATTGGATTGTGACAATGAAGAACAAAAGAGTTCAACAGTTCCCGTTGCTTACCTTAGAAAAGAATTTTCAGTGGGATGTCCCTTAACCCTTGCAATTTCAATGCAGAGGATAGGTTTCCAAAATTTGAATCTGCAGCTGCGTGTAACAATTTCCTTACACACCTCACTACGCTCCACCCCACACTCAGATCCATCTTTGAAATGAAGCAATCTCACAAACTCCGCTTCATCAATATTTCATTCAGAAATTGGTTAACAGGTTCTCTACTGCAGCCGGCAAACTGATCTTCGCTGTCAAGATACATGTTGGGATTCATGTTGGGATTCACATGAGTGCTCCACACACTCTAAGATTGGTCTGACCAGCAATCTCGTAAATAGGGCCCGAGCCATTTGTTCACTGTGCAAGCTTGATGTAGAAACAAGGCGCATTACAGTTACCTTGCAGGATCAAGGCCACCCTAATCAGATCATTGCTTGCTATGTATCTGGCATATTTACAGATTTACCAAAGGTCTCCACCTTCCTCAAGTCTATCTCAGATTACCCTGGAAGGATAAGGTATCTTAAACATATGAGCAACAAATGTGTTACACTGCAGTAGCAACATCTGTGATAATTTCCATTGACAGGGCCATTTGATTTGATTTGATTTATTATTGTCACATGTATTAACATACTGTGAAAAGTATTGTTTCTTGCGTGCTATACAGACAAAACATACCGTTCATAGACAAGGAAACAAGAGAATGCAGAATGTAGTTTACAGTCATAACTAGGGTGTGGAGAAAGATCAACTTAATGCAAGGTAAGTCCATTCAAAAGTCTGACAGCAGCAGGGAAGAAGTTGTTCTCGAGTCGGTTGGTACGTGACCTCAGACTTTTGTATCTTTTTCCGAAGGAAGAAGATGGAAGAGAGAATGTCCAGGGTGTGTGGGGTCCTTAATTATGCTGGCTACTTTGCCGAGGCAGCGGGAAGTGTAGTCAATTGATGGGAGGCTAGTTTGAGTGATGGATTGGGCTACGTTCACAACCTTTTGTAGTTCTTTGGGCAGAGCAGGAGCCATACCAAGCTGTGATGCCACTAGAAAGAATGCTTTCCAAGGTGCATCTGTAAAAGTTGGTGAGAGTCATAGCACACATGCCAAATTTCCTTAGTCTTCTGAGAAAGTAGAGGCATTGATGGGCTTTCTTAACTATAGTGTTGGCATGGGGGGACCAGAACAGATTGTTGGTGATCTGGATACCTAAAAACTTGAAGCTCTTGAACTTTTCTACTGTGTCCCCGTTGATGTAGACAGGGATATGTTCTCCTTTACGCTTCCTGAAGTTGATGACAATCTCCTTCATTTTGTTGACATTGAGGGAGAAATTATTGTTTTCACACCAGTTCACCAGATTCTCTATCTCATTTTTATACTCTGTCTCGTCATTGTTTGAGATCCAACCCATTACGGTGGTGTCGTTAACAAACTTGAAAATTAAATTGGAGGGGAATTTGGCCACACAGTCATGGCGTATAAGGAGTACAGTAGGGGGCTGAGAACACAGCCTTGTGGGCCATTGGTGTTGATCATGGAGGAGGTGTTGTTGCCTATCTTTACTGATTGTAGGCTGTGGGTGCTACCATGAAGCCAAAGAATATTTTCGCTACCACATAAATGAGTAATATAGAACATAGAACAGTACAGCACAGTCCAGGCCCTTTGGCCCTTGATGTTGTGCCGAGCTTTGTCTGAAACCAAGATCAAGCTGTCCCACTCTCTATCATTGTGCTGTGCTCCATGTGCCTATCCAATAACTGCTTGAAAGTTCCTAAAGTGTCCGACTCCACTATCACAGCAGGCAGTCCATTCCATTTCAATTTTCATTGCTGAAATACACACTGAGGTCAATTAGCTTCAGTCAGGGAATTGCCTTCTAAAATCAGCGCAACTTAGAGCAAGGAAACCTCTACATAGAAACTTGATTTTTACAAGCAATCAACTGTACCGATTGTTTCTGCACATCAGCCCATCAGATCCAATCACTTGGTTACTCCATTTCTTTTTCCACGGATGCTGCCAGAGCTACTGAGCATTTCAAACATTTTCATTTTTTATTATTAAGGGCTGAGTCAGATGTAATCACACGATCATTACACGATCATCTGCCTTGTATAGCCCCAGTAGCCTAATGGATAAAGCACTGGCCTCCAAAGCCTGGGTTGGTGGGTTCAAATCCCATATGCTATGCAACATTCTCTGGACTTGAAGTTAACATTAAAATAATTTCTATGCTATGTGGCCAGCAGCAACTTCTTTTAGTGAAACAGTGTCTGTCCTATCAAGCCATTGAAGTCACTGCTTTATGTGATGGACTGGGCTTTGTTCATGACCCTTTGTAGTTTCTTATGGTCTTGGACAGAGCACAAGAGTCATTTCAAGCTGTGATATGACCAGAAAGAATGCTTGCTATGGTGCATCTGTAAAAATGGTTGTGAGTTGTAGTAGACATGCAAAATTTCCTTACTCTCCTGAGAAAGTAGAGGCATTGGTGGGTTTTCTTAATTATAGTGTTGGCATGGAGGGACCAGAACAGGTTGTTGGCGATTTGGACACCTAAAAACTTGACCATTTCTACTTTCTCCCTGTTGTTGGTGACAGCGGCATGTCCGCCTTTACGCTTCCTGAAGTTGATAACTATTTCCTTTGTTTATTGACATTGTGGGAGAGATTATTGTCATTGCACCAGTTCACCAGATTTTCCATCTCTTTCTGTATTCCGTCTCATCATTGTTTGAGCTGCAGCCCACTATGGCATCACCAAAGTTGAAATTTGAGTCAAAGGGGAAATTTTTCACAGTTATAGATGTATAAGGAGTATAATAAGGGGCTGAAGACACAGCCTTGTGGGGCACCAGTGTTGAGGATGTTCGTGGAGGAGGTATTATTGCCTATCCTTACTGATTGCTGTCTGTGGGCTAGGAAATCTAGGATCCAGTCGCAGAGGGAGTAGCCATGCCCCAGGCTATGGAGTTAGGAGATGTGTTTGTAGGAATAATGGTGTTGAAGGCTGAGCTTTGCTCAGCTTTAAAATCAGCACAACTCAAAGCAAGGATACCTCTGAATTGAAACTTGTTTTTTTATAATAAATCATCTGTATTAATTGTTTCAGCACACGAGCCCCTCAGATCCAACCGCACGGTAACTCTATTTCTTTCTCCACAGAAGCTGCTAAAGCTACTGAGCATTTCCAATATTTTCACTTTTTATTATAAAGGAGTGAGTCAGGTCCAATCACATGGTCATTACTGCACGCTTTGGAACTGATACAATGAGTTTCTGTGTGAAAAGAATGGACTGACTAACAAACACATCAAATCATCCACTGAAGACAGAGGAGCAATTTGCAATCTCCAAGCTTTTATCCTATACAGTCCAGTGGCCTAATGGATAAGGCACTGTCTTCCAGAGCCAGGGATTGTGGGTTTAAGTCTCATGTGGGTTGAGATATACTTTGCACTTGAAATGAACATGAAAATAATTTCTATGTTACGTGGCCAGCAGCAACTCCTCTCAGAAAAACAGTGTCTCTCAAATCAAGCAATTGAATTCGCTGTTAGAACCATAGAACCATACAAAATTACAGCTCAGAAACAGGCCTTTTGGCCCTTCTTGTCTGTGCCAAACCATTTTTTGCCTAGTCCCGCTGACGTGCACTTGAACCGTATCCCTCCACACCCCTCTCATCCACGAACCCATCCAAGTTTTTCTTAAATGTTAAAAGTGACCCTGCATTTACCACTTTATCTGGCAGCTCATTCCACACTCCCACCACTCGCTGCGTGAAGAAGCCCCCCCCCACCAATATTCCCTTTAAACTTTTCTCATTTCACCCTTAACCCATGCCCTCTGGTTTTTTTCTCCCCTAGCCTCAGTGGAAAAAGCCTGCTTGCATTCACTCTATCTATATCAATCAAAACCTTATACACCTCTATCAAATCTCCCTTCATTCTTCTACGCTCCAGGGAGTAAAGTCCTAACCTATTCAATCTCTCTGTAACTCAGCTTCTCAAGTCCCGGCAACATCCTTGTGAACCTTCTCTGCACTCTTTCAACCTTATTTACATCCTTCCTGTAACTAGGTGACCAAAACTGTACACAATACTCTAAATTCGGCCTCACCAATGCCTTATATAACCTTACCATAACACTCCAACTTTTATACTCGCTACTCCGATTTATAAAGGCCAATGTACCAAAAGCACTCTTTACGACCCTATCCACCTGTGACGTCACTTTTAGGGAATTCTGTACCTGTATTCCCAGATCCCTCTGTTCAATTGCACACTTCAGAGTCCTGCCATTTAGCCTGTACGTTCTACTTTGGTTTGTCCTTCCGAAGTGCAATACCTCATACTTGTCTGAGTTAAATTCCATTTGCCATTTTTCAGTCCATTTTTCTAGTTGGTCCAAATCCCTCTGCAAGCTTTGAAAACCTTCCTCACTGTCCACTACACCTCCAATCTTTGTTTCATCAGCAAGTTTGCTGATCCAATTTACCACATTCTCATCCAGATCATTGATATAGATGACAAACAACAATGGACCCAACACCGATCCCTGCGGCACTCCACTAGTCACAGGCCTCCACTCAGAGAACTCCACAACCACTCTCTGGCTTCTTCCTTTAAGCCAGTGTCTAATCCAATTTACAACCTCCCCATGTATACCTAGCGACTGAACCTTCCTAACTAATCTCCCATGAGGGACCTTGTCAAAGGCCTTGCTGAAATCCAGGTAGACAACATCCACCGCCTTCCCTTCATCCACTTTCCTGGTGACCTCCTCGAAAAACTCCAATAGAGTGGTCAAACATGACCTACCACGCACAAAGCCATGTTGACTCTCCCTAATAAGTCCTTGTCTATCCAAATATTTGTAGATCCTATCCCTTATCACACCTTCCAATAACTTGCCAACCACCGATGTCAAACTTACTGGCCTGTAATTTCCCGGACTTCTTTTGGAACCTTTTTTAAACAACGGAACAACATGAGCCACCCTCCAATCATCCAGCCCCTCCCCCGTGAATATTGACAATTTAAGTATGTCTGCCAGGGCCTTTGCAAGTTCAACACTAGCCTTCCTCAAGGTCCGTGGGAATACTCTGTCCAGTCCAGGGGATTTATCCACTCTGATTTGCCTCAAGACAGCCAGCACCTCCTCCTCTTTAATAGGTAAAGGTTCCATGACCTCCCTACCTGTTTGCCCAATTTCCGTAGACTCCATGCCCATTTCCTCAGTAAATACGGATGCAAAAAAACCCATTTAGTATCTCCCCCACCCCTTTTGGTTCCATACACAGTCTACCACTCTGGTCCTCAAGAGGACCAATTTTATCCCTCACTATTCTTTTGCTCCTTACATACCTATAGAAGCTCTTGGATTTTCCTTCACTCTGTCTGCCAAAGCAACCTCATGTCTTCTTTTAGCCCTCCAGATTTCCCTCTTAAGTAGTTTCTTGCATTTTTTATACTCCTTGAGCGTCTGATCTGTTCCTTGCTGCCTGCACATTTCATACAACTCTCTCTTCCTCTTAATCAGTGTTATAATCTCCCTCGAGAACCAGGGTTCCTTATTCCTATTTACTTTGCCTTTAATCCTGACAGGAACGTACAAATTTTGCACTCTCAAAATTTCTCCTTTGAAGGCCTCCTTCTCATCTGCCACCTATCTGCCCACTCCACCACATTGTCTCTGATCTTTTGAAGTTCAGTCAGTCAGGAGTAGGTAGCATTTTCCTGATAGGACGAACTGTTTGTATGCATTTCATCCCGGAATCTGAGAGTATAAATTATACGTGTGTTGTAATTGTTTGTCAACATCGCAAATTAGCAAGTGTGCCTGAGGTGTTGTGTGAACTGAAGAGAGGAATTAAAGGGACAGTTTTTGCCTGGAAACTAGGTGACATTACTGCCTGAATGTGGGAATGAGACACAGTTGAGTAGAAACGTTGTATTGGATTGTGTCAATGGAAAACATAGCACAGAAAATGTATCTGCCCAGAAACAGCTGGATTGGATTGGAATGTATTTGCCAGTGTTGAACACAGAGGTGTTAAAATTGTCCCCACCCAAGATGGGTTTCAAACCCACAATCCCTGGCTTAAGAAGCCAATGCCTTATCCATTAGGTCAGTGGGGTTGTATGAGTGCTGCTGTTGCAGCTTGTAAATTAGTCCTTTGTCCTTAGACCCTAAGGATCATTGTGGGACAAGAAGTCACTTCCTATCTATAATCATTGCCATACTTGAAGGCATTTTGTGGGCCAGTTCTTTCTTTTCATTTGCAGCTATATTCTATCAATTCCAAAGTTCCCAGCAATTATGTAACACTTGCAAGATGGTGCTGGAGTGAGGCGATTTTCTTGCAAGCTATGCCCAGCATACCTTCTAATTCTATCTTTTACTTTCATTCTATGCTTCTGAAACTTTGTTTCAACTCATTTCATTAAGTTGATCTTTCTCCACACCTTAGCTGTGACTCTACGACTACATTCTGCACTCTCCTTTCATAAGAGCAGCACGGTAGCACAGTGGTTAGCACTGCTGTTTCACATCTCCAGGGAACTGGGTTCAATTCCTGGCTCGGGTCACTGTCTGTGTGGAGTTTGTACATTGTCTTTGTGGGTTTGCTCTGGCTTCCTCCCACAGTCCAGAGATGGGGGGGTTAGGTTGATTGGCCATGCTAAAATTGCCTCTTAGCATATTAGGTTAGAGGGATTAGTGGCTGGGATATGGGGGTAGGGCCTGGTTGGGATTGTGGTTGGTGCAGACTTGAAGGGCCTCTTTCTGCACTATGATTCTATTAAGAACTAGGAACAGGAGTAGGCCATCTGGCCCCTCAAGCCTGCTCTGCCATTCAATAAGATCACAGCTGATCTTTTCATGGACTCAGCTCCATGCCCCCTAGTTCTAGTTTTACCTGCTCGTGGAAACAACTTCCCTGCTTTTATCTTATCTATTCCCTTCATAATCTTATATGTTTCTATAAGATCTCCCCTCACTCTTCTGAATTCCAATGAGTATAGCTCCAGTCTACTCAGTCTCTCCTCATAAGCCAACCCACTCAATTCCAGAATCAAATATGTGAATCTCCTCTGCACCCCGTCCAGTGCCAGTACATCCTTCCTCAAATTAGGAAACCAAAACTGTAAACATTACTCCAGATGTGGCCTCACCATACCTTATACAGCTGCAACATAATCTCACTGTTTTTAAACTCCATCCCTCTAGCAATGAGGGACAAAATTCCATTTGCCTTCTTAATTACCTGCTGCAACCTGCAAACCGACTCCTTGTGATTCTCGCACGAGGACACCAGGTCCCTCTGCACTGTGGCATGCTGCAATTTTTTTAGCATTTAAATAATATACCATTTTGCTGTTATTCCTACCAAAATGGATGACCTCACATTTACCAACATTTGTACTCCATCTGCTAGACACTCGCCCACTCACTTAGACTATCTATATCCCTTTGCAGACTATCAGCATCCTCTGCACACTTTGCTCTGCCACTCATCTTAGTGTCATCTGTAAATTTTGACACACTACACTTGGTCCCCAACTCCAAATTATCTATGTAAATCGTAGACAATTGCAGTCCGAACAGTGGTCCCTGAGGCACACCAGTATTCACTGATCGTCCCTCTGCTCCTGCACCCCCTTAAGAATTATATTCCTTATTTTATATAATGTCTCCATGTTCTTGCTACCAAAATGTAACACCTCACACTTCTTCTCATCTGCTGCTATTTGCCCACTCCACCACGTTGTCTCTGTCCTCGTGAAGTTCAATTAGAGTCAGGAGCTGAAAAAGATATCAGGAGAAGGGACAGGTAGCTTCTTCCAGTTTGAAGGAAGAATGTGTGTGTGTATTTCATTACTCCTGAATGTGGGATAGTAGACACAGTTGTTTTGGATTTTTTCAATGAAAAACAAGGGGCAGAAAATGTATCTGCCTAGAAACAGCCAGGATTCATTAATGAGTTAGCAGGAAATGTATTTTCCAGTGTTGGACTCAGAGGTGTTAAAATTGGCCCCACCCAAGATGGGACTTGAACCCACAATCCTTGCCTTAGGGAGCCAGTACCTTATCCTTTAGGATTGTATGAGTGGTGCTGCTGCACCTTGTAAATTAGTCCTTTATCCTTAGAATCTTAGGGTCATTGTGGGACAAAAGATTACTCTCTGTTATCACTACCACATTTTGTGGGGCAGTTGCTTCTTTTCATCCACAGTGATATTCTATCGATTCCAGAGCTCTCAGCAATCAATGTGATTGTCTCTTGCCCTGGTCCAGATGAACCTCCTGAATCATTTATTGGAGTCAGGTTGGTCTTTACAGAAAAATCATTTATTTCATCATTTATTTAGATCTCCTACACTCCCTCCATGCTTTATCCTCTGTGCTTTTCAACCCATTGATTTTCCTAAATCTTTATGTGGATCCTTTAGATTCCAGCTCACATGAAAATGCTGTCACCGAGTTCCTATCAATGCAGTTTGTGTGGTTTAAACTGAGAGATGTACAGCTGGTACAGTGTGAGATGTCTTCTCACCAACAATGGGAGAGAACAGCCAGGACACACCAGCACCAACCTCATCAATGACTTAACACCAGGAAATGCTGCCAAAAACACAACTGGTGAGTTGATGCATGTGAACTCATAAATGCACATGTAAAAGAAAGGCTGCTGAAGAGGCTTTGTCTCATACATTCACAAACCTCTTCTCATTCCAGATCTTGTTGGATTTCCTTTAAAGGTCCAGTCTTGTCTGTTTAGTTTGCTCATCACTAGACATCAGAAACTTACTGTTTCAGGTACACAGAGATTGAGGTGCTGAGGATGCAGTGTGAAGTTGGAGGTGGGCGGGTAATTGACAGTCAGGGTGGGGGTGAGGATGGGGGAGGGCAGTTGGATGTGAGGCTGGGAGAGTACAGGGGGGTGGTTGCGTGTGAGGGTGGCTGGTGTTAGTGTGATGATGGTAGTGGAGTGGGGTGAGATTTACGTTGGGGGTGGTGCTGATAGGTGTTGGTGCAGTTTTGGGGTGTGAAGCCAGTATAATATTTCGGGTTTCTGTCACATTTAGGGTGGGTTGATGTTTGGGTAGTGTTGGAATTGTGGTGATGATTACAGTGTGATCATAGAATTATAGAAACCCTACAGTGCAGAAAGAGGCCCTTCGGCCCATCGAGTCTGCACCAACCACAATCCCACCCAGGCCCTACCCCCATATCCCAACACATTTACCCATTAATCCATCTAACCTACACATCTCAGGACACTAAGGGGCAATTTTAGCATGGCCAATCAACCTAACCCGCACATCTTCAACGCAGATAAATGTGTAGTCGTCCATTTTGGCAGAACCAACGGGATGAACGAGTACACTATCAAGGGCAGGAGTCTGAGTAGTGTTGAAGAGCAGAAGGATCTTGGGGTCCGGGTCCACAGGACTCTTAAATCGGCCTCGCAGGTGGAGGAGGTGGTCAAGAAGGCGTATGGTGTACTGGCCTTCATTAATCGAGGGATTGAGTTTAGGAGTCGGGAGGTAATGCTGCAACTTTATAAGACCCTTGTCAGGCCTCATTTAGAGTATTGTGCGCAGTTCTGGTCGCCTCACTATAGGAAAGATGTAGAAGCTATTGAGAGGGTACAGAGGAGATTTACAAGGATGTTGCCTGGACTGGGAGGCATGCCTTATGAAGTTAGGTTGAGGGAGCTGGGACTCCTCTCCCTGGAGAGACGAAGGTTGAGAGGCGACCTGATAGAAGTTTACAAAATGTTGAGAGGAATAGATAGGGTGGACTCTCAGAGGCTATTTCCCCAGGTTGAAATGGTTGCTACGAGAGGACACAGATTTAAGGTGCGGGGAGGGAGGTTCAGAAGTGATGTTAGGGGTAAGTTTTTCACTCAGAGGGTGGTGAGTGAATGGAATCGGCTGCCGTCAGTGGTGGTGGAGGCGAACTCGCTGGGGTCTTTTAAAAGACTTCTGGATGAGTATATGGGGTTTAATGAGATTGAGGGTTATAGATAGGTCTGTAGGTTGGTAGGTGTTGATGTGATCGGCACAACTCGTGGGCCAAAGGGCCTGTTTGTGCTGTAGTGTTCTATGTTCTATGTTCTATCTTTGGACTGTGGTAGGAAACCGGAGCACCCGGAGGAAACCCACGCAGACACAAGGAGAATGTGCAAACTCCACACAACAGTGACCCAAACCGGGAATCGAACGCAGGTCCCTGGAGCTGTGAAGCAGCAGTGCTAACCACTGTGCTACTGTGCCGCCCTGATGGGTTGGTTGTGTTGGAATGGGGCAAAGTGAGGTCGAGGGGGGGGAGCTCAGATTGAGCATGCTGGCATTCTGCTGGAGCATTGGCAGTGGTGGTGGTGGTGGCACTGGGTTAGGGTTCAGATACCGTGGGACATGTGAATTGAACTTAGAGGCATTGGCCATTATTTTCCAATCTTCCTTAGACTCCAGGTGATTGCCAAGGGACTGGAGAATTGTAAATATTCCACTCTTATTCAAAAGAGGATATAAAGATAAGCCGTGCAATTATGAACCAGGGAGTTTAACATTTGTATTGGGGAAGTTGCTAAAAACAAGAATTGGTTTCAAAATTAATAATACTTGGGAAAATGTATCTTAATTCAGGAAAAGCAATATGGATTTGTTCAGGGAAAATTGTGTTCAAATGACTTGCTTGAGTTGGCTGATGTGGCAACATGTTGATGAGGGTAATGCTGCTGATGTAAGAACATAAGAAATAGGAGCAGGAGTAGGCCATCTAGCCCTTCGAGCCTGCCCCGCCATTCAATAAGATCATGGCTGATCTGTCGTGGCTCTGTTCCACTTTCCCGCCCTCTCCCCATAACCCTTAATCCCCTCTCTTATCAAGAACCCATCAACCCGCTTCTTAAAAATATTTAGCGAGGCAGCCTCCACCACTTCAACGGGCAGAGAATTCCAGAGATTCACCACCCTTTGAGTGAAGAAGTTCCTCCTCAACTCTGTTCTAAACCGTCTCCCCTTTATCTTGAGGCTGTGCCCCCTAGTCCTACTGTCTTTTTTGAGCGGGAAGAGTCTCTCCACCTCTATCCTATCCATCCCATTCATCATCTTATACGTCTCAATGAGATCTCCCCTCATTCTTCTAAACTCTAACGAGTACAAGCCTAGTTTATTCAGCCTCTCCTCATAGCTCAACCCCCTCAACTCCGGTATCAGCCTAGTAAACCTCCTCTGCACTCCCTCCAAGGCCAAAATATCCTTGCGCAGGTGCGGCGCCCAAAACTGCACACAGTACTCCAGCTGCGGCCTCACCAATGCCCTATACAGCTGCAGCAAGACCTCCCTACTTTTGTATTCAATCCCCCTCGCTATGAAGGCCAGCATCCCATTCGCCTTCCTGACCACCTGCTGCACCTGCAAGCTGGGTTTTTGCGACTCATGCACAAGGACCCCGAGGTCCCTCTGCACCATCGTCGTGGCAATAAAGTGTCACACAGTAGACTTGTGAGCCAAGTTTGAATTCATAGAATAAAAGAAACAAGGGTGGTGAGAATCTGGAATAAACTGCCAGGGTAGTGAAGACTGGAAATCTTTAAGACAAAGGCCAAATACTCTGGAAGCTGGAATCTGAAACAACCTTGGATGAGCACTTGAAACATCATAACCTTCAGGGGTATGGGACAAGTTCTGGAAAATGAGATTAGTGTGACTTAGTGGTAGATGTTGTTGGTGCAGATTCGAAGGACAGACTACGCTGTATGATAATGACTCTATAATAGCAACATGATTAGAAAATTAACAATGACAGAAACAGTGATAGTGAACGGCAGTTTTTCAAACTGCAGAAAGGTTTATTGTGGAGTTTTCCAGGGATTAGTATTAGGATCCATGTTCTTTCTGCTGTAGATAATGATAACCTCGCCCTCAGTGTACACAGATTCATACAAATGACCCAAAACTGGGAACGATTGTGAACTCTGAGGAGGATTCCTTCAAAAGGACGGGTAAAGGTTGGTGGATTGGGTGGACAGATTGAATTTAATTTGGATATGACACATGATTCATTTTGTAGAAAGAACATAGACAATATAACTTTTAAAAAAATATTTCATGGGATGTTGATGTCACTGGTTAGACTAGTATCTATTGCCCATCCCTGGAGAAGGTGTTGGTGAGCTGCCTTCTTGAACTGCTGCAATCTATGTGGTGTAGATGCACTGTAAGAAGTCTCACAACACCAGATTAAAGCCCAACAGGTTGGACTTTAACCTAGTGTTGTGAGACTTCTTACTGTGTTCACTCCAGTTCAACACCGGCATCTCCACATCGTGTAGATACACCCACAGTGCTGCTAAGGAGAGAGTTCCAGAATTTTGACCAAATGATAGTGAAGGAACAGCCAATATAGTTCCAAATCAGGATAGTGTGAGGCTTGGAATGAACCTCTGAGTGTGATGTTTCCAGGTATTTACCGTAGGTTACAATTCCAAAAAGGGGTTGCAGGAGAAGATGGACCAATCACTGAGGCACGGTAATGAAGGTGGGAGGGAAGATTGAGAGAGTGATTCATAAAGCAATAAAGTATCCTAGGCTTTATTAATAGGGGCATAGATTACAAATTAAATGAAATGATGTTAAAACTGTATAAAACACTGATTCTTTCTCAAATAGAGTATTGTGTCCTGTTCTGGGCACCACATTTTAGGAAGGATGTGAAAGCATTGGAGAGAGTGTGGTAAAAACTCATGAGAATGGTTCCAGGGATGAGGAGCTTCAGTTATCTGACTAGATTAGAGAAATTGGGATTGTTCTTCTTGGAGATGAGGTGGTTGAAAGGAGATTTGATACAAGTGTTCAAAATCATGAGGGGTTTGGACAGAGCAGATAGGGAGAAATTGTTCCCTTTGGTGGAAGGGTAGAGGACACAGAATAAAGTGATTGGTAAATAAAGAAATAGAGATACTGGGAAAAGCTCGTGAATACCTTAAATGCATGTGTGGAAGGCACAGTCGGTCACACTTTCAAAAGTGAATTAGAACATTATGTGAACAGGAAGGATTTGCAAGATTAAAAGGGTAAGGTACCACATACACACTGGGTAAACTGTTTTTGCAGAGTGCTGACACAGACACAATGGGCCAAATAGTCTTCTGTGCTCTAACTATACTATGAATGTATTATGCCGCTTACCTTTCTTGCCCTCACAAGGTCATTGACCTTCTTCTGACACTGCATCCAGGCGCATCGTCCCACATTCCTGTTCCCGATGTCTTCCGCAGTTTCTAACTATGCTTTAAGAGAGGCTTCTTCCTGCTGTTAGCAGGGAACTGAATCCTCTTGGGGATCCATACTCACTGCAACATCAACATTGGGAGGCACCATTGAACTAAAGTGCTGCCTTGCAACACTAAGAGTTCATTGCTGCAGCCTGTTTGAACATCTACACCGTGCTTCAAAACCCACATGAAATAGTTCCACTTAAATCAACCCACACATTCCAGTTGGCTGGAAAACCGCAATGATAGTTGCTTTCACCATGGCTAAGTTAAAAGCTCAGTTCTGATAGGGCATTCGGTTTAATTGTCGAATCACTATAATGTAGAAGGACGTTGTTCAGCCCATTGAGTCTTCACTGACTCTCCAAACAAGCATCCCACCAGCTAGCCCAACTGTGCTAGGGTTTATCTTCCATACAAGCAATATTCTAGTCCTAATTAAGTTATTTCCCAAATCCCTTAACTTTCCATGTTGTCCATTCGACCAAATGAATGTGAAACTAATATTGGATAACACATAGCATTGCTACCCACAGCACCAGGGGCCCAGATGCAATTCCAGCCTTGGATGACTGACTGTGTGGAGTTTGCACATTCTCTCTATGTCTGGGTGGGTTTCCTCCAGGTACTCCAGTTTCCTCCCACTCGGGCTAGGTGGATTGGATATGATAAATTGGCCCTTAGTATCCCAAGTTGTGTCAGTAAGGTGGGTTTGGGGGATTGGGCAGGGGGTGTGTGGGCCTGGGTAAGATGCTGAGTCGATGCAAAAGCTAATCTATCTAATTTACACATCTTTGGACTGAGGGAGGAAGCCAGAGCACCCGGAGGAAACTCACACAGATACAGGGAGAATGTGCAAATTCCGCAGATAGTCACCCAAGGCTGGAATTGAACCAGGATCCCAGAAGCTGTGAGACAACACTGCTAACCACAGTGCCACTGTGGTGCCATTGTATCCAGTAACTCTGTTCCTGTCAGAAGCTCAACTGTATTTGAATTGATTGTAAATTTTTAAAAAGTGTGCATCATTTCAAAAAGGATTTTTCATGCACCACGCATTAAGATTCTGCTCCAGCCTCCTTATTGGTCAGGAGCACTGTATCCTCTCAGCATTCCTGCTCCGCCATGGACAAGTCAGCCCCTTTAAATTACTGCACGTATGCCAACAATTTAAAAGGGCCCATGCACTTGAGTAAACCACCCGTGCACTCTGTAAACACTTAGAGAGATTGTTGGTCGAGGGTCATGTTAGAGAAATGATATAGGCAGTGACTGAATAAATAAATGGAACACCAAGACAATGGTTTCCATGCTAAAACCTGACAAAGTTGATTGCGACCATACAGAGCAAAACATACAGGCTTAAAACCAACAGCAACAGTTATGCAAACAATAGACAGTGTGCAAAAGGAGAAATTAAAAATACATATCAGTGTTTAAAGTAATTGATCCTTGACATAATCATTGTTTCTGTTGTGTATATGGTTTCTGTCCCTTTAAGACAGTAGAGGAGAAGTGAGTGACCCGACTTGAGGGACCAATGGAAACTGAGAGGGAGTGATCACCCCAGAAGGTGGAGTCCTTTCTCACGCGGAAATCATCGAGAAGCCATGTAGTAAGCAGGGAAGTACTGGAGCTCTGCTGCAGGGCAGCCTAGAGCTGCAAATTCCCGTACAGACTTCCACTTATCAATAAATACCTTTTGTTCCTAACAAAGTTTGAAATCTCTTGACGACGTGAGAAAATCACAATTTAACAGTTTCAGAATGATTGGTGGTGCCTTTAAACTTGTGTAATTTAAAAGGCGAAGTTACTACAATATGCCCCCTGTCACAATAATAAGTGTCTGAAAAACTTAAAGGGACCACAGTTCAAATTTATTGGTAACGGAGTCCTATTTTGATACAGTTTGAAGGCTTCAGTTTTATCTGTTAAACTGTGAAGTTACTGCAGCTGTCAAAAAGATAGACTGAATTTCTGACTGCAGCAGTGCCAGTGTCTGCAACTTCCTTCTTCCCTTCAATGTCTCTCAACCTGTGGCATTTTTAAACTTACAGGTGTAAAATCCTAAAAGTAACAAAGGAACAGATTAACATTCAGTCTTTTCACTCAACAAAACGGTAAAAGTTAAAACATTTAAAATCTTATTGACCTTCAAATAAATGCTTTGAAATCTCAAGGGGAATGTGGTTTGCTTTTAATTGTCAATCTGTCAGTAAACTGAAATTGTGAATTAGTTTCATCTCAGACTTCAGGGCTAAGTAAGCTTTTCAATTGTGAGAATTAAATCTTCAATGGTGTGACGCTAAAATGTCAGCAATAAACAGAAATGCACCTTATTCTCCATGCGTCTCCATCCAACACAGGCCAGGATAAGGGAAATCAGGCAAAGCAAGATCGCAATTAACAGGAAGACATAAGGAATGTAAGTCACCACATTCACTGTATAAAGTGCCGCCCTCAGCTTGGCTGCTGATTTGTCATCTATTACAGCGTTCTGTTAGATAAATAGGAGAAAAACATAACACAAGATCACTCAAGACTTTCTTCCACTTATAGCAAACATCAGCCTGGCTTACTATAATTTCCAGTTTATACTTCAAGTTCTCCATCAAGGCCTGGCTGGATCTAAAATCTTGACCATGTCATTTGAAATACCACAATCCATTGCGATTATGGACTGTCCAATATGAAGTTATGATGTGGGAATGCCGGCATTGGACTGGCTTTATATGCTCTGTCTGAGGCCAGAACTCTCCATTCACCTGACAAAGAGGCAGTCACCTCGAAAGCTTGTGAGTATTATCAAATAAATCGGTTGGACTAAAACCTGGTGTTGTCAGATTTTTTACTCAATATGAAGTTATCCCATTATGCTCTTTACACGAACGTGAATGAGTTTTCTTCACTCAGAGGTTGTTGGCTTGGTGATATACTTTGTCTCAAGAGGCCCCTCCAAAATACCTTAAGATATTTTATTCTGATGTGGATAAGTATAGAATAGAATCCCTACAATGCAGAAGGAGGCCATTTGGCTCATTGAGTCTGTATCAACTCTCTGACAGAGCATCTCACCCAGATCCACCTCTCCATCCTATTCCTATGCATTTAACCCTGCCAATCTCTCTAATCACCACATCTTGGGATACTAAGGGGCAATTTAGCATGGCTAATATTTCTAACCTGCACATCTTTGGACAGTGGGACGAAACCGGAGCACCCAGAGGAAACTCGTGCAGACATGGGGAGAACGTGCAAACTCCATACAGTCACCCAAGGTCGAAATTGAACCTGGGTCCCTCACACCGTGAGACAGCAGCACTAACCAGTGCTACTTAAAAAATATACATTGTTATTATTGTGAATCTTTGGAGTCCTCTGTCTCTGAGTGTATTCAAGGCAGCGATTGATCAAGGGATATGGGGAATGGTGTTGAAAGATGTAGCTGAGTTCAAAGATTGGCCATGATGTAACTGCATAGTGGAGCAGACTCAAGGAGCCAAATGGTCCACTTATGTTTTTAAATTCCCTAATTGCTGGAGATATTTTGCCTTTCATTGTGCACAACATATATGATACCTCACAGCACCGGGACCTTAGTTCAATTTTTAAAAATTCATTCCTGAGATGTGGATGTTAATGGCTAGGTCAGCATTTAGTGCCCGTCCCTAGTTGCCTTTGAAAAGGTGGTGGTGAGCTGCCTTCTTGAACCGCTGCAGTCTCTGGAATGTAGGTGCACCCACAGTGTTGTTAGGGAGGGAGTTCCACAACTGTGACCCAGTGACAGCAAAGTCATTATATTTCCAAGTTAAGATGGTGAGGGGGAACCTCCAGGTGGTGGTGGTCCCATAAATGTGCTGCTCCTGTCCTTCTAGATGGTTGTTGTTGGAAGGTGTTGCCTAAGGAACCAGTGAATTCCTGCAGCGCATCTTGTAAATGGCTGTTACTGTTTGTTGGTGGTGGAGGGATTGAAGATTTGTGTAAGAGGTAGCAATCAAACGGGCTACTTTGTCCTGGATGGTGTCAAGCTTCCTGAGTATTGTCGGAACTGCATTGATCCAGGCAAGCGGAGAATATTCCATCACACTTGTTCTGATTTAATAAAACTGCTCACAAACTGTAACCAAATTGACACCCACACTCAGAGAGAATTGAATTGAATAGTTAACATGGGAATTAGAAATCAAAGATGTCACATTTGTGCAATACTAATATGCTGAATTTGAAAAAAAAAATCATGTACATACCTCACTTAAAAAGAGAACTGGTAAAACCATTGTCCTCATTTGACCAGTTTGGCTATAAAAAGAAATATATTGAAAAATGTGTTAGAACACCTGTTGTTAGATTTTTTGTGACAATCTGTTGCATGTAAGAAATTTTATATTCATTTACAAATTGGGAATCAGCAACACGTTTTCTAAATTTGCCAATGAGGGATAGTTCATACTGAAGGGAACTGTAACAAAACATAAGAACTTGCTGAATAGGCATATGTTTGGCGAGTGAATTTGAACATTGATAAACGTGAGTTATTGGGCCATAATTTCCTCGGAGTAGCAACCAGCATCAATCGCCACTCTGCACCCACTTACCTTTGTGGTTTTTCTTCTGTGCCTGCCTCACCCAACATTCAGACTCAGGCTGGGCATGATCTGGGTAGCACAGTGTGTCCCCGGGCCCAGCATCACAGTCCAGCTCCAGTGATGAAGGACTTGTCCCCTGCTTTACAGCACCATCTGCTGCAAATCAGGTAAATTATATGTCCCAGAGAAACTGGTGGGCCAGGGACAAAGTAAGTGGATAGGATTTAGGGTATAAGCAATTAAAAGTTGGCAAGCTGGACCCAAGGTCAGGAATGGGGGGGTGGGGTAAGGATTCATGGTCAGGTGGGATCACGTGGCGGGGAGGTGAAATTGGAGGCCATAGGAGGGGAAATTTGTTAGTGTAGGGGGGCTGGTAGGAGTTGGAGGTCAGTGGAGGGGAAGGTGGGGTCGGAGGTTGGTGAGGTGGGGATTCGGAGGTCAGTTTTAAAGGGCTTCAGATCTCAGCAGAGAGTAGTCAGAGGGTTGGAGTTTTGGTGAGGATGGGTGTCTAGGCCTCCAGGGGAGGAGTTCACATGTGGATGGGTGAAATCCCAGCAGGTTTGAGGATGGGGAATACCATGGGGATTGATTAGTTGAGCAGTGGGGGAATGGAGTGAAGATTAGTCCGACTGTTACACTAATTATGCAGAAGCTAGAAGGGATTTTAATCTCAACTTTTTCTGGGTAGCTTGTCAGGCCCCACTTGGAGTACTGTGTGCAGTTCTGGTCGCCTCACTATAGGAAGGACGTGGAAGCTATTGAAAGGGTGCAGAGGAGATTTACAAGGATGTTGCCTGGATTGGGAGGCATGCCTTATGAAGATAGGTTGAGGGAGCTGGGACTCTTCTCCCTGGAGAGACGTAGGTTGAGAGGCGACCTGATAGAGGTTTATAAGATGTTGAGAGGAATAGATAGGGTGGATTCTCGGAGGCTTTTTCCCAGGGCTGAAATGGTCACTACAAGAGGACACAGATTTAAGGTGCAGGGAAGCAAGTACAGAGGAGATGTTAGGGGTAAGTTTTTCACTCAGAGGGTGGTGAGTGAATGGAATTGGCTGCCGTCGGTGGTGGTGGAGGCGAACTCGCTGGGGTCTTTTAAAAGACTTCTGGATGAGTATATGGGATCTAATGGGATTGGGGGTTATAGATAGGTCTATGGCTTAGTAGGTACAGAAGTGATCGGCGCAACTAGTGGGCCGAAGGGCCTGTTTGTGCTGCAGTGTTCTATGTTCTATTGGTGTAAATCTGTCAGAACATCTGACACTTGTGATTTAAATCTCTTCGTTCCGATGGCTCGCAGCACCAGACAATTGCCCAGGGTAAGTTTGAGCTTCTGGGCAATTGCTGTGCAAATGCTCACTGTGAAGGTCTGAGAGAGATTCCCCAACACATCTTTGTGGAATTCCTCCCACCCCTCTCAATGTGACACAGCTTGAAAGTCACTTAATATATTTTAGGAAAGGAAATAATGACATCACTGACTGCTTGGAAAATAAGACTCTAGATGAGGTAGAGGAACAGAACATCACAAATATCCATACACAAGTTATAAAAAGTTGAAATGTGGATAAGGCCAATAAAAACAAACAAAGCCTGACAATGATAGAATTGAAATGTAGAGTTATTATTCCAAGTTGGTTAGCTTTTTTTATTCATTCATGAGACATAGGCGTCTCTGCCTGGCCTGCATTTATTGCCCATCCCTAGTTACCCAAGGCAGTTGAGAGTCAACAACAAATGAGGCTCTGGAGTCACATGCAGGCCAAACTAGGTAAGGATGGTAGATTTCCTTCCCAAAAGGGCATTTGTGAACCAGATGGGTTTTTTGACAATGTTTCATGGTCATCTGTAGATTCTCATTCCAGATTTATTTTTTACTGAATTCAAATTCCACCATCTGCTGAGGCAGGAGTCCAATTCGGGTTCCCAGAACATTTGCTGAGTTTCTGGATTAATAGTCTAGCAATAATACCACTAGGCCATCATCTCCCCTATAGTTCACACCTGGACGATTGGGTACAGTTTTGGTCATCATTTTATAAAGAGGAAATGGAGATAATAGCAGAAATCAATGAGAGATTCCTGAGGAAATGTCTATACCCAGTGAATTTGGAACTAGTACTACAGGGAATGACTGGAAGGAGAAAGATGTTTCTGTCGTACTTCTCACAACCACTGGATGTTTCAGAATACTTTACAGCCAACGACTATTAGCTTGAAGTGTAGTCACTGCTGTAATGTAGCAAACTTGGTGTGAGCTCAGCAAAGTCCCACTAACAGTAACGTGACCATGAACCAGATTTATTTGTGATGCTGACTAAGAGATAAATCTTGGCCAGGACAGACAGGGGACGCACAGCCTTCCTCATCTCTGAAATAGTGCCACAGGATCTTTTATATCCACCTGAGCAGGCAGAGAGAGCTTCAATTTAAAAACTTGTCTGAAAGACAGCATCGCTGACTATGCAGTGCTCCCCCAGTAATGCACCAGAGTGTTAGCCTTGATTTTTCTACCCAAACCCTGGAAGTTGGAACTGTTGTGATTCAGAGGTGAATGCGCCACGAACCAAGCCATGGTTTGCACACAATCTGAAGCAATTTGTACAGATATATTTAAGGGGAGGCTAGATAAGTGTATTAGGGCAAAGGGGCTAAAGGGTTAGGCTGCTAGAGTTAGAGGGAGAGAGGAGGCCTTTCGTATTTAAATGAACTAGATTATTCCATCATTTGGAATTGAACTCTGATTCAAAATACTCATCTTGGGGTTTAAAAAAAAGGGCAGCGTGGGCAAGTTGGGCTGAAGGGCCTATTTCCATGCTGTAAACCTCTATTACTCTATGACTTGTGGTGCAATGTCCCTGCCTCTGCACCGCAAGGTCAGCTTGAACTGAGGTTCAAAGCCCAGGACTTGATGGCCAAGGAAAGTGCATTCATAACTCGGCCAAACAGGCTGAGTGGCAAATTGGAAAATCCTTCTAACGGATGACAATGGCAAGAGGTAAGAGAAGGAGAGACTCCTGGAAAAGAATATTTAAGTCTCTACCATCATCATCCTAACTCCAGACTACAGCATGGATGTAAAAGCATATATTGCCATAATAATGCCAAGTGAATTATACCCCACACACTAAATACTGGCTGAATATTATAAATCGAACAAAAGTCAAATATTGCATTTGCTGGAAATCGGAAATAAAAACAGAAAGTACCGGAAATACTCAGCTGGTCAGGCAGCATCTGTGCAGAGAGAAATAGTTGAATTTTCAGCTGTTGAAGTAGCAATTATTTCTCACTAAGCTCTTGTAATTGAGTCTTGAAATTCTAAGTGGCAGTCATTCTCCCTGTCAGTGGTTAAGCTGTACATTTGGAAAACATTTACATTCACCCGAAAATACGCGTTATGGACTGCCAGTTATCCTAGAGAGTAAAAGATGCCACTTACGCAATGTACTTCACCGACTCAACATGAAGATTGATTTGCATTCTCTTAGCTGCTCTGACAGGTATGCCAGTCATCTGTAAATAACGGAAGCACAAAGTTACTTTGCAGCTCGATCGGTTTTGTGATAGCATGGCTCCTTTAAAGGGATGGTCCTCCGCAGGTCACGTGACCAGGCTGGAGCCAGTGGAACGCTCAAATCTGAGCCAATCAGAAGCGAAGATGAGCAGTTCTACAGCTGGAGGGCTTCAGTTGGTGTTAAGTTGTTGTTCGGAGTAGAATGCGTCATTGTACACCAAAAATGGGGATCATTAAAATACTGGTGGGTTGAGTATTTTTACATAGGAACATACATAGAAAAATAGCAGGAGTAGGCCATTCACTCCTTCAAGCCAGCTCCATCATTCATTATGATCACGGCTGATCATCAAATTCAATATCCTGATCCCCCCCTTTCTCCCCCATATTCCTTGATCCCTTTAGCCCCAAGAGCCCTATCTAATTTCTTCTTGAAATCAGATAATGTTTTGGCCTCAGCTACTTTCTGTGGTAATGAATTCCACAGATTCACCACCCACTGGGTGAAGAAATTTCACCTCACCTCAGTCCTAAAAGCTTTACCCCTTATCCTCAAACTATGACCCCTAGTTCTGGACTCCCCCACCATCGGGAACATTCTAGAATTGTATAAATTTCTATGAGATCCCGCTCACTCTTCTAAATGCCAATGAATGTAATCCCAACCAATTTAGTCTCTCCTTGTATGACAGATCTGCCATCCCAGGAATCAGCCTAGTAAACCCTCGCTGTACTCCCTCTATAGCAAGGCATCCTTCCTCAGAGAAGGATACCAAAACTGCACATAATACTCCAGATGTGGCCTCACCAATGCCTTGCACAATTGCAGTAAAACACCCTATTCCTATACTCAAATCCTCTCGCTATGAAGACCAACATACCATTTCTCTTTTTATTGTGAACTGTGAACTAAGTCAATAAACTCTCTGCAGCCAAGAAAGCATAGTTTCAACTTCACCAACTGACATGGACGTAGTCCACAGAACCATACATGCAAAGGAAACCATTTGACCCATTGAAACTGCATGGACTCTCCAAAAGAGCATCCTACCCATGCCTCCTGTCCTGTCTCTGTAACCCCACATGTTGATCATGGGTAATCCACTTAACCGACACAGCTTTGACACTAGGGGGCAATTTAGTACATCTCTGGACTGAGAAAGTGAACTGGATCATCCAGTGGAAACCTACGCAGACAAGGGGAGAACATGCAAACTTCACACAGACAGTCGCCCAACACTAGAATTGGACCCAGGTCCCTGGCGTTGTGAGGCAGCAGTGCTAACCACCGTGTCGGCCTAGTCAATAGCTTTAATGTAGTTTTGGAAAGGTTTATGTAAAACATACATTGTTCATGTAATTAATTCGACTTACCGGTTCTATATCAAGGAATGTTTGATGAGCTTCCATATTAGGTTTCATTCCACCAATGTCACTCACTAACCTCTTATCCCCATTGTAAAAATGAGGAGGCGATATTAAAATGGGGGCTCCTGGAATTTCAGAATAAAGAAAGAGTCTATTTTGCAGAGAGATCAATGTATTTATTTTCTGTGAACACTAGATGGAGCATCATATTGTATCTAAGAAGCATAAGGTAGAGGATTATTGTGCAATGAACTCTGCTTGTACAACTTCAACAAGACGTCCCAACTCCTGTATTCAATGTTCTGACCAATGAAACCAAGCGTGCTAAATGCCGCCTTCACCCCTCTGTCCACCTGTAACTCCACTTCCAAGGAGCTATAAACTTGTACCACTGTACAGTTGACAGTTTCCCTGATTGATTCTTGACCAAATGGGCTGAATGGCCATATCTGTGTAATGTTCTGTCAATGCTAAGAAAACAGTAATGTGCTAGTGGGAATTCCTGAATGATTTAATCTCTAGGTCATGTAAGTAACTGCTGCTACTCTGCAGAAGGAGAGAATTGGAATACTTCACCTTGTCTGCAGACGCTGATGTTTAAAACTCCTGACAAAGGGCAGATTCCATCTGGACAACATCCTTTATTACTTGGGTGGTCATTTGCAAAAGCCTCTTTTGGAAGAACAAATCGATAAGCGTTGATTCCTTGAACATCCAATTCCTTTTCAAACGTCAGGTAGAACGACCTGTATGAAGCAGGGACAGTTCAAAGACATTTTCTTTACTCAGAGTTGTTACATTGCCTACCCCTCTCCATCCTCCCTTCCCCCTTTCACCACTCCTCTCCCTTTGCCCCTCCCACTCCACTCTCTCTGCTCTCCAATCCACCTCTTTCTCTTTGCAAAACCCCCTACATTTCACCCTTGTTTCTCCGCCTCCACACCTCCCCTCCCCTCCCCTGCCCAGGCTCTGATGCACAGTACCTGAACATTTCAGAGTATGACTCTGAGGCTTTGCACCTTTCTGACCAGCACAGCCCAATCAGAAAAATCATTCGGTTCAAACCATCATCGCTTTATTAGAAAGGCAGAACAATCTAGCCAATCTATTCCTATCCTCGGCCAGCGTCACTTTTTAATCAGGATGAGTCTACTTCTCCTGTTACTCAAAAACTTTAAATTTAAAGCATTGTGATGAATTGCCCAAAGTGGAACGGGCTGTGACAGAGAATTTCAAGGAAGAGGGTGAAGGTAGTGATAAATCTGAGAAGTGATATTAGAACAAAGAACAAAAAAAGTAGAGCACAGAAACAGGCCCTTTGGCCCTCCAAGCCTGCACTGATTACGATGTCTGCCTAAACTAAAACTGTATGGACTTATGGAATCCGTATCCTTCCATTCCTATCTAATCATGTATTTGTCCAGATGCCTCTTAAGTGCCACTATCGTATCTGCTCCAACCACCTCCCCAGGCAGTGCATTCCAGATATTCACCACCCTCTGTGTAAAAAAGGAAAGAGCATCTGAATGTCCACTCTGTTCTTGCCACCCAATCTTGTAAACCTCTATCACCCCTTAACCTCTGCCGTTCTAGTGAGAACAAACTGAGTTTATCCAACCTCTCCTCAAACCTAATACTCTCCAGACCAAGCAATAGCCTGGTAAACTTCTTCTGTACCTTCTCCAGAATATCCACATCTTTCTACTAGTATAGTGACTAGGATTGTACGCAATATTCTAAATAAGCCTAACTACTGGTCACAAGAAGCTTTAGCTCTGTGTTAGGTGCATACTTGCTTAACTGCAGTACTACCAATTGCTTACACTTCAGCAATATGCAGAAGAGATTGTTTAAGATGCTGCCTTGATTCACAAGGTAGTCAGAATAGATGTAAGGTTACATCATAAAGTTCTACTTGTTTTTGGTTTTGAGATTAAAACCCATTGATTTCTCCAAGGAGTGCTGCAATTCTATGTTGAATAACTGGTTTCAGTCATTTTATAAGTACAGGTGTAATCTCTAGTGATATACTTAGGTTGTTGAGTAAACCTTCCATGAGAAAAGGACAAATGATGTCTCTAAAATTCAACGAGTGGTCGCAAGTTATCAACTTTATAAAAAGAAACTCATGCATGAAGAGAAGCTGTTAGAGATTCTTATTAAGATACTTCACACAATGGAATACTTCATTCAGAAATTGGAGGTGTTCGTTTGAATTTGGTTTGCGTATTATCTTTCATTGATAGAAAAGTAGAGAGAAGGGAATCTGTTCATTAAATAGTGTGTTTAATTGTAGGTAACTGGGCTTCACTTGAGCTTATATAAATAGGGGCTGACTGAAACTGTGACTGTTTGGTTAGGAGGTATGTACTTGTAGTCTTCTTTCAATCATTTATGACAGATGACCATTTATGGTTGGACCAACATTTATTGCCCATCCCTAATTGCCCTTGAAACTCAGACAGTATTTTAAGAGCCAACCACATTGTTGTGGGTCTGGATTCACATGTACGGCATTGTTCCTTCGTTTAGTGAACCAGATGAATTTGTGTGACAATTGTTATCATTAGATATTTAATTCCAGATTTTTGTTATTAAATTAAAATTTCCCCATCCCCTGTGGGATTTGAACCTGGGTCCCCAGAGTATTACCCTGGTTCTGTGGATTAATAGTCCAGTCACAATGTCACTACCTCCCCACAATCTGCAAATAAATAAACAAGTGTGTAAAGATTGGTTCCAGTTATATCTTTCACCTATCTGGAATAGAAAGAAAGAGGGGAAGGAACAAGCAGATATAAACATGTTGACTGTGGCACGTGTGCTCTAGAAAATATAGTAAGAAGTTTCACAACACCAGGTTAAAGTCCAACCAGTTTATTTGATAGTAATCCCACAAACTTTCGGAAATGGTGTCCCTTCGTCAGGCATGTGGAAGGAAGCAATAGAGCATAGAAAAGGAGACACTGCAGTCATTGGTATTACTGACTGTTATGGATAGGGAGAGGGGAAGCTGAACTTTATTTTCTCACCAACTGTCCATAACTGGATATGTTTGAATAGGCTGTCTCCCCAACTCTATTAATGAAGTCAGTTTTAAAGACACTTGCAGCAAACTCTTTAGGATTAAATCAGAAGTATAGCTGACTTATTCATTCAAACCCAGGGAAGTTGCAACTACATACAGGCAGAAGCAAGCATGCAAGGAGGAGATAGGAAGAGGAATTTGACAACTATGAATAACTCAATAGCGGACTGCCCTGAAAGTCCAGGAATGTAACATTAAAACTTTTCAAAGGCTCGGGGAGCTGAGGTCATATACTATTGCCCATTAATGAGTCTAGGGATCATTTTCTAGCTCCACTATTTACCTTAGAAGATAGCTATTAGCACCACTGCAGATTAACAATAGTTCTCTCTCTTTGTTGTAATCCTGGTTGGACAGTCGCCACTGCTCTCGTTTACTGATTGTAATCGATCCACATAGCGATAGGTGTGTGATTCTTTAAGGGTGAAGGTTGAGCTTTTGGCCTGCAACTGCTTTTGGAAACTTCCAGAACTGTAGCTGACTTGCAAATTGTGTGACCTGCAGCAGCCAATGTTTCTGGCCTAACAAAATCCATTTTTAAATAAGCAGAAAATACGTATTGGATTTCAACAGTCTATGATCTCTTCCATGTCTTAAAGACACAATCCATGTTGTCTATCTCCATGAATCTCTATGGCAACAGCAGCTATGAAGGCAGGGCTGTATGAAACAGAATCATAGAATTCCTACAGTGCAGTACAGTACAGGAAGCTATTCAGCCCATTGACACACTGACAGAGAAACTTACCCAGGCCCTTTCCCCCACCCTATCTTAACCGTATACATTTACAATGGCTAATCAATCTAACCTAGACCTAAGGTGCATGGCCAAACCACTTAACCTGTACATTTTTGGACTGCGGGAGAAAACAAGAGGAAGCCCACGGAGATATGGGGAGAATGTGCATACTCCACACAGACAGTCACCTGAGGCTGAAATTGAACCCGAGTCCCTGGAGTTGAGAGGCAACAGGGCTAACCACTGTGCTGCCCACGCTGATCTGAGCAAGGACGTTGCCAAAGTCCTCCATTTGAACCCTAACACTGTCAATACTCTTCAAGGATCTTCACATCTCTTTTTATCTAAGCCTATCAAAATAACCTTGGATCCTTGAGGCCTAGTTTTTTTCTCCAAAGTTTCCATACCCGTTCATCTCAAGAATTGCACATTCTCACTGCTCTGGAGGTAAAGGAGTTGCTACTGAATTCCCTATTGGATTTAGTTGAGGATATTTGCTACTTGTGATCATGAGGACTTTGGACTCCCTCAGATGTCTTTTATTTTGGCATCTATCCATTACACAATATGATGGACTGCCCCCAAAGTGTTTAACACTTCTGGGTTTAACATTGTCAGCTGGGGCTATAGAGGCCAATTCACGAGTGGCAGTTCCTTCTGCCAGAAATAGTGTTGGCCTGGGGTTGACTGATATTTTGTCCTCCAGGTGGACTCTTTGGTCATTTTCTTTTGGCATCTTCCTTTCCCACACCCTTCTTGATTGCCTGTCTCCTGACACTCCCCAGCAGTGAGGACTTCCCACGCATTCCCGATACTGCTTATTTTGAGGTCTCACTCACAGACATAGAAGATAGAACATAGAGCATTACAGCGCAGAACAGGCCCTTCGGCCCACGATGTTGCACCGACCAATTAAAAAGCAATGACCTTCTAACCTAAACCAATCCCTTTCCATCCATAAACCTATCCACGGATCTCTTAAACGCCCCCAAACTAGGCGCATTTACAACTGCAGCTGGCAGGGCATTCCAATCCCTCACCACCCTCTGGGTAAAGAACCTACCTCTGACATCCGTCCTCTAACTACCCCCCCTTAATTTAAAGCCATGCCCCCTCGTGCTAGCTTTCTCCATCCGAGGAAAAAGGCTATCACTATCCACCCTATCTAAACCTCTAATCATCTTATATGTTTCAATAAGGTCCCCTCTTAGCCGCCTTCTTTCCAACGAAAACAACCTCAAATCCCTCAGTCTCTCCTCATAGGACCTCCCCTCCATACCAGGCAACATCCTGGTAAACCTCCTCTGCACCCTCTCCAAAGTCTCCACATCCTTCCTATAATGTGGGGACCAGAACTGCACACAGTACTCCAAGTGCGGCCGCACCAGAGTTTTGTACAGTTGCAACATGACATCCTTATACTGTGGCTATAGGTGACCTGTTGGTCCCATGCTGATAGCAAGCTTGCTGTAGAGCATGTCTTTGGGGATGTGACCGTCATTCATTCGGCACATGACTCAGAGTTGCCACTGACTTGAGGTAGCAAACATGCTGGATATCTCTGCACACCGGTGTACTCTCATATTCAGCACTCTGTCTTTCTAGGAGATTTCCCAATATTCATTCGAGGCAATGGAGCAGTTCAGTCATTTTTTTCAGCTTGTCTAAGTTGTCAGTGCTTTGCTACTGGAAAGGAGAGTGCTGAGAACACAAGCCTGGTACACACGCAGCTTTGTATTTTCAGTTAGTTTGCTATTAATCCACTCCCGACCTCTCAACTTTGATGCAGCAACTGCAAACTTGCCAATCCTGGCGCTGATTTCGGCAACAAGGGACAGGATGCTGGGAATTGTTGATCCGAGGTATGTGAAGCTGTCGACAATTTCCGGAGTGAGGTTGCCCAAGCTGATGGAGTACTGTGTGCAGTTTTGGTCGCCGTACTTACGCAAGGATATTTTGGCCTTGGAGGGAGTGCAGAGGAGGTTTACTAGGCTGATACCGGAGTTGAGGGGGTTGAGCTATGAGGAGAGGCTGAATAAACTAGGCTTGTACTCGTTAGAGTTTAGAAGACTGAGGGGAGATCTCGTTGAGACGTATAAGATGATGAATGGGATGGATAGGATAGAGGTGGAGAGACTCTTCCCGCTCAAAAAAGACAGTAGGACTAGGGGGCACAGCCTCAAGATAAAGGGGGGGGCGGTTTAGAACGGAGTTGAGGAGGAACTTCTTCACTCAAAGTGGAGAAGTGGTGGAGGCTGCCTCGCTAAATATTTTTAAGAAGCGGGTTGATGGGTTTTTGATAAGAGAGGGGATTAAGGGTTATGGGGAGAGGGCGGGAATGTGGAACTGAGCCACGACAGATCAGCCATGATCTTATTGAATGGCGGGGCAGGCTCGAGGGGCTAGATGGCCTACTCCTGCTCCTATTTCTTATGTTCTTATGTTCTTAAGGTGGAGTCTCTATGTTCTGGCCCGTAACTTTGGTCTTCTTGACACTGATTGTCAGCCCGAACTCATCGTAGGCCCAGAAAAATCAATCTACAAGCTGCTGAAAGTGAGTTTTAGTGTTATCAGGAAACAGCAACTCAAAGAGTAGGATGTTACACACTTTGGTCTTGCTATGTTGAACAGATTCCCATCAGCTCGGGCAGGCAGGGAGACACTTCAGTCGCCAAAGTGTACAGCAGCAGCACAGAAAAAAAATGCCAAAGAGAGTTGTTTAAGAAGGGTGCCAGGCAAAAGGCGGGGAATTATAGGCCGGTTAGTTTAACGTCTGTGGTAGGTAAAATGTTAGAATCTGTCATTAAGGAGGAAATTGCAAAGCATCTTGAAGGGAATTGTTTGATAGAGCAGACGCAGCACAGTTTCATTAAAGGGAAGTCGTGTCTGACAAATTTACTGGAGTTCTATGAGGATGTGTCTAGGGCGGCGGATAGAGGAGAGCCGGTGGATGTGGTCTTTCTAGATTTTCAGAAGGCGTTTGACAAAGCGCCTCACAAGAGGTTATTGCAGAAGGTCGAGGGACATGGAGTTGGGGGTAGGGTGTTAGCGTGGATAGAGGATTGGTTGTCAAATAGGAGGCAGAGAGTGGGGGTCAACGGGTGCTATTCGGATTGGCGGTTGGTGACTAGTGGAGTGCCCCAGGGGTCGGTGCTGGGGCCTCAGCTTTTTACCATTTATATAGATGATCTGGAGGAGGGAACCGAGTGTAGAGTGTCGAAATTTGCTGATGACACCAAGATTGGGGGAACGGCAAATTGTGCGGAGGGTGTTGAGAGTCTGCAGAAGGATCTAGATAGGCTGGGCAAATGGGCCAGGAAATGGCAAATGGAATTTAATGTTGGCAAGTGTGAGGTGGTCCACTTTGGTAGGAAAAATGGTAGGAAGGACTATTACTTACGAGGCGAAAAACTGCAGCAGGCGACGGTGCAGAGGGACCTCGGGGTCCTTGTGCATGAGTCGCAAAAACTCAGCTTGCAGGTGCAGCTACTCCTGCTCCTATTTCTTATGTTCTTATGTTCTTATGACACAGCCCTACTTTACCCGCTGCTAATCTGAAAAGTTTCCAATGGTGCTCCACTGTAGCTGCTGAAATTATGTGTGTTCTTGAAAGAAAACATGGAGTCTAAGGGCGGCTTATTTTCCACTCTGCCTGTGCTAACGAGATTGCCTTTATAGACTGTCTTTAATGTAGAATGACCTGTGTTGTTCATAGTTGTAACTATTGGACTCATGTCAACTGTTGATCTGCCTAAGCCAGCTCTGAGCCTGAGGGTAGATGTGTGACTGCAGGGTCAGCAATGTGGTCAGAGCAAGGTGAGCAAAAACCTTCCCCACAACACCTACCAGGGAAATGTCTTAGTATTTGTTACAATCAGTGCCATCCCCTTTGTTTTTCTGGCGACTGACCTTGAAACACTAGTCGGTACTGAAACACAAATCTTTCCCTCCAGCAGAGACCCCACAAGATTCATGGAGACGCTGCGTTTCTACTGTAGGTTATTTCTGGTGGAATGCCATTGTTTCCTGAGGCTTTATTATTAGCACAATGGTCAATGGCCTTGTTGAACTCCATTATTGTGGGCCTCATCTCCAGTTCCTCCATGACAGGAAAGTCTAGAATGGCACTGTTGCCAATGAAAAAGCTCTCATTCCTCACTCTCCTTTCCATCTGCTTGTTAGCTTCATCACCACCAGATATATCACTACCCCCCACCCCCCGATAGAAACCCAACTCGTAAGCATTCCTCCCCCTGTAGAAACCCGGCTTGTACGCACTCTTCTCCCCACAGAAACCCAGCTCGTATGCACTCTCCGCCCGACAGAAACCTGGCTTGTATGCAGTCTTCCCCCTACAGAAACCCGGCTCGTACGCACTCCTCATCCTATAGAAAACTGACTCATACACACTCCTCATCTTATAGAAAGCTGACATGTACACTCCTTACCTTTCTTTTTACAATTACCTGCAAATATCAGGTGCAAAAACATAAAGTTTCTCGTTCTTTTTGACTAAAGAGTGGAAGCTCGCTCCATCGGTTCCATTTATCATGTTGCAGAAATTGGATGGCCACCAATTTAGAGACCTGTTCAAGAGAAAATATCCAACACACGTCAATCATTCAGTGATTTGCCTGGTTGTCTCTGGGTAAAGGTGAGGGACATTGTAAGTATATACTGGGAGAGTGCTCCACTTAACAACAGGAAGGCACCTACTGGCCAGTTGTGAGAAATGAGGGGCCCCTCACAACATTCTAAGAGAATTTCTCAACTGGTAAAGATCTTTAGGGCATTTGGAAAACACGAAAAGATGCTTTGCATCCTCGGTGCACACATGGCAGAATGTTGTTCATTTTCTCTTTGTGATCAGGACCATGGCACAGTGGTTAGCACTGTTGCCTCACAGCGCCAGGGACCTGCGTTTGACTCCTGGCTTGGGTTACTGCCTGTGTGGAGTTTGCACATTCTCCCCACGTCAGCGTATGTTTCCTCTGGGTGCTCCAGTTTCCTCCCACAGCCCAAAGATGAGCAGGTTAGGTTGATTTGCCATGATAAATTGCCCCTTAGTGTCCTGAGATGCGTAGGTTAGAGGGTTTAGCAGGATAAATATGTGGGGTTACGGGGATAGGGACTGGGTGAGATGGTTGTCGGTGCAGACTCGATGGTCCGCACTATGATTCATAAAATGGTTACCGTACAGAAGAAGGCCTTTTAACCCATTTTGTCTGCACTGGCTCTCTGCTTCCACCACTCTCAGGTGGAGCATTCCAGAACATAACTGCTCACTCTGCACAAAAATATGTGTTCTCATGTTGCATTTGGCCTCTTGGCCAACTACCTCCTATCGCAATGCCCACAGCTCCCCAATCCTTGTGCTCAGGTTGATTAAAACAGAAAATGCTGGAAAAACTCAGCAGGTCTGCAGCATCTGTGTGGAGGGAGAGAGAGAGAGAGTTACGATCGAGTACCTCTGCATCGAGACCAATTTCTCTCTATCTACCCTGCCTCAAAACAAGCCCAAACTCTCCAATCTATCCTCATCATTGAAGCTCCATATGGGACCATAAATATTTTCTACGCCCTCTTTAAAACTCCATATCCTTCCTGATGATATTGCATTTTACTTTAAGCTTGATGCAGTCAGTCTGATTGTAAAGCAATATTCGAATACATTTATATCTCCCTTGCTCCGGTAACAGAAGAGATCACATCCAATCTCTCTACCTCCATCCAGGCTGTCTCATTGTTACTGATCAGACAGCGATGTCCGAAAAGAACCTCCTTTCTCAATATCACACAGACCCTCCAAAGCTGCCTCTACAGTGTGCTTGCTCTTGTCCCGATACAAAGAACAAAGAACAGTACAGCACAGGAAACAGGCCCTTCGGCCCTCCAAGCCTGTGCTGCTCATGCGCCCAACTGGATCATTCGTTTGTAGACCTCTATTCCCAGTCTGTTCATGTGGCTATCTAGATAAGTCTTAAACGATCCCAGCGTGTCCGCCTCAACCACTTTGCTTGGCAGCGCATTCCAGGCCCCCACCACCCTCTGTGTAAAATGCATCCCCCGACATCTGTGTTGAACCTTGCCCCCTTAACCTTGACCTTGTGACCCCTTGTGTTCGTCACCTCCGACCTGGGAAAAAGCTTCCCACCGTTCACCCTATCTATGCCCTTCCTAATTTTATACATCTCTATTAGGTCACCCTTCATCCTCCGTCTTTCCAGGGAGAACAACCCCAGTTTACCCAATCTCTCCTCGTAGCTAAGACCCTCCCTACCAGGCAACATCCTGGTAAACCTTTTCTGTACTCTCTCCAAAGCCTCAACGTCTTTCTGGTAGCGTGGTGACCAGAACAGGATGCAGTATTCCAAATGTGGCCTAACCAAACTTTTATATAGCTGCACCATCATATGCCAACTTTTATACACCATGCCCCGTCCAATAAAGGCAAGTGTGCCATATGCTTTCTTCATCACCCTCTCCGCCTGTGTTGCCACCTTTAGGGATCTGTGGACTTGCACACCCAGATCCCTCTGTATGTCTATATTCCTGATGGTTCTGCCATTTTTGTATAGCTTCCCCCTAATTTCTGAAATTGCCAAGAAAGATACTCAGTTCAAGGACTATTAGGGATGGGCTATAAATGCTGACTTTGCCATGAAAGAATAAAGAAAGGAAAGTAGGAGTTAAACCTAATGGTAACTGGTATTCTGCTTCTAGTTTCTGGTACCAGTTCCTGTTAACTTCCAATTAATATTCTATAATCTGAGTCTAACAATAACTTCGATAAATCTCAGCGCGTATTCAAACGGCAACAATCCACTCCCTGAATAATCAGTGCTATCACTACATGGTATACATAAGAATTAGGAGGAGGAATAGGCAATTCAGGTCCTCCAACCTGCTTCACCATTTAATATCATCATGGCTGACCTCATCACTGCCTCAACTCCACTTTCCAGCCCATTTTTCATAACCCAGCAACCCATTCCGAATTAAAAATCTGTCTATCCCCTTCTTAAATTTACTCAATGTTCCGGCATCCACCACAAACTGGAATCAATGGGTATCGGGAGCAAATACTCCACTGGTTGGAGTCATACCTGGTATATAGACGATGGACGTGATTGTGGAGGGTTGTTCATGTCAGCTCCAGGACATCTCTGCAAGAGCCCCTCAAGGCTAGACCCAACAATCTTCAGCTGCTTCAATGTCCTTTCCTCCTTCATAAAGTCAGAAGTGGGGATGAGGGTCGACGATTACACAATGTGCGACTCCTCAGATACTGAAGCAGTCCATGATCAAATGCAACAAGATCTGGGCAACATCCAAGGTAGGGCTGATAAAGGCAAGTAACATTCGTGCCACACAATGGCCATTACCAGTGCCCCACAAGGCTGTGTTCTCAGCCCCCGTACTATACTCCCTATACACCTATGACTGTGTGGCCAAATTCCCCTCCAATTCGATTTTCAAGTTTGCTGACAACACCATAGTGGGTCGGATCTCAAACAATGACAAGACAGAGTACAGGAATGAGATAGAGAATCTGGTGAACTGGTGCAGCAACAATAATCTCTCCCTCAATGTCAACAAAACGAAGGAGATTGTCATCAACTTCAGGAAGCATAAAGGAGAACATACCCCTGTCTACATCAACAGGGACAAAGTAGAAAGGGTCGAGAGCTTCAAGTTTTTAAGTGTCCAGATCACCAACAACCTGTCCTGGTCCCCCCATGTCTACACTATAACAAAGAAAGCCCACCAACACCTCTACTTTCTCAGAAGACTAAGGAAATTTGGCATGTCAGCTATGACTCTCACCAACTTTTACAAATGCACCTTGGAAAACATTCTCTGGTTGTATCACAGCTTGGTATGGCTCCTGCTCTGCCCAAGACTGCAAGGAACTACAAAAAGTCATGAATATAGCCCAGTCCATCACACAAACTGACTCTGTCTACACATTCTGCTGTCTTGGCAAAGCAGCCAACGTAATTAAGGACCCCATGCACCCCAGACATTCTCTCTTCCACCTTCTTCCGTCAGGAAAAAGATACAAACGTCTGAGATCACGTACCGACCAACTCACCAACAACTTCTTCCCTGCTGTTGTCAGACTTTTGAATGGACTTACCTTGAATTAAATTGATCTTTCTCTACACCCTAGCTATAACTGTAACACTACATTCTGCACTCTCTCGTTTCCTTCTCTATGAATGGTATGTTTTGTCTGTATAGCACGCAAGGAACAATACTTTTCGCTGTATGTTAATACATGTGACAATAATAAATCAAATCAAATCATCAATAAGATTCACTCTAACCACCATCCCTTGACATTCAACAGTGTTACTATCACTGAGTGTACTGCTGCCAACATTCTTGGGGTTACCTTTGACCAGAAATGCAACTGGACTCGTCACGTAAACACAGAGGCTACAAGAGCAGGTCAGAGGCTAGGAATACTGCTCACCTCCTTACCTCCTGACTCCCAGTGCCTATCCACCATCTACAAGGCACAAATCAGGAGTGCAATGGAATACTCTCCATTTGCCTGGATGAGTGCAGCTTCAACAATACTCAAGAGGTTTGACCCATCCAAGACAAAGCATCCTGCTTGATTGCACCATATCTACAAACATTCAATCCTTTCACCACTGACAGCAGCAGTGTACACAGGCGCAATCTCACTAATGCCTTGTATAGTTGCAGTAACACTTCCTTACTTTTATACACTATTCCTTTAGGTATAAATGCCAAAATTCAATTTGCCTTCCTTATTACCTGCTGCACCTGCATACCAGGATCGTCTGCACAGAAACGCCCCAAAGTCTATCTCCATTTGGATAATAAGAATGGGCAAACTGCTCTTAGCATCCCTTATCGTCATTAAAAAGTAAAATGGGAACAATGTTTTGGGGTTTCAGGGTGTTGGGAGGCCCGATTTCAGCTCTGTGAATGGTTAAAATCAGACCCACCATTGGGTGGAATGGGGCACCTCACCTGCTGGTGGGGGAGCTGGCAAGAGCTCTGGGTCACCCCTTCTGGGGAAGACCTATTGTATTAAGCACCAGTTAGCATATGAGTGGCCAGTTATGGGCCTTCTATAGGATCAAGGACCCCAGTGTGGGATGCTAGTTGGGTTTTAGGGGGTGACCCACAGAAACTCCCTTGGCACAATTGCTAGGTAGTTACTTGAGCTAATCCCAATTCTTCTTCTGCCCTGCTTGTGCGCAAATGCCTTGCTAGATTTTACTTCATTCATTTACAAAACCAGAACACAATGTCAAGCCACTGAACCATTCTCTGTGACACATTGATGAATAATCAATGGTTTCTTCCCCTCTTCACATCAACTTTTGATGAAGGTAATCCCTCTTTAAAGGGTTCACCCAATCACACATCAACTAAAACTCAAACTATTAGTTCTAAGGTGCTACTTGAATCCTTTGAACGTTACCCAATTGGTATTGGACCTAAGACTGGCTGCATGTCAAATCCCACTCAGATCATTCCAAAATTGAAATGCTGGCAATTTGTAGCCCCCTTAGATGATGCCCATAAATGTTACCGTATCACTCAACTAGGTTAGTCTCCTTCAGGTAGGCCAACCCACCCATACTGACTCCAGGTGCCATCAGGATATCTAAAGTTAAACAATAACAACCACTTTGGTGGCATCAGGATGTTTAAACATAGGCGCCTTGATCACAGGCTGAGTGTCTGACATGAGCCCCCACACCAGTAGCCCCTGCCCCCTTCTCCACACAAGCATATATGACAGAGACAGAATCATAGAATCCCTACTCTGGAGGCCATTTGGCCCATCAAGTCTGCACCGACAACAATCCCACCCAGGGCCCATCCCTGTAACCCCACATATTTCCTCTGCTAATCCCCCGACACTAAAGGGCAATTTAACATGGCCAATCAACCTAACCCGACTTTTGGGAGCAAACTGGAGCATCCGGAGGAAACCCACCTCAGACACAGAGAGAATGCGCAAACTTCACACAGTTGCCCAAAGCTGGAATTGAACCTGGGTCGCTGGTGCTGTGAAACAGCAATGCTAACCACTGTGCCACTGTACTGCCCATAATGGGGAACAAGACCATTAAGTGGGCCTCAATTTCTCAATTGAAGGTCTCAAATGGCATCAGAAGTGTGAAGGCTGCCCACAAACCTTCTCAGCCCAGACTTCATTAGGATAGAGCAGAAAGTTCCCATCCCACACCTTTTAGTCCAAAGAAAAGGCCTTTTTGCTTCCAAACTCACCTGAGGGAAGAACATTAAATTCTACCCATTAGAAGTAATTTCTCTCTCTCTCTACAAAAGCTGACAGACCTGCTGAATATTCCCAGCATTTTCTGTTTTTGAATTTAGATCCACAGTGTTTTGATTTTCTATTTGATCACCTGGCCACTTACATCATTAATGGGAGCTTGCTGTGCCCAAGATGTCCATCATATTTACTGCAGTCAAATCTTACAAAAAAACATCAACTGGCTTTAAAGCGCTTTGTGAAATATGTGAAAGGCGTTATATAAATGCAGGTCTGCAAGTTAGCAGGGCTTGTAATTCATTAACAACAATAAAATAGCTTGAGGCAAATACAAGAATCTCTGGTACGCAAAATAAATAATCGGATTTTCATAGACAAATCCACCCGAAGTTCATTCATATCGATCAACGACAAGATTTTAACTCTGATGATTGTAATAATGAGCAGTTACTCACTTCTGTCCATTCCACATTATTATTTCATTAAGTTTCATGTAGTCATTTTCACCAGTGTTGAATAAATATTTTTCATCTCCTGTTCCATTCGCCTGAAATTGTATTAAATGCTGTTATAGAAAGTGCATTTGGCTGAACCTCACTATTGATATCTCTCCTCTGTGACTGATCTAACATGCCTGCATTTAAAGTGGATACTAGACACACGATAATAAATGCAGCTATTTTTAAATGATCTTTTATTTGGCTGATAATGGTTAATTATACCTCAACTACAGTGCTATAATTCTATGATTAATTCTGAGAGACCAGATGGAGATCTTTAAGATGAAGAAGAGGATCGATAGCGTATACTATTTCCAATTGCAGGTGAGTTCACAACATGAGATACCCCCTGACGATCATATAAAGAATTCCACATTGAGTTCTTGAAATATAGACAGCGCTGAAAGGCACGGTTGGTGCAAATATAAGGAACGATGAGAAGTGTGGTATTTGGGAGCAGATTTAAAGGAGGTTGTAAAAACCTGCAGATGATCTATCCCTGGAACTGTAAATTCGTCATAATTTTCTGACTATGATCAGGAGGATTATAGCCCCTCAAGCCTGCTCCCCATTCAATAAGCTCAAAGCTGGGGTGTGTATTCTGACTTCACATATTTGCCCTTACTCCATGTCTCAAAATACTGTGGACAACAGCGTTTCTCAAGTTCAGCCTTAAAATGAATAATTGAATCCACCAGTCTTTGTGTTTCACAAGTGATTTGCCTGACTTGAATTCTGGGTCTCAAAATCTAGACTCCCCAGCCAGTAGAAATACTTTCTCTCTATCCTGTTCCCCTTCCAATCTTGAAAGCTTCACCTGGGTCACTCATTAACTATCAAGGTTGAAAGAACTAGTTCAGTTATTATCTCCTTTTAGCTTAACCCTTGGAGCCCAGGTATTATTGTAGTAAATCGACTCTGCACTCTCTGTTAATAATACCAGACCATGGTAAACTACCATTCCTCATCATTTTTTGAAATGTCTGCAGTCTTTAATATGTTGACTACACCATATTCCTCCATTAATTCTCATGTCTGGCCCAGTGGTAATGCCCTTGCTGGTTCCGTTAAGAGCTATCTGATGGTTGGCACAGTGGTTATCACTACTGCCTCACAGCGGCAGGAACCCAGGCTCAATTCCGGCCTCGGGTCACTGTGTGGAGTTTATCTATTCTTCCTCTGTCAGCGTGGGTTTCCTCCGTGTGCTTCAGTTTGCTCCCACAGTCCAAAGATGTGTAGGTTAGGTGGATTAGCCATGCTAAATTGTCTTTTAGTGTCGGGGGAGAAGTAGGGTAAATACTGGAGTTCCAAGGATAGGGCCTGGATAGGATTGTTGTCAGTGCAGACTCGATGGGCCAAGTGGCCTCCTTCTATGATTCTATCCTATGATTCATCTCCCGAAATGGCTTCTTTTCCTGTCCCACAGCTGCACCATTTGGAGTTCTCCCAGAATCTACCCTTGATCCATCTCTTCGTCCTCATCTACATCCCACCCTTAGGGAACATTGTCTCCAGAGATGGGCTCAGGTTCCATGTGGACACCAAGCTCACCCAGCTCTACCTCATCAATCTCTCTCAACTCTTTGATAATTGCAGTGTTGTTGTTGTCTAGTTTCCAACTCTGGGTTAGATGTGCCATCAGCAAAGATGGAGTAAATTGGACTTATATTCTCTGTAGTTTAGACTGTGAGGTGATCTCATTGAAACATATAGGATTCTGAGGGGACACACAGTCTAAAATATAGATGCACAATCTCAGGATAAGGGGATGATCATTTAGGACTGAAGTGAGGAGAAATTTCTTCACTCAGAGTTGAAATCTTTGGACTTCTCTACTGCAGAGGATTGTGGATGTTTTATTGTTGAATAGAAAGATGTGTGGGTTAGGTGGATTGGCCATGCTAAATTGCCCCTCAGTGTCAGGGGGACTATGTGAGATTGTGGTGATAGGGCCTGGGTGGGATTGTTGCCGATGCAAACTCAATAGGCCAAATGGCCTCTTTCTGCACTGTAGGAATTCTATGATTCTATATTTTAAGATTGAGATTGACACAATTTTGGCCTTTCAGAGAATTAAAAGATGTGGGGAGTGTGTAGGAAATTGGATTTGAAGCCAAAATTGTGTTGAATGGCAGACTTCACTTGATGGGCCGAATGGTGTACTCCTGCTCATTTTTCTGGCGTTCCTGTGAAGCAGGTTGACCAAAGCCATTGAATCTGTGTTTCTCCTTGGGACATTAGTCAGTAAGTGCTAGATAAATGGAAATTATTGATAAGAATCACAAAAAGTAAGCATTAAAAATGAAACCTATATACTTAGTATATGGTCATTTTTTTATTCATTTGTGGGACATGGGTGTCAATGGCTGGCCAGCATTTATTGCCCATCCCTAGTTGTCCAATGGCAGTGGAGAGTCAACCATGGTCACATGTAGGCCAGAACAGGTAAGGGCAGCAGATTTCCCTCCCTAAAGGACGTGAGTGAACCACATGGGTTTTTCTGACAATCAACAATAGTTTCACAGTTGCCAGTAGATTCTTAATTCCCGATACTTCTCTTAAAAATTGAATGCAAATTCCACCAACTGCCACAGCAGGATTCAAATCCTGGTCCCCAGAACATTAGCTGAGTTTCTGGATTAATAGTCTAGTGATAATACCATTTGGCCATCACCTTCCCACCTGGACTTTATGCAAAGGTAAGATGCAGAAAGTGTTCCAGAATCCCAAACACCCAGAACAAGATAAATGTGCTGTGGAATGGCAATTGGTCACCATGGCTATATCCAGACTGCAGCAAGGTCCCACACTCCACATCCTACAATACACAGGTCCAATGCCATGGAAGTTTGACTAGTGATGGTTAAATTCCCTCCAAGGGCAAGCATGGCAATCTGCTTTTTAAAAGCATTAATCTCGAGCTGTTTGAAACCTGTTCCGATTACTCACGATGTGGGTATGCCGGTGTTGGACTGGCGTAAACACAGTAAAAAGTCTGACAACACCAGGTTTTAGTCCAACCTACTTATTTGATAATATACTCGCAAGCTTTCGGGGTTAGCCCCTTCGTCAGGTGAATGGAGAGTTCTGGCCTCAGACAGAGCATATAAAGCACAGACAGTTTAGAGATTTAGACGGTCTCAACAGCGATCTTGGGTTCATGTCGCACTATCTGTAACCCCCGTGACTTGCCTGGGTTTGCAAAACCTCACTTACTGTACTGTCTGCAGACAATACACATCTCTGTAAACTGTGATCAGTGCTCCTTCCACTCACATTGTCAGCCACTTCAGGTCTTGAACAGCAGGTTAGGTGTAAGGATTCGCATTCTAATCAGTAATCTCTAAACTGTCTGTGCTTTATATGCTCTGTCTGAGGCCAGAACTCTCCATTCACCTGACGAAGGGGCTAACCCCGAAAGCTTGTGAGTATATTATCAAATAAATAGGTTGGACTAAAACCTGGTGTTGTCAGACTTTTTACTCCGATTACTCACTCCATAGAAAAATCCAAATTGGCTATTTGGGAAAATACTTGGCAACAGTTGATGACCAAGTTTCAGCACAGCATCCTCGTAACCCCACAACCACTCATTCACACTGTGAGTCTGGAAAAGTGTGCTTCTCTTCAGGGTAAACAATGTTGACACAATGGTTTTCTTCACCATCCCGCTGTGCTTTAGCATCTGTAGTAGGGTCTGGGAAAGGAAACGAAATGAGAAATATCAATCTCCTTCTCACAAACAAAGCCCCTATGAGCAACTAACTATCACTAATATCTGAAAAAGAAGTATTTCAACATTGACAATCAAATCATTGGTAGTTACCATATAGAAACATGAGTCTTAATGCAGCAAGGCTTTATCACAATGAAGGAACTACAACCTTCCTGAGTAATGGGAAGAAAATGTCAAAGCAAATTTGCATGGTCCAATACTGGGCTATCTCAGTACTCTGTAACTAATCTTACCAGTGGATCCATTAAATCAGGATCTATTGAAAATGTTACTACTTGTATCTAACTCCCCTCAAACAATGTAATCCAAATAAACGTGCAAAAATGTCAGTCTGAGAAAATGTGCTGGCTCCAATTCCCAGTGGCGCAGGTTTCTGGGAAACCAAAAGTCGCCAATAGATGGTCAATAGAGAGGGGTCTTTCTGTCAACAATGGCTTCTCTAGGCTTGAGAATCTAGAACAAAGTGCCACACTCCCAGAATAAGGGGACAGACATCGAGGGCCGAGGTGAGGAGAAATGTCTTTGGAATTCTTTACTCCAGGGGGTTGTGGATGTTCCATCATTGAGAATATTCAAGACTGAGATTGGTAGATTTTTAAACAATAAGAGACCAGAGGGATAAGGGAGATAGGCAGGAAGTTGGAATAGGAGGTTGAGGATAGGTCATCATCTTGTTGAAAGGCAAGGCCAAATTGTCCATCATGTTTCTATTTCTTATGTTCTTCAGAATGGGTGTACCCTTTAAGCATCTCTGGCCAGGTCAACATTTAGTGCCCATCACTTGTTACCTTTCAGAAAGTAATGGTGAGCTGCCTTCTTTAACCACTGCAATCCATGTGGTGTAGGTACACCTGAGGTGCTGTTAGGGAGGGAGTTCTAGGATTTTGAGCCAGCGACAGTGAAGAAATGGCAAACAGTTTCAAGTCAGGATGGTGAGTGACTTGAAGGGAAACTTACAGGTGATGGTGGTGTCCCCAGGTATCTTGACCTTCTAGATGGTAGCGGTCCTTGGTTCGGAAGGTGCTGTCGTAGGAATCTTGGTGAGTTGCTGCAGAGCATCTTGTGTATAATATACACTGCTGCTACTGAGCGCCAATGGTGGAGGGAGTGAATATTGAAGACAGTAGATAGGGTGACAAACAAATGAGCTACTTTGTCCTGGGTGATGTTGAGCTTCTTTAGTGTTGTTGGGAGTTACACTCAAACTCTACTTACATGGTTTATATTAATAGTTAAGATAGGAAGGGTATTTCAATTTGCAAGTATAAGCAAATTAAAATTCTGGACCATCAGGCCCCTAAAATAATGAGAATTTTAGAAGTGACTAGTGTTTAATTTAATTGTAGCATTAGGAGATAGAGCTTTAACATGGTAGATGGATTTGTATAGTTAATAATCTGGAGGTGGTGTGTCTGTTCTCCTGTCTTTGTTAGAGGGGTGAGTTATCCATGCAGACCTCAGCGCCAAAACATTAATTACCCAACATCCCAACCATCTCTATTACCATGGAGATAAATAATTCAGAGTGGAGCTTTGGTTGGAATCCTGGGGGAGGAGGTTATCCATGGGATTGTGCCAAAACATTTCAGAGTCGGAGATTTGGAAGCCCCGAATTCAGAAAGCAGATTAAAGAGATTGTTATGATATTGGGGAGCGAGATAATTGAACGATTAGAATGGGGGGAGCTGGTAATAATTTTCTGTTGAAGTCACTAAACTGGAATTGGGAGATGGAAAGTGACAGACATTACAAAGCAGCCTTAGAAAGCTTGAAATAGGTCCCAAGAAAGTGGATCACCTTTGAGAACCTAAGAAGGAGCTAAAGACTTTCTGGAGGGAGCCATTGTGGCAAAGGGAAGGTTACACTTGCCAGGGACCCAGGTTCAATTCCTGCCTTGGGTCACCATATGGAATTTGCATGTTCCTCCCATGTCTGCATGTGTTTCTTCCAGATGTTCTAGTTTCTTCCCACAGCCCAAAGATTTGCAGGTCAAATTAGGTTGATTGGCCATGCTAAATTGATCCTTAGTATCAGGAGGACTAGCAGGGTAAATACACGAGGTTATAGAGATAGGGCTTGGTGCAGGCTTGGTGGACAGAATGGTCTCCTTCAATGCTGTAGGAATTCCATTATTGTGTTTTGCAATATAATGTAAATTCCCAAACCTGTGCCAGTAGCAGTGTTTGTTGTAATTGATTCCTGTATATGAAAATATATTTGTTTTAAGCTGGTGGCTTAAGTCTTTCAGTAAATATGTGGATTTTAAAAAAACATTCCTGGTCTCTACTGGGATCATAACAATAAATAAATTACTTACAACAAGTGGAACATTGATTGTTGTTACAAGGTCATTTTTCGGGTCACCGGCAGACATTGTTGGCTCAAATACGAAGCTTCTTTGAGTAGTAGCTGATATGCTAGCGTTGTTGTATACTGACACATTGGCTCTGTGTCTGAGCTGCCTGTTTAAAATGAGATTGATTAGGAGCTGTTAGGCAACAGTTGCATCGCCCTGTAAAGTTAGGTATTCTGATATAAGGAAATATGGAGAAAATAAGAAGCACCACTCATTGTAAACTAAAGGAAGCAGTAGGATTTAAGACTACAAAGTGTGATTCGAGATATCAAAATGGACATCCTTCCTTTGTCCCGACATTATGACCCCACTGGGATCCCGAGTTGAGATTCTGGTGCTGCGAACTGTGAGTCAGCAATGGCTGCCTTAGAGCTCGGACTGAATGTTAACAGCTACAAGGTCCCTCGCCATTTACTGGTGGGCAGTCCGACAGACAAGCCTCCCTCTACCCCACCCCCATACTCCTGCACATTTAGCGCGGCCAATCCACCTAACTTGCACATCTTTGGAATGTGGGAGGAAACCGAAGCATCCAGAGGAAATCCATGCCGACCCGTGCAGGAACTCCACATACAGTCACCAAAGGCTGAAATTGAACCTGGTACTGTGAGGCAGCAGTGCTAACCACTTTGCCACCGTCCCACCCATCGATTTCTTTATCACAAAGATTGAAACTATCCAAATCAGGCTTCTCTGCCACGTTACTCTCTTCTACTAGCCCAGAGCCAAATGTCCTCTGCAGCATACCCCTATGCCTGAGCTCTGGACTCTCACCTTTCTTGTCAAACCTTCTCAGCTTATCTGGTCTCCTGTGTACTCCATCCGAATTACCCTAAACTGCTGAAATCCAGCTTCTCCTGGTGGTCCCTCTTTGCTGATATTAGAACAAGGAGCAGGTGTGGGGCATTCAGGAGTTTTGAGCCTGCTCTACCACTGCCTCGGCAAAGCAGCCAGCATAATTAAGGACCCCACATACCCCACACATTCCCTCTTCCATCCTCTTCCTTCGGGGAAAAAGATACAAAAGTCTGAGGTCATGTACCAACCGACTCAAGAACAGCTTCTTCCCTGCTGTCATCAGATGTTTGAATGGACCTCTCATTAAGTTAATCTTTCTCTACACCATAGCTATGACTGTAACACTATATTCTGCACTCTGATGTTTCCTTGTCTATGAATGGTATGTTTTGTCTGTATAGAGCGCATGGAACAATATTTACACTATATACTAATACATGTAACAATAAAAAACATCAAATAGTCCATTCCACAGATTCTAAACAATTTTCTCTCCTGGGGCATCTCATTGCTGCCCAAGTGCACTAGGCCCAAACAAAGGATGCACAGCACAGAGGAGAACCTTTGGAAAACAGGTGGCATTGGCTCTGTGCAGTAACCATCTGGACAGCGCAGAGGGTTTTCATCCCCCTGGCACTGGGGTAAGGGGCAAGCCTGCCAAATACCGTTGTTGGTGATGGAAGGGCATGTGTGGTGGACGGGGGCGACTGAGAACAGGCCTGGCTATAACTGCCAATGGG